>NC_136061.1:1847988762-1849188762 GCF_964261635.1 Lissotriton helveticus | reverse complement strand
GTCCATACAAACATGGGTTACGTCACCCATTTGATTACAACCCTATCATGGCTGGCTCTACTTCTTGCGCCCACGCGCTGCACAGGCACGTTCCTTTGCCCCACTGTCCGCACTGCCAGTCTTGTCCAGAGCCAGCGCTGTGGCGTTCGCTGCGCCTCCTGGACTCTGTGAGTGGGGGCGTGATGCTACTACGGCTAGTAGCCTCTACACTTTCACCCCCATCACCTACAGTGGCCACCTTGTCTGTTTGGAGCACTTTAAGTGCAGTGGTCACTGTGACCAGCCCCCTAGCCCCATCACGACTGCAGTGTGCCATCTGCTCCTGCATGGCCACCGAGCATCTGCACTTGAGAAAGGTTGCAGTGGAGAGGCGGTTCCCCGCCTTGGTGTAATTATAACGTTTCTGCCTCTCCCTGTGCCTTGACAGACGGTCATCTAACTTGCTGCACAGCAGCCTCACAGCCTCGGCTACGTCACTCATGCCCTCAGCCATGGTGGAGTTCATGGCACTGATGCCCTTCTCTATGTGGTGCATGTGGGCATTCATGGGTGCCAGCTCCCGCTGCACTGACCTGATTGCTCTTCCTTGCAGGTGCTGGACCTTCAGCATGTTACTTTCAAGGCCAGCGAACACACTGTCATCTTCACCCTGGAAGTGAGGACTGGCTGCCCTTGCCCTGCGGCGTCTGTGTGGGTGCGCTCTGTGGGGGACTGTGATTCTGCCCTGTTGGCATCCTCAGCCAGTGTGGACTGTTGTGCTCCTGTGCTGTCCTCCTCGGACACCTCCATCTGCTGGAGGGTGGCCACTGCATGCCTCCTGCCGGTCGGTGGTTGTGGTGTTGATGGTGGTGGAGTGGTGTGCCCTGCAGGCAACTGGACCTCCTCCTCTTGTCTCCTCTCTGTCCTGGGTGCCTTTCCTCTGCTCCCCTCAGCTGCCCAGTGAGATGGCTCGCCTGTGATGGCAGAATGTACATATGCTCACTTATCTGGCAGCATTTGTATTGTAATACATTTAATGCCTGCCAATCACACTGACTGTCCTCTGCTTGCTAATTGCGAATTGGTGTCATATGCCTTTGGGTATGATCGCACAGCATATGCGCTGACTGTTGTGACATGTGTTACTTCTGACGACATCTCCCATAATGCACTGCAGGTTATGAGTGAAACATGTACTGGAGTGGGAGTCCCTATGCCTCTCTGGGGATTGGGGGTAGGGAGGGGGGTGCACAGCATGCTGTAAATGCATCCTACCTTGTTTGTTGGCAGCTCTGGCTGAGCGGTCTGCATCGCCAACCCCACTCACACTCTCCGGCTGGAGGGTGGACTCAACCAGGAGATCCAGAGTAGTTGGTGCAGGTGCTGTGTTCCTCCCTCTACCTGTTTGGTTGGCCTGCATCTGCCTCTCTGCCATACTCGCCTTAGCAGTCTTCCTCAAATCGTACCATATTTTCTTCAGGTCCTTAATGGAGTGCTGAGTGACTCAGATGGCATTGATTTTATCCTGTATTGCAAGCCAGATCTGCCTTTTTTGAGACTCTGGCATGTGCAGGGACTGCTTTCCAAATAACTTATCGTGGTCCTTGGTAACATCTTCAATGGGGACCTCCAGCTCACTCTCGCTGAATTTTTGTTTCCTTTTCCTTTCACCTGCCTCCTTCTCCCTCTCCTGGTTGGCCATTTTCCTAGGTTTTTGATGCAAAATTCAGCTGAGTACCTCCTGGCTTCTCTGCTCTGCTCCCTGCCTCACAGTCAGCTCCAGGTTCAGTGCAGCTGCTTGGGTGTGGCCACTTCCTGTTTGGGAGGTAATTCCACAATTACCGATTTTTTCAAATTACCGAATCGGTATTTACCGAATCGGTATTGGGGATTCGGTACTAACGATACGGTAGTGGGGATTTGGTATTTATTTTTTACCGATCCATTAGGAATCGCTATTTTTTAGCGATTTATACCAAATCGGTAATTTTTACAGATTCATTACGTACATCGGAAATACCGAGTCCTTAATAACGAATCGGTAAAATTCGCTATTAAGGACTAGGTACTTCTGGATTACCTACATCTGGCCCTAAGTGATTTACCCCAAATCATAGGATCTTGAGCCAACGCCGAGACTCGAACCTGGTTCCCCAGCTCCAAAGTCAGCAGCTCTGGACAGTATGCCACACCCTCTTCCCACTTCCATGGTTAGTATTTAGTTCTGTTTTAGGTGGCACTAACAGGAGAAATGGGTTGGTGCAAGCTGCCCTCTGGCGAGAGCCCCGGACGTATGTTTTTTTTTTTTTTACAAATTAACCACTGACTGCAATCAGCCAACAAAGCCATGTGATCTGAGGTTGGAGTCATCAGTGATGGAATGGCTGAGACATGCATGTGCCCAGGAGTAAAAAAATGTGGCCCAGTAACAGGTCCTTCCAGTAGAAGTCCAACTGGAGCCCTCAGTCATGCCATAAGCATCTGAAAGAGCTGCAGAATGGCCTCCTTGAAGGCCGCTATTTGCTGTGGGGTTGACAGCAGCCCACAGTATTTGGGGAATGCCGGGACCAGTTGTGGAACTGGATCTAAGTCAGAAATGCTTGTGGGGTATGATCTTTCAGTTGATGTTTTGGAGGAGCATAAGGGTGTTGATTCCTACTTAGCTTTCTAACCCTTAATATGTGTCTTCAACTTTGACTTACTGGAAGACTTTGAGCTGGAACAGGACTTCTTGAAGAGGATCACAAAAGGCCCTGCGACTTGAGTGGGATTTATGTTTCGACCACGGCCTCGTCTTATGTTTGGTTTTCTAGAATTTTACTCCTGGATCACCCTGGGGCATAAGGGACATCTAATGCATAGCTTTAAGTTGTGACCGGAGCCGTAAAACCAAAGAAACACGGTCCATGACCGACATTTGCTTGATCCGAACTCGGCATTGCTTGAATCTGGGCATTTTTGGGAGTGACACTGTCTGGTGCCCACTGTCAGAGGTATTTTTTAAGTCTTAGGAAGATTACAAAAGTTGCTAAGGGAGCTCTGAATCCACATCAAAATGGTGCAGAAAGAAAGGAACCGACGTCACTGTGCATGGGTGGTTATTGTATGTATCTCCACTATATCACTTCTGGGGCAGTACATAGTTACTGTGGAGCCTCACGGAGCAATCACTCAGCAAGTAGAAGCATTGCTGCAAAATTATCCTGATCCGGCCTGGCCCCTAGGGATAGTCTAAAGGAAAAGAATATGCAGTTAAATAAGAGTACCAACTAGAATTAGGAGCATGGAGGGAAGAAGATTCCCTTCTTCACCATCCCCTCCACCATGACTGAGGCAGCTAGGCGATCAGTACAAGGGGGTCGAATGGAAAGCAGGCTCTACAAAAAGACATTTACACTTTTGGCACACCAGGAAGGCAGTCTCATTTCAGAGAGTTTGTCCTGGTAACTTATTGCGCCACAGTATACAGATATTAGGTCAAACATTCAAAGTCAGCCCTTAGTGAGGGATAAAAAGTTTTCCTTAGAAGAATGGACGCACATGTCCAAACTTGTAAGCAGAGGAAGTGGGCGATTTTAGGTCTGCTTGAGAAAGTTGTTAAGGAAGGAAAATATTTATCATATTTTGCGATGAACTCAGTAATTTCCTCCTGTACCACCCATACTTATGAAAATACCTCAGTATCCCTTTTTCTGAGCTGGCGCAAGATCGGTTGCTCTAGAAGTTGAAAGATTTAAGGCAGTGCTTATTAACCCAGAGAAGATTCTGGAGAATCCGTCACTACGGATACTGGCAAAGGAAAAAGACTGGTGCCAGAATGGAATTGTGGAAAGCATGGGTAGTGAGTTGGGACAAAGCGTGCCTGCATATACTGCAGACGAGAAGACTCGGCAGACAAAGGTGGACGCCCAAAAGGGAATGGAAAGGCACAATATCTCTTCGCTGATTGTTCATTTAAAGTGCAGGCATCATAGTTAGGGCTTGGGTACTTGTAATCTGAGTAAAGAGCACACTGGGTCGCTGGTAGCGTCACACTCACTCGTGAATCGCGTTAGCGGTTGAAAAGCGGCGGCGTGGGAGCTCTTTGGGTGTCTACTTGACCTTCTGTCATGGTAAGGCTCAGGGAGCGAGGTGCTTCTTGATGCTCATCCCCCTGTCATCAGCTGTACATTCTGGAATGTTGACTGAAGACAGCTGATGACTGCAGAGACCGGACGCTCCTCCTGAATCTCCTCACTTACTGATTAGGAAATTGCCTGAAGGTCCCTGGCATGGGATTGCGTTCGATATTTTGGGACCTATTCATGGTGAAGGCTTGCAGAGATTCGTCATTGTTGTTATTGACATGTTCTCCAGGTGGCCAGAAGTCTGTATTTCAAATTCCATTGAGAGCAAAGATGTAATCAAATTCTTGGATGTTCTTTTTGGTCATGAGGGGTTTCCTCGCACGATCCTCACTGACAATGGTGTGCAGTTAGTTTCTAAAGAGATGTGTACGAAAACGCCTTTTCAGCTCTTTAGAGGTAGCTTACCAAACATGTTTGTGGAACCTCCCTGGGTCAATGAATTTGAATGTGAAATTGGCAAAACGTGTAGTGATGATGACAATTGGCGCATGAGACAAGAGAAGAAGATTGAGCAGAGGAAGAAATAGTTTGATGATAAACATTCTGTAAAAAAAGTAAATGTGCAGGTTGGAGATATGGTCATGGTCAAACGTCCAGGTTTGGCTGGTGCTATGAAATATTCCAAACCCATTCGTGTTGTCAAAACCTTCAACAATGCTGTACGCAAGCAAGATCACCATGTTTGGAATATGAACAGGATTGTTGTATATAAAGGGGCTGGTGGTGGTGAAAAAAACTCAGAGGGTGTTGTTCATGCGAGAAAGTCAGGCAGGTTGGTTAAAAAACCAAAGCATTTGGAAGACTTTGTCTGATCTCCTTAGTGGGTGTGTGTTTTTAAAGGTGTTTAACTCATCCTACTTGTATTATTCTCTTTATGGTTTTTGTTAGTTATAAGAGGAGGGAGGTGTGTTTTTTTTGCACTGGTAATCACAGATGTGTCCTGAACAGGCAAACCTGTGGGGGGTCACTATGATGTCACATGCTGTGGATTTCTATGGTGACCGAATGTGATTACTTGAATGCACCTTTCAGTTGGAAGGAACCCTGCTGATGCGTGGCTGGGATCTTCTGTTAATAAAGGATCTTCGATCTACAACTGCCTTTCTGTTACTTTCTACCTCAACAACTCTTGGCAAGGAGATATCTTGAATTGCCACAGGCACCTCTCCAGCAGCATGTTCAGCATGCCAACCTAGAATTTCCTCGCTATCTTTTTCTGGTGCCAACCAGGAAATGCATGAACCTGTCCTGTACACACTCTTGATGCACTAATTTCTTCTGGTTCAAGGGGAAGATGGTGGGACTATGGAGAGGAGGAGGAAAATGTTGTTCATTCTTGAGCCAGTCACCAATATGCCCCCATTCGCTCTGAGGTGCATGCTGCAAGTAATGTTGCATCCCTACCCCAGAGAACCAGAGTAGGTCGACATGTGATTCCCTCCCAGGAAACTAAATGATTATGTGTGCCAAATATCCCCACCCTGTATTTTCCAGCACTCCCCCACCTCTTCTCGGTTAAGAGGAAGATGTGTTGGATTGTTCACTACTTTGTCCCCTACCCTCACCCGTGCCCGCTAATCCCCCTATCATCAGCAGTACGTTCTGGAATGTTGACAGGCGACAGCTGATGACGGCAGAGACCAGACGCTCCTCCCGGATCTCCTCACTGACCATTCTTAGTTGAGTAAAGCTGAAGTTTATTAGAACAATTTCAACACATCTAAGTGTGGAAGTCATCTTTACACTTGCACAACTTGGTTTATGTGTCAGAGACTGCACCCAAGTTCAGTGAGCCCCACAAGTGCTTCTGTCAAAAACAGTACCAAAAATGAGTTTGACAGTAGTACTGATAGGGTGTTCCAGGAAGGGACTGCTTTTTGGACAGTAGGTGAAGTTACACAGGTCAGACCAGGGGCACAACTAGACCTGAACTTTGGGGGGGCTAAGACTCGCAGCCAGGGCTGGCCCTAGCTCTGGTCGTGCATGGTGCAGCAGTCTTTTTTGGCACCGCTCCTATATTTCATCCTTCTCCATGAATTCCCTCACTACCACTCACCAACAATGCACCTCATCTCTCACCTTTCTGACAAACATTTCATTTTTTTTATAGGGCTACTCATAGTTTACTACCACTCAGTTCTTTGATCTGCATGGTACATGTTCTTATTAGCAGGCGCAGTAACCCTCTGCGCTGTGTGGTTGACAGGAGTGCCCATGTGAGTGCACGGTGAGCTATGTGACAGTGTGAGAGTGGGGTGAGAGGAGTGACTGCAGGGTGAGTGAGGGGACCCTATGAATTTGGGTCGAATGAAAGTGCAGAGTGGGACGAATACATTTATGGTTAGTGATGAGCTTGTTTGAGTGAGACAATGACGGGGACAGGTGATTAAAGTGTCACATAAGTGCAAGGTGAGTAGGGTGCTCGTGTGACTGTAGGGTGAGGTACAGGGTGAACAGCGCAAGTGCATTGTGAGTGCAGAGTAATCACTGTGAGTGCAGAATGAGCAGTGTGCTCATGTGACCGCAGGGTAAGTGGAGAAGGAACAGTGTGAGTTCATGGTGAGTGGCATAAATGCAGTATTGTCACTGCGAGTGCAGGGTGAATGGTGTGAGTGCATTGTGATCGCTGTGAGTGCAGGGTGAGTGTGAAAGTGAAGGGCGAGAAAGAGGACTGAGTTGTCTGAATGCAGGGTACATTCCCAGACACTCGAAGTAACTCAGCATGTTATTGAGGGCTGGTGTAGGGTTTCAGATATAATTTAAACTATTGCTATTATGGCATTATTCATGGTGAGGGCAGGATTGGCCACAGCGGGCACAAGCCATTTTCTCAGTGGGCCGGAAGGGTGGGGGATGGTTTTTGACAGGTGGTGGGCGTTTTTGGTACAGGGGGCCGGTTTTGCTCCCTGTACCAAAAGCTGCTGCAGTATTTCCACCCCAAACAATACCCCCGACACCTCTCTCCCCCAATTCCCCCTCCACCCCGGTGCGGCTGGCCCGACTCAATTGCAAAGGATGGTTTGCGTTCCCATTCCGGCCCTGTTCAGGGATTGAGGGTGGAGGAAATAAATATTGTGCTCATCCTGCAACAAACTTCCAGTCTTGTGATTAGGGTTGTTATATTGATGTCCCAAGCTGTACAATAATAAGCAGTTTTCTAAAGCATATTTTCAGCACTTATCTGTGCATACTTGGAGCGGCAAATAGAAATAGAAAGCATTTTTTATTCTGATAATTAAAGGGAACAAAGACAGAAAAGTAACATTACAAATTATTACATACTATTTTGTTTATACCCCTATCTTTGTCAAGACAAGGCCTTTGCAGGCTTTTTAAACAACAAATGGCTGGTATTTTTCTTTTGGCAACCCTACTTTATAGCCCTTTTCATGAAATGCAATCTGACACTACGGCAAATGTAAGGAATAGGCAGAGTGGGGGCTCAGGGGGCACTGGAACCAGAGAAAAACAAAGCCTCCGTAACCAGTTTACCAAGGTATCTAAGTATGCAATGGTCTTTAACCGCATGCGCGCTAGCGGTTTTCCCGCTGCGCGCTGCCATTTTAAAAAACCCGCGTTACGTGACAAGCTCAGCTCGTCATCCGCGTAGCCCCGAGCCGAGCTCGTCATGAGCGTAGAAGGGGTTAAGGACCTGGGAAAATCTCGGGCGTGCCGGAAATAAGACTCCAGACACTGCAGCAGCCCGGGCTGAGACACACAAGTGTGGGTGGGGGGGAGAGGACGGGCGGGAGGAAGCCCTTTCAGACAAATGGAAGTTGCTCGCCTGGGTCAGACTTGCGCTGGGTAGCTGTGAGAGAGAGCACAGGCCCTGCAAAAGACAGCATTGCCTGTGCACATATCTTCTAGAGCAGGCGGGATAGTTTGGAATTAGACACTACGCGTCACTGGCTCTCATGACACGGGCATCCTTTGTCATTCCACAAAGGGAACACAGGAATGTCTTTAATACACTATCTAGCCTGTAATCCTCACTGCTCGCCACTCGCTTGCACTGATACATATTTCAGTTCCTCTGGATTTCTCTGTGCTCCATTTACTTGATTCTTGCCAAGTTTTCATTATGTTTAGTTGCTAGTGGGCTGCATATAATCCATGGCAGTCATGGTCACGTAAAAGCAGCTTTTGTAGCTATTTCTCCCTGTTGTTCTACCGATTAGACCACCCCACCATGTTCGGGTGGTTTACTTTAAGTTCATCTGAACTGCCACAGCTGCTGGGACGTGGTGGCTATTTGCTTCTTGCCTTAGCAGCTGCATTTATTTACAGGAAAGACTGACCCGTTGTCATCGGATAACACCCTCAATAGTTCATACAGTCCACTGATACAAACACTGTACTCCACTCCATAAACAACACCTGATACCAGGATTGGACTTCAGGTACACCGCCAACACAAAACAAGAACGCAGGTAGGCGCAAGGAGATACGAGACACTTCAGGCAAGAGAGCACTAGGAAAGAGCTACCATGGGAGATGGTTTCCCTGAGACAGCCAGCACTTCGAGGAATGCGAAAATGCAGAGAATAGGCAGAATGACTCCTGGCAGCGACAAATACAACAGAGAACTGGCATAGGGCTGGTATCACTTAGGCCTGGGTGGTCAACTCTGTTCGTGGAGTTTGCAGAGTTTTCCGCACTCCACGGAGCATGAGGGGGAAAATCCAGACCACCTCTCAGCGTGATTTCTCAATGCGGGCGGTTGCAGATGGCCACGACCGCTCGCATTCACCAACCATCCAGTCGCGTTGAGGAAGCTACAGCTCGAGTAGAAAATGTCCTTGAGCGTCAGAAAGGAGCAGCACCCTTTTGTGCTGCACATGGTGCTGTCCATGCTGATTTTCCAGTGTGGGACAAACACCCAATGCTAAAAATCAGCGCGAACGGCGCGACCTAGCGCACTCCACCGTTTGCGGAACTCCGCGGACTCCGGCAGATTTTTTTCATCAGTTCACGGAATTCCGCATAGCGGTACTCCGCCCCGGGCCTAGTATCCCCGCAGTTTTAGGCACATCAAGCACAGTAGAGAGTAGTACAAACCTAGATAATGGCATTTTTCTTGGACTGAAGACCCCTCATGCATGCACATGCAATAGCGCAAGGATAGGGACTGTGAATAAGCGGAGCATCTGTTACAGAAAACACATACGACAATCTTAAACCATGCACGACAAAATGACATATAAGAACAGCTGCAAAAGGTAATCTGCTGCACATCTACAAATAAGCAAAGTAGTGCAGATTAACGAGGAAAAGAGATCTCAGCTCCTCGAGATGTTGGGCATCAATGGACTGGGCTGAACTATGGAGCCAAAATACTGTGTTCCTGGGAGCCGCTGGTGCCTTGCCGGCAGGGAAATCCCCAATCCTACTCTATTTTATATGGTGCTCAGGCCGCTTGTCAGACTTTTCAACACGCTGAAGAGAACGGTGGTGGAGGTGGAAGTAATGGACATACTCCAGGCATCCAGTCTCCTGCTCTGAAGATACGGAGGTCAGCAAGATGTCTTAGCACCATCATAGTGTGTGAGGGCAGAAGGCAGCAAATAACAAGTTGCCATTTGTATCTATGCTCAATCTCAGAAAATCTTCAGTTCTTAGATGGAGATAAAAGAAGTTCCCGAAGTGGATCTCCAAGAAGTGAGGATCTTCTCCTGAACCACCAGAACTTGGCAGGTTGGATGGCAACTGGTCCAGGGATTCAGACTAGATCAGCTCGGTTAGGTGTTATTTCTGAAAACGGTGGTGAGCTAGTACTGCTGCTTGCAAGCTCCTGCGGACAGCACAATGTTTTGAACTAGGTACCCAATATATGGGTAGCTAGTTAAGTGCACTCAAGTAAACTGTTAATATTTGCCACCCAACTATTAGGCCATGATGCAACTCTGGCATCCGTAAATAAGGTATCCTGTAAAAAATGCACACAGTAGTATAGAAAGGGTGTAGGGTGTGTAGCCAGCACCCGCAAAGCCCCACTGTCCAGTATCATCACTTGTGGATTAGAACAAAAACTGCGGAAGCTACAAGTTATTTGTCAGAAGTGGGGAACAGCTGGAGGCTGAAGAACAGTGGTCTTGGCTGAGAGGCCTAAAGTACCAGCTGGCCCTCCATGAAGGAGTGTATGATGTTGAGACCAGCTTGGCACGTGCTTCCTGAAGATACATGGCAGGAACTCTCTTCCAACAAGCATCTCGTGCAGAGTGCAGCTCTGCGCCCCCTGATGCCCTGCGTCTATACAAAGCAGTGTACGCCATCCGTGGCTGTCCCGTCAATCACTGATAAGCAGATGCCAGCCATCCGCCCCCAAACACAACAACGAAAACAAAGGAACCCGTGGTGACCTTTGGGAGCGCGCCGAGCAGCAGTGCTATTGCTCACAGGCCTAACGGGGCTCTTTTGTTGCAGGTCGAAAGATACCGCCAGACAACGCTCTGGCGCTATAAGAACAGGACAAAGGACACTGGCTGGAAGAGGCGTGACATTTAGAGAACACACACGGAGGAAATAGAAAATGGGACAGCGGTTTTAGGGGGGTGGGGGAGTTTAGTGGCTTCTATTTCTGAACATATATCCTGTGTAAAATACAGAGGCGTAGCATCGGGGGGGGGGGGGGCGTTCGGATGGTTTGTGTGTGACATCCAGGGTCCTGATTTGGACCACAAATAATCTAGGACAACCCCAAAAAAGTGGCCCACATTGGAGGAGCATGGCCTTTCACAAAACATTGCTTAGTTAGTATCCGCATCTAATTTTTGGAGAAACATGGGGCAAATTACGTTTTTTACAGCTTGTAGAGTCAGTATCATTGATCAAGACTGGATCTCCTGCAGATGTAAAAACTGAATACTTATAGCAATCTCAACATCTTGTACAAGGAAGTGAGAGCCCGCTCCCAATCAAAAGGGTCTTTGATCCAGATTATCACATAAATCACACATTGAAAACAAAGCCAAAGGGGCTACCTCAGGATCTCTGGGAAAAGAATCTATAATGAGAAAAATAAAGCATTTCCTCCATTTGATGATTCATTACAGAGGGGTATGTGCAAGTGAGAGCGAGGCTGAACGTAGGTGTCTGGTAGGCTGGTGAAGTGTATGCAGATATTTAGGTATGCTGGTCCAATGTTGTGCAGAGCTTTGTAGGTGTGTGTGAAGAGTTTAAATGGGCTGTATTTGTGGGTGAGTAGTTAGTGGCGCTCTCTGAGGTGAGGTGAGATGTGGGTGTGGCGAGGGAGGTTGAGTATGAGTCTTGTGGCAGTGTTCTGTATGGTCTGAAGTCTGCATAGGAGTTGCTTGTCTATTTCGGCATAGAAAGCATTGCCATAGTCGACTCTGCTTGTGATGAGCGCTTGCGTGATGGTCAATCTAGTGTTTTGGGACAGCCACTTGAAGATCTTTCGTAGCGTACATAGGATGTGGAAGCAGATGGTACTCACTGACTTGTGCAGTCATGTTGAGTTCGTGGTCCAGGATGATCCCCAGATTTCTGGTGTGGTCGGTGGGTGTTGGTTTTGGTCCCAGCTCTGTAGGCCACCAGGTGTGGTCTCATGGAGAGAGGTCTTGTTTCTGAAGACCAGTACTTCCGTCTTGTCAGAATTGAGCTTTAGGAAGTTGGTTCTCATCCATTCAGCTACCAAAGTCATGCAGTTGGTGAAGTTGGTTCTGGTGGTAGTTGTCTTGTCCATCAGTGAGAGCATGAGTTGTGTGTCATCGGCGTAGGCTATGTGACGACAGTGATGCCTTGGGATTGGATTATGTTGCCGAGTGGTGTCATATAGATGTTGAACAGGGTCAGGCTGTGAGAGCATCCCTGGGTTCCTTTTACCTGATGTGAAGGGAGAAGTCTGACGTTTTGCGTTCTTCCTGTGAGGAAGGAGAAGATCCAGCTGAGTGCGGATTCTTTGAGTCTGATCTTGTGTAGTCTTCTGATGCGTGTGCTGGGGGAGACTGTGTTGAAAGTCGTGGAGAGGTTAAGGAGAATGGAGGCTGTTTCTTCTCGGTCCATGATGGTCCGGATGGCGGCAGTGACTGCAATGAGGGCTGTTTTGGTGATTTATAATTTTTTTATATATATTTTTTTTTAAGGAGTGTTGTCCAATAAGTTGTGTAGTTCGTGGTGGTTTGTGAGTTGCATGCTGATGGACTTCTCTATCATTTTGGCTAGGTAGTGGTTCAGGGAATTGAGGCGGAAGTTGCTCAGTTGGTTCGAGTCGGCCGATGGCTACTTGAGGAGTGCACTGACCGCTGCATGCTTCCAGTCTTCCGGGAATGTGGCAGATATGATGGAGGTTTTGATGATGCAGGTGAGTGCGGTGCTGATTGGCCATGCTCAGAGGTTGTAGGTGTGGTGGGGGCATGGATCGGATTGGCATGGCATGACATGGAAACATTTCTCACATAGGATTAAAATAAAGAGAACACACTTCCAACCACACACCTTATATGGTATAGCAAGCTACTCAGGTATGCAAGCACTCCAGCGTTCCAGAGGTAAGCGCTATATAGATGTTAGAATACAAAGCAATACAATACAAGTGATCTGTTGATGAAACTTTATTCCTGCTTGTTAAGCAATATACTAAATAAAAGATGTCAGGTACAAAAATGGAGGCTGAGAAAATACAAAGTGGCATGATAACAAAAAACCAAGAATGGGAGGTAACATTAAAATCATGAATAAGTACAAAGAGCTCTTAACAGGGGAACCAGAGTCAAAAACAATGGCTGCCTTCAGTCAGTGTCCTTGGCGGGAATGCTGTTTTCCTCCATTGTAGCCAAGCAGCTCAGAGATAAAGTAATGGCCCAACATTACTAACAGTAAGGATTGCTGCAAAGGAGGGGCAACCTCCGATCTCACTGCAGGAAAAGCAGCGTGGTCATGTATCCCCTCCCGCCACAACCCTTCATCAAAAAGCATATCCAAGAACATGAGATGCTCAGCTCTCGCGCTCGCCGTTGCTAAGTCCCACGTGGCCCAGTCCTATCCCCACCTCGCCGACCTATCACTGCTCTGAGAGGGTGTATTGTGCAAAGCATCGAGGCACATTTATTATGCACAATATGGGGCCTGCGCGAGCGGCTCCCCACGGGCGCACCTTGCAGCCAGGACTGAATGAGACCTGCAGATATAATGCTCATCTCCAGATGACATTAGTGATTGCTGCTTCTTTAATCCGCCCGATAATTGGTTTACTCAGACTGCGCGCGGCGGCCGTTTGCTCAGAACCTTCGTGTTGACTCTACAGAACTCGCAAGCGGGGTATTTTAATTCAGTTCTTTCAGCCGGCGAGCGAGGGCGGCTTTGCTCTATTTTATCTGTTAATCCGGTCGTCGTGGTACTTCCCTCAATGCTACAAAACAAATTACTTAGACTAAAGACCTCTTCCTACTACTCAGACGCCATCACGCGCCTTCCCTCCAACCTGCGACGACTGTAATCAAATTGTCAACGCCTTTGAATTACAAATTTGAATAATAATGACCCACGCGCTTGCCAACGAAATTGAAGCGGCCTGTGGGCTTTTATGGCAGGGTAAGGTGAGGGAGTGGGTAGTTTATTTTTAATTTAATATTTATAAAACATGACTGTGTTATGCAAACGGAACTAGATGCAAACACAAAGGGAAATTAAAAAGGCCAACATTGATGAAGCCAACTGGTTTAGCTCTGGGGAGATTTAAGCACAGAGAGAGCCAAAAATTAAACGCACATTAGCACAGAAAACACATATATGCACAAATACAAAGATAGCAACTCCTACGGCACCAAAGCAAACACAAAACAACGCAAACATACTACACCAACTCATCTACCGGCTATAGACACACAGATCTACGTGCACCAGTGCATACAGGCTATCAGAAACACAAACACCACAACACAAACCAACACAGAGATGTGCGAACAAAGACAGAGAGCACATAAGCATTTGCACATAGACAGACCTGGTTCAGATGTATCTTCAATACAGAGGGGGACCCCACATCGATCTAAGGCAGGTAGACGGGGAAAGAAACATCAAAAGCAGAACGGGTACCTGCCCTATAGATTTGAACAGAAAGGCCTAGGAGAGGTCCAAATGTATTAATACAAAGACACCTAAGCCCAAGCAAATTACACCACACAGACAGGTTTATTCGTTTAGTATCAAAATTTATTTTTCAGGAATGAATTTATTTAAGGGACTGCTTTTTTTGCTAATACATAAATATGTTTCGTGGGTTAGCCTACACCGAAATAAATAAACACAATAATAAAAATAAGTAAATAGTGGTTCAGATTCCGCTCTAACGTCTCATCAACATTCATACAGCATTCATTCTCAAGTCAAACAGCACCACGCGATGATGGTTGTAGATAACATGGGGACCGATGGTTCGAAGTCCAGGTAGGTTCTGAGGGTTCCTAAATAGGAAAGAGCGCCTACGCGCGTTTCGGTGTATGGTCCCGTCCGGGACTACACCTTCATCAGGGCACAGTGGAAGGGCGGAAGGGGAACCACAAACAGGTAAGATTTCTGTGAAATAAACATTAAAAACAGTGGTTAGGTGTATGTACATTTTTGCGAGGGTTTAGGTGTAAACAAAATAGGCTCACATCTACATTCAGACTATGGACATCCAGTTTGTGGGCGGTCGGGACTAGACTTGCAGAACACATTCATAGCATCATAGAAGTATTAATTTCCACGGAAGGGGGACACTGGGATTACAATTTAAAGGCAATGCTTTACTTGGACTGCTAGTGGGCAAAAATAACCGGAGTGAGGGATCTGACTGGGGGCTGCACATTAATTTAATATAGGTGCTGAAAATTAAGGATGTAAGGTTTTAGAGGTGTTTACCTGGCTCGGGTAAGATGAGGCTGATGGCGTTCTAGTGCAAGTAGAAGGCGCAGAGACCCTGTTAAAGAACAGAGCATGCTCATAAAAGTGCACAGTGCCGGTGGTAAGAGCATGGGGCGCTAAGTTTAAACAATCGCGCAAGATAGAGACGCACACAGGCGCAATTACCAGCAATGGCGGGGGATTCTCTCCTCGGTGGGTTCTCAAGAAGTCCGCCCCATGCTCTTACCACCGGCACTGTGCACTTTTATGAGCATGCTCTGTTCTTTAACAGGGTCTCTGCGCCTCCTACTTGCACTAGAACGCCATCAGCCTCATCTTACCCGAGCCAGGTAAACACCTCCAAAACCTTACATCCTTAATTTTCAGCACCTATATTAAATTAATGTGCAGCCCCCAGTCAGATCCCTCACTCCGGTTATTTTTGCCCACTAGCAGTCCAAGTAAAGCATTGCCTTTAAATTGTAATCCCAGTGTCCCCCTTCCGTGGAAATTAATACTTCTATGATGCTATGAATGTGTTCTGCAAGTCTAGTCCCGACCGCCCACAAACTGGATGTCCATAGTCTGAATGTAGATGTGAGCCTATTTTGTTTACACCTAAACCCTCGCAAAAATGTACATACACCTAACCACTGTTTTTAATGTTTATTTCACAGAAATCTTACCTGTTTGTGGTTCCCCTTCCGCCCTTCCACTGTGCCCTGATGAAGGTGTAGTCCCGGACGGGACCATACACCGAAACGCGCGTAGGTGCTCTTTCCTATTTAGGAACCCTCAGAACCTACCTGGACTTCGAACCATCGGTCCCCATGTTATCTACAACCATCATCGCGTGGTGCTGTTTGACTTGAGAATGAATGCTGTATGAATGTTGATGAGACGTTAGAGCGGAATCTGAACCACTATTTACTTATTTTTATTATTGTGTTTATTTATTTCGGTGTAGGCTAACCCACGAAACATATTTATGTATTAGCAAAAAAAGCAGTCCCTTAAATAAATTCATTCCTGAAAAATAAGTTTTGATACTAAACGAATAAACCTGTCTGTGTGGTGTAATTTGCTTGGGCTTAGGTGTCTTTGTATTAATACATTTGGACCTCTCCTAGGCCTTTCTGTTCAAATCTATAGAGCAGGTACCCGTTCTGCTTTTGCTGGTTCAGATGTATGACAGGGCAACACATTCTCAAGGTGAAGTATGGCTACCAATGACTAGTAATGACCATTGTTCAGCATCATTTCAACAAAAAATTAGAATTGGCTATGTTCACCCCCACTCCATTCAAGGTTGAATGCTCCTCAAATGAGAATGTTTACACTTTTTGTTTTGAAGTGATCTTCAGAAAATTTGTATCAATCCATTTAGAGGTGCACAGTTTGTAGGGCCGGTTGTATTGAAGAATTTTACCCACTCCTTCTCTATAGACTACGGAGAACTACGAAGACACATTAAGGCCATAATACCCTAAAATTGAACTTACTGCACAACTGGTTGAGCAGTATTGCAAGTCGCGCGGGGAAGGGCATCCCGCAGCACTAGCCACAGTCAATTTAAGGACTGCATCGTTTGTTGTTTTTAGGTCGAGCCTAGCAGCAGCGCATATGCACTACTCGGTCTGCGAGGCATGTAGTAGTCTAGTATGCTGTGTAATCCTCACCCACTCTCCGCCCATACTTTTCATTGGCTGGTGTCATTGTCCTTGGTAAATGCTGGCTTTTGATTCATTATGAGGCTAGTTAGTCCCTCCTTGTTACTGCCTTGTCGCCATTTGTTACCACCCGTGATGACTGGACCTTTTACTTGGCTCCGTACACGGTCAGCTTTATCTAGGGGGTCAGCACTATTTATGGGCACTTATGGAGACAATGGCGGATGCTATTTTATTCTATTCGTGTCCGGAGAGCGGCGCGCGCTTTAGGGACAACGCACTCAGTTTATTTATTAATTTATATTTAACTTTTAGTTTGAGCACAGCGTCCGCTTCTGGGACACCGTGATCTGTTTAACACATTTTTTTAAACTTTCATAATGAGCGCGGTGCCTGCTTCAGGAACACCGCGCTCTGTTTCTTTTTTTTACTTTAAAACTGAGCGCGGCGCCGCTTCAAGGACACATCGCTAGTTTTTTTTTTCTTTCATAATGAGCGCTGTGCTCGCTTCAGGAACACCGTGCTGGGTTTCTTTTTTTACTTTAACACTGACTGCGGTGCCCGCTTCAAAGACACCGCGCTCAGTGTTAAAGTTAAAAAAGAAAAAAAAGAAACTGAGCGCGGTGTCCTGGAAGTGGCGCAGAGCTCAGTTTTAAATTTAAGCAAGCATTTGGAATGCAAAGGGTCTCGCATTTATGCAAGTTTAAGCTATTGACATTGTAAATGACAATGCCTTTTATTTATGTTTTAAAAAACAAAAATAATAGGCATTGCCATTTACAATGCCAATAGCTTAATCCTGCGTAAATGCGAGACCTATTGTATTACAAATGCTTGCTTAAGTAAAGAAAGGTGCTTCTAAAACTGGACATAGTCCATAATTTAGTGCTACAGACAAATAACAGTAGTTCATTGTCAGATTAGGTACAAGCGCAGCACTGCAAGTTGCCCAAGGACACATCGGGATAAGTGTTGCAACTGCCCCATATCACACCGCGATAAAAGTAATGAAATCCGTGGTCACACAGCGCTACAACAAAAAGACTGATTAGCCCATGGTCAAACCGTAAAACGCCAGCGATGCAGTGATTAGCCACGTATCACCACGGGGATACAGAGCAGGCGCTGTGTCTGGGAAGATTGGGGTAGGGATGCTACATGTGTCATAGTGAGATAGGGCACTAGGAAGGCTTTGATTATTCACGGCCCCCACCGAGACCCACGAAGTCCGAGTGAATGTCTCAGTGTCAGTAGGGCGCACAGCCTCACTGGGGAAGGATGGGTGTGATCAGACCAAGAAGGTAGTATGGTCAGCCCAGGATCACACTAGGAGACCAGGGAGGAGCTGCGATTGGAACATTGCTACCACGCAGGACCAATGATGTGGTTGCATTGTTTAGAATGACACTGTATATTTGTATTTGGAGTCCTGCTGGTAATCCGACCAAGGTCACAGGGAAATATGGGGAGGCGCTGTGGTCAGCCTTGACTCACCCCCGAGGCCAAGGAAGGAATTGTGACCACCCTAGGGTATCCGTTAAATGGGTAAAATACACCCAAAAATTCTGTTTCCGACCTCATTTAGAGGACATCCACTAAAGCGCAAACCTGCTCAAAAGGGACTCGAGGAGCTGCGACAGGCAAACCCAATAGGCGTGACTATCTACTGAGTGAAATTGCTTTGTCACTGATTGGCAAGTGTGCGAGTGGATGAATGGGAGTATGTGTACAAACTTGGATGGGTGACTGGATGTATTTATGCATGATCTAGTGAGTGCATGGATCGATCGTTTAATGGATGGGCGATCCGCAGATGGTTGAATAAGTGAGTCCATAAATTAATAGTTTAGTAAGTGAGTACCTCGAAGGATGCTCACTTGGGCAGGTGAGTGCCTATATGGATGCAGCAGATAGGTTACACCAACCTTACTGGCCGAGACCTTGGAAGAACTTACAATGTCAATAAAACAGTATGAATCACTAATACAGGCCCTGTGGACTCTTTCAACGTGTCAGGGTACCGTTGTGTCAAACTGTCCACAATCTATACAGAATTACCATCATATTATCCCATTGCTCACATTAAGCAGAAGTGGTCATTCTCACGCCACCAGAGTCTACAGTATGCCAAGAATTACTGCCAGAATGCGCAAGCGAGCACCGTGCTCATGGTGAGAACAGACCTGTAATGGATGCCACATGATGCCAAGAACTACCTCCATTGTGCCAAAAACTGCCATCATGATGCCAGGGCCTGCAATATTTTATGGGGGAGTCACCCTTTTGCACCAGACACCCATATTATATATACCTCCACATGCATGCAAACAATGATGCGTAGAGCACTATAAATACTCACCAAGCGCAAACCACCACAACATTATGTGTCTGCAGCAAACACATGCATACTGATTGCCACTGCCTTGCTGGACACACAAAACATGTTACTCCCTTTCAACACAGCGCCCGATTTATCATCCTTCAAAAAAATTCACAATTCCAGCTGAAGCCTCAACACAATACAACAATACATCAAAACGATGCAACAATACAGCAACAAAACAGCACAACAATAACACAACAATACAGAAAAACACACCCAGAATAACACATCATATCACAGTATAACTATGTAATACAACTGCATTTTGTACTGTTGTTTTGTATTGCCTGTTTTACTGTGTTACTGTGTTATTGTGTTCTTGTGTGGCTCTTGTGTTGTATTATCAGTTCACTTTTGTGTTATTTTATAGCAGTGTGTTGTGGTAATGGGTTTTGTTGGTATACTGCATTGCTGTTATTGTATTCTGTAATTTTGTGTTGCTACAATGTGTTGTCTATTGTTTTGTATGTTTGTGCTGTGTTGTTTTTTTAAAAAGGTTGTGTGTTTTCTGTTGTTATTGTTTTACTACTGTGACGTGTTGCTCTGTCCTTATTTAATTGTATTTTGTTGTTCATTTCTGTGGTGGTAGCACAGTGGTGGGGGGGCTGATCATACGCCGCTGTTAGATGATAGTGCCTTTGTGGTGGTATTGTAATGTAGTGGTGGTAGCACAGTGGTGTGGGTGGGACTGTGGTCCTCTTAGTGGTGCAAGCACACTGCTCGTGTGATGGACGAACTCATGGTTCTGTGAGGTGTGGTGACGTTGGTGGGTTGATCGTGTGGTGTTGTGTGCGGGGGTGGTTCCTGGCTGTAATGTTATAGATTGATGTGGGTGGTACAGACATCATGCAGTGGCAGTTCAGTGGTATGGGGTGGTGGTGCACAGGTGCAGAGTGGGTGCAGGTGGAAATGTATGTGCTGTGGTGTGATGGTGGTGAGATTATTTTAGGAGGTCCTGTAAGAATGGGAGGGCAGTATAGAAATGATATGTGGCAGTGGGAGTTTGCTGGGTGGTAGAGTCCTACTGTAAGGTGTTTCTCTAGTAGTGGCAGCTAGCACTGCAGTGATGGGATGGTGGTGTGCTGTTGAGGACAATGGACAGAGGAGGCCATGGGTTAATAGTGGAAGTAGTGTCGGGATAATCGAATGATGATGACGGTGGGTTGGTAGTGTGGTAGTATGAGGTGAAAGTGTGGTGGCTTTGGGTTGTTGTGCTGTCTTTTGCTGAAATGCCTCATTAAGGTTGGCAGTCTGTGATGATGACACGGACACAGGAAACGTTTGAAAGCAGCTTTATTCTAATTAAAGCGGAGCAATATTCTGCCTTCGCCAGCCACAGTACCACCTTCGTTGGTGGAATCCGCAACCGCAGCACAATAGACAGCACAATAGAGGGATAGAACCCTGGGTATGTCATGTAGAGAAATGCATCAAGCACTGCTAAGAGCACGTGCTACATTACAACACCCCTCCTCCCGTCTACCCACAAAAAACAACCCAAAGGAGGAGAAATCAAAACCAAAAGAAAGCAATGTACAAGTAGAGGCAAAATGAAGAAGAAAAGCACCGAAAACAGAAGAAGAGAAAAACAATTTCAAGTTTGGACATAATCTTTCAAATAATGAGGTCTGCAGAACCTGGGAGATCGGGCAACTCTGCCGTCAACATCAGAAGGCAAATCAAGGGAAAGAGAACTGGGGGCATCCCTAGAACCAGTCTCCTTTCTGGCCTCGGAACCACTGAAGGACAGCTCTGTATCACTCATCAACATAAAACCATTCAAATGCTCGCCAGAACGGACAGAGGTAGGTTCGCTGACCATGGAGCCAACGCCCTCTCCTTTACTATACAAGGCAACCTTGCATTTGTTCCACTTGTTGCCATTGTCGAGAAGCACATAATTATCAAAGACATGCTTGACCCTAAAAGGGCCCCAGAACTTAGACAAGCCTTTGCAAGGTCTGCCATGTTTCACCTTGACCCAGTCACCAGCAGGGACACCTCTGCTGTCACATTGCCCCTCTCAAACTGACTGGAGGTAGGTTTGGGAGAGGCAAGCCAAGCCGGTAGGAGTTTGGTGCCAGGATTTCTTCCACGCAGTCTTCCAAACGGGGTAAACCAAGTTGCACAATTGACGGTCGTGCAATGTGCCTAAACCATCTCGCCAATCATCACACAGACATCCTTTCCACTCTGTAAGGCCATGAAAATGGTACCCATCACCAGGCGGTTAGCACGTTCCACCATGCCATTGGCTTGAGGATTGTAAAGCGCAGTGCAGTGGTTAATATTTCCACAATTACTTAGGAAATCCCTCATCTCAGGCAAAACGAGCTGAGTACCATTGTCTGTGACTAGGATGTTGGGTAGACCCTCTTCGTGAAAATTGACATTCAACTGCTTAACAGTCCTTTTTGTTGTGACATCAGACATAAACTTGATGACAAGCCACTTAGAATGAACATCAATTAATACAAAGGCATTCCTTAATCCCTCCTCCACACCATGCATAGGCCCAATGAAGTAAAAAAAACTGTTGTTCAGGGTACACCAGGGTCTTCAATGTGACCCGGCGTGGCATGACTACCTATCTTAAGCCTCTTTTCACTCTCCTTGCATACGTCACACCCAACAACCCAGGATGTAATCTGTTTGTCCATATCGGGCCACCAGAAATTTTCACGCACCGTCTTTTTAGTCAAAGTTTGACCAAGGAGCCCTTTATGTGCAACACCGATAATCCTAGCACTAAGGCCCTCTGGAGGCACAAACTTATCGTTCCTCCTGAGAACTTTGGTGTTGCTCATGCTTAACTCGTCAAAGAGCTTCACAAACGGTCCAACAGAGGGGGCTAAAGCGTTCTCTCTCCGCTCTCCCTGAATCATTATTAATTCAACATATTTGAGAGTAGCAGCCAGATCCATAAAATGGCCCCAATCTTCAGATGAGAAAACACAGCCAACATATTCCTCATCATTACCCAAAGAAGCTACAGCACCCTCAAGCTCCCCAGACACACCAGGGCCAACCTCACCCATGACCTTTAAGGACAATCGGGACAAACAATCGGCTTGAGCATTCTTCCACCCAGGAATGTGTGTCACGAGGTACCGATACTCTTGGAGCCTAGAAGCAAGTCTGGCGAGCCTCGCAGAGCCTTTACCAGCACCTCCGGGCCTCAACACCTTGACCAAAGGCTTGTGGTCTGTGCGAATACAGAAATCAACACCCCACAAAAAGGTCCTGAAGTGCTCAACAGAACATGCTGCTGCTAGAGACTCACGCTCAATAACTGAATAATTGCTCTCGCAATCGGACAAAGAGTGCAAAGCAAAAGCCACAGTTTTTTCAACACCCACATGCACTTGGGATAGCACAGCTCCCAGACCACAAGCACTCGCGTCAAATGTCAAAAAGGTTTTGAGATGGGTATCAAAGGGCGCAAGAGTATAAGCCACACAAATATCCTTCCTTATCAAATCAAACACACGTTGTTGGGCATCATCCCAAACAAAGGAACACCCTTTCCTCAACAGGATCCTGAGTGCTTCAGTCTTGGCAGCAAAGCACTTAATAAATTTGGAATAATACTCAATTAGGCCCATGAAGGACCACAACTGGGCTTTGTCTTTAGGAATGGGGGCACCTCTAAGTGCCTCCAAGAGATTAATCTTGGGGCGGACACCTTGCCCGGAGATGGTATGGCCACGGTATTCAATTTCTTCTACAAGAAACTTGCATTTATCCTTCCTCAGAGTAAGGCCAGCCCCTCTCAACCTGCCCAGAACTTCCCTCAATGTCTTGTAGTGTTCACGAATAGACCCACCAAAAACAAGGACGTTGTTTTTGAAAAAACTTTACGTTAGCCAAACCCTTGAAGATCTTGGACGTGCTCCGCGGGACAACCCAAAAAGTAACCTAGTGAAGTGAAACGTGCCCTCCATGGTTATAAAGGCCGTGAGATTTTTCAAGTCGTCGTGAAGCTTGATCTCTTGGTAAGCACTATTCAGATCAAGTTTAAAAAAGTACTCACCACCCTTCAGCAAAAGCAACAGTTCATTGTTGGGGAGGGGAAAAGTGTTGGCAACAACGTGTTGATTTAAACTTCAAAGGTCAACACAGAACCTGAGCTTCCCATCACTCTTCTTTGTGATAACTGGAGAGATCCATTCAGAGGCCTCAACCGGTTCAATTACCTCTTCCTTAACCATGTAATCCAATAACTTTTTAACATCATCCCTCACAACAACGGGAACCCTTTGCAACTTGTGTTTCACAGGGATGGTGGCCTCCTGCAATACAATCTTATGCGTGTACCCCTTCATGACACCAAGATTCTCCCTAAATACATCATCCATTTCAGCTAGGATTTGTTCGATGGTGGTTACATCAGGCACACACAAGACATAACCTGGGGCATGTGGATCGATGACAATATAAAGGTCAAACTGGTGACTCCAACCCAAAATGGGGGTCCATCGTCTGCTACGTAGCTCTTCCCCTCAATTTGCCTAGACTTAAAAATAATAGGAGAAGCAAAGTACACCAATCCTCTCCCCTTGATAACCCCTGGGGCCAATGTCCTTAGGTAAGAGTGGAACTAGGGGCAACTCTCTCTCCCACATCCACTTCGGCACAATGGTATACAAGGAACCACAGTCAACCATCAGCTCCACTTGTTTGCCCAGGATTCCAAAGGACGCATTGGGGCGGTACTTCCTCTCAGATTCGCTGTTGTCCGGCATGACCATTAAGACATGGTCCTCACAGTCCCCATCGAGACTGAGATCTTCTGTAACAGTAACCCTGGATTTGTTGACGTCTCTGCACATGCGGCCATAGTGGCCTCTGCGCCCACACTTCCTACAGTCTTGTTTCGAGGCGAAGCACCATTTTGAATCGCTGGAATGATAAGAGCTACCACACCTAGAGCAACCCTTAGCCATGGGCATTTTTTGTGGCTTGAGATTTGACTTGTTGATGAAAACTTTGTTGGATTCTTCTTTTTTTCCAATAGCGGCTACATCTCATTCTATGCCCTCCTTCTTGCTCATTTCCTTCAGGCAGCGTTCAGACTCCAACAACTTTTGCGATGGAAATAGCATAGTTCAAGGTGGGGTTCTTTGCAGCCCAAAGACGTTCTTGGGTTTTCTTACTGTGGCAATGATCTATCAGTTGTTCCCTGATGAGTTCATCTGTCCGAACTTGCACTTTATTGACAGCTCCCATAACACAGAAACTTACTCATCAAGAGTTTCGCCAGGATTTTGCAGTCTTGTGTAGAACTTGTAATGACACATGACAATGTTCTCTTCCTTGGCAAACCTCTTCTCAAGGCGAAGTTTGGCCTCCATAAAGACGTCTTCAACAGGTTGATTATCATTACCTAACATTCGGGGTGAGTATTTGAAGATGCGATGTGCCTCTTTACCAATAGTACCTAGCAATAATGCGTTCTTTCTTTCAGGTGAAAATTCAAGGCCATCTAGAGCAATAATGTAATTGTCAAACAAGTCAATCCATTCATCCCATTGCCCATTGCATAGATGGTTGGCCTGGTTGAGAACGAAATGGGGGTGGATTGACTATGGAGGACACAGTCCAGTCAAAAAGTCACAAAAACAGTACAAGGCACGTACACTTTTTGTAGAACACAAAAGCAGTGAAGGAAATCAGCGGAGCTGCTTTATAATAAATATGGAATGCAAATGTAAAATTGGCAAGCAGAGGGTGAGCGAAGACATTCCTTTGACAACAGATGTGGCCAGGCTCTTTCCTCTAATAAATTACGCGACCCAGGACTGGAGCAAGCAAACAGCAGGGAAAGGAAGCTTGTGTCGTCACTGCCGTAAGGGTAGGAGAGACCACGATGCGCAGGTAAGGTGTGGGTGGTGAGATCTGCGGGGCAGCATGTGGGTGTACAGTGCTCCCGATAACCAGTGATGAATCTTTGCGAATGACAGGCCTTGGCATCACGAGAGCTAGTTAGATTGTTGGGCATGTTGTTGTGAATCCCACGGTGTTGCTTTCAGTATAGGTTTATACTGTAGAATAGAGCCTACACAGTGACTTTCGTGGATTTCTGACATAATTGTGTCTCAAATGCAAACATTTGTAAAGGGCTGCATATGCATTTACGGCCTAGTATGTCTGGAGTGCATGACATATAGTGTTGCGTTGCACATATATCTAACTTTTCCAAATATATCAGGCTTCCGAGCGAAACACAGCACGGAAACGGCTATGACGCACTTAATTGATGACGCCCTCCAAATCCTTGATCGCAATGATTCCTGCCTCCTCATCCTTCTTGATCTCTCCTCAGCATTCGATACTGTCAAACATGAGAACCTACTGGAGCTGCTAAATACCAGAATGGGTTTATCCGGAACTGTTCTCAAATGGTTCACCCCCTTCCTACATAACCGGTCTCAGAAGTTCAAGATCAACAACGTGCTGTCCTCACCTGTGCCTGTAACTTTAGGCGTCCCACAAGGATCTGCCCTATCCCCCACATTGTTCAATCTCGTCATGGAACCACTCACCACCTTGCTTCAAGCATCTAATGTACACTTCCATATGTACGCCGATGACACTCAACTTTACCTCAAGCTACAATCCCCGGAAGACATCAAACTTCTGAACTCCACACTCAGAAACACCCAATCATGGCTGGCCGATCATCACCTCAAACTAAATGCTCTGAAAACTGAGTTCATTCTGATCTCACCTCCTGCGAAAATTGCCATCACCCAAACCTGGCTCAATCACCTAACTGCGCTCAATGTCCAACCCACCATCGTGGAATCTGCTAAATCCTTAGGCATCACACTCGACGCTAAGCTCAACATGCAGCAGCACATTAGCAAAGCAACTAAAGGAGCTAATTTCCAAATCAACACTTTGAGGAAACTTAAAGCCTTCTTCCCAGCTAAGGACTTCCAAACTGCTGTACAAGCCCTAGTCATCCCTCGCATAGACTACGGAATTGTGGCCCTCAGCGGACTCCCCCTTTCAACAACCGCACCCCTACGAGCCTCCTTGAACGCTGCCGCGAGACTCATCACTTGTTCAAGAAAACATTCGCATATATCCCCTGACTTAAAATCCCTGAACTGGCTGCCTTTTGAAGCCAGAATACAGCTGAAAATTGCCGTTATGACACACTCGGCCGTACACCACAAGTCACCCAACTACCTCACTCAAAAGCTGACTATATCTGGAGGCTCGAGATCCAATAGAAGTACAAAAAATCTACTCCTGAAACCTCGTAGATTCCGGAAGGAAAAAACATACAAACGCTCCTTCTCAGGAATGGCACCCAGGATCTGGAATGCACTCCCTCCTGAAACCAGGCTTATCTCCTCCACTGCATGCTTTAAGAAAGAGGTAAAAGCCACCTGAACTCGACTGTTGCTGGATCAAAGACTTTCCACCGCTTTTGTATCATTGGTTACCTGATTGTTTATTGGTATCATATTTGTACATGTTTGCTATCCTATTATGCTACTCACTTACTACCGACTACTATATTGTACCCAATATAATGTACCCAATAGTTTGTTTAACCACCCTTTTGCTGCCCTACCCATGTCTATGTAACCTTTAAGAAAGAGGTAAAAGCCATCCATATGGCCAAGTTCACCTGAGCTCTATTGTTGCTGGTTCATAGACGTTGCACCGGTCTTGTACTATTGTTTAACTGATTGTTTATTGTTATTATATCTGTACTTGATTGCTATCCTATTATGTTACTACCTACTATTGACTGCTACATTGTACCCAATAGTTTGCTTAATCACCCTCCTGTTGTCCCTACCCCTTCTTTCTGTAAAGCGCTCTGATATCTGCAAGGATCTTGTTCGCGCTATATAAAACTTTGAATAAATAAATAAATAAATAAACAGCGGCTCTCTCTACCTTCCAGCTGCAAACCGGTCATGTGCGTCGGAGTGCCATGGGATGGTGAGATTTCCTTGAGGCAGCGTGTAAGTGTACAGCGACAAGTACACGATGGACACAGAAGTGGCTTTACAAATCACAGGCCTCGGCAGCACAAGAGCAAACAGTGGCTCTCGTCTACTTCCAGCTGCGGGCCGATCATGGGCATTGGAGCGCCGTAGGAGGCTCGGGAAAGAGTTAAAGGCTCAGGAAAGAGTTATCGCACAGTTCAGGGTGGCCGGATAACTGAAGCAGGGGGGGCGCAGGGGCAGCTTCTCACCTCAAAGTGGATATACAGTTTGAGTGGCGCCCTCAATGTGCGAGTCAGTAACTCCACAGCCTCCTAGTCGATACTGGTCACGCTGTTGTGCTCGGATGATGTCACCACATGTGGCTGGTAAGCATTGCCAAAAATGTGAGGACACAGACACAGGAAACGTTTGACCGCAGCTTTATTCGTCTTAAAGCAGAGCACACAGACCTTGATCCCATCTTCGCAAGCCACAGTACCAACTCCGTTAGTGGAATCTGCAACCGCAGCACAACAGAGGGATGGAACCCTAGGCTGGTCATGTAGAGAAATGCCAACTGTGAGCAGGAATAAAACTTTAGCTCAGTAGTTAGGTACATTTTTAAATATCACTTTCACCACTCCCCCTACACTGCTCTACACATATCCTCACAAAATAAGTGCTCCTACGTAACTCCTCAAGTCGCACGCCCCAAGCAGTAGATGCTTGGGATGGCCCCAATGATGAAGCATGCCACATAGGGGCAACCCTGGGGGAGTGAGGGGACTCAAGAAAATACATTTTTCTTTTCAGCTAACAGAGGTTGGTTTCCACCCAATTTATGAACCACCTGTTTGTCCTTGGCTAGGTTCTTTTGATCCATCATCCACTGATCCTTTTTGCTACATGTAGAGAAATGCATCAAGCACTGCTAAGAGCAACTGCTACATTACAACACCGTCCTGTGGAGTGCAGTATGAAATAGGTCTGATGATGGGACGGCAGCTACGGTGTCAATTTGAAGATCAGCACATGCATGATTACGTTGTGCATGTGAATCATTACTCATGCGCACCTACAAAATGACGCATGCATAGTTTTTTTTTGTTGAACCTGGGCACTGCATGCTCTGCTCTGCGAGGCATGCTGTATTAGAGTATGGACTTCAAGCTCCGCCCACTCCCCGCCCATATTTTTCATGGGCTTGTGTCATTGTCCTTTGAAAATGCTGGCTTCTGATTCATTAATAGGCTTGTTAGTCCCTCCTTAGTACCGCCTTGTATTCATTTGTAACCTCCGATTAGAAATGCCATTTTACTTCTGTTGTTACACGGGTTGCTTTATTTAGTCTGTACTATGCAAAAAAATGATGGACGGAATGCTGAATAAATCATACATTCACCCCCAGTCAAAAGATCTGGGTTAAATCCATTGTTATTTTGCCCACCATACCACCCAGTTTAGACCCAGCCATATGCAAATCAGTTTTGACCCTTTGCCTTATGGGAACAGTCCAGACCGAACTGCCAAGCCAGGTCCTCCCTGGACCGGAAACAAGCATCCTGGGACCGGTTTCTGTGTATTACCCTTCATAAGCCATGCTAGCTTGAATCCAGTGTCACAGTGAGCAAGGGACCCACGTTTGGGCATACCGATCCCACTTAGGGTGAAAAGTCCTACGCAAACAAATCATGGACGGTCTGAAAACATTTGGCGCACCATCCATCATCTCCTTGTATTTGCTTTGTTCACCCTAATTGGCAGGGTATGCTCAGGGAGGACCTGGCTTGGCAGTTCGGTCTGGACTGTTCCCATGAGGCACAGGGTCAAGAATGATTTGCATATGGCTGGGTCTAAACTGGGGTGGCATGGTGAGCAAAAGAACAATGGATTTAACCCAGATCTCTTGCCTGGGAGTGAATGTATGATTTATTCAGCATTCCGTCCATCATTTGTTTGCGTAGCACTTTTATTTAGTCTGTAAGCACTGTTTTCTTTAATGATTTTTGTCCTCTGCAGGCACGACATGCTTTCGTGCAACATTCTGCACACCATGCGTACTTTCACTTTCCAAGCAGCCCGGGACACCGCAGCCGCTTCTTTGCAATGCAATCGGTCTCGCATTAACGAGAGTTTAAGCTATTGACATTCAAAATTACAATGCCTTTTATTTATGTGTTAATTTTCAAAACAGATAAATAAAAGGCATTGCCATTCAAAATGCCAATAGCTCAAACTCTCACAAATGTGAGACATGTTGCATTGCAAATGCTTGTTTATTCTGTGTCGCATCAGACACTTCACACTATTGAGCAAGAAACATCTATGGCGTCCTCCTGCCTTGTAAGCGGTCTGTCTGGAGACAGGAGTTACCATGACCTGGATGAGGTCTCATGCACCACGCCAGAACTCCCTGTGTCACTGACCACAGTATGCACATTATGCAGGGAGAGTTGCCTTCTCCGATTGGCGTAACTTGACACCTGTCAGTCTGCACTCACAGTCAGCAGGCAGGAACACGTGACATGTTCCTAGTAGACACCACCGCCTGCACACACAATTTAATTTGCTTTAATGTTAATTGTATTAGTTTTCATGAAACAACGGGGTCAGTGCACAAAATTGATTAAACTTGAAGCTAGAAAAGCAATGCTTGGACCACGAGGGACATGCTTTTAGAAATTGCTTTATATTTGACAAACGTGTCATTATATATTACGCATTCTAAATATTCCACTCGTAAATTTAGAAATGGGATAGTGAACCTTCTTGTCAGTAATAATGCACACATCCTGCATCTCCAGGAGTATACTCTAAATTAACATGCCTCAGGCTCCAACCTCCCAGCCTGCAATGTAGGCCCGTCTGACTTTCATTTTTTAGGGACCCATTCATCAGTTTCCTTCAGTATTACCTTTTTGCAATTTAGCTTCTTAAGCCCTCTAGGAACACCACCAAATTTAGTTACACATTGTCTCCCGAATTTCATCTGGGAGAGCTGCCAAGATATACTCGTTCCCCTATAAACAAATAACTTCATGGCTATGGATCTTAGTTTAAACAGACTTTACTTGGTAAAACAACTTTGGAGAACTTAGTTGCACAATCCTGCTTCAAAGGAGCAAGTTGGCAGCACAGGCATCCAGTCTTCGCTATAATAACCATATTGGTGGTGAGTACATTCTAGTCTCTTTAATTCCGACACATGAGATCAGCGAGTTTCCTTACCAATGTATGAAGTCCTCATCTGGAGGAAAAGGCTATGCCAAAATCTAAAGTAAGTAAAAAGAAATTCCTGGGCTTTGCTCACTTGCCATCCAAGATCCACGGTAGTAGCATACCTGCTTAAGGAGATAGTTTTGAGAGGTACGTCCCAGACAATGGAACAGTTACTCTCATGTTGCCATAAGTAAAACATTATTCTTATCGCTTACTCCTGATCAAGCTTTACAAAAAGAAAAGTAGATCAAATAAAGTGCAGTCAGTCAGTACTGGCTACATCAAATAGAGTATACAGCGAAAGGTAACACGCTGACAGAATATGGCTCGCACACATTCTTATTTTTACTCTTTGTTAAATGTGATCTACCCTTGAATCCGCCCTTGATTAAAGTGACCAACTTAAAGTGTTTTCCTGTCAACAGTCATCTGCAATTTATGCAGGGACAAGCACATTATCTGTAAAAATCCGTCGGTCAGTTCCATTAATTGGCTGACGCAGCCCTTGCTTCAAAAGGCATCATGTGCATTGAAAAGTGCTTTTGCTTCTCAAACAATACTGTACACAAGTTAATATACCTTATTTGACTACTCTCAACATGATGCACCAAGAAAGCTGTTTCAGCAAATGGAATCTTAACATGCTGTAGTGTCTAATCATTGCTATTAGTTGACGAACAAGAAAAATAGCGGACAAACAAGAAATAACCTGAAAGGAGCCTTCAAGTGGGGTTGAGTTTAGAGCACTTGTAAAAACAAAAGTGAAAAATCGAAGTTATGCATGAGAATTTGGGGTAGATATTGTATGATTGCACGTTTCTGTAAAATATAAAGTTCATTACTTATGATATTGTAAGATTATTCTTTAAAAAGTAAAAATCATTTGATTTCATTTTGAGTTGTAATTGTAACATCTCCCAAAGTAACTTATTCTATTTGCTCCAGCGATCCTCCAATGTGAGTCTGTTGAGTCGGGGAGTCTCCTCAGACCATGCCCTTTGTCTCCCTGATTAGCTTCCGTTAGTGGTTTAATGACCTGTTATATGATGCAGCCTGCGTGTCCTGCAGCCCTCACAAATGGACGGGCTTAGAAGAAGGGTGGATCCAAGAGAATGCCTCACTCAGAAGCAACAGGTTCCTGCTGCGTCGTCATCCCAGAATAGTCAGCGAACCCTGCTTAAGAGGTCTTTCATCCTTTGTATGATGTGTGAATTTATAGGCTAAAGAGTCTGCTCTCACAAGATTGCCTCTTCTCCTGATCCTCCAACTGCAGCAGATATGCTGCATGAGCAGTATGAATAATGTGGAATCCAGTCACACCACGCATAGCCCACTCATGACACTGCTGTTGGGAAATTTAACTATGAGACCAGGATGCTTTGAGATCGCTCTCTTGGTCCTCACTACGGGGTTCTCTCATTGCTAGGGTCTTCCTCATAGATGGATAGAACATGCCTACTCCCAACTAGCATTAAACGGTTTTAAATAGGGGTTGTGGTGGGATTTGGGGGTGCAGTTGTTGTATCTTGGAATGTTTTAAGAGAATGTAGGAGTAGTATTCTAAGAATGTGGGAAGAGAGGTTTGTGAGAAAGCAGTTAGAAGCCGGGTATCAGCAGGTTGCTGAGGCATATTCCCGATAACTTAATGAACCTTTTATCACAAAGCTTTGGATCCTGCAGTACTTCACATTTGCGACAAGGATGAGATCAACACCTGGGATCAACGCCTCAACATCTGGAGGGAAACAAGACTCAAAGATTGCATGTGTGGGTTTTGCTCACACTGATAGAAAATTGTGGTGTTAAGGCTTCATCGCACATTTGTGCAGGTCAGTGACTATTATTTCAAACAGAAGATTGGCCATATGCAGTAATCTTTTACTTGGTGTGCGTTTACCCTGCTTGCTTGATTTTCACGTTGACTACATTCCAGGTGTAGAGAACGGTGTAGAAGGTTGCCTTTCAACGTTGGAGGGCCCTAGTCAGATGGAAGATGTGTATTTGGAAGGAATTTGGAAATTGAATGAATCTAATGTATGTGGAATAACAAGTGGTATAATAAGTGAAGATGAGTGAAAGTGCTATGTAGATGAGAATAAAAATTAGAAGGAATTAGAGGAGTTGATTGAAGAAGGTTGGAAAAGTAAAGCTAGTGTTAGGTTGGAATTTCTGAAGTTTTGGGAAGTAAAGAATTAATTAGCAATACAACATAGGTTGATCTGGAAGGGTACAATGTTAATTCCTCTTCTGTTCTTCAGAGTCATTAATTGATGCTGCACATCAGGGTCATCAAGGTATTTGTAAGACCAAGGGGATGTTAAGATTGCATTGTTGCTGGCAAGGGTTGGATGTACAGGTGGAGAGAGCAGTGAGAGATTGTGTGGAGTTCAGATGCAGCGACAAAGGTTGTAAGCGAAGACTACAACGACTATGTGTGAGAGAAATCTTCTGAAGAGACTGCTGGAGGAAGTGGCTTTAGATATTTTGGGTCCGGTCATTAACAAGTTTGGCCAATATTATGTGATGGTATTGGTAGATCGTTTTTCGAGGTGGCCAGAGATCTGCATTTCTCAAGGAATTGAAACTCAATGCCATAGGATTTTTATATTATTTATTTGGCAGGTAAGGTTTTACAGATTCTATTCTCACAGATAATGGTGTCCAATTAGTTTAAAAGGAAATGGAAGAATTTATGTTGCAAAGAGGAATTGGGCATACGAAATGTTCGCTATATCATCCCGAGTGTAATGGTTTAGTTGAAAGATTTAATAGAGTCTTAAAAGGAATCGATGCAGATTTCCAAAACGAGTGGTAAAGATTGAAGGAAAGAGATCCAAACCAGAGTGGAAAGTTATTGATTAATTCCACACTCAGTTACAGGGAGGGTACCATTTGAGCTTTTCAGAGGGAGAAAACCGAATTCTTTGTTGTGTCCCTTTTGGATGAATCGGTTTTACTAGGGATATCATTGACACATCTGAGACTTGGAGAGAGAAACAAGAAAAGAAGATTTCGGAGAGGAAAAGGTTATTTGACAATAAGCATTCAGTATGTCAAATGGCTATGGATGTAGATCTGGTGAGAGTAAAGTTGCCCTGGGGCACTGGGTTACTTTCTATATATTCTTTGCCTCGGAAATGTATCACACTGTTTAAGAATGTTTTGAAGCTAGAGGACAACCGCATATGGTATTTGGGTAGAGTGGTGGTGATTACATTTAAAGATAAGAAAAGAAGCTGTGAATTTATAGAACGAAAAAAGAAAAGTGAGTTCTTGGATCACAAAGAAAGAAGGAATCTCAGACATGAAGACAATATTATCAGGAGGAGTGAGAGAGTTTCTTTACCTCCAAAGTTTCCTGAAAGACTATGTGACTGAAAAGTGACATATGATAGCTCCTTTATCTCCCAAGTTCTTGAAAGAATATGTGACTAAAAACTAAAATGTAATACTATAGGAAATGATGTAAATTAAAAAATATATGTATATATATATATATATATATGAAAGCTCCAAGTACCCACAGATACGAGAAGCACTCCAACCACGGTGTACATCCATGCGCCCACAACCACGTCTCAGACTGCCGACGCGTTTCGAAATTCAATTCTTCTTCACAGGCTACAATCCACACAGTACACGGTGTTACGTTGAGACCACATCTTTAATCCATGCAAAAACATAAACTGCCTTCTGATAGGCTGTCTTTACATGCCTCCTGATAGGCCTGGGAGTTCTGGGATATGTAGTCCACCAAGTACAGTTCCGTGTGGAAATGTCTTAAAAGACCCTCTGATGGGCCCCGAGGCGTGCGTGGTACTTCAATGGTGCCGTGGCTCCAAACGACCAGGGTAAGTTTTCCTGCTCAATGGCCCGCTGCTGTCCTGCCTTCATGCGGCGGTGCTTCCCCTTACGGCTGGGCGGCCGCGTGTGTATGAAAGCTCCAAGTACCCACAGATACGAGAAGCACTCCAACCACGGTGTACATCCATGCGCCCACAACCACGTCTCAGACTGCCGACGCGTTTCGAAATTCAATTCTTCTTCACAGGCTACAATCCACACAGTACACGGTGTTACGTTGAGACCACATCTTTAATCCATGCAAAAACATAAACTGCCTTCTGATAGGCTGTCTTTACATGCCTCCTGATAGGCCTGGGAGTTCTGGGATATGTAGTCCACCAAGTACAGTTCCGTGTGGAAATGTCTTAAAAGACCCTCTGATGGGCCCCGAGGCGTGCGTGGTACTTCAATGGTGCCGTGGCTCCAAACGACCAGGGTAAGTTTTCCTGCTCAATGGCCCGCTGCTGTCCTGCCTTCATGCGGCGGTGCTTCCCCTTACGGCTGGGCGGCCGCGTGTGTATGAAAGCTCCAAGTACCCACAGATACGAGAAGCACTCCAACCACGGTGTACATCCATGCGCCCACAACCACGTCTCAGACTGCCGACGCGTTTCGAAATTCAATTCTTCTTCACAGGCTACAATCCACACAGTACACGGTGTTACGTTGAGACCACATCTTTAATCCATGCAAAAACATAAACTGCCTTCTGATAGGCTGTCTTTACATGCCTCCTGATAGGCCTGGGAGTTCTGGGATATGTAGTCCACCAAGTACAGTTCCGTGTGGAAATGTCTTAAAAGACCCTCTGATGGGCCCCGAGGCATGCGTGGTACTTCAATGGTGCCGTGGCTCCAAACGACCAGGGTAAGTTTTCCTGCTCAATGGCCCGCTGCTGTCCTGCCTTCATGCGGCGGTGCTTCCCCTTACGGCTGGGCGGCCGCGTGTGTATGAAAGCTCCAAGTACCCACAGATACGAGAAGCACTCCAACCACGGTGTACATCCATGCGCCCACAACCACGTCTCAGACTGCCGACGCGTTTCGAAATTCAATTCTTCTTCACAGGCTACAATCCACACAGTACACGGTGTTACGTTGAGACCACATCTTTAATCCATGCAAAAACATAAACTGCCTTCTGATAGGCTGTCTTTACATGCCTCCTGATAGGCCTGGGAGTTCTGGGATATGTAGTCCACCAAGTACAGTTCCGTGTGGAAATGTCTTAAAAGACCCTCTGATGGGCCCCGAGGCGTGCGTGGTACTTCAATGGTGCCGTGGCTCCAAACGACCAGGGTAAGTTTTCCTGCTCAATGGCCCGCTGCTGTCCTGCCTTCATGCGGCGGTGCTTCCCCTTACGGCTGGGCGGCCGCGTGTGTATGAAAGCTCCAAGTACCCACAGATACGAGAAGCACTCCAACCACGGTGTACATCCATGCGCCCACAACCACGTCTCAGACTGCCGACGCGTTTCGAAATTCAATTCTTCTTCACAGGCTACAATCCACACAGTACACGGTGTTACGTTGAGACCACATCTTTAATCCATGCAAAAACATAAACTGCCTTCTGATAGGCTGTCTTTACATGCCTCCTGATAGGCCTGGGAGTTCTGGGATATGTAGTCCACCAAGTACAGTTCCGTGTGGAAATGTCTTAAAAGACCCTCTGATGGGCCCCGAGGCGTGCGTGGTACTTCAATGGTGCCGTGGCTCCAAACGACCAGGGTAAGTTTTCCTGCTCAATGGCCCGCTGCTGTCCTGCCTTCATGCGGCGGTGCTTCCCCTTACGGCTGGGCGGCCGCGTGTGTATGAAAGCTCCAAGTACCCACAGATACGAGAAGCACTCCACACAGTACACGGTGTTACGTTGAGACCACATCTTTAATCCATGCAAAAACATAAACTGCCTTCTGATAGGCTGTCTTTACATGCCTCGGGGCCCATCAGAGGGTCTTTTAAGACATTTCCACACGGAACTGTACTTGGTGGACTACATATCCCAGAACTCCCAGGCCTATCAGGAGGCATGTAAAGACAGCCTATCAGAAGGCAGTTTATGTTTTTGCATGGATTAAAGATGTGGTCTCAACGTAACACCGTGTACTGTGTGGATTGTAGCCTGTGAAGAAGAATTGAATTTCGAAACGCGTTGGCAGTCTGAGACGTGGTTGTGGGCGCATGGATGTACACCGTGGTTGGAGTGCTTCTCGTATCTGTGGGTACTTGGAGCTTTTATATATATATATATATATATATATATATATATATATATATATATATATATATATATATATATATATATTACCTACTGGCGGTCGCCAGTAGGTATATATAGTTAGGATTTTTTCTCTATGGGATTTTTGAAAATTCTATGTCTAATAACTTTGGCGTTTGTGGACGGAATTGGCTGAAATTTTCAGGAAAATGGCACATTTTGTTTCTGAGCAGCCCCTGAAAATTTTGGGGGGGTTCGTCAAGGGGGGGCCGAGAAAAAAGGGGGGTCCCAAAACGCGTTTTTCCCATGTTAATTTCCATAGGGCGGTTGGCCTCACTTTTAGCCCGAACGGCTGAATGGATTTGCACGAAACTTGGCAAAATTGTAGGGACTGGTAGCCCGATGTGCCTTTTGTAGGTCTCAATATATGTGCTCCAGTGGATTTTGAGAAATTAACGTTTAAAAAAAGATATATATCTGTAAGCGCGCTCTGGGCAGCGCTCCAGGACGCGTACTTTTCGCGCAACGGAGCTTTGTGAAGCGAAGCTGATTGGTTCTCTGGCGTCTGTCAACATTCCAAAAAGTCCGTAGCGGCCGCCATCTTGTCTCTCGGTAGGATCGAGAGACAAGAGGAGGCCAAAACAAAGGGGCAAATAACCATAAGGGGGCATAGTAGATCCTCCCTGACCCCCTAGGTTTAATGTGGAGGCTTTAAAACGGCCCCGCGGGGCAAAAAAAAAAAAAAATTTTTTTTTGTTTTTTTGCGTGGGTAGCGCCCGGTCCGGGAACCGGGAAGCTTTCTGGGCAGCGTACTGCAATGAAAAATGAATGATAGACTTTTCAAATACTGTTGTTAATTGATTGTTGGTTTTGTTGATTATTTTTTATTTTTTTTTATTTTTTAAGGATTGTTTATTGTGTTTAATAATTTATTAAACTTTCTAACGCGGCACGTCATATGACGCATTACGCGACAACGCAGGTCCAGAATATAGTCAAAATGTCTCCACCAACCAGCGGACGGCACACAACCCCTTTCAGCAGGCTAAATAGTTCTGTTAAATGACAACAGAAGGGACAGGCAACAAGAACCATCAGTCAAAGAGGGGAGGGCAAGTTCTTCTCTACCGGGTCACGTTGGAGCGCTACCGGAACTGATCGAATTGGTAGTCTACAGTGTTTCTGGATGTTTCAGACTGAAGCTGGCGTTAGCATGAGAGCACCACCATTTCGTAGCTCCGTCGTGGCCATTCCACGAGCAATCATGCTAGGCGCTCCCCACCAGAAGCCTGCGGGAGTCGGGGGCCCCCAAGACTTTTGTAGAATCTTCAAGGATGAGGGGACGCTTTCGAGAATGGAGCCCAAGCTCTAGCAGACAAGCGTCCGAGTTCCAAGGTGTCGCAGGCCCATTTTAGTGGACCACGCCCAAATCTGAAGAGATGGCCGCCATTTTGAGAGTCCTGTGGCAGCCGCCTATCGCTGCACCGCAAGAGCGGGAGCAACTCAAGTACATGGTGAGCGAGACGCTGTAGTCGAAAGAGCGGGCGGTAAACAGCTGAATAGCGGAAGAGGCACAGTGTAGCAAAAGCGGGCTGAATGGCAAATGAAACGGAAAAGGGGTGCCCCACTACAGCGTGTCTTTAGGTGAAACGGATTGTGGGACAAGGTGAAGAATGGAAGAGTCACCAAAAGGAAAAAAGTTCCGCTTGACCCCGGGAGCCGGCCACCTATGTCGGGGGCGATCTCAGGCCACACCAGGGCAACACGACTTGGGGAGGGGGCCGGAGCCAAGCGCCCCCTCCGAGTCCGCGACATGACACCGTCCCTCGGGGGCCTCCGTCAAGCGGTTCAGGGTGGCACCGCATCACAACAGCCCCCACTTACTTTAAGAATAGTGAAGATGAAGCAATTGCAAATAGGCTTCAGACAATGTTACAAGCACTCCTCAAAACTTTGAACTTTCAGAGTGCATGAGTTGGGACAGCGAGGGGTGATTTGGTTTCTCGGACTGTTTTTCTGGTCTCTCACCACTGGCATACTTTAACGTTTTCTTGTTTCTAGGACATTAATAGGTTTTATCATTACGTTATGTTATCGTTTCTTTGTTTGTTGTTTAATAAAAGTTCATGTTCATCAGTGGCCTACTGATTTTCGTTTTCCTATTTTTTTCTTTCCAGGTTGTTTCATGGTAAAGTTTCTGTTAACAGGATACAGTGATCACTTCGTTATTATTGCATATGTCCTTTTCACTAGGGGTGCTCTCTGGTCGGGCCAGATGACGTATCTCTAGTAAATGGTCCGGGTGAAAAAGGTGCATCAATCAGTGGGGAGTAGATAGGCATGACAGATTACAACGGGGGAGAAAGGTCCGCATTACGTACCCTTTCACTACTTGCAAAGATTTTCCTACGTTTATTTGCAAACAGGGAATACCTCCAAAAAGAACTAATTCCCAAACAGTCAATGTTCGGACAATCAATCAATCAATGAGGAATGAAATAGGTACGACGTGTTAAAGGCTTGCGTTACCTACCCTTCACTATCTGCAAAGGGAGAGAGAATATTCCTATTCTTCCTCGTTTGCAGGTAGAGAAGATCCTTAAGAGAATTAACTTCGAACAATTCAATGCTCGATTGAAATAATCAACAAGGGGTACTGTGAACACAAATGAACGCCGCTTATGTACATACGCATTGCTATTTTCAACAGGTTGTTCCTAATGTTTCTATTTTAGCGAGGTCAAAAAGAGATCCCATTAGTGGCCTACTGATTTTGCTCGATTCCTTTTGTTTTTTTACACGATTTTTCGCTATCTGCAAAGACTAAACAGAGTATTGCGACTCTGTGCTTGTTTGTAAATAGAGAATGAACCAAAGAGAACAATCAATCAAATGGAGAGAGAAGCAGGCACGACGTATTACAAAGGGGGCAAAGGGCTGCGTTAACTACCCTTCACTATCTGCAAAGAGAGAGTACTCCTAATAGAAATGAGGGGTGGGGGGCAGTATTCAAAGCAGATCAGTGTGCATAAACACGAAAATGTTTTTACTTACCACGTACTTGACATTCGACAGCTTATGATATTTGCTATTAAAAAACCATTGAAATTCACTGAAAAAACCATAGGTTATAGACCATATATAGTTAGGAATTAGCATTTACAAAACCTTGAAAATTCACTGAAAAAACCATAGGTTATAGACCATATATAGTTAGGAATTAGCATTTAAAAAACCTTATTTTACTCACACAAAACCATTGAAATTCCATATATAGTTAGTTGCACTAACTATATATCGCGCACCCGCAATCCACTGCTGATCATGTCACATATTACATCATTCATGACATGGTCAGTGACATCACTGATGACATCACTGATGACATCTCAAATGACATCAATGACCACATCACTGATGATATCATTCATGTGACAATACAATGCATCTCCTCACGTTTTAATATAACCTCTGTTTCACCCAGTGTTAAATACAGAGTATAATTTTTGAAACCATTGACACACCAATACTAGTTACTACATACGTACTCACTGATTCCTACGTCTACACACACATTCACTCATTCACCCATACAATCATTCATACATACAATCACTCATCTTTACAACACTATCATATGCACTCATACACCTATACAGACACTTACACTCTGCCACTCATCCATGGAGTTACTCACACACCTAGTCAGTCCTGTAAAGAATCAATCACACTTCCATTTTCTTGTCTATACAGTTAAACATAGAGCACCTTACATTTTCAAACATACACTAACACATACTTACTTTCTTATACAATCATTGATACAAGTACACATTGATCGGCACAGAGTCACACACCTCCCAGCCAGCCACACACACACTCAGTCTCCTATACAAATACTTGGACAATCAATCAATAACCCATATAGTTAATCATATAGCTACTGATCAACACATGCAGCAGTTTACAGAACAACAGACATAATGATGCACAAATTAAGACAGTTTAGTCACTAACCCATGCACTCAGTGAGACACATTTAATCACTCACTCATACATTCAGTCATGCACCTACTAAATCCTTCGTCCAGACACTTATACATCTACTCATTCTTCAATATGTAAAACATATTTAAACTTTACAGAAACACACAGTCACTGGATGATGTCATCAGTGATCTCATCAGTGATGTCATTTGAGATGTCATCAGTGATGTCATCAGTGATGTCATTTGAGATGTCATCAGTGATGTCATCAGTGATGTCACTGACCATGTCATGAATGATGTAATATGTGACATGATCAGCAGTGGATTGCGGGTGCGCGATATATAGTTAGTGCAACTAACTATATATGGAATTTCAATGGTTTTGTGTGAGTAAAATAAGGTTTTTTAAATGCTAATTCCTAACTATATATGGTCTATAACCTATGGTTTTTTCAGTGAATATATATATATATATATATATATATACACATATATACACATAAACACCATACGATTATCTTTATTGTGTAACTATTGTATATGCATTTTATATGTAGCAGTATGCATAACCTTTGTCTATTTTATTGTATAAGGGGGAGATGTTTGGTATCTTGTAATGTTTTTAATGTTATTAAGAGAATGTACGAGTAGTATTCGAAGAATGTGGGAAGAGAGGTTTGTGAGAAAGCAGTTAGATGACTTAGATATCAGCAGATGGTGGAGGCATTTTTCTAATAACGTAATAAACATTTTATCAAGAGGCCTTGGATCCTGTAGACCTCCACAGTAGTTATAGGTCTAATGAATCCACATTATTCACTATTCAGCAGCCTTTTCAATGGCAGAAAAGAATCAAAGTCTAGGACTTACAATGGAGCAAAGTATACTTTGAGTCAACTGTCACAGATGGCTCAGCTCCTCTCAGTTGCATAAAAATGTCCCATATAGAATATGGAATTATGTAGATGGGTCTCTCAAAGAAACCAATTATAAGGCATAAAATTGTGAAGAGCAAGCAAGGACACTGAGACCTTGACATGAAACCATAACCATGTCTCAGTATACTGCTTTCGATCATTATCAAGAATTGCATTGAAATCACTCTGTGTTATCACTCACAGAGAATGGGGCAGGGTCCCTACTACTTCAGTGATTAGCTAGACACTTCCCAGCCACAGCCGTGAGATCCATTTCAGCCGTGTCCACATGATACATACCATTCACTGAGCTTAGATAATAAGCAATGCTCAATCTTAGCTACATCCGACCCCACAGACCACTCTTCCGACCAGGGGTCTCCAACTTTTTCTGTAGTGAGAGTTCTGCACGTTAAATTCCTCCCACTTAAAATGTTGGCTGTATTTTTCAGTTACAAACATTGCGCTGTCATTGGGAGCGAAATATCTGCTGTGTGTGAAGGCAACACTTTGAAATGGGAAAAAATTAAACTGAAGAGTTAACTTTATGCTTATATGGATTCCACAAAATTAATCATTTACATTCTTTCCCAGTTCCAGGTGTCACTTTTACAAACACCAAGGATCTTGCTGCTAGGAGCCTGTACACACGGTGCCATATTTATAACAGAAAAATACAGCCATTTGTTTAAAAGGGAGGAATTTAAAGTGAAGAAACATGCTTTTCAAAACATTAAGACTTAATTGAAAGTGGAGAAAAACATTAAGACAATGCTTCATAGAAATATTTTTCTTCACTTTAAATTTCTCCCATAAAAAATAAAGACTGTTTCCTCGCCTCTGTATCATCATACTTGCGCCCACCCCACTTCTCGTCAACGCTACTCAACAGCAGACATGAGGAAACGGTTAGTGACACAAGGTGTTCTCTTGCCCCCGCCACCCAGGTACTTTCGCAATCCAGGTCTGAGGTTCTGGAGACGCAGGGCCGCTCAGAGCATTTTGGTGCTATTTTTGCTATTCTGCACAGCGTTTGGACTGTGCCTCCACCACCCTTCCACGGAGCTCCCAGCCAATCATGTCACTGTGCCTTTCCCTCTGTGGAGCTGGGTGGTTTGTGTGTGCAGCATGGCTGGCCAGCAGTATGCATTTAGGGAGAAGGCAGGGGGACCACCCAGGGACAGAGCCCGTTTTTGAGGCTATCTAAAAGAAAGTCGAAGCGTTAGAGGGTACAGACAACACCAGAACACCAGACTGCATAGGGGGCCTACAATCAGCCTTTGAATGGAGTAATGAGTAAAGGAGAAATCTAAAACAGACCCTGGATACAGGAGTTTGGACACTATGCTTTAGTATTCGCTAACTTGATCTTCTGGAATATTGGATGGAGGTGGCAACGGCACGACAAAGGGGGAGGAGTTAAGTCTTGTCTACTTGGATATTATTTTAATACTGTTAGTGTAATTTGGCAGCTCACTGCATGAGTTGGACTTGCTCACTTGAGTAATCGTTTGCTCTAATTTAGGCCCGTAGTCGCCCATCAACGTCAATGGTCGCATTTTCAGCTGGTGGAAGTGTCAGTTGTGGGGTTTTACTGACCAGGCTACATCGCACTTGGCCTCCTAGAGGAGGTGGCTCCTTCTCATTCTCAGTGTGTTAAAAACCCATGCCCGGGAATAGAGGCTCAATTTAATTGAAGTATGATCATTATAATCCTGTGTACTGCTAAAGGTATAAACCCCTTCATTTGAGTGAGGATATTGACAAAGATCTATGAAGATCTGTGACTGGGAAAAGTAAATTGGGACTCCCCAAAGTGAATGCCGCAGATGTCTCATCCGGTAACACAACATTGGAGGTTTTTTTGCCTGGGTAGTGGCAGTTATTAATAAAGAGATCCAATCCACTGAGCAGCAACTCTCTCTTACTACCGATTTTTCAACTACAGAATTACCACCTGTTATTTGGTCGGACCGGGCCACAAACCATCTGCTACCTGAGGGGGTGAGCTGTGTGAACTTGCCCGTGAGGCAAATACTACTTCAGCTCTTGTCACCCCTTCACTCCCAATGTGTCTAGCTCCTGCAGCCAAAAGTAAAAAGAAATGCTCCTGTCCTAGGAAATTTACCCCCATCGTAAAAACAACTACTTCTTAGCAACTTACGTTGCTATGGTGCAGTTGAAGTTTGACCTGATTTCGCAGATCACCAGCCATTTATCAAAACTGGTCTCCAACCTACTTGCGCCCATCTGGGGAAAATTGAATTGTTTATTTTTGTAAATCTATGCACAGAGGGGGTGAGTGACAACAACGCTGTAGCCTCTGATTTCTGATCAGCTTAGAACGGTAACCTAGGTTTCCTCCAATAATTTTGAGGTGCAGGCAAATAACAGCAAGAAAATCAAGGTCAAGAATAGTACTGTGTTTGTTAACTGCAGGGGGGATTTTGGTTGCAACAATGTTATGGTGGAAAGACATGGGTTGACCCTCCCTGGCTGTGCTAATAAGTACTGTGTTGATATAGTTTGCTTGAACTTACAAAAAAAATAATGTGTTCAGGGATGATGCAGGCTCTTAATAAAGCTTCTACCCCCTAAACCTGCCCCAAAAAAAAAAGAAAGTCAAGGTGCAAATTGAATGCGAGTGGTGCCTTTCTGCGAACTAAGACTCATTCATACACGGCCACTAATGAATCTCCCCGCCTCTGGATTTTCAGAACAGTTTGGCAGGCTCTACCCCTTCCGCAACTATTCCCGTGAGTTCGATCAAGAGTAAGAATATTTCAGTTTCCCATTTGTCCCCAGCAGGCTGCCCCTATGTTTTGATCTTAGCTAACGTACTTAGGATATCTAGTTAACACCTCTGAGTACACAGAACAGCTGATGAATAAAGTGACCTATAGGCTGCATATATATATACCAATAAAGACTGTGGGTGTTTGACGACATTCTATTTGCTCGTTGGCTGGGTGGGACCTGGACCTACAGAACTGGAGGGCGTCTATATAATTGTTAATTTTAGAAACCCATAAATGGTTTGTGGCTTATTACAGATCCTTAACTGCAATTTAGCCAGTTCTTGGAAGCATTAAAGCTTTACCTCTGGGTCCCTTTTATAGGGCGCTAGGGAGGGAAGTAGGGGTAGTCCAAATGCCCCAGGCACATGCAGCTAATACAACGGCTCCTGCCACGAGGGGAACTGACTTGGGCACCCCACTGTAGAGGGGACTGGTAATGCAGTTAGGGAACCAGCAACAGTAACTCCTCAGGTAACCATAAGAAAATTAGAAGGCCCAGCTTGCATAACCCCGGTGAAAAACGCCACTTCTCAAACCTGCATGATTAGTCCCAAGTCCAAGGCGTCTCCAAATCTAAATGGGGGGCTCAGAGAGATCAGAATCTTAATTTGGGATATCACATGGATAGCCAGGATGTTTGATCTGGATAGTTGGCGGGAATATGTTAAATTACATTACATAGTCCTCTTCAAGCAAACATGGGCGGTTTATGAGGTTTTTTTTGTGGGGGTTATGTATGCTTTACCACACTTGCGAACCCTTCACCAGTTGGGGGGCGGGGGAAGGAGGGAGGCGTGTGCAGGGTTGACTGGCTCAAAACAACATTGGGGTGCTCTGGGAAGCCCATTACTACCAACTCCGATTTATTCCAAGCCTTACTGTTGATATGAAATGTTACATTTGAATTGTTTGTTCTCCATTTTTATAATGACGATTTCTCTGTAAGTGCTGATCCAAATTTTGTTCAACTCTGATTTTATAGATAACCACATGATAGCATCCTCTCCAGGAAGTGGGAACTTTAACGAGGTATTAACCGGGGAGTCACTGCAATATTCTCACTCTGGGTCACTTCAAGTGGGGTGGGGGTGGGAGAAACCAGCAATACATATCGTTACAAAGTGAGGTGGTTTCCCCTGCAGTCCTCCCTTCTCCCGTCCTTACCACCCCGTCCCAGCCCTGCAGTTCAATACCATCAGGACACCCATCCCTGACTGTTGTTTAGCACTGCCTAAACACCCCCCAGTGGACCCAAATATTTTCCCATTTTTGGGGGCAGCTTCTAGTTTCAGAACAGCCTTCTCCACCAGCTAGCACCAGTCCATTTCACACTCCCACACACCCACCCGGCGGGGTCGCTGCCCCCCATGCCCAAGCGATATTCCTCTTTGTGATCGCAGAGGCCAGCATGAGCCAGGTACTGAGATATTTGGGCCAACACTCCTCGCCTGCTAAACAAAGGATATGCCACTGTGCCTTCAAGGGGGACCCGGAGACCAGTGGCCAGGAACTCAGGCAACTCCCTCCCAATAACGCCGAACACCGGGGCACATCCATATGATATGAAAGAAGAAGCCCTCCTCCTAGCACCCTCAAGGGCAGCGGTCTGAGTCGCATCGGCCCCATCTGTGTAATAGTGTCTAGGAGACATATGATCTATGCAGAATGTGGATCTGTACCAAGCAGAAGCGTGCACAAATGGCTTTTTCTCTAGGGCATTGCAGTGCCTCCGCCAGTCCTCATGCTCTAAAAGCCCCAAGTCTGTCGCCCACACTTCCCTCAGTGGGCCCAGAGAGTCCAGCAAATTATTAAGACGTTTGTGGCAGGTGCAGGAATTAGCTTTTTACTCCGTCACGTCAAGGAACCGCCGGTCATCCAGTGCGGAGCTCTTGGAATCAGTTCGCCCGTAGGTAAGCAGTAATTTAGGGCATGTTGCAGCTGCAGGTGCCGAAAGCGCTCAGTGTCAGCCATTTGATATTCGGACTGCAAATCTTCAAACGCGATCATTGCCCCCTCCCGCCAGATATCTCCCAGGCGATAGATCCCAATGAGACTCCATCGGGCAAAGCCCTGTAGGCATCCTACTTCTCTCGGCCCATCACTGGTCCATAGGGGAGTTTGAGTAGTCAGTTTGCCCTCCCAGCCCAGCAGTTTTATCGGTTCCTGCTAGGCTCGCACTACCGCCTGAGGGTGTGCCGGGAGTTCCCTCTCAGGACTATTCCGATACAGCACCCCTTAGGCAGCCCATTGAACCCATGGCATTTCAATCTAGCCGATATGCCGGCTCCAAGGAGTCAGCGAACACACAGGCGTTTATATTTATAAGTTGGGACGCTAGGTAGTAGCAACTGATATCTGGTACCGCCAGCCCACCGTCGTACACTCCACACTTGAGTTTCTGCAACGCTATTCTCAGGGTTCCCCCCTCCCACAGCAAGGTTCAGAGCTTGGAGTCGATCGTCTGGAAGACGCTCTGTAGGATTCTGTGGGGGGGTATTCTAGAGCACATACAACAGGCGCGGGAAGGCCATCATCTTGAACAGGATGGCCCGTCACATCAAGGAAATGGGCAGAGGCCGCCAATGGGCTACATCCTCCAGCAATCTCAGCAGCTGCAGGAATATATTGAGAGAGATAAATTCCCCCTCCAAGTGGATGATACTAATGCCCAATTATCGAAACTCGTCCTTCAGCGCCAATGCCGCTCAGTCGGATGTCAGCGGAGGGAGGACCCCCGACTGTGGAAATACCAGGGATTTGTCCCAATTTATTTGGTGTCCAGAATACCTGCCAAATAGCCTGAAAATGTGCATAAGTCAGTGAACTGATTATCGGGGCTTGCTCACGTACAGCAGAACATCGTCTGTGTACAGAGCAATACGCTACTCCCAACTTCCCGTGCTCGCAATGCCGTATACAAGTGGATCCTGGCATACTCATGCAGCAAGTTTCTCTAGGGCCAGTGCAAAATTCATGAAAAAGAGGGGGCCTCCCTTACTGGGTGCCCCCGTGCAGTAAGAAAAGTCTGGAGACTACCCCATTGACCCTGAAACGCGCCAGTGGGTCCAGATATAGAAGTTTGATCCAGTCACAGAATTTTCCACTGAAGCCCATTCGCGTCTAGACCGCGAAACAGTAGGGCCACTCAATACTGTCAACTGCAATACACGTGTCCAACAAGAGCAGCGCCATTGCTTCATGCAGCCATCATTTGCATGACTCCAGATAGCTGCTGGAGATTGAGCCTGGTGCTCCAGTGCGGCATAAACCCGGACTGGTCAGGGTGTATGACTGAGGAGATAACCTGGCGTAATCTATTTGCCAGTGTCTTGGCCAGGACCTTGGCTTTGAAATATAGAAGGGAAATGGGCCAATAGGAGCCACATTGGTCTGGGGCTTCTAATTTTTTCGGGATAACCACTATTGCAGCTAGCCGGATGTCCTTGGGTAGCTGTCCGGTGTCCCTAGCCTTTTGGAACATGTTGAGCATTGGCCGTGCCACCTTATCCGCCACGCATTTGTACAGTTCTGCAGGTATTGCGTTGTGGCCCGCTGCTTTCCACGACTGTACGTCCCTTATTGCTCACCCTATCTCCTTCACGGTCAGGTCCTGTTCTAGTTCAGGTCTGTCTCCCTCTGAGAGTTCCTGAATGGAGACATCTCGGAGCAGGTCCATAGAGTTTTACCGGATCTATTCACCGCCGACTGATACAGGGCCTCGTAGTACAACGCGAAGGCCTCTGCTATGTCCACCCCGGTTGTACATAATGGTTTGCCTGGAGTTCAAAGCTCCAACACCCAGTTCCTTCCTCGGTGTCTCCTTTTTAGCCATGCTATCAACTTATTTGCCGTGACACCTAGGCCATATATACGCCGTTGCGTGGCAATGGCGTGCATCCGAGCTTCATTCTCCATATCTGATTTCTTAATAGTTTTGGGTTTATTTCTAACCTGGCTTCTTTTATTGGTAAGAAACCCATTGCCCCTTTTTAGAAGTTTATAGCAGGAAATGTCTCCCGGTTTTAACTTATGGTTCAAGCATATGGAGCTTCAAAAAGGTGCCTGGCCTCCAAGCAGAGGAAAACAGAATATCCAGAAGACTTTAATACCTCCCGCAGAATAGCCCAAGTTTTATATTGCATGAGAAGCTTGGCTTGGAGTACGTTGGGGATCACATTAATCTGGCCTAAATGCTACTGTGGTGCTCTGCATAGAGCAATCCTCATGTCCTACTTAATTAATAGGGATATTATTGAGGACAGTTTATCTTGTTGCCAGGGTCTCCAAATTCTGTGGCTGGCTTACATCAACCAGATGTGATATTTATAGGGCTGGCCTAATTGCTTCCTTAGACCAGAAGAGCTGCACAAGGATGACTGATCCCAATTGCAAGTTTATTTCTCATAGTAAATAACATTGTTAAAAAATTGTGTGCATTATAACCTTTTAAAGCATTATTAATTCCAAGTTAAAACATCGACATATTTCTTTTTTTAAAATATTTTTTAATCCCGGTGCAAAGACAAGTTACAGCAATTTAGAAAAGATACATTGTAGACATAAATACTTTATGAATAGTAGATATTAAGCCACTTTGATCATAAACATGCAGTCTTAGCAATTCATAAACCAGTAACAAAGCTGCTTTTATAGGAATATCTACAAATCCTAGATACCATATATAGGAGTAAGCTGTTTCACTTAATAAAAACAATAACAGTCACAGAATGTTAAAACAGAGCTTATTCAGATCTACTAGGATAGCCAAGCTGTAAATGGCACCCAGATCATATTCCCTTTGATCTTCCCCTTCCTGCCTCATCATCGATCATACCATACAACGCGGTCTCGAGCTTATAGACATGTAGGAACCGTCCTTTCCATTGCTGAAAGGTTGATGGAAGCGGATCCAGCCAGGCAGATGCAACACACAGCCTGTAAACTAACATCACAATACAAATTAGCTCCTTCCCATTTCCCCTAGCTTGTTCGTCTGTTCCTAATAACATTATCTGATGAGAGAGTGGACTATCCATCTTCAATATGTCTCGTAGAAAGCCAATTATTTCCCTAGCTGTTGATTCTAGGCGAGGGCACATGGAAAATATATGAACCAATTCCTCTCCTTCCGTCCTGCATCTAAAGCACCGGGTCCCCTCAACTCCCCCCCCATTTTACAATTTTTTAAGGTGTTATGTACAGATCAAACAAGGTTTTATAATGCTGTGACTGTAAGCTAACAGAACATAATATTGAGCCCCCCATTGCTAATGATTCGAGAAACAAGCTGTGTTTATCCAAATCATCCAGGAACTTCTCCAGTAGACAACTATATAGCTGAGAAATGGAGGGTCTCTCATCCTTTGTTAGTAGTTCCATTAAAGGGACTCGTGTAAAGCCTGCAGCTCCTCCAGCTTTCTTATATAAGAAGTCCCTTAATTGCAGAAATTTGAAAAAGTCCTGGGGGCCAATACTGAATCTTTCCTTGACTATCTCGAAGGACGCAATATAATCTCCAGCCAACAAATCCCATACCCTACGGAAGCCAGCCTTCTCCCACCTTACCGGACAGTCATCTTGCAGGGTCCTAGGTACCTGATCATTCCTGATGAAAGGGGTATATCTGCTGAATCTGCCTATCCCAAGCCGATTCCAGATCCTCGCCCTGTTCCGAATGCTGTGATTAAGGTCTTGAATTTTGTCTTTTTAAAGTAGCTAGCTTCATAAAATTTAACAAGGCAAATTTCCTCACTAGCGCCTATCAGGATCTCAAATATTGATGGAACGTAGCGAAGATCGACCCCTTCTCTTACCTTATTCCCGAATAGGGGACTATAAACCTGCAGGGTTGATGCCAGATAATATACCTTGAAGTTAGGGAGCCCCCACCCCCTTATTTCCCAAGGTAGACTTAAGAACACATTGGCCCTCCTTGTTTTCCCATAGGACCAGATAGCGACCTCCCTTTCTATTAACGTAAACCAGTCATTATGTCTGGCTAGGGGTATAGTTCGAAAAATATAAAGCGTCTTTGGTAAAAACATTATTTTTACTAAATAACACCTCCCCATAATTGAGAGTCTCAGATTATCCCAGCGTTGAAAGTCCTTCCTGATTCTCCCCATTATAGGGGAAAGGTTTAGATCGCCTATTGCCTCAACCTTTGGCGTAATAGTTATACCAAGATATATTGCTTCATTTATGATCCTACTGTCAGAGGCTGGGGTAAACCTTTTTATCAGAATCTGGGTCTTAGTCCTATTCAGTAGGAAGCCAGATTAAATCCCTAAGTCATTGGCTATGTTTTCAACCGCTTGTAATGCTGTCTCCAGGTCGGTAATGATTACGGCCACATCATCGGCATAAGCCAATATCTTAGTGTCCCACCCCTGTATGCTTACGGGAATAATATCCTTAGAGTTCTCCAGTCGTCTAAGGAGCGGGTCTAGATATAAAGCGAACAGCAAGGGGGAAGAAGGACACCCCTGCCTTGTTCCTCTTTCAATTAAAAATGGTTTAGACTCTTCTCCCATTATTCGCAATCAGGCGGTAGGTTTAATATACATAGCTGGTATTGCTTTGATAAAAGGTTTGCCAAGGCCATTAGCTTCCATGATCTTCCAAAGGCATTGCCATGATACCCTATCAAAGGCCTTCTCCGTGTCTAAAAACGCGACCCCCCCATTGGTTTGGTAAGAACCTCCGTAGCATCTAGTAATGTAATTACTTGCCTGATATGATCTGGCGTCCCCCTCCTCTGAATGAAGCCATGTTGCCAGGCTGAGACGAGGAGTAGCATTACTTTATTCAAGCGGGTGGCAAAGATTTTGGAGTACAGCTTGACATCACTATTAAGAAGTGTAATAGGTCTATAAGATCCCAGTGACATAGGGTCTTTCCCCTTTTTTAGAAAAATAACGATGTTAGCTGTGCCATAGAGCCTGGAGGTGGGAAAGGAAACAAGGGAACCCTACTCACTGGGAGCCTGGGTGAAGCCTTTTACAAGAAACAATGGCTCATGTGGGTAAATAAGAACTAGTTCTGGTAAGGATAACGCACAATGGCCATGAGGGTGATTGAACTAGATGTCAAAAAAGGAAACTACATATACACGATGCGGATGTCTTGGTCATTTATGAAATTATTTATCAACAGTTTACAAAAACATTTTTTTTTTTACAACATTTTTTTGTAGCATTATAAACACATATGCAATCAAGTAAGTGATGGTGTGTCCCAAGTGAATTTTAACAAAAAAGAACCTAAACTGCTAAGGTTAAACATAATATCGTGTAGATAACATAAGGTTTCAAGTGTACATTCCAGTTAGAAAGAGAAGACCTAATTGTAGGTATAAGCAATTTGAGGTACAGCAGTTGGAGTGTATAGACAACTGTTGAAAAAGGTCTGTCTCTTTATCTCTGTCGATGACGTTTCGACCTTAATAGGGTATCAAGTCTCTTCAGGACTGTTCAATAAGGGGCACCTATAAGATTTGATAAGTGTGTTTTAGCATGTAGGCCATCAGGAGCAGGGAATCGTAAAATCATTCGGCAATGTCAGTCAGGAAAACAGACTACCTGTAAGGTGTTTGCCTTGCTTGTGGAGCGTGCAATTGTGGCACCGTGAAGTAAAGGTGAAGCCTGGTGGAGCTGCTCCTACCCAACCACCTTAATTACCTTAAGCATATCCTTGCCAACTTTTTCTCTAAATATTTTATAGAACTCTAGGGGTATGCCATCTGCTCCGACCGCTTTACTTGAGGAAAGAGCCTGAAGAGCTACCTGGATTTCCTCCAAAGATACATACGCTGCAAGGGGAAGGCTCTCGTCCTGTGGGAGCCTCACCGATGGTGCGAATACCAGTTGTTCCCCTATTCTATCATGATCCTCTACTTGAGGGGCTTTGTAGAGTTTTTCATAGAATTCCCTAAAAGCTTCCCTGATCTTGGCTGGTTCAGAGAATGTTACCCCCTGCATATTCTTTACCTGCCTTATGTGCCCCATAACTATGTGTTGCCTAGCCCTAACAGCTAAGTATCGACCCACACTCTCACTATACTCGTAGAACTCTTGTCTTTTTGCTGTATACTTCCCAGCAGTTTTCTCTGTGTTGAAGTCATCAAGAGAGGATTTTGTAATGCCAATTGCCTTCAGTGTTGGAGAGACATCGCCTCCCATGGCCACACTTCAAATTAACTCGGTCTCTAAACCCCCAAGTCTCTGATAGAGTGCTTTTAGCCTTCCTGCCTCTCTTGTTTGTTTACCCACACTGTACCGCAGGGTCGTCCCACTTGCTGCCGCCTTGAATGCGTCCCACATCATCCCTATGGGAGCACTACCCCTGTTGATATTCATACATTCCGTGATCCAGCCCTTCATGTGCTTGACATTCTCCTGATCAGATAAGAGTGCCATTTCAAATGTCCAGCTCCTGAATTGCCTTGTTAACCCTGTGTTTGAAACTTCTAGTACAACAGGGTTATGATCTGACATAACCTTGGGGAATATCTCTATCTGAGCCTCCTTAAGTAAAACTGGTGACACAAAGAAATAGTCCAAACTTGCAAACTTTCTGTGTGGAGCCGAATAATAAGTATAGCCAGGATCCTGGTGTTTCAAACTTGGCCAGGCATCCACCAAACCAATATCTTTTAATAAATTATCTAGGGAACGCATAGTTTGTGGTTTGCGACTCGTACTGGCAGCACTGATCCCTTCGGAGCCTATTCTAGAACCATTTATATTTAGATCCCCACTACATAGGGCACTGGCCAGGAAGGTAGTTAAGTAGCTAAAAAATCTAATTCCCCGGGGTCATCTAAAACCGGAGCATACACTGAGCAAAAAGTGAGAACAACATCCCCTTTTCTGTATTCTAGTATCACCCATCTATCATTTTTATCCACTAGTTTTCTCCCTGGTATGACCCTAGCACCTTTCATTAATATCGCTACCCCGTTGGTCTTAACTTCCTGCATAGAGTGACATTCTTCAGACCTAATGTATTCAGAAGGCTGCTATCACTCCGGGCTACGTGTGTTTCCTGTAAGCAGTACACTTCTGCCCTCAAAACCTTTAGGTTTTCTTGTACTTTCTTTCTTTTAGCATTATCGTTCAACCCACAGATATTAATGGTTGCAATACGAAATTTAGCCATTATCTTGCATCATGTTTCGCCTTTCGATTTTCCCAGCAATAATAGAGCCTATCTCTTGCAGTCAACAGCTCCCCCATCTATTTCCATATGCATGCTGAATTCTATGATCAAAAGCTGTCAATCTTCAAACAAGAATATACATTTTGCTGTAACTTAACTATCATCTCAAGTGTGTTTAAAATAGCCCAGCCAACCAACCCCCCATTTACCCTCCCCCACCCCATCCCCCACATATTGAAAGTAGTCAGACCTACCAGGTCTGGGTGATGTTGTTGGTGTAGGACCCCACGAGCTCCCTGCCCTATGTACACTCTGATACCCCCCTCCCAATGTGCAAAATTTGTGCTGGCTAACAAAAGTTAAGAAATTCACATCCCCGAAAAACCACACTTTCCCCTAGGAAAGAAAGAAATGATAATAATACCAAAAAGGGTAGAGGAGATTCCCTTAAAGATAACCCCCAAAGATAACAAGGCTCACTAACTTTTTTAGGCTTCGCCTAAGTGAAAGCTGCGCACTGCGCAGCTTTTCGCGCAGGCGAAAACCTAATGAGAATAACTATGTGGCTTGGGAATCCGCCCTCTGTGTCATTGGCTAGCTCCATAAATGGAGGCTAGCCATTGGAACAGAGATCTGTCCGTCATGGCCGGACCAGATTCGTGGGCGTTCCCGCGATTTCTTCCCTCTCCACCCTTTTCTGATCGTCATCGCGGCGGTGGGCGGTTGTTTATTTATTTTTTTCTTCTAACGTTGTTTTCGCCATTTTTGAAGTGCCGTTTTCAGGGGTGGGTTTCCCGCCCCCCTCCCGCTGTCCGTGTGCCCGTTCCTGCCCCCTCCCGCTGTCCGTGTCCCCGATCCTGCCCACCCTCCCGCTGTACGTTCCCGCCCCCCCTCCCGCTGTCCGTGTGCCCGTAGGTGCTTGTTTCTATTACTGTTAATGCTACTGTTAATTGTTTTCCAGGGTTTTTTTGCGTTAGTCTCTCAAGTTATGTTCGTTTATCAGTTCAGGGTCTTGGCGATCTATAAGTATCCATTATTTATTTATAGACTGTTGCTTCGATAGACCGCTCTGTTCCTGGAATTCTTTTTTTAAATCTGTGCTGTGGGTCTTTAGAGCGGGCAGAGAGGGCATACTGTGTTTTAAGTGGTCCTCCTCATTTACAATTGTGCTCTCAATGTAAGCCATACATATAATGTCAACAGAATAGTAATATTTTATCATTTGTGCTTTTAACAATAGCATCAAAAATGCTATGCGGTAGACAAACGCTGAAAAGTTTTTATTTCATCCCAACGTGTAATTGTAATCCTGGTTTCCAAGAGCATTTCTAGGTTTCTACAGAAAATGCCCTATAGCGATGTCTCTTAATCTGCTTGTTTTTTAGTGCAGAAACTGCGAAGATGTGACTTTAGCAGCATGTTTTTGTAGCACCAGCTATAGTGACTGCAGCTTTTGGTCTCTCGCCTACCTCCACGCAAATTTAATCACATTGCTAATGTAGGACCTGCATTCAAAAATAAATGCTGAAGTTCATTTTAAGTAGGGGCCTATCTGAATCTAACGCCCCCCACAATCTCCCCCTAATGTTGTTCGTGCGGACATGTCCTCTGTAGACTTACTGTGAATCATCTAATTTTTGACATTTTACGTAGTATTCAATGGTACACCCTGCATCTCAGAATCATTAACTTAAGGAATGTCAAGATTCCTCTTCTTTACGTAAAGAATGGCAACGCCTTTAGGTTTGATTTGCAGTTTGAGTCCTGACTACATTATAAAAAAAAACTTGCAGTAATAACATCAAAAGAATGGTTGCTTTCTTTAAAGTGTGTAATGCGGCAAGATGAAGTTTTCTTTTGAAGTGTAAAATAGTCATTCCTGCATTGCAATACAAGCAACTGCCAGGAGGTTGAATGACACCCCAAACAGCCAGTAGTGAGGTGAGAGAAATACTCCTCTGAATGTAGCTAAAGCACATTCAGTGTATCTTTCATAGAATTGCTAATTGGTCATGCAGGCAGATGTGCTGTCAAGCCAGAGTTAGCAAGCATTGGCTAAGCCAGTGGGTCTCGCCTAAGCGGGATCTATTGACTTTATCAATGTTATTTTTGTTTTTTTACCAGCACAGTGGAATTGGGGCACTGGAAATTGGTTGTATCTCTTCTTTTACCCATGAACAGTTACACTCAATTCACTTATTATATTCTGAGTTTTTGTATTGAACACATGATGTATGGCCTCATAGCTCTTACGGCAATCCAATGACTAATACAAATGATACTGTGGTTACCATTGTAATCTAGAGATGTGTTGCGTTTATTGTTTCTAGTCATAGTGTCGATTAGGTGGGTGTGCCTTATTTAATAAGCTCTGCTTATGATTTTGGTGTTAAATGATTAATGATGGTCAGTAAACATTTCCTTTGATCTGCTATTTAGGGTTGTGGGGCACTTCCTGCCCCAACTGCTGGATACTGTAGTAGCTGACTTTATTGCGTATCTGAGCCATGTTGGTTGTATGTTGGGAGTTCTGCCTAATGCATAATGTTGAATGTTTTTCTTTAGAATGGCGACTACCACATATATGGCATTTTTGAGCCCCATATGGGTCCTTTGACCTCAATATTTATTTCAATAAGTAACCTGATCTAACGATTTAACAACAACAATAATACTGTTCATGGTGATTTCATCGATAATGTAAGTTGTCAGAGGATACTTGGTGTCAAAAGTGATGTCATTTGTGAAGGCATTTCTCACATGAGGTCATCAGCACTCCATTTACAGAACAGGTTTGAGTTTTATAGTGGGGTGCAAATTACAGATATCCATTAGTGGCTGCTTTCAGCATTTTACTTTTGGTTTGGTTTTGGTTTTCTAGGTGCATTTCTTAAGGTTTATTTTATTTATTGAGAGTGGAAGAACCCATAACTCCCCGTAAAGGATTTTTTTTGTCAATTCTGTTTTTGATAATATATGGCATCCTTCTCCTTTACAACAGTCTCTAGCATGTGGCCAACCTCTTGCGGTGTTAACCCCCACTGCTTACAACCTATGGTTGTGCCCAGCAGGAGTTTACCCACCAACTTGACCCTGTGTCTAGTCTCACTGCACATGGCGTCACCATGGCACATCACTTTGCCTGACCTACAGTAGCCCATATGCCACTGAAGCAGCAGTGTATCTTAGGAAATATATACTGGCCTCTCTGAGCAAGCCTTCCTAAATGGCTGGTCTCTAGCCAGTCTCTGGTTTCACAGCGCCGGCTGTGCATTAGTTTTTGTCATGGATAGCTTCACCATGATATTTTGCTACTTTCAGTAGGTTTTTTTCTAGGAACTGCAAAAGAAATAAAAAGAATGTGTGGATCCATGTGAGCATTCACAGGCCCGAGTTTGCGATCACGAGTCCTACAAGAGAAATCGGGCCTTTTTTAGGTCGACACCTACCAGACCACGCAGCTGTCTGGCTATGGGAACAATATCATGGGGACTTTCAGAAGGTTGACCTAGGAACGCATTCCGCTTGTTGCTTGCTATTGACTTTGTGGTTTGTAACTCACACTTTCTGCATTTCCATTTGCTGGCTTCATTTGTTTTAGGCTGTGCAGCTTGAGCTCGTATCTACCCATGCTAAAGCAGTGTTTACTGTATTTCGCGAATTTGTTTTCTGTAATATCTTGTCACAATTACTGGGCATTCAGAGACCGAGGTCAAATGTCAAGTTGTGTTTTCGTGGGAACCTCGTGTTTGTTTTGCTTTTGTCTGACTTCAAAGTGACTGCATTTAAAGCTAAGAAGAATGCAGCATACTTTCTCCATAGAGCCTGCTTGTGCCCTTTATTTTAGACACCGCTATCTCAAAAGGTAACCCTTTCTTCACCTGCTCAAAACATTTTGAAAGCTTTTGTGTTTACTTTTAGCTATGCAATAATTATTTATTCTGTCTGCAACGGTGCTTTTTTGGGAGCACATTACAGGATATAAGTAGTTTCCTCATTTGTCCTGGCAGGCACTAGGGTTATGATTTAAATGGTGCAGTTGGACAGGGGCCAAAAGCTCTAGGGAACCCACTGAACAAAGATTATTGCTGTATTTTACTAATGAACAAGCAGTCACAAGTGCGGTTTCCTTGTAGGCACTAGGGTCATGATTTAAATGTTGCAGCAAATGCAGTGGCGCGATGACCTCCAACAAATCCAAGAAAATGCTGCTTAACATCTCCCATATCAGATTTTGTCCAACTATGTCGGTGTGGGAAATGGAAAGTACACCAGCCCCTGCAGCTAAGGGCTCGATGTCTCCATTCCTGTGCATTAGGCAAACAGGGGATGTGTGCTGTTTCACTGTAGGCCTTGAGTACGAACTCCTGCCAGTCTGGAATACTGAAGAGTGCATGTGGAATACTGGACACCTTGTTGCGGTCAAAGGACTCAATGCACTCCCTCTAGATGGGATGACAATAGTCAGCAAGTTTCTCCATCCAGCTTCTGCCATTGCATTTACTGCCCAGGAAATCTTGGCTGCTTTAGCTGCTGTGCGTGGAAAGGTCATCCAGCCTCAAAGGGATTCGCAGACCGCAGAGATTCTCAAAAGTGTTGTATTTGTCCCAGGGCCTTGTACGGAGAGATGCCACTCTTTCTGAATGTTGTGCTGCCTTGTCTTTGCCATTAGCATTCTGCCAGAATCCTAACGCAGCCCCCTCTTTCTGACTTGTTGCATCCTCAATCCTGCTTTTCTCTACTACCACCACGGTATGCCATCTCTCACTGGGCTGTGTCAGAATCTCCAGCAACCCTCTGTGTAGGCTGTTCTATCTAGGTATTACCAGTATCTGGGTCTCTCCTTCCAAGACACCATCTCTTTCGAAGTGGTCCCACCAGTATACCACCAGGCCTGGGTACTCCAGCAGGAATACACTGTATGGTGGGCATGAGTACACTGGACCTTTTGTGACTGCTACAAGGTATTTCATCAGCATAGTAAAGAAAATGGTGTTTGTTTATAACTGGTAGTTAATAGTGCTTCTGTTGTTCTAAGCGGATAGTTTGGGATGTATTGTATTTTGGGCTGGTAGTATTGCTCCCAGCTCTCACATGCAAGTGCCCACCTCAGTCCATGTTCTTTACTATTAATCGACCCAAGTTTTGAGCCTGAAGTTGAGGAACACTCCCTACACTCATCCAGCACCTGGGTGGGGAAACCCTGTACCAACTTCTTTAGAGGTACTTGTGTATTTTCAGTTTATACCTACCTGCTGACTCTGGTCATTATCTACCTTCCTTGGTTAGTCACTGCCCTGAGGTCTGTGGGCAGGACTGACAGTCGATGCATCTTCTTTCCCACCAGTATTCAAAGCCTTGCTACATAGCTACATAGCTAGGCGGCCAGTGCTTAATTTGTAAAATAAGTGCCAGGGCCCTCGTCAGTATAAGTTCTATTGGTGCAGCACGCAGGGACGGTTCCTCTGTTGTAGCAGAGGAGTGTTGCCACACTTAAATTATCCCCAAACCCCCAGAGATGAAAAATAACATGGTAATTCATTATCATTTTATTGATCATCCCCGTCCTGAACAGATCATCAGGACGGGACAGGGCCTGCTCAAATCATTTGCTCAAACAAAAGTAAGGCCCACCTGCACCCTAAGCCAATGAAGACTTTTACCTGAAGGGCATCCTGAGGTTCTTTACTCCTCCCTTCGGTACATAGGTGATGATGATGTTTTTACAGTCATTAACCAGTGACTGGGTGATGGTAACTTTAATTGCGACATGGAATATTTTATTTTTAGTATTTTACTTTTAGTTCCCTGCCCCCTCGCTGTGCTTGCTTCCCTGCCCCCTCGCTGTGCTTGCTCTCCTGAGTGTGTGTGTGGCTCTGGGTGTGTGTGTGGCTCTGGGTGGGTGTGTGTGGTTCTGGGTGGGTGTTTGTGGCTCTGGGTGGGTGTGTGTGGCTCTGCGTGTGTGTGTGTGTGTGTGGCTCCGGGTGTGTGTGGCTCTGAGTGTGGCTCTGGGTGTGTGTGGCTCTGGGTGTGTGTGTGTGTGTGTGGCTCTGGGTGTGTGTGTGTGTGTGTGGCTGGCTCTGGGTGTGTGTGGCTGGCTCTGGGTGTGTGTGTGTCTGGCTCTGGGTGTGTGTGTGTGGTAGTAATTGCTGTCTGCTGTCGTCCGTAGGGTACAATAGGTCTCGGATTTGCGAGAGATTAAGCTAATGGCAATGTAAATGACAATGCCATTTATTTATCTGTTTTCAAAACCAACACATAAATACAAATTTTGTCATTTACAATGCCAATAGCTCTAACTTTTCAAAGGCGAAACCATTGCATTATAAATGCTTGTTTCCTTTCTAATAGAGCCTGATCCAAATACTCTCTGGCTTTTATCTCAGAGGTGAAGAACTTAACAGCCCCTCTTATTATTGCTTTCAGCCTGGCTGGTGCGAGCAGAAGAGCCTCAAAGCCAGCCTCCTGATAAGGCTTGATTACCTGCTGTAAACGCCATCTACGTTCTACTGTTATGTGGCAGAAATCAGGACGTACAAACAAAGAAATCGCTGTATACTGCCTTTTAGCACCTGGTCGGGCTTTTTCAAATATAGCCTGTCTAAACATAAAATTATCAAAAAAACACCAGGATGGCTCTTGGCTGATTCTTATCTCTGGCAGGCTGTGTACTATAGTAACGACTAAATGGGAACCGATGGACCCTCTGAATTTCCGTCCCCAATTCCAGCCTGTGAGGTCCGGGAAGGTTTCCTTAAGTAGATCCAGGATAAAGGCGCGAAGTCCCCCCCCCTCCCCTTCAAGACCCTACTCTATACCAAGAAAGCAAAGGTTATTTCTCCTTAGGCGATTTTCCATGTCCTCTAGATTCCACATGACATTTGTTAGCTGGGCTTCATGAGTGCTTGTCTTCTCTCTCAAAGCAGAAAGGTCAGTCACTACAGCAACTGTTCTTTCCTCCATACTATTAAGCCACTCACCAATCTCTGTACATGCTTTCCCTACTTTTCGTATCGCGCCTTCAAGTTTTTTAATGGTTTGTCTTGTTCTTTTCTCATCTGCCAGAGTCTCTGTGTGATGTTCTTTGATCGATTCTAATATCAGACCCAGAGCAGGTTCTATATTAGCTGCCCCCCCATCATGCTGGTTATGTTGGGGACTAATCAGCTAATCAGTACCTTTCTCCAATGATCCCAGCATCTTGGTGTGGGAGTAGTCCCATTTCAATCCCATGCGTGTATTATGCCTCCCCCTATTTGAAGAGTCAGTGTGGCCTTTGCATGCTTTCAAACTCCTCCAACGCCTATGACATTTGAGAGCAGTCTCTGGCGCTTCCATTGTACTAGACCCAGATGTTGTCACATAGTCCTCTACATCGCTGTTGCTGGAACTGGTAATGCCTGAATATGAATACTCTGTGAGGGAAAAATGTTTATCTGCCGTAGAGCCACAGATCAAAGCCGATTGGTGTTTCATCTGTGTATCAGGTAAGTTCTTGTGTACCTCCTGGGTATGCTCATTAGGAATCTCTTCCCTTCTTTCCTGAGTGGGGGTAGGCTGAAAAAGAGATCCAGCATCTAACACTGAGCTCTCTGTCTGTTGTTGGTCCACAATTACAGAGATGGGCTCCTTGGCTCTGAGAGCCCTTTGCTTCGTTTTCTCAGAGTCTGACTAGGACAGTTGTTGTGGCGTACAGCTCATCCCTCTTCTTTAGTTTTGAAGAAATCTGTTATGGCTGCCTGAGGAGGGACAGTAGGGTTGGATAAATCATATGGGGTTAATAATGGGAGCTATGCTACCTTCGTCAGAGGACAGAGTCAGTTCTTCTACTGATTTAGCCAGCAACGTTTTCCCCACCGTGCCTAGTTGTTTCTCCATTAAATTTATTTTCTTCCCTGCGCCTATTTTTGACAGTACTAGGCTTACCTGCATTCTCATTTTTAGTATCGAGGGGAGACTCCTGCCTCACCCCCTGTAATTGTGTTGCAGTCTGCACTGCTAGCCCCCTGGCTTGCTTGCTGATCTTTAGAGCCATCCCTGTGTTTTCCTCCAGCAAAAGGCTGAGTCCAGCTTCCGTCACACTCCAGGTGAGTCTCCGTTTCTTTACAGCATGGCACACCCACTCTCGCAGGGCGTCACTAACTGAGAGGGCAAGCCTCACGGTCAGCGTGTAGAGTGCTGCAGGGCTGCTCCTTCTCCAGGATCCTCTCTGAGCCTCCTCCACTCCGCTGCGCTGCCAGCCAAGGAATCATCGGTGAGTACACAGTCGCCGATCCAGACGTCGACAACGGCGACCACCGGCATCTGCCAGCACAGATCAGCACAGATCCGCCGAATCCGCTAGCTCCGAAACAGGTAAGGTGATGCGGGACGTTAGGGCAGGAGCTCTATCTACTTTTGATTTCTTTGCATTCGCTATTAGGTTGTTAGCATAGCGTTGTTATATGTGCTTAATGCGTCTAATGCTGTTTGGATCCCCAAGCTTGTCTTGGAGTACATTGAGGATCACATTAATCTGGCCCCATTGCTACAGTGGTGCTCTGTATTGAGCAATCCTGAAGTCCTAATTAATAGGGATATTATTGGGGATAGTTTGTCTTGCTGCCTGGGTCTCCAAATTCTGGGGCTGGCTTACATCAACCAGATGTGTTATTTAGAGGGTAGGCCTAATTGCATCCGTATGCAAGAAAAGCTGCAAAAAGACGACAGATCCCAATTGAAACAATTGTTTCTAGAAATGAGACAGGGAGAAAGAGAAGTGGGAGAATTAACGAAGACCCAGAATAAGGATTACATTTTAATCTAAACCACTCTAGTGCTCGAGCCATATCTGAAGTCTGTGATTAGCACCTGTGACAGGGTTCTTTTAACTAGATTCAGGCTTGGGTATATTAGATGGCCACAATATGTTTCCCTTGGTCAATATGAATCCTCTTTCCTCCTTGTTTGACCAACAAATTCAAGTTCTCTACAGACCTTGTTGCATTTCATGTCTTACAAGAAGCTTTTGAATGTCAGTATTGAGGCATCCAGGGCTAAACAAATGTAGGCCTACCCTATTGTGCTTACAGACACTGATCTCACCGCTGATTTGTTTTAGCATTAGCTAATTTCTTAAAAAAGATCTTTGTGTTAGGAGTCATTTGGTATTTTCAATTAAAGATGTAATAAGGCCAATGTTTTAATGCCTCGTTACAATAGTTTTAAAATTAATCGTGATTGTATGTATTTGCTTTTATGATCATATTTAATGTTCAAATAAAATTATTGATTGCTTTGATTTGACTGTTTTTGAGTTATAAATATGGTATAGTGTCTACTGGGAGCAAGAGGCATGCTGTCTCTAAATGTGACATTTTGAAATGGGGGAACATTAAAATGAGTTAAGTTAATCATTAAGGCAACTTTTCATTTTAATTGTCTCCCATTTAAAAGCATTCAGAACCATCATTTTGCTCACAAGTTCCAATACTGAGTTGACAACTACTTATATTTAAAAGTTAAATAACTCAGTGCTTCCTTCTTCACCTCTGTGCCCCAGCCTGGGTCATAAATCTGACTGAGCACAGCTCAATATCAGGCCCTGCTATCTGCAGCCTAATGATAATGTAAAATAAACACAGCCTTCTTTTAACTTTGTGTTGGACTGGCAGTTGGCAGCCAACCCAAGCAATGTCAATCAGGTACAAGTCAATAAGGACACTCAGTAAGGAGCAATACAGATAGCGGATACAATTTAGTTTTCATGAAATACTAGCACAAACACATATCTCAGCAATGATGATTATATTTTAGCAGAATGGTTGCATGTATATTTATAATGCAACAATAGCACAATAATGGCGCAAATAAGAACCAGGTCAAAATCACTCACAATGCAGTAAATCAAAAGCACAAAAGTAATTCTGTAAATCAGGATAGCACAGGAGACTATAGCCTTTCAACTAACAGTGGTGGACAAGTTACTTACCTTTGGTAACACCTTATCTAGTAGAAATAGGATCTAGCCAAAGATTCCTGATCTTAGAGTCCTCCCCAGGCGCCAGACTGGATACGGGAATATTTTCAGCAGTAGCTCTGCATGTCGGTAGAGGCCCTCTAGTGCCTCCGTCTCCTGAATGTGACGTCAACGGAGTCCCTAAAAGCACTCCCCCGATTTTTGTGCCTTAACGTGGAGCCAATCATAAGTACAGTCTCTGGAAACAGTGTGCCAAAAAGGGAAAAATATTGTATCAACAAGTACAGAGTGAAATAACTAGTAGTATGCACAGACCACGCACGCAACCTGGGGGTCATCCTCGACTCCATCCTCTCCATGACCAGTCAAGTCAATGCCGTCTCTGCATCCTGCTTCAACACCCTCCGAATGCTCCGCAGGATCTTCAAGTGGATACCTCCCGACACGAGAAAAACCGTCACCCAGGCCCTAGTCACCAGCAGACTCGACTACGGGAACGCTCTCTACTCAGGAACAACAACCAAGCTCCTGAGACGACTACAACGAATCCAGAACGCCTCGGCACGCCTGATCCTCGACGTCCCCCGACGCAGCCACATCACACCCCACCTGAGAGGCCTGCACTGGCTCCCCGTCAACAAGAGGATCACCTTCAAACTTCTCATCCACGCACACAAAGGACTACACAACGCCAGAACTACATACCTCAACAACCGACTCAGCTTCCACATCCCCACCCGAAGCCTCCGCTCAGCCAACCTCGCCCTCGCCACAGTTCCTTGTATCCGAGAAAACCACGGCCGGCGGCAGATCCTTCTCCTACCTAGCCGCCAAGACCTGGAACACTCTCCCTACCAACCTATGACAGATTTAGGACCTGCTGGCCTTCAGAAGGCTTCTCAAGACTTGGCTCTTCGATCAGTAGTGCATACCCCCCCCCCCCTAGCGCCTTGAGACCCTCACGGGTATGTAGCGCGCTTTAGAAATACATTGATCGATTGATTGAATAAGGGATCAGCGGCTACTTGCTGTCTCTACCAGATAAGGTGTTACCGAAGGTAAGTAACTTGTCTATAAGATAGAGACATCTAGCCATAGATTCCTTATTTTAGAAACAGATACCCGAGCAATACCATCCTTTGAGGAGGGGCTGTGAACTGATCTCACCAAAGAACCCCAAACAGGAGAAGCCGGTCTAATAGATAGAAAGGGACCAGACTATCCAAAAACAATAAATGAAGCAAGAGGCTCACCAAAAGCACTTATCTCCAAGAAGGAATAGGGGAAGCCCATAAGGAGTAGAAAGCTATAAGACCGTGAGAAACATGGTGTAAAACCAGTAAAAGAGGCAGCCCCAAAACGGGATGCAACCTAAGACCGGGGAAAGCAAAGGGACCAAGGACAATAGTCCATAGACTCCAGACTCAAAACCATAAGGAAGGAGCATACACAGTGTGCTTAGCCGCAGCAACATATACAAAAAATAAAGAGCACCCACAGATTGTTGGGAAAACTATCTTGAGAAACAGATTCCAAAAAATAGACCCACAATGATAGAATGATGGAGGCACAGAAAGAAAACAATGAATGCTGAAGAGCATTGCTAAGAAAATAACAAGAATGGTAAAAGAAACGGCTTTTACAAGAACCTCGAAGAGATATAAGCATCCTTTGAAATAATGTAACAGATGCTCAGTGAAGAGAAGGAAGGAAACAGACCAGTACAACCAAAAAGGCAAGAACGATGTAAGTAAAATGCAGTAATGTTCACCTTATAGAAGGCCAGACGACCATAAGTGTAGAACACACACATATATATACCTGAAGTAAAAGACATCTGCAAGAGATACACTCAAGAGATAGATATATACATGCAGAGACATGTACATCCAAAGATAAATGTATATGAGGATAAATATGCACATAAAAAACTTAGAAATTTCCGTAGACACACAAGTCATACAGTGTAAGAAAATGTATATCTACTCCACTGAAGGTAACCCACTCCCTCTGCCAGTGAGTGGGAGGACAAGAAGTGAAGGAATGAAGGGTACACCAAGAACAGAGGTAACCAAGGAAGGGCAGAGATAATACATGCTACAGGCGTAAAAGAAGAAGTCACAACAGAAACTGAGTGGAGACAGAAAGGAAAGGCTAAAAACTAGCAACACAATGCCACATAAGAGTAGGAAGTGAAAGTATTTGCCGACTACAGGAAAACAAGGGAAACCATACAAGAACCAACACCACTGACTGAGGAAGGGTGCCAGCAGACGGCAGCAGGAGAAGCAAAGAATAAACTGCATGTGGAAAGTCAAAGAGGAAGAAGAGGGATAGGAAGAGGAGGAGGAGGAGGAGGAGGAGGAGGAACTAAGGACCACGGATAGTTGCTTATGACAATCACGCAGTGTTCAACTTAAACGATCAAGAGAAACGTGTAGGAAAACTGACTAACGCTTCATGGAAACTTGCGAAAAGATAGGACATGCCCCAAGAAAAAGTTATTAAATTTGACAACCACAGTAGGTGGTTAAATTGAACCTCCCCCATAAAAAAGGGAGGCCAGGAAAGGGGGTGGGGGGTTTAGAGGGAGGAAAGAATGTTGAATCCAGCCTCTTGTGAAATAAGGATACAAAACATGGATCCAAACAATCAAGGGGACTGGTGCCCCAGGTGAAGAGAACAGAAAAGAATAGCATTTACAACAATTAACTCACAGGTGCGATGGCAGATATGTATGAAAACCCTCTGCAAGAGGCAACAGCAGCAGCCGTAACCCAAGTAGGCAGGTAGGTAAAAAAACGAAAGTGTAAAAACACATACAAGAACTGAAGATAAACAGCATCAGAAGCATGATTAAGTAGAAAAGGCCTACACAAGAAAGCTGTGCTTGGGCGCAATTCAAAATAATATGGCAAAAAGATGCTGATACCAATAAGGCATGAGGGAGTTGGAGACGTGGAACCCGGGCCCGAACTAAGAAGAAACCGATCATGAGTAGGAGAAATCCGTGCGTCCCACAGAGTAGAACATGAAAAAGAGAAGGTCCACCCGAAGAGAGTCAAAGACCGGAACAAAGGTTAACCAGGCCAAAAAGCGTGCCTGCCTGTAGTACCAGTGTTTCCCATATTGGCACAGAGAAAAGATGAAGTTGAAGTTCCTTTAAAGGATACCACGTGCATAGATAGCTTACAAATGCCTCTAAAAGGCATAGAAAATAATGTCTGCACAACATAAACAGAACACCTGCCACAGAGTAAGTATCGGGAAGGAAAAAACCAAGTGGCAAAAGAAGCTTTAAGAACAGACTCCTAGGACCACAAAGCAAGATATGTTCCAGATAGCTGGAAACAAAACCTGTCACCGACAGTATAAAGGAGAAGAAAAGTACTTGCAGGAACACCACACCGGGTGTAACCCTGGAAAGGAGAAAAGTACTGATGGAGCGAGGTACTGAATGATATTTTGTTCAAACTCGCAAAGTTCAACTTCCATAAAACTGTAACCGTATTAACAAGTATGTGATGAAAAGTATTAACCAACTTAGTTTTAAAAAATGCATATACACATGAAAACACGAGGGATTAACTTTTGTGCTCTGTGTTGCAAATGCAAGTGCGTGGAAAATAATAAACTAACCTTGTCTATTGTCTTTGTCAAGTATTAAATGCGGCTGTTTAACTAATGGCATGTGCTTTTTAGTGTGCTTATGTTATGTCTTTATGTCTTTTCTGTGGCAAAGCTCGTGCATAAACCCTGCAGCCCAAAAGAAGAAGTTAGATAAAAATGCAGCTTTGTGTGCACAGCTAGGTAACATAAATTAATGGGTTAATAATTAGCAAAGGGGGTGGGTAACAGAATGGGTCTCAATTCTCTAATTAATTGATGTCTTGTGTTTGTTTAAATAATAGTTTTCGAGTGAGGCCTAAAGGCACATTGAAAAGATGGCGTTTTCGTATCCTGTCCAGAAAGAGCCTTGCTTGGAAGTGGAAACTTTTACCACGTTGACAAGTTTTGTCAGAAGAATGCAAACTTAATAAACTGTGCTAAACGTGCTCTTGGAAAGAAAGATTCAAGGACAGGAAGCGGCAAGTTTGCCAAGCCAAGGAAGTCATGTACTGTAGCTCAAGTGAAAGTAACATTTTAAGGAAGCTACGTGATTCGAAAAGTAAAGGATAATGGACTCAAAGAAAAGTCTGATTTAGGCTCGGAAAACAGTGATGACACAATATGATCGGACATAAGTCAGCCAATGAGGACACTGGATGGCAAAGAAATGTGTACAATTTAGAGAAGATTAGCTAGTCAAAAGGGTATAAAACTTGGCCCCATGGGCAGGAGGGCGCCTTCTCGCTTTCCGATTTCTGAAGGGAGTGACGTGCTGTTGGACTCTTTGGCGCACGTAAGGATAGCAGACTTTAATGATTATTCCTTTTTAGGTGGAGCGAGTTTTAGACAGGGAAATAGGTTTAGGGTATGTTTTGAAGTGTCAGTCTAATATGTTTTCTCCTTAATAAAGCTGCTTTCATTATTGCTAATAAAATAAAGATAACTAATTGAGAATGTTCTTTCTTTGAATAATAAAGTTAATAAAATTAGATTTTTGAAACGACAAGCTGGTCTTGTTTATTCATGGTCTAGTTACCATCAGCTGATCCATTTACCTAAGTGACTTAATTAAAATAATATATAATGAAAACCATGGTAAGAAATGATAAACTGCAGTTGTATATAAATGTGTAAATAGTTTGTGAATAGTTCTGTTTAATTAGGTCACATGATTCAGTCGCCCAAAAAGTGTCTTGTTGGGCCTTATGAGTGATTTATGATTAATGGTGAGTATTGTGGTGTTGGGTAGCGTTGGTGAGACAGTTTTTCCTTAGGGGCGCTGGATCAGTACTCTGCCCTCTGAAGGCAGATAAGAGTCAAAACAAAAGAAAACAAATGGTTCCAAACAACCCCAGTACAACAACAGAGTTAACCCTCTGTACCGCCATGAAGATCTCTGAACTGGCATAATACTGAGTCCGCATACGCACCAAAAAGAGAGACGCCATCAAAGAGCATGTCAATTAAAGTAGTTTGCACAGCCTCCGAAAACCTGGAAGTACACAACCATGCATTCCAACGTAAGGCAATGGAAGAGGCCTTAGCCCAACCAATAGAATTGGCGGTATCCGTACCACAGTGGATGCTAAAAGCAGCATTTTGTTGCCCATCTTGTACCAGGGAAGAGAGCATTACAGGCTTCTTTTAGAAGGGAAGGTAAGAGGCATTCCACTGAGTCCCACAAGATGTGGGAGAAGCGGGCGAGAACACAAGAAGTGTTCAGAGAGAACAGGGAAGAGCTAGAAGAAGAGAAAATATGCCTACCAAAACCCTTGTTTCCTGGCCTCTCTAAGCATAGGGACAGGAGGGAGAAAATCAATATTTTGGGAAGCTAAAGCAGCCTGAACCACAGAGGCCATAGTAGAGGGATGTCAAAGGAGACAGGAGGCCAGGACGTAGAAGGCCCGTTTCTAATGCCACAGAAAAATGTTGCAAATCCAGGATGATCGAAGCTCGATTGAGCATGTCCGCCAGAGCAGAACTGGCCCCACATAGCCAAACTAGGAGGACAGAGGAGGATGGAGACTATTCTAAACCAATGGTGTCACCCAAGTCAGGCAACCAGCTAGACTGCATAGGGAGGGGAACATTGTCCGAAATGGGATGGGGACACATCACACCATCTGTAGTACTTCCACAACCATGATCCTCAGAAGGAAAAACCAGAGGAAGGGAGTGAGACAGTCGGCTCCATCAGTACCACAGTAACCAAAGACTGTTGACGCCAAAACAAAAAGAACAATTGATGGACAGAATGCAGAACAATGTCATACATTCATCCCAGTACAGAGATCTCGGCCGAAATTCATCGTTTTTTTTTGGTCCCCAAGCCTTTCCAGTTTGAACCCAGCCATATGCGAACAGTCCAGCACAAACTGCCAGTCGAGGTCCTCCCTGGACTGGAAACAAGCATCCTAGGACCAGTTTCGGGGTTTCACCCCATATCAACCAGGATAGCTTGACTCCAGTGGCATGGAGACGACGGGACCCACGTCTGCACATACCCGTCCCACTCGGGGTGATAGATGCAAAAAGAACAATTGATGGACAGAATGCAGAACAATGTCATACATTCATCCCAGTACAGAGATCTGGGCCTAAATCCATCGTTTTTTAGCTCCACATGCCTTTCCAGTTGGAACGCAGCCATATGCAAATCAGTCTTGACCCTGCACCCAATGAGAACAGTCCAACCGAACTGCCAGGCCAGGTCCTCCCTGGACTGGAAACAAGCATCCTACGACCAGTTTTGGGGTTTCACCCCTCATCAGCCAGGATAGCTTGACGCCTTTCCCGCCCAGAGGGCAATGCCTCGACATCGGAAGGACCGTCGATCGGCATCGATGGCACCATTAAGGGAGCCTGCCAGAAAAGAGCAAGACGCCAACATTGGAGTCAGCAAACCAGAAGCAGAAGTCCAAGGTGGAAGCCTCAATGGACTGTGCACCGGTGTAACTAAGGCATCGGACACCAGAGGCCTACCTAAAGCTGGGGGAGTACCGGCCGATGGGGACACAAGCACAACCTCATGCACCTCTGTGGCCCACAAGTGCACTCCAGAGAGAGGAGAAGACCCAAGAATAGAATGAAGAGATTGAGAATATTGACTGATCTGGGAAAAAGATGCTCTGGCTCCAGGATAGGCGGGGAGACACGGGGCAGGCGTACCCCCTACTCTTCAACAGAAGAGCGGAGACCAGCAGTAGGTTGAAAAGGCAGCCGGCATCGCGACTTTGATGGGCGATGCCGAGACTTACCACCGGATATCGATGGAAAATGACACCCGTGTGAATGGCCCCTAGAGCAGATGCATGGTCGGTCTGTGGAACGTAGGGGACTGATTACGATGAAAAGACTTCAATGCCTGTGACATCCACACCGCAATGAGCTTCATGCGACGTTCCCTGTATGCTTGCGGTCAGAACTGGCAACAGGAATCTCATTCTATGGAGCCATGGTGCTCACTCCGGCACCACATGCAAACCTAGTGAGGGTTCATGGTACACATTTGTCATCATTATAAAAAACAAAAGAGAGAGCTAGGACTGGTTGTTGGCCGTCCTTGTCCCTGGAGAAACGTTTACAAAAACCACTAGGACGGACCTGTCTAGCAAAATGTCCGACACTGCAGTGTCCAGCACCGCAGGGGTTTGTTAGAAGAACCCTCACACAGCAACCTAGTTAGTGTCATGCTTCATCATCGGGTTCCCAGCTGAGTAGCTGAATGCTACTCAGCTGTGCTGCGACACCTGATTACAATGGAGCTGTTTTTTTGTGAAAGTGTGATGAAGTGGTGTATTAAAAATATCTCTGGGACTCTAACTGACGATATATTTTATTCCCAGCGGCCCAGGATATAATAAAAACAAGTGGATAACTACAAGAGACTATTTAATTGAGTCTCAGTTATCTGTTAGGTAGACATGTTTCAGCCCATATAAAACAGTGTCGGGCTTTCTTCAGGACCTTACTCACAGTGAATTAAAAATGTGGTGTAGGAGAAAAAGTGAAAGTGAGTGGCAAAAAGTAATTATGCCACGTGTATGTGCATTTCAAGCAGCACACACTAAGGTGTGCTAACTTGTGCTGTGCGGACTGACTATATTTCGCGTCCACCTGCGGTAATTTACCTGTAAAGGAAGTTAACAAGACAGAACAATACAACATTTAACATATAAATTCCAATATAGTCACTCACTGGCGGTATGGTGGTGATTTTAAAGGACACGCAGTGCCTTTCATACATGTAAACCATTCACTCACAAGACACGTATGCCAAAATATAATTTCTAGTGAAGGAAATACATGCTTGTGACAGGGCTAGACATAGCAAATCCATTGCGGTTCCTGTGGCATTGTAAACGCATAAAGGCCACATTATATCTGGCTAGAGTTACCGTATTTACACTCTGAGGTGTGGTAATGATGGAGCGTTATACATGGAATAACTTTATTGATACATTTTGTGAAGAGCGTGGTCCAAAAACAATCTAGTGGCCCGTGCACTTTATCCTATTTAGGAAAGTAATGCATCGAAAAATATAAAATATATATTGACATTGGTTACGAAAATACAACGTAAATCAGGACCCGGGGAGTGGGAAACCCTTAGCCTCGCTATCTGTTTGAGGGAGATACGGGTTAGCCATGTCTGGCTGGTGTCTTCGTAAAGGGAAGAAGGATCATGAAATCTGGCAGAGCGCGTCCTGCGCGCACAATTGGTTTTGCACCCTGTCTGAGAACTTATTCTGGACTCCGCGGGACATGGCTGGTGCTTGAGCGGGGTACTGCTATGATGTTAAATAGCAGGATAGCGGGGGAAATTGCCGGTCGAGTGGGCGTCACCCGCGTGGTGATGGTGGCACCCGGGCACTAGACTGCTGGATTATCTAGAGTGACAGGCTGTGCACACATAGTACTTTGAGAAGCATTGTGGGTATGTGGGAGCGCAGGCTTGATAAACAGGCGTGGAGGCTGCAGTAGAGGTTTAACAGAAAGTGGTTTATTAATAATAGGGTGAGATGTAAAGTGTTGTGAAGATTGTCCCAATTGTTGTTGTTCTTCTTCTGAGGATTCCTGTGATGAGCTGGAGGCAGTTGATATGGGCGAAGGTGTTGTATTGCTCTCTGGCTCCTCTGGACCGAGATGGTCTCCCCGGAGGCTCATAGGAGGATAAAAGAAACAATAGAGGAACCGTACGAATGGGGTTCTAAGGTTAGGGTTTGTTCTCCCTTCACCACACCTTTGTGCTATGTCTAGGTCGACCGTTCAGTTTAGAATATTATGAAGAAAAGAGCCCAAACAAAAGTAGTTCAGAATGAGAGGTTCAAGGGGTTTTGAGGTATTACGTGCCTAAGAAAGGTGATACAGAGTGCACAACCGTATAGTAGACGCCGACGACAAGTAGTATTCAGTATTTACCATAGACTGGTATGAAATGTATTTAGTAAGAACCTTCTGCCAGCAATACACCCGTTGTGCCCCTCCAGCTTCGTTCCAACAAGCAAGGACCTTCCAGCAACAATTCGCACCCTGTGCCCCTCCCGCTTCTCCCCCCCTCCCTCCTTATGACCCTGAGCCGTTTGTACTCACCGGCTCCGCCGTAACTCTCCTGAGTCACGGCCGCTCCCCAGCATCCTCCGGACACCACCAGTCCTCGGACCAACTTACCTCTCCTTCTTCTAGGCTCCCTGGCGGTCTGGCGTACGGTGAATCTGGCCCCGCGTATTCTCGGTCGTCCCTCCACTCTGGCGTTCTCTTCCTCCTTCCGCGCCAACTCTCGCTCGCCTCACCCTTTGAACCTGCCCCTCTTTCATTGGCTCGCGTTCGTCTCTTCCGGTGTGCGGGGGTGGAACTTCCGGGTCATGCCTGTAGTCGTCTTACTCCTGTGGAAACACGGCAGATGAACCTGGACGTTGTAATCCATTGGGTGTTGCTGACATTGCAATCGTAACTGTAGGTCCCCCCTCAACGCTACTCCGGTGAGTGTCGGAACCTTCTCACAGGGTACTGCTAGCCTGTTGCCTACGTGGTGACGGCGTTTTAACACTAGAGTGCTAATTTTTTCATGTGTGAGGGAGCCGTGGGAAAAGCGAGCATGCGCAGTAAATGGTGGAAAGAATTTGAGTTTATTACAACTGTATAGCCTATTGTGTAGCAAGTCTGTCAAATAGGGATATTGTGGGGCATGACATGAATGCATGATGTTGAGGCATAATGGCACCCTGTGTGTCATAGTTAGCGGCTGCTTCAAAGAGTATGGCATGCTGTTTTTCTGTTAACTGTGGTATTTGTTTTGAGCAGACTTGACAACACGAGTGTCAGGACTACAGAGTTTCAACCGATTATGTGTACCGCATACTCGCTGATTTTGGATTGGCTATTGTGTGTACACATACGGATATTTGCTAAAACTGCAAATATATTTGTGTAGGCAGTGTTTCGAGATACTGGTATTATAGTTGTTATATCAAATATAGCTATGGGTGTTTGAGTCAAACAGTTAAGCTGTAATAGCTATAGGTTATTTCTTATACAGCAGTGACTCACATCTTAGCATTTGGTGTTAAGCCACACCCCTACCTCAAAGGTGTTCAGCTATATCCAACTCTGGATCATTTATTCAGACTGTTCCACAGAATGTTATCGTTAAACCCATGCAGATGAGTGGATAAACGGTACGTCCATCCTTCTTCTTTCTCCAACAGTTGTTATTGAGTGTTCAATTGTCCAAGTGCTCAATGATGGTCCATTCCATATCGTTTGTGGTGTGGCCCATTTCAAAGAAATTGTTTGTCATTCGAGTGGTATTTCTTTTACACCGAATATTGCTTCTGTGTCACATACTCTTGTTCTAACCTTTCGACTGGTCATACCAACGAAACTTAATTTACATGGGCATGTAATTAGATATATTGCATTGGCAGTATTGCAATTTGTATGTCTCCGGATTTCCCACACTTTGCCTGGTTCCAAATTTAGAGATTTAGTTGGTTTTGTCAAATGGCACACTCTGCAGTCACCGCAGGGAAAATGGCCTGTAATCTTAGGTAATCCCAAAGCATTTTGTATTGTGTTGATATGTTTTACAAGTCGTGGTGGTCTGGTCGATACTAGTTTATCTTTTATGCTCCTCCCTTATCTGTAAGAGAAAAGGAGCTTTTCCCATTGTTGGTTGCCTGAGTTCAGTATTTTCCAATGTTTTTGGACAATGCTTGACACTTTGTTGGACACCGCATTGAATGTGGTTACACAGATCAATGGAATTGATTGTTCCTTGGGTGCTTTTTGTTCGAGGAGGGCATCTCTGTTTTGATTGCGTGCCCTTTTCTTTGCTTTGTCGGTGATTCTCCTTGGATATCCTCTGTCTTCCAGTTTATGTGACAATGTGTCTGCCTGTTTTTTTAAATCTTGGAGGTTGCTACAGTTCCTCCGTATTCACAGGTATTGCCCATATGGCAGGTTCTCTCTGAGCGGGAGAGGGTGGAAGCTGGTGTAGTGCAGCAAAGAATTCTTCGCAGTTGTCTTAAAGTGTGTCCTTGTGTCTAGTTTGCCCTTCGAATGGGAGATGTCTAGATCTAGGAACGTGATGGCTTGCCGGCTTTTTGTGTAGGTGAATTTATGGTTGGGATCTTGACCATTTATCCACACAAAAAAAGAGTCCAGAGATTCTTCGGTGCCTTGCCAGATAAGGAGAACATCATCAATGTATCTTTTATAGAATAGTATGTTTGTAATGGGTGGATTGCCAGGGGTAAATAAGGGTGTCCTTTCAAAGTTGTAGACATACAACCCTGCCACACCCTGGGCAAAAGTCCTGCCAATAGATGTACCATAGGTTTGCAGGTTTTCTTTTAATGCCAGGCTTGCACAAGCCAGGATAAATGGCTTTGGTGTTTTTTGTTACCAAGGGATGGTGTTTAGGAAGGCTTCTAGTACATCGAGCGTGTCATCTTGCGGTAGGCTAGTGCACAAACGTTCTATATCCAGGATTACCAAGAAAGATGTATTTGGATCGTAAATGAGATCTTTGATTTGCGCCAAAAGGTCTTTGGTGTCTTGTAGGTAGGTGGTGGTAGCCTGTACGATAGGTTGTAGGTAATAGTCACAGAATTTGGAAAGGGGTTCTAGAACAGATCCAATGCCGGATACTAACGGGCGTCCTAGTGGTGGTATTTTGTTTTTGTGTATTTTTGGTATGGTGTAGAAATAGGGGATTTCCCTGTTGAGCTGGTAATAAACTGGTCCTCTTTCTTGCTAATGTGTCTGTTGTTTTCTGCTTCTTTCACGATATCTTGAATTTCAGTCTTTAAGCTCTCTGTCGGATTGTTTTACAAGGGAAGGTAGTTACGTCTGTCACTGAGAAGGCGTAGACATTCGGTTTGGTAGGCGGTTTTGTCTTGGAGCACAATGCCCCGCCTTTGTCAGCAGGCTTTATTATGATGTTCTCATTGTTTCCTAGAGATGTTAGGGCATCCAGCTCCATCTTGTTGGTGTTCTTGAATGTTTTTCCTTCTTCAAGGGATTCAATTTCTTTGAATACGGCCTGTTCAAATACAGAGACCTCAACTGGTATGGTATTGGGAGGGGGCAGGAAAATAGATTTTGTTCTAAGCTCTGTATCTCCGTTTTCTTGGGTGTTATCCTCCATGGGCTGGTTATTGAAGAAAGCCTTGAGTTTTAATTTCCTGAAGAACACTGCCATCTCACAATGGAGGCGAAATTTGTCAAGGCGAGCTGTAGGAACAAATCCAAGGCCTCTGTGTGTGTCAGATTGTGTTTCGAATAGTTGGTCACTAGGTCCTGCTGAACTCGTTCCTGGTTGTTGGTCTCTCGTCATGCTTCTGGTGCTGGCTCCTTGGTACTGGTGGTCTTCCCAGTGTACCTGTGCTTGCCTTCTGCGCTCGCCATTTCCTCCGCGGCTGTTCCCTACAAAAGGGAATTGTTGATTCTGGCTCATGAATTGTGGTTGTGGTGACGCATATGGTGGGTTCCACCCATACATCATCGGTGGTGGCATTTGAGCATAAGGATTGGGGAACTGCATTTGGTTTACGGATTGTCCTTGATGACAAGGTTGTTGCCATCTGTTTCGTCTTCCACTACCTCTTTGTTTGTTTCGTGAGCTGTCTGTGCTTTATATGGACTGAAACATGTCGACCTAACAGATAACTGAGTCTCAATTAAATAGTCTCTTGTAGTTATCCACTTGTTTTTATTATATCCTGGGCCGCTGGGAATAAAATATATCATCAGTTAGAGTCCCAGAGATATTTTTAATACACCACTTCATCACACTTTCACAAAAAAAACAGCTCCACTGTAATCAGGTGTCGCCGCACAGCTGAGTAGCATTCGGCTACTCTGCTGGGAACCCGATGATGAAGCATGACACCAACTAGGTTGGTGTGTGAGGGTTCTTCTAACAAACCCTACGGTGCTGGACACTGCAGTGTCGGACATTCTGCTAGACAGGTCCGTCCTAGTTGTTTTTGTGGACATTTGTCATCCACAGGACTCACAAGATTTAAACCACGAAGACACTGAAGAAGGTTAGAAAAAGGCACACTGCTCTGTCGTTGAAAAAATGTTGAATAAACCAGAAAATGGCTGGAGGAACTGCAGTGTGGATCTGCATTACAAGTGCGGAAAAGAAGGAACTGACATCAGCACATTGGGGAATGGCTTATATGGACTCCGTGGATGTCACATTCTGGAGACAACGTTGCTACGGAGTCGCTAGACGCCCTCTACCAACACGCAGAGGTACTGCTGAAAACTTTTTTGGGGCCATTTTGGCACCTGGGGAGGATTCTACAATAAGAAATCTACGTCTAGATGTCTCAATCAGATGACATAGTTACACATCCATAATATATATATGTATATATATATATATATACACATCAATGCTCGAAGGTGTCCACCTTTGAGTAGCACGCGAACAGCAGCTTGGTTTATGTATAGGTGACGACGGGGATCCACTCATAGACGCCGCTCCGTACGGGATCTGCCCGACGCGTTTCGAAGCTACATATGCTTCTCTTCAGGGGCTTTAACGGAAGCGGTGTGCGCAACCGCCGGCCCACTTCCCCATTTTATATATAACACACCCACCGATGGGAGGCTCAAATGAGACTGTGCAATCTGGGAAGTGTGGTCCGGGAAGCACACAATCAAGTCCTGAATGGACTCCACAAGTGGGCCTGAAGAGAAGCATATGGAGCTTCGAAACGCGTCGGGCAGATCCCGTACGGAGCGGCGTCTACGAGTGGATCCCCGTCCTCACCTATACATAAACCAAGCTGCTGTTCGCGTGCTACTCAAAGGTGGACACCTTCGAGCATTGATATATATATATACATATATATATTATACATATATATATAGATATATATATCAGTGTACAGTGCAATGCTCGCACAGGGATGGTGAAATTGCAATGTAGTTAATCAATGGTGCAATAATAATACCCTGGTAAGTCAAGATAAAGCAGCAGAATCAAGCCCTTCACCCCCCCGGACTTTAACTCTCCCCAACGCAGGGAAGTCGGCTCCAATCTCCCTCTCCATCCCAGGGAATGGCGTGACTGGGGGAAGCAGCTGTGGGCAGCAACAGATCTGCACAACTCCGTCAGTGAGCTTCCCCGAGGGATCTGCACCCCTCCATATATACAGTAAAAGTTGTCTTACACAATATCATGTTCCTTTCCCGTACCTGTTGCTCTTATGATATAATCCGTGTTTTCGCTCACCCATTCTCCTCCTCACTCTAAACAGCTGCATCTTGCACCTTCCTTTCCCTGGTACCAATCAATCATTCTCTCAGGGCCCAGTTACTCCCAGACACGTTCTAGGTCAGTACAACCTCAACGGTATGTCTCTCACAGCCCACATGCCTCAGCCTGGTACCATTAACAAAGAGCCTTGGCATATAGCTGCGTCAATTGAAAATGGCAAAAACTAGTGTATAGAGATTCTCTGCTATCTCAGCGTGGTGCAGGAGATTTTCAGCATGCATTTCACTCATCAACACAGCCTAAGCTAATTAACTCTTCCGCATCAAAATGTCTTCAGCACACTAAGCTTGCATACTCTACAAACTTTCAATTGAAAATGTCACCCTGTGCTTTGGCTGTGAGCTACTCTCAAGGTGCCTGCGAACTACTGGTAGCTGGTGATCGAGTACTTGGAGACACCTGCTCCAGATAGTCTTCAGGTCATTTCTTTACCAATAGGACTTTAAGATATCTAGCAAAGCTCAATGTCAGCCATTATCTGTGTGTGAAAGGTAATGTATGAGAGACAGTGTGTTATAGGGCAACACAAGCTTAGAAGCAGTTTAAAGCGGCACATGGCAATGATGGTATGTCATCAATCCTAATATAACATATAATTTAACAGTCTGAATGCACTTGCTGATAAAGGATGACCCTGTGATATCTGCCTTAAACAGAGTAGACACCTTACCACGCCCACCATCAATACAATCGACATCTGGTCAAGTAGGTTCTCCCACATCTTGCTGAAAAAGTATCCGGAGCCACCTGCTGCTCTTTAACTACCATCAAGCCTTTGGGCCGCAGTGACCTCTTTAAAATGCTCCCTCAATACACCTCGGCTCCTTTGGCACCCAGGACCGCGCCCTACCCAACCTTCAACGATCTTCTCAACTCAAGCAGACACACTTCACGCTCCCCCTAAAAGAGACCCTTCCCCATATCACTTTCTGTCATCCTAAAATGAGATATTCTCAACGAACGCTTAGCAGTACTTCACCTCACTTTGATCCAAGGCATAATCACTGATCAGATATTTAATTTCACCTTCAATATTGAAGTAAGAGTCTCTCCAGACAAAGGCGCGATCCTTACCCATGTGTTCCATGACAGCTACTGAATTAATAGCATTAGAGTATGTCCTTTAAAATGGAGAGATTTCTCTTGTCTACACAGACTCCATTGTTGTCATCATTTGACTAAGGCTATAAACAATCTAATTTGAAATTAATTTACAAAGAGCAAAAGGCATTGCCATAGAGCACTCGGGCAAGGACACAAAAAGCAGCAATAAAAGAAGACAATCGCTCAAATAGAAGAACAATGTCTAGAGTGTTAACACTCCAGAAAACTCATCTTTTTCTGCAGGGGTTAAAGCAATCTGTTCCCGATGTTGGCTTGCTGGTAGAGGTAAGATCGTTGCAGCTTTAGTTCTTTTCACCTTGGTAACTCTTAACAAATACTCATAATTAAAGACGTGTTAAAATAGGCAACAGATGAGGAGAGACATTTGAAGCTCTTGCGGAAAAGATAAGCTCACCAAAGCGTTAACTGATTGGGTAATGATGAGGTGCAAGGGCATCTTGGATTGTTGCAGATGAAGCAGCATTGAGTCAAATGGAATGTAGTCTAGAAAAGTTAAATTAAGGCTGAAACATTCATAGTCGCAAGGGGTTGTAGTGGATCGGACCGAGTAAAGAGGGAAGAGAAAGGGGTATCCTGGAAACAAGAGGATATAGGTGCCTGACTAATTGTCAGGCAGTATGGAACACCCATTTAAAGATGAGTAGACAACATGCTGAGTCAGAGATGATGGCAAGGCAAATGGAAAAGTCATCCTTTCACATGTGGGCAGGAGCGGTGCTCAAATGCTCACAAAATGCTTTGGGGGCCGGGAGGACAGGCTTTGTTTCTTAGGGCAGTGACTGGTTGTAAATTTCCTGAATGTTGCATTCTGTGCCTTGATAAAAAATGAGAGAAATTACTTTTTTTAAAAATCTATGCTGGCGGGATGATGCTGCTCAACGAGTAAAACTGATCGCATTTCTGGTGTGAGGCTGTCACACAGCCTATTACAGAAGTCCCAATAACATTGCATCAGGAATCCAGAGGAAACTTGAGATCATAAGAGGAGTAACAGACGCCTATCTTCAATGAGCCCAGATAATCATCAGGGTTTCAACTTGGTGAGGGTTGGAACCTGTACACCCTTGACTGGAAGAAGTTGCAGCCAACTACATAGATGGAAGTTGTTTTATTTGGCAAATGGTGAAGCTTAATCAATAACAATTAGATTCAAGAGAGTTGTTGAAATTCTCAAAGCAGAAGTCTTCCCGGTCTTTCGAGCTCAAGTGCACCCAGGAGACGGTACAAATTTAAGGATATGGACTGTTCAACAGATGGTGATATACAATGTTCAGTGGATTCTGATTAAAGGAATCCCTAGTGCGTCAATGACAAAGAGTGAAGATGGTGTTCTGCCTACAATTCCCACCAAATTCATTGGAAACCTTACACGCTCTATGAGAAACAGAAATCCTCGCTCATGGAAGCCTAATAATCTTTCAGTAGCCATACCCAATAATGACTGTGTCTTATTTTATCAATAAAGTTAAGACTATTAAACACAAAAAATGAGTTATGCTCTCTTCTAAAGTTGAGGCCTGTGTTTCTCGTACTTTACTGTTTTTCTATCCAGTTTCCACCGATTTCATTGGTGAATAACTGGTTAGAAGTAATATGTCCGCCAAAAACAGGGCTTCATGAATTAACTGTATATGAACGACTGAGCAGTCAAACTGAACCCCGTTGTTTCTCATTTGTTCATACAATCTCTCAAAGCTGTTATGCATTTTTCCCAAAAGCTTTTAGTTTGTATGCTATAAATACTTTTCTTGGAAAAGTGAGCTCATGAGCAGGTTCTCCACTATGGACTACCTCCCAGGATGTTGCGTAGTTCGTAAGGGAGGGTATTCCAGGTCTTGGCTGCCTTAAAGGAGAGAGCAAGGCAAAAGCGTGGTATAGTGGCAAGACATTACCCAGCGGGAACGCAGATGTCTATGAGGCACAAAGAAATCAATTCGCTTTCTAAGGTAAGGGGCCCCTGATTTATATAGGGCACCATGAGCCAGTGTGAGCGCCTTGAACAGGACACGTTGTCTCACTGGGAGCCAATGAAGGTCCCGAAGATGTTGTTTTGTACTGGACCTACCAGGAATTCCCAGCAGCACTCTAGCGGCCGCATTCTGGAGGGTCTGTAGCTTTTTTAACTGATAGTTGCTAAGACCAATGTATAAAGCACTGGCGTAATCTAAGCCAGATAAGATGAGGACGCGGGTCACCATTTCTTTTGCGGACCTGGGCAGTAATGGTAAGAATTTTCTGAGAGATTTCAAAAGTACCAAAACACACACCGGACAGTTTCTTTATCTGAAGTGCGAAGCGGAGGTCCTCCCCAAACCAGACCCCTAGATTCTTCACTGGGCTCCCCGTAGACTTAGGCATGGGGTAACCTGTGGGCCAGAGGTCGTCCTTAAATTGCAGAGCAAAGGACCAATGGAGGAGGATCTCGGACTTGTCCTCGTTGCATTTAAGTTGGGCTTCCGCCAGCCATTTAAATACTGCTGCAAGACAGTTTTTGGCTGAAACAGAGGACAGGTCGTTATCCTTCCTTGTAAAGAGGAGCTGGGTATCATCAGCATAAGCTATGATCTTCGCACCCAGCTCCTCCGCCAAATGAATAAGAGGCGTAACATATACATTGAAAAGAAGAGGGCTCAATGTTGAGCCCAGGGGGACTCCGGTCGTCACTTTTCTTGGTGCTGAAGAGAACGGAGGCAACGATACCTGCTGTGTCCTATTCTCTAAGAAGGATTTAATCCAGTCCCATGCCCCCCCAGAGATTCAAATATTGGAGAGATGGGCCAGAAGTTGGTGGTGTGGCACCGTATCAAAGACGGCAGAGAGGTCCAATAAAATCAGGGCCGCTCTGCCGCCCGAATCTAGGCATTCCCTAATGGCCTCCGACATCTCAACCAGGGCTGTTTCGGTACTATATGTGGCCCTAAATCCCGACTGGGCTGGTTGGAGGGCACCAGAAGCCTCTACAAACTTGGAAAGATGTTTATATACTGCCTTCTCACACACCTTCGCCACAGCCAGGAGAAGTGAGATAGGACGGTTGCTAGCTAGTGTGGCAGGGTTTAAGGACTGCTTTTTTAACAAGGGGAGTAGCTTGGCCTGTTTCCATTCAGAAGGCACCATGGATGTCTGAAGCGATAGATTAATGATAATATTTACTTCAGGATAAACCGTTTCTGCCACTGCTGCTAGGTGCCTAGCAAGACAGGGGTCAGCTGGTGAACCAGATTTAAGGGATTTCAGAATGGCCAATGTATCCAACCGAGAGATTTGAGTGAAGGCTGACAGGGAGAAGCTAGTTATATCCGAATCTGAGATAGTCTGCGAGGGAAAGTCCGTCCGCACTTGACTAGCGGGCCGAAGCAGTCCTGGATTATTTGGATCTTGTCAATAAAGAACCCGGACAGCTCCTCGGACCAAGAATTAGAAGCAGGCATGGGGGTTTGTTCCGCACCAGGCTTTAGGAAACGCTTGACAATGGAGAAGATTTCTTTAGAGTTATTTTTTGACTGGGCAATACGCTCCACGTAGAAAATGCCTTTGGCTTTTCTAATAGCCGCGTAATAATCTTTTAGGGAGCTCCTTAATACTGTTTTGGCCAGTGGGCAGTAGGTTTGTCTCCAGCTACGCTCTAGCTTTTTACATGCTTGTTTTAGCTTTTTAAGCTCTTCAGAGAACCATGGTTTAGAGACGGAGTGTTTCTAGATCTGGACACATACAGTACTTTTAGTGAGTACTCAGAAAACATTTTATCTCAAAGACAGGAATCAGCATATTTGACATTGTGTGTCTATACAAACAGTCTTCACTTTTTTCCTGTAGAAATATTTCTCCTTTTCAGAGAGATTGAGAAAATAGATCATTGCATCTCTCGGTGTATCTGGGCACATCTTTGTGAAATAAGGCAACAGAGTACGTCTTTGAGTCCCCTGCCTTCCTGTTTTCCGGTTTAGGGTATAAGGGGGTCTGATAGTATGCTCGCTCAGACTTCTCAAACGAATGCCCTGCCAAGACATCAGCTATCGAAAATGCAGCTGGCCAAATACATTACTTGATTTCACTTCTACTGTAGCAATTACAGAGAGAGGTGGTTGTGTTACAGTCTAACAGAATATATAAAGCCCGTACAATAATATCTGCAATTCCAATGAAAAATAAAAATGGAAGCTACATAACAGAAAGCCTATAGACCAGAAGAGACAATGGATATATAGCCACACTAGATAAAATTGAGGTAGGTGGCAACTCTGCCTCTGTTTGATATCAGCTTAAACTGGTATCAGTTCCACTAAGCACTGAAGGCCTTTTTATCAGGTTTCGTCTGCACACGAAATCTCTTGTAATGGATTTTTTTTTTTTTAAAGGGGAGTAGAGCCCGCCCATTACTTACATTTACTTGGCTCCCATGGCACTCTCCTTTCCTTGCTTTTATTGGACAGCGACTCTCGCTTCCTCCTGGAGCTCCTGTGAATCCCTGCGGTAGAGCCTGCAGCAAGTACTGCTTCCTATTTGTGGCTGCGCACCTGCAGAGGTACTTTTTTTATTTTGTACTGTCGACTCCATCAGAGTGAATCATTTTGCAGGCTGTCTCACGCCTGCATTTGATGATGCTTGCCTTAACCTCCCCCGTCACCGCTTGCCACCTCTTACCTCCTGTTGCTTGCCCCATCCACAGATTTCCTCCTAATCACAGCATTTCCCTGCGCTGCTTGTTCTATTTTCCCATTAGTGCCCCTTTTCATGATTTCTGGTATAGGTAAGGTCTGAACATCACACTTTTTTTTTAAATTCAAAGAAATGTTATTAATTTTGATTACAACACAAAAAACATAAAAGAACGGGCGAAGTATTGTATGTACATCACGTCATTCATGAAACCAATACTAGAAGGAACGAGTGATGGAACGGACAACATATTACAAACGGACCGGTCGTCATGCACAGCAAATTATCCACAAATTTGCTGGTAGAACAAATTCTAGCAAGGGTCGAATTCTGCGTAGTACCAGGCCCGCAGAATAAGGTTAGAAAAACAGAAAAAGAAAAGGAAAGCAAAGAGTGAAGAGGTACAGCAGGAGGAGAAATTGAGAGGAAGCTAGAGCTTGGTGCCAAAGAACTTGAGGTTGTGAATAAAGTCAGATCAAAAAGGGGGAAGCCTTCAATTCGATCCAGCGGGAGGTCATCAATGACAGTGAGGGGAGTGAGGTGATATGGAGCGTGATCATTTTGATCTAGCAGTTCAAGGGGGTTTAAAAACCTTAGGGTTAGCGTTAAGCGCCTTCCATAGTTTCCTGTGTCCGGGTTTCCAGGGGGAGGTATTTAGCACAATAGTATCTGCTCCTCTTAAAAAAATTAACCATTCTTGCCATTTCTTGAATGTGAATTTCCCAAAGCTCTTCCAATTGCAAAGGACTATTTTACACGCAAGTGTTAACATCAAACTCTTACTGGCATCCCTTATTTCTCACCATTTGGTGCTTTTCTAACATCTGACCCTTCCTTTCCTGTTTCTTCCTCAACTTCTGACCCTTATGTAATTCCTCACAGCCCCTGCTGTGCCTTTGTCACCGACACTGAAAAGGAAATCCGGCTCTGGGTTAGATGTGACTGTTTATCTTTTCATAGTACCATGGGCTGCAATGCCATAAAGATTGTAAGGTCAAATGCTGAATGGAGTGCATGTGACGCCTACAATAAGATCTTAAATGTCAAGTAGAGTGCTAGCCCCTCAAGACTAGGGCATTCAGACCCCATTCTGGCCCTCATTTGTTGTCCCCTGCTGAAACTAGTGAAGAATATAGCCAAGAGAATACATCATGGCATTAATAACTTGCCAATTGGCTAGGGGGACAGGACAGCACTGCCATAGAACTACGTGGGGTGCCCCGTTATTATTGAGTGGGGGTTAAATTCTTGCTTCAACCCAAAGGTCTATTAGAATTCTTTTTCTTATCATTTTCTATAGCGCATACTCAACTCAAAGGTATTGGAGCACTTTGCATGAGCACTAGTTGCATTTCAAAGTGTTTTTTACTTACTTTTTTACTTTGTAGTAAAAAAACAGCAAAAAAGCGCTATAATGCGGTCAATGCTGGCCACGTTATAGCATTTTTTTTTTTACTTTAAGCCATGTTGCACATCAGCTCAAATGCAGTGCAACATGTAAAAAACATAGACAAAGGCAATAGATTTCGTATAGACGAAACCTATTGACTTTGCCAATGCTGGTTGGTATTTTTAGTTTTGAGCATTACAAGAGTGCCACAAGTTACCACAGTGTGTGCCTGATTCACAAAGGTAAATTACACTTTTGTGTAAGTTTACGTTTGTTTGCTATTCACAAAGGAATTTACTAGTAGTCTCTTTACGACTGAAGAATCCACACAAAAAGACAGAACTGGCCTATCTTTTTGAGAATCTTATGAAAAGAGGGATTAAAAAAAGTGAAAGACAGAGTTTAAGAGACAACTTCTTGATGGGAAATAATAAGAGCGTTGTATAGGTAAAGAGAAAATGAGTACCAGCACCTAGGTCTGACAAACTAATACTAATTGCATGCTATGGGATCTGGTGCTTGTTTGGTCTGCAAATGCCACTTGGGTGGCATCTTGACACTCTGACTGACCAGGTAAATTACAGGTACAACAGTACATTTGCTTGTAGAAACCTGTGGTTTTAGATGACCTATGTGCAAAGAGCTGAGTGTTTCGCATGACACGTTCTCTGCTAATCCGAGTGTTCCTGTTTAATGTTTAAAGGGTATGTATGAAACACACATCACACTTCATGCAGGTGTATTTTAAATCAAAAAAGATTTTGGGATCTTGCATGTATTATCCTCTATTGCAGTGGGGATCACTAGTTCCTTGTTGATGGGTATATTTTTAGAGTAGCATAGTTATTACAATGAACACAAAAATTTGAACAGCCATATTTTCACAGACTTCCAAAAGAGTCTGATTTTCATGCTTACTCACCTTGCAACTTTGCAGCACCCAAAGAAAGGTCACTTCAGAAGACGTGGCCTGCAGGTGTACTTCTCCACCCCTCTATTTGGGGATTGGAGTGTATTGACTATCTTTGAGGTCATGCAGTGACTACTCTTGGGAAAATTGGGTCTTTCCCAGGGACAAAGTGACATCTCAGTCCCCCTCCGTTTTTTTCTTGTGAAGTCTATTTTCTTAGGAAATTCACTTCCAAGCGTATTTGCACCTGATCTACCCTTTAGGCTTACAATAAAATTTATTAGCAATGGTAGCCCTCTACAGATTCACCTCCACGGCTTGAGACAGAAGGCCTAGGTTTCAGATCCGTATATTTTCTAGCCTTCCTATGGAGTGCCCTAACTTGTCCAAATAATTATGCCTTTGACTCAACCTGTACACCTCACTACTGGTGCAGAGCAGTGTTTTTTTTTATTGTAAGACATTGTCTGTGGGGCCACCTCTACAGAACTTTCGGGCACAGCTCAGTCTTCATTTCCTTTTGCAACTCGGGAGATATTTCTACTATTGAAACATTCCTTAATCTTCCCCTGGGTAACCTCAGCTCTTATTGAAAATAATCTGTCTGGCACTATGAGACCTAGGGAGTCACCCCTTCTGAAGCCTAGAGTCAAAACGGAGGTCACCATCCTCGAGTCCATCTGAAACAATCACCTTTATTGGCCATTGCTCCATGTCCCCTCTCATGACTGGGTCTCTTGGGCTTGACTGGCTACCACTGTAGCAGTGAATTTGGGATTTGTGCTGTGTAGGTAGCAGGTCTGCAAACAACACTTTCACAAATTATAGTGACCCGCTTTATTATTCTTTTACTACGTCTTGCTTGTAACCAAAATAAAACTGTATAGGCTTCCTCTCCTGTGGCCCAGAAGGCGGCCGGCCTGCTCTGTTAGACAGCAGCTATAAATGCTCCTCGTAAAAACCTCAAATTCTCCTTCTACACTGTAGCTCATCCTCTCCTCCTTGCGCACAGTCATCAAGTGCCGCTTGGGGATATATTTATATTTCCGTGCCTGAATTCTGATATGCTCCCTGTCGGAAGATGCCGACAGAATAACAAGATGGAGCTACAAACATAAGGCACTGAGCAGACAACCTAAAATTTACACCCCAATCGATGCTGTGTCCTATTCCTCAAAAGCATACAAAACAGGATTGCACTTCACTGTGGTTTATCACCAGTACTGGACCTTCAGGCGGTTTTGTGCCATAGACTAACCATAGTCTGCGCTCGGACCAGAGATGGCGCAATGCTGTGGATCAATCTCTTAAAATATCAACCATCTGATCTCCTGGCCCAGCCTTAACTATTAAGATCACTAGATCAGCTACTTCATGGGCCTAGCAAGGCCCTCGACCAAGTGTGACCATGTAGGAAAGCACGTGATCTGTGGGACTGACCAACGTAAGGGTGTCATTTGGATAGTAAGTGTGAGAACTGTAAAAATGCAAGCAGATCTGGTTTACTGCTCACAATCACAACTGTTTCTGGTAACAAGCAGGAAAGTCACCATAATACTGCACAGTGCACATAAGGAGCTGTACATGCTCTATATGCTTGAGGTAAAAGTACTGTTATCAGAGACTACCAAGCAGGTCCCTTTTCCATCAAACTCCATTATATAAATCCCATTTGTTCATAACTTGTCCTAATAGAACGATTACAATAAAATAAATAATTATAATGCACCTAAAAGCTCCTATAGCTTGGTTTAAAAATGATAAACAGGCACCATGCACTGAGGAGCTGCCCGACTACCAGAGCAGTCATCAAAGAGAAATACAGTCCCCGAATTTATACAAGAGCTATGCAGTCCTACTGTCTGTCCGTCCGTATGTAACATTCACACTCTACGTTCTCCTATAGCGACATGGCTTTGTGGTTAGCAAGGTATGCAAAGGTCCTCTTTCTTGGACTGGAAGGCGGGGCTTAGTGCCAGGCACCCAGTGCAGCTCTTTGACCCGTGTCCAGCTGCACAATAGATCCTTAAGCCTCTTCCTACATCAGTTGGCGGGAAGTGACATCTCGGGGCAGCCCCTCTAACCTCAACTTGTAGTCAGGGAAGTGGCTGGCAGCTCCACAGCCGACTGCAGGCTGGGGCAGGTTAGGAGGAAGGTAAGAGGGTAATTCATCCCGCCTCCTCGGTCACAGTGCAAGGACTACGGAAGGCTTGGACATTACCACTTGAACTAGGAAGGCCATGTGGAAAGCAGGAAGGTTAGGCAACCTGCAGGTCCCAGTCATGGGGCATGGATTAGGGGATTTAGAAATAGTGCCACTGCATGTCACAGGGCACTACTGTCCAACAGTATACTGGCAGATGCACGAATAGGGAAGCGGAAGCCAGAAAACAATATGGGCAATTTCTTATTTCTTTTCGGCCTCTTAAGGCAAGCAGACAAAGCTACCCTTGATACTTGAACTAGTGATCTGTCTATGCTATTTGTCAACTGATACACTTTATGTCTGGTTTCCCACTTCACAGTCCTTCCCCATTTCTCTTTTTAAAACTTCCCCCGCTTTTGCTGAACAAAAATGAGCCATGTCAATCAACCATCTTACTCGTCCTATTGACCGAGGGTACCACAGCTCAGCAGAGGAGGCAAAACACGAAATGCTCCATTTTGATACAGCTGTTAATAAGCAGGGGATAATAGTGTTAGCACTTTAGGGAAAGGGGGTGGGGGGATGAGATCAAACAATATGATGAGGTGAGAAAACCAGAATTACAAATGGGGCACCAGTTCATGAAGTTGTTGCGTTAGGAGGTTTCTTAGAGTTTGGAGGATGTGGAGCATCGCCAGAAATTGGACATGGTGCAGCTCCCCACCCCATTTAGAGGTGGGGAAACTGCAGGGTGTCTGCTGGCGAAATCTCAGCTGGTACCACTGACAGAACAGAAACCCTTCACCCGCCAGGTCATAGTGACAGTTGTGCACTCCTCCTCCCCATTTTTAGGAAGGGACACCCAACACTAGATTTCCCTGCATGGAACTGCTTACAAGGCAGGACTATCCTGGGCAGTGAAATCACCTCAATGCATAGAGAGAACACTCTCTGCACATAAGAGCCACTGATTCTTTTGTTTTTCTAGAACCAACTCCTGCTTTGGGATTTTTTTCTGGAAAAGCAGAAATGTTTGTCGTGTGGGAGCTACTGGTAGCTCTCCAGCTACCTGAATATAGCTCCCCTGTGTGCAGTCCGACCTACTAAATCAGAAGCTTATGATTGGGTAATTAATGTGATAACACCAACATTGAAAAGCGTGTATTGGTAATAAAATGTGTGTATTTTCAGAGCTCATTGGCTGATAGAGGAAAATGGTAGAATTTCCAGAATATATGACAAGTTGATATTTGAATGCTAAATCATGTAGCCTTGAAGAGGCATATTAGTAATACATAATATTACCTCAGTGCCAGGGGCTTTCCAGTAATGGTTGCTATGTTTAACCCACAAAGTGGGATTCTACATTGACAAGCCTTTTCTACATTACTCCTGGCAACTGTGCTTAATGCGCTGCGGTGGTCCCCGCAGGTAATTTTGCATATGGTGAACACTAAAGTAATACATTGTGGAAACAACCTTCACAACGCAGTCTTCACATTGCACTACATTCACAACGCAGTCATTACATTGCAACATCCTTTACAATGCATGTCACTACAACGTTGCCATTACATTGCATGTCACAAGAACGCATGACACTACAACACATGTCACTTCAACGCAGGCATTACATCGCATGTCATTACAACGCATACCATTACAACGCATAGTACTCCTACACTATCCAAAACGTACCCTACTGTTGCACCCCCTGGAGTTAAATAGTAACTTTTACCCCTACACTATCCAACACTTACCCTACTGTTGCACCCCCTGGAGTTAGAATAGTATTTTTTACCCCTACACTATCCAACACTTACCCTACTGTTGCACCCCCTGAGTTGGAATAGTAATTTTTACCACTACAATATCCAACACTTACCTTAAATGTAATGGAATGCTTTGTAAAGGTATAATGCGATTGTCAGGGGGTCCCCTGCTCGGCACAGGCTGAGTTAACAGCTTCTCCGTCTCACCTACAGGCGGACTGCTACGGGCCCTTTAAGAATAGCCTTGGCTTCCGTGTGGATGGCCTCGCCCCCGGACCACCTGACTTTGTGGGCCTATCGGGTTCCACCTCGAGTCTTATGAGGGAAGACCCGGAAGACGCCAGCGCTCGTGTGGTTCCGAAAGACTCGTCGTGGGAGGAGGACGTGAAGCGCCAGGAGGACGACGCCCGCAGGAACGAGGAAGGCGAGACCGACCCGACAGGACCGGGAGTCGAGAACAACGCGGCGGAGCCCTTCACGAGAGCCGACACCGGGTACGGAGAAGGCGCCAGGAGTGGACCGGAGGAGAACCAGACGGCGGAGACGACAGTAGCTGTAAAGCCAGGAGGCCACCGTTATCGTGTTCCGCCCAGCCACGCGAAGGAGGACGCGTGGCTTCTCCAGGTGCGTGCTCGTTTAGGTTCCCTGTTACGCTTTAAGAGGGGAGGGACAGGGTAGGCATCGGAAGGGACCGCCTAGGCACCGTCTTGTTTCTCTGCACTAGGCACGAGTCTCTGTTCCTGGTTGCCGTGTTGTAGATGGTGGTGGTTTTGCCTATTCCCTCACTCCCCGTCCTTGCAATCCGCTAAAAAAAGCGACCAGCCCACTAAAGCCTCGTTGTTTTCTTTTCCTTTCATGCGCTGAAACCTGGGCGTCCATCCCAAGGGACAGAACCTGAAGAAACAGACCAAAGGAAACTGGACCCTTTCTGCTTTATGTTTTGCACAGCATTTTGAGTTGTTTGAAACGCCCAATAAAAGTGTTGAACTGTCGCCCTCCAGTATTGGCTCCTTCCTTCTTGTGACCCCAAAGGGTGACAAGTGGCGAGCCAGATAGGAGTTATCCATCTGACAGTACAAGATGGAGGCCATGTTGAATCAGATGAGCGAAGGGCAGTCCAAACTGGCGTGGGCAATTGGGCAGTCTACCGAGCAAGCAGACAACGACAGAGCCGCTTTCACTGCTGCTATACAAGAGCAGGCGGAGCACCTGACCAAACTCGCATGAGGGACAAACGCAACTGCTGGCTGCATTAGGACAAAGCCGAGCCGCGGCCCCACCTGGAGCCATAGTACCCCTCCAGAAGTACGTTGCAGGAGACGACCCTATCTCCTTTTTTCTGAATTTTGAAAGGGCGGCCAGAGCCAGCGCCTGGCCAGGTGGAGATGGCCTTTTTACTTGGCACCTCTCCTAGCCGGGGAAGCACAGGCCGCATACCAGTTGGCCAATAAGGATGGAACAGCCGCCTATGGACATGTGAAGCAAATAGTCCTAGACAGACTGGGGGGTGACGATGAGACTCACAGAATCCGGTTCAGACAAGAAAGAGGAACCCCAAACGACGCCCCTAAGACTCTTTTCTACAAACTGAAAGATGCAGCAGACAGGTGGCTAAAGCCACAAGAGGGTAATATGGATAACGTCATGAACAAAATATACTTGGAACAGTTTCTGGAGGCACTGCCCTATGGCACTCAGCGGTGGCTCAGACAGCATGCAGGGTTGACTTTAGACCATGCCATTGAAATGGCTAACTCCTACGCCCGAGCACAAACCAGGCCTGTGTTCCGAGAACCAGAAAAACCCGTCACCAACAAGAACATCATAAAAACTGACAAGAAGCCGTATATAAAACAAAACGAACCCCATCCCATGAAGCCTAGGCCCTTGAAGGTAGAGCCCCCGGTCTTTGCGGGTTCCCAATGTTATGAGTGCGGTGAATGGGGGCATATTGCAAGGTACTGCCGCAAAAAGAAGGAAAAAGAAGAAGAACCCATGGATGTGGGGTATGCTCCTCGTGCCATCCTGTATGCTCAAGAGACAGGACCCTCCCCTTCTATGTAAGTGTCCTAGTGGACAATAAGAAAACCCGTGCATTGTTGGACTCAGGGTGTCGCCATTCTGTAGTAAAGAAAAGTACCCTGTCCCCTTCTTCTGTACTTTTGGATCGTACAGTCCATATTAAATGTGTACATGGGGACGTACGTACCTATCCTCTAGCCAAGGTCACTTTAACAAAACAGAGAAGGGTACCCAATTGCAGTGCGAGTTAGGAGTGCTCCCAGAGTTACCTGAACCCCTTATAATAGGGACTGATAACAAATGGTTCTCCACTCTTATGTCGGACGTCTTAGGTAAGCAGAGTCAGAATGTGGTCAGGGAGGGACTGTTAACCGAAGAACCCTGGGCCACCGATTCCAACTTCAGGGCGGCTCAGCGAAATGATGCTTCTTTGACAACTGCTTGGCAGAATGCGCAGGATAACAAAGGACTACAACAACTCACCTACCCCTGTTTCATGGAGAAAAACGGCCTCTTGTACCGAGTAGGACAGGAACAGGCCACTCCCCAGCTGTTAGTGCCAACCATGTTTCGTGAACAAGTGATGTTTTATGCTCACGCTCACCTTTTAGCTGGCCATTCCGGGGCAGAAAAGACCACTCATTCCATCATAGAACACTTCTATTGGCCAGGCGTGTATGCGCAAGTAAGGAAATACTGTCAGGAATGCCAGATATGTCAGAAAAGGAATCCTTACATTCCTCCTAAAGTTCCTCTTGTCCCTCTTCCAATCATAGGGAAACCATTTGAAAGAATAGGGGTAGACATCGTAGGGCCTTTGCCAAAGTCACATAGGGGGTATCAATACGTCATGGTGGTCGTTGACTACGCGACACGTTACCCCGAGGCGTTTCCTTTGAGGGCGGCTACGACTAGCGCCATTTCTCAAAAACTGGTTGAATTATTTGCTAGAATGGGATTCCCCAAGGATATCATCACAGACCAGGGGACTCCATTCGTATCACGTCTTATGAAGCAAGTGTGTGCTCTTCTGAGTGTAAAACATCTTCGCACTTCGGTATATCACCCACAAACCGATGGCCTAGTCGAGCGATACAACGGATTGATAAAGACCACCTTAAAAAAACTGTTGTCGGGAGACGGCAAACAGTGGGATCAACTGCTTCCGTTGGCCCTGTATGTACTAAGAAGTCAGTACCAAAGCAGTTTAGGGACTTCACCCTTCGAGTTACTGTTTGGGAGAAAGCCCCGTACGCTGTTAGACATAACTAGAGATAGCTGGGAGAGGACAGGGTCCCAAGATGCTGAAGAGCTGTTAGATTACTCACAGCAGTTGAAGACTAGGCTACATAAGTTAAGGACTTTGTCGTACGAAACCTTAGAGAAAGCACAAGGAAAGCAAAAGACCTTTTACGATAAAGGTAAGAAATGGAGAGAGTTAGACCTAGGTGACTGGGCTCTTGTGCTTCTGCCCATGTCTACACACAAACTCCGCAAGGAGTGGCAAGGCCCGTTTCAGGTGGTGAGGAAAATAGGAAGGACTACCTATGCCCTAAAGTTGTCTCCCTCCCGAACCCAGATTTACCACATTAATATACTAAAAAAATGGTTGGGTCCCCCTCCCCGAACTCCTACATCCGTGTCCTTAGCCACAACCCCAACACATACCATTGACCATGCGGTCGTGAATCCCGAGCTTCCCGAACCTAGGAAGAAGGAATTGATGGGTCTGTTGTTGGAACATCACTCCATTTTCTCAGACCAACCAGGTCGTACCTCCCTAGCTGAACTCCACATTCCGACCCTTCCGGGGGTGACTGTAAAACAAAAACCGTATAGAGTCCCAGAAGCCCGACGGGCATTGATAAAAGAGGAGGTACAGAAAATGATAGAGGCAGGGATCATAGTACCATCTAAGAGCAACTGGTCCTCTCCAGTGGTCCTAGTTCCAAAACCGGATGGTAGTAAGAGGTTTTGTATTGACTTCAGAGCAGTGAACAAAGTGTCAAAACAAGATGGGTATCCGTTACCCAGAGTCGATGAAATGATAGAGCGCCTTGGTGAGGCTCAATACATAACAACCATTGACCTCACCAAGGGATACTGGCAGGTGCCCCTTTCCCCACAAGATCAGGAAAAGACAGCATTCACAACTCCAGATGGTCTGTTTCATTTCACAGTGTTACCCTTTGGCCTACATGGGGCTCCTGCTACGTTCCAACGTCTTATGGATACAGTGTTAGCACCTTACCGCCACTTTTCTGCGGCCTACCTGGATGATATAGTCATTCATAGTCCGGATTGGCAAACCCATTTAGAACACTTGGGGTTGATTCTAGAGGCCTTGGAAAAGGCGGGTCTGCACATAAACTCAAAAAAATCACGCATAGCCTTTACTCAAGTCAAATATCTAGGTTACATCCTTGGTAATGGTCAATTTTATCCCCAACAAGAGAAGGTAAAAGCCATACAATGCCAAAGCTTTCCTAAGAACAGGCGGGATCTCCGGGCCTTTCTGGGCTTGGTGGGTTATTACAGACGATTTATCCCCCACTTTGCCTCTATCTCAGCTCCTTTGACAGATCTGTTGAAGAAAACGGCTACTTCTTCCCTGTTTAAACAACCCTCCTCTCAAGCACAGGGTGCTTTTCAGGCCCTTAAAGATGCCTTGTCCTCGTGCCCAGTCCTAATAACACCTGACTTTGAAAAGCCGTTTTATTTACAGACCGATGCTTCAGGGGTTGGGTTGGGCGCTGTCCTGTCGCAGCATGATCCGGCAGGGAGAGAAAGACCCATCCTATACCTGAGTAGGAAGCTGTTTCCTAGAGAGGCGGCCTACCCCACGATTGAAAAAGAGTGTTTGGCTGTGAAATGGAGTATCGAAAAGCTTCGCTATTACTTGGATGGCCGTCATTTTACTCTGTTTACGGACCATGCCCCTTTACAGTGGCTACAACGGAATAAAGGACGAAACGATCGCATCCTCCGTTGGTTCTTGTCCTTACAACCCTATGATTTTGATGTGTGCCATAGAAAGGGCTCGGAGCAAACGAATGCTGACTACTTGTCCCGTTATCCGCTTTCCCCGAACGGGAAAAGACAGAGGGGGGATGTGTCAGGGGGTCCCCTGCTCGGCACAGGCTGAGTTAACAGGTTCTCCGTCTCACCTACAGGCGGACTGCTACGGGCCCTTTAAGAATAGCCTTGGCTTCCGTGTGGATGGCCTCGCCCCCAGACCACCTGACTTTGTGGGCCTATCGGGTTCCACCTCGAGTCTTATGAGGGAAGACCCGGAAGACGTCAGCGCTCGTGTGGTTCCGAAAGACTCGTCGTGGGAGGAGGACGTGAAGCGCCAGGAGGACGACGCCCGCAGGAATGAGGAAGGCGAGACCGACCCGACAGGACTGGGATTCGAGAACAACGCGGCGGAGCCCTTCACGAGAGCCGCCACTGGGTACGGAGAAGGCGCCAGGAGTGGACCGGAGGAGAACCAGACGGGGAGACGACAGTAGCTGTAAAGCCAGGAGGCCACCGTTATCGTGTTCCGCCCAGCCACGCGAAGGAGGACGTGTGGCTTCTCCAGGTGCGTGCTCGTTTAGGTTCCCTGTTACGCTTTAAGAGGGGAGGGACAGGGTAGGCATCGGAAGGGACCGCCTGGGCACCGTCTTGTTTCTCTGCACTAGACACGAGTCTCTGTTCCTGGTTGCCGTGTTGTAGATGGTGGTGGTTTTGCCTATTCCCTCACTCCCCGTCCTTGCAATCCGCTAAAAAAAGCGACCAGCCCACTAAAGCCTCGTTGTTTTCTTTTCCTTTCATGCGCTGAAACCTGGGCGTCCATCCCAAGGGACAGAACCTGAAGAAACAGACCAAAGGAAACTGGACCCTTTCTGCTTTATGTTTTGCACAGCATTTTGAGTTGTTTGAAACGCCCAATAAAAGTGTTGAACTGTCGCCCTCCAGTATTGGCTCCTTCCTTCTTGTGACCCCAAAGGGTGACAGCGATGTAATGGAATGCGTTGTAAATATAGTTTTAAAAAATTCATTGGAATGGCATGCGATGTAAATGTATGCATTGTAAGGGATGTTGCGATGTAAAAACTGTGTTGTAAAGGCATGCGTTGTACATCATACATTCAATACAATGTGATGTGGTCGCTATTACAATACTAATAATAATAGTAGTCAGGCTCCATACAAACAGGAGAAGGGAAAGGGACACACAGAGACACAGAGACACACACACACAGAGACACAGAGACACACACACACACACACACACACTCTCTCTCTCTCTCTCTCTCTCTCTCTCTCTCTCTGGCGTGGTTTTCCTCTGTCTTTTTGCCTCTGCCTCCTGTATTTTTGCTGTGTGCTGAATTTTGTTGTTGCTGGTCTAGATGCTTTGGGCACTTTGGCACTGTTGATCAGTGCCAAAGTGCAAGTGCTCCCTATGTGAATATGGATCGGTGTTTCCATGATTGGCTTTATTGACTCACTACTAAGTCCCTAGTACAGTGCACTGTGTATGCCCAGGGCCTGTAAATAAAATACTGCTAGTGGGTCTGCAGCAATGATTGTGCCACCCACACCAGCAGCCTTGCAAAAGGTTCTCAGACCTGCCACTGCAGGCCTGAGAACTACAGTCTCTACTGACATATTGACATGGCTGCCAGGCCCTAACCTTCCCTTTTCGTGTGAGTCGCCCCTAAGGTAGGGCCACGGTACCCCTTTCGGCAGGGTGCAGTGTATGTGAGAGTTAGGACATGTACTGATGTATGTGACATGTCCTGATATTGGAATATGGTGTATTTCGTTTTTCACTATTAAAAGGCTATCTGTCCCATAGGATAGAATGGGAGTTTATTTAGAACATCTTATACGTATAACTTCCCACTGGGACAAGATAGAAAGATGGAGTTGCCTGAACTCACAATATAAAAATTTATCTTTTAGTGAGATGATTTGTATATTCTGTCTTTGAAATCTCCCCTTTTAGAAAGTGAATATTTTCTTGCTTAGCCATCCTGTGTGCCTCCGCTGGCTTGTGGATTGACTGTCTTCAGAGTGACAGGGGCTGGGGATGTGCATTCACTGTACACAGCCACGGGGGGGAAGGTGTGGTGTGGCCTGCCTTTCCTGAATGAGTCTGGGCTGGGCTGACTAGAACTGGGCTGCCTTTAGAGTAGGGGGATGAGATTTCCTTGCACCTGAATGGGCCTGTCTGCCTTACACAATGCTGTTTCCACCTCCTGCTGGGAAGCTAGACCAGGGAGGACAGAACTTGTTTTGACTAAGCACAGAGCCTCTCTGCCACAAGAGAACAAATAGAAATGGAATATAAATATTGGAGCCCAGAACCTTAGATTAATTCTGGACTCAAGAGGACACACTGCCAAGGAGAAGAGCTGGGAAAGCTGAAGGAGAAGTACTGCCTCTTTGTGGGGGTACTGTCTGGGGATGCCCTAAAGTGTCTGTTTCTGCCAAGGAGAGGACCCAGTCTTTGCTGTGTGCTGTTTCCTGCTTGAAGAAGTTCTCAAAGGGCTTGGAGTAGAGCTTGCCTCCTGTTCTGAAGTCTCAGGGACACAAAGACTTCACCACCAGCTCCCCTGAACTTCCTTGCTGGGAGTTCTGACCTGCCAAGAGGTGCCTGTACCAGTGTTGGGTCTTTGGAGGTTATTCCTGCTGCTGGGAGCTGGAAAAGAGAGGCAGCTAAAGAAGCGAGACGCATCCCCACCCATTTCTGACACATCGCCGCCATGCTGCTGAAGAAACCAACACAGCGCCTGCCCGCGCTGGAGAAATTGTTGCACACCGAATCCCATGCACTGATCTCCGAAGTTCGAGATCACTGCATAGATTCCAATGCAGGCCCTGTGTGCGACTGCCAGAACCGACGCATCGTGGGACTGAGGCTGGAGAGATCAATGCAGCGCCATTGCCGCAGCATCAAGAACCGACACATCCCCGAATCCCCACACATCGTCCTGGGGTGCCAAGTCTACAACAACGCTGGGCAGCAGTAAGAAACAGGCGTATCACCTCCCCACAAAGTAAGAAACCAATGCATCACCTCCTCCTCAGAAAGAAAGAAACCAACGCATCACCTCCCCTGCGTGGCAGTAAGGAATCAAAGCATCACCTCCTCTGGAGTAAGGAACCGATGCATCACCTGGGCATAAGGAACCGACGCATCACCTTCCCTGCGACTGTTCTTGTTTATGATTTTGACGCACCCATGGTACTTTGTGTTGAGAGTGTCGCATCTATAGTTTGCTATGGAAAGAACTGTTTTTACCTCCTAAAAGTTACATTTTGATTACTGTATTGTGTATTTTGGTCGTTTTGGTCTTGTTTGGTTTAGATCAAGATTACTCATTCTTCTAAACTGGTGTGGTATCCATTTGTAGTGTTTTCAGTATATTACTGTATATGTGCATAAATGCTTTACACACTACCTCTGAGATACGCCTGTCTGCTCGTACCAAGGGGGTGAGCAGGGGTTATTTTAGAAGTGTATCCCCCTTACCTGGACAAGGAAGAAGGGTCCCCACTTGGACAAAGGTGCAAACCATTGCCAACCAGAGACCTCCATTTCTAACAGAAAGACTAAAGAGTGACTGCTGCATACTTTCTTTCATGCTTCTGAGGTACTTGCATCAAAGTCTTTGACCTCTACCTGGGAAGAACAAGAAACTCCAGTGCATACACGTACACAGTGTTCCTTCCTCATTGTTGACGCTTGCTACATAGCAGGTCAGACCTCATCAGCACTGGGGAACATGGTACCGGTAAGATATTAAACACCCATCACTTTGATTTATGTGAGTTGTTAACAGGCCTTGCCCCTACTGGGGTGAACAGTTCACAAATGTAGTACTCAGTCCCCAGTTACCAGGCCAGCCATAAAAACAGAAACCGACATGCATCAAACATTTGGATTGCATTTTTATAGCTGTCAGCCAAAGAAAGCACACATTTGTATTCATGAATGCCAAGAAAGAAGCATTTACTTTCCAATTTTACAACCAGGGTAAAAACAAGCATTGGCAAAACTAACAGGCCTAGTTTAGCATACCAATACATATACACACAGGCATTCACAAATGGTATCAAGCTGTGCATGCACAAATTATGTTTATCACATTAAATGAAGAAACATCGCGACGGTGAAGATTAAGCCACATAACTTACGGCTATATATCTTTTTAAGGTGTAGCCGGAGAATTCCGCAAAGGACTGAATCAATGAGATGATTTTGGATATCGTTATATTGGGAATTTTGGGAAAGATAAGTATATATATTGTGCATAGGCAACCGTTTTGAAAGTGAGAGAGCCAAAGTTGACACCTTTAATATCAAGAATATCATTAATCCTGCCCAGTAATGCATCTACTACTAGGAAGACTAGAAGGGGCAATAGGGGACATACTGCCCTGGTATACAGAAAAGGGTGTAGAGGGTGACCCATTGATTCTAATTCTAGCTCTGGGTTTTGTATATAGGGACTTAACCATCCAATGCAAAAATAGGAAATTCTGACTGGACCAAATAGATTACCAACTTGGAAGAGTATACACTTTTGCCAAACGCTACAACACTATCACATGGGGTGCAACTGACACACAAACAAGGATTTTCGATTGCTCGCTTGTATTCATGATAATAAATAAATACAAACCAAGAGAGGAGTTGGCCTAATGGCTAGGGCGGTCGACCTCGAATCTGGGGAACCGGGTTCGAGTCTCGGCAATGACGCTGAACATCCTGTGATTCTGGGCAAATCACTTAATCTCCCCGTGCCCGATAAAAAAATGAATGTGCCCTCATGTAACGTAACTGGTGCTATGTAAAGCGCTCTGATACCAGATACCCTGTCAAGTTCGCGCTCCGTAAACAAACAAAAAAAAGATATTGAAAAACAGTATTAGACTTTGGGATTCATTTCTCCCTGGAATCCATATATATATTTAAGGTGCAAACCAGTCATATCTTGAAACATTGCCATACATTCGGTGGTCCTTGGTGAAACCACTTGACTGGTTCGTACCACACAAAGAATTGGGTCATGTCAACGTATGCTTGAATCTTGGCAGCACTTGCCCACTCCATCAAACCATGATAATAGAATTATATTCATATTTGAGTCTTTCGACTTCTGTCATCAGGGTAAGTTCCTTGGCTTCTCCATATAGGGATGTATTTTTAAGTGCAAGTTGGACACAGAAGACTTGATGTCTTTATTTGTTTTTCACATTCAACGGATACCGAAACCCCTAGTAGGGCATTCAGGGCGTCCAATAGAACCACTTCAATCAGAAATAAGCCAGAGCATTTTGCAAAGAATGTGGTCACACCATTTGTTTCCGAGACAGTGGGGGAGCAGGCCAGATCAGAGACTCAGCCAGTACATAAGGATTGGGCTTGCTTATGGCCAACCTTAGTTTCCCAGATTAAAATGTCATCTCCTTCAAGCTTGTTACAGTAATCTAAGATTTTTCTGTTTCAGAAGGTTATTAAGGCCCATAACGGTGCGGGAGATCACTTTTATGTCAGGCATCTTAGGAAGGACTGATGATCTGGAATGCAAGCTGAAGCGCAAATGCCCTAAGAGATGGGCTATAAGGCAGTTGCATCTGGCTTCGGTGACAGGCCAAATGGCGAGAAGGGTAGGGGGAGAGGTAGGAAAGAAGGGAAAAAGAGGGTAAAAATAAAAATAAATCTAAGATCTTCTCTGCGGAAAGAGAGGGAAAGTCCTATGGGGCGTGGTGTGAATCCAAAGGGCTGTGACGGCATCCGTGCAGCGGAGGATGTGGGAATGAACTCACAGCACCGGCAAGTTAGTGATCTATAAGCATTTGAGAAAGCTGACAAACCAACATGTGGGTAAAGATGTCTTGAAGACACGTATGATCAAGTGATGGTGGACATACAAACCATGGAGAATACATAATAGATCTGAAAGTGAGCCCATGTAAGAGAGGCAAAGATCGCTGGCTGCAAGAAAGAGCTATGACCGAGCCAAGTGGACTAAAACTGTAGGAACAGCGAGTAGAATAGTAGTTCCCCATAGTCCATTCCAGGTCTACAAAACTATACTGAATACAGATAAACATGAGGCAGTACAGATCAATAGAGACATCATGGGTATTGTATTGTAATTGCATTTATATAGCGCTTACTACCCCATATGAGGCGTCAGAGTGCTTTTTCAGCAAGTAGCATGCTACTCCGGAACCCATAAAGCATTAGTGTTGAACTAGTATAGTGAAATATTAAAGTAATTTGAGTGGTGGATATTAGTCAGTTATTTGGATTGAGAAGGATAACAGAGGGATAGAAGAGAGAAAAAGGTTTGCATTTATAAAGCGCTTCTTAACCCGATGGGATGTTGAAGCACTTTTTGGGCAAGTAGTACGCTACTCTGGAACCCATAAGGATTAGTGGTGAATTAGTATAGTGAAATATGAAAGTAATTTGAGTGGTGGTTATTAGTCAGTTATTTGGATTGAGAAGGATAGCAGACGGATAGAAGAGGGACAATGGTTTGCATTTATATAGTGCTTGCTACCCCTGATGAGGTGTTGAAGAGCTTTTTTCGCGAGTAGCATGTTACTCTGGAACCCATACAGGATTAGTGGTGAATTAGTATAGTGAAATATGAAATTTGAGCAGTGGATATGTTAGTCTTTTATTTTGATTGGAAAGGATAGTGGAGGGATAGAAGAGTGAAGGATTTAGACTTTTTTTTGGAGGTCATTGCAGTAGTAGGAGGCTTGGGATGAGTAAAAAGGGATGTGGAGACCAGGTGTCTGGTCAATTGCTCTAAGAGTATTGAGTGCCTTAACCACTGCTTATGCAGGAGGTGGCAAACCATGGCAATACAAGATTATAACAATTATAGCGCCATAGCTACATTAATAGGACAGCAGAAACTGAGATGGGCAGATATCTATATATTAAAACCTAGAAGGATTAAAATAAATTTCGCGAACATCAATCACATGCATATTGAAGCATTGATAAAAAATACTGCAAAAATTAAACGTAAAATAGATACAGTTGTAAGAACATCAAACCTGTGAGGTCTTAGGTGTCTAAACTGCAAACAGCATATGTAGACTGCGAGAACAACAGTGGAAAGGATACACAGTACATCTTATGGACAGAAACAAACCACCAGCTCCACCCCGGAGGTGGGCAGGGTGTCGCTGCAGAGAAGAGGTATCAGGCCCCCGGCATCCAGCAAATAGTTGGACGAAACTATCTAATAGCAGAAAGTCCCACAGGAGGTGTTTGAGAAAGAGTTAAGTGGCGTGGAGACTTAAAGAACCAGAGACTCCAGCTTCATCCATCTGTGTTTCGGTTGTATTGTCCAGGAAGGTACACAGATCAGCATGCACAAATATCTCTGTTGTGCCCCTGAAGTCGATTTTGAATCTTGAAGGACCGACAAATGAGTGGGGGATGGCTCTCAGTGATTCTGTTCTGTTCTGTAGGGCCAGAAAGCCCTTTCTCCTAGCCATAGTTTGTCCCGAAAAGTCCTGTGAGATAGAGATCCTATTACCCTGCCAGGTGAGCCCTTTCGATTTTCTCACATGGGTAAGAATACATTCTGAGTGTTTGTGGCGTATAGGCTTAAAAATGCCCAGACGTAGAGTTGTAGGGGTTTTGTACGTGAAGGTAGGAATCTGATGAGCTTGCTCGATTTCAAAGTCTTTTTGGAAAGATATCTTCAAGGTGGTCGGGATTCAGGATTACAAAAATTCCTCTATGCCCTTGCGGGGCCCAAATATTTTAAGGAAGCTTCACCTGTTGTGGGCTTCCAAATTGGTGATATCTCGCCTGAGGGTGGAAATGATCTGATCTGTCCTTTGTATTGGTTTCCCATGGGCCGTAGTATGGTCTTCTACGTTGCTTATTCTGGATTCAGCATGAATCTGATGTCCAAGTCCTTCAAATCTCTCCCAATGCCTGCCAATTCCACCTGAAGGAGATCCATATTTGTTTTGGTTCTCTGAGCAATATCATGTACTGTGTTAAGTTTTTTCAGGATGGCTTTTTCAGATTTATCTTTAATAGGGGACTTCGGTAGTGAGCACTACTTTAGAGCTCACAGCCAAATGGCGTGGCAATCCACTTTTTTTTTTTAAAACATATTTTATTGATGCTATATAACATAGATAAATGTTTCCAAGACATACAATGTGACCTTGTATTCAGGCAAATCATCATCTACATGTCTGTTAATCAGTCTTTACGTACATATAAAATAGCGTTCCTCATACAAATAATTAAAATATCAGTTTAAAACAAGACGGAATATGGAGCGTTTGATCCTATTCACCTGTACGTACAATATTTTCCCGATCTCGAACTTCGAAGGCCAACTTCAATATATGTCAACGTAAAAATAAACAGTTTCTGATATGTATGTCTCTGTTTGTGTTACTCTAGTTACTAACTACAACTGTACCCCCCCACATGCTCAGCTGCCCCATCCCACTTCCAATATGCTCATATAGCTACCACATGGTAATGGAAACCCAGAAACCGGCGTTTCACAAATAAATCACATATTCCAGTATAAAGCATTTACATCTTGGTTAACTTTTAGGTTTCCAAACAGGGGTTTGAGGAGACAGAAACATGTTTCATTAATACGAGTGTATATCAACTGCAACAAACTCTACCATAAGCGCATTCCAAGCTATTGAAATCGTTTTTTTGCGCAAACTGCAGTGTTCCTCCCTCTGTATCTCAGCACCTTCCGCTTAGCCCCATCTAACCATTTTCCGCATGTCACTCCTGTAAAGATTGTGCTTCAGTGTCCTTCCATCTTATCGTAACATTCCTTTTAGTCAGTAAAAGGGCAAGGTATGCAAATTTATGAAGTGGATCACCCGCTTTACCCCTTGGCCCCAATCCCAGCAGACAATACTCCAATGAGTTGTTATTCGGCACCAGAGCGATGTCTTTCAGTATCTTACATACAGACCTCGAGTAATAACCCAGTCTCCGGCAATCCCACATCATATGTATTAGCCCCGCATCAGGGGATCTACAGCGCGGGCAATTATCCATTATCTCCGGGAACATAGCACTCATTCTGCGTGGAGTCAGATAAGCCCTGTGCACAAGCATAAGCTGTATAAACTTAAATTTGGGGTTGCGGGATACCTTTTTCAGGTTTCCCAGTATAGTGTCCCACTCCTTATCAGTAAGAGCCCGTCCCACATCCCTATCTCATTTCTCCCGGAGTGGCTGGAGTGATATGACCTGGCAATCCACTTGTGTTGGAAATGCGAGCGATGGGCCGCGGACCACCTACAGGAGAGAGAAGTTCCTGGTAACCATAAGCTGGTTGCAGTGCTATGCTGATCAAGACGTTAGAGATAAGGTAGTTGGGGGAGGAGCATGGAGAAGCCACGCCTACCTCTTCGGTAGCAATGTGGTCAGTAATTAACTAGCACTTCCCTTCATGAGCCGCCGATACCCCCAACAAGTTAGGGGGTCAAGTAGGTAGGACTAAGTACACAACCACGAGCAGCTGCATGGTCCTGGGGCTTCCAGGGATAAGGTGGTGGCATTGAAGGTGGGACCAATTAAGGTTGAAATTAATATGCATGGGGGAGGAGCCAAGATGGCGATCGGAACGGTCGCATAAACGCCTCGCTCCGAGATCCCTTCCTCCCCGCCACCTATCCTGTCTTTAATCCTGTTCGGGGCGTTCCGAATTCGGTTACCAAGGAAGAGCCTTCACTTACCATCTGTTTCCGGGGCTCCGGCGTGCAGTGGTTTCTGCGTTCTGCCCTTGTCGTCTTGCCGGCCTTCCCGGCCCTGACGCCGGGGCCTCGAGTGCAGTGCCTGCCCGGAGGTGTTCGGAGTGCCGGCGGTCCGGAACCGGTGGAGAGACCCGATGATGGGAGCCTGAGAGCCGCGAGCCGGTGGCACCAGAGCGGACCCACCCCCGATAGTGGGCCGCCCCACATGCCCGATTGCCTGCCGGACCAGAGAGAGAAGCCGCGTTGTCCGGCACCCCTCGGGTGAGACGCCCACTCCTGTTGATTGTCCCGCCTGGGATCCGGTGCAGGGCTCCCCGAGAGTTGTGGGGGGCACGCCCGTTCTTCTGGTGACTCTCCTTTCTCCGCCAGGCGCCGTCCGCCGCGGATCGGCTGTGTGTCCCGGGGCCTCCGGCACTCATGGTGGACTTGGAGGCGGACGAGACAATGGCGGCGGGCGATGTGCTCAAGATGGCGGATGGCCCCTCGTAGTGTCTTCCTCCTGGAGACAGGGACGTTGCTGCTTTTGCTCTCCCCGGACCTCGTTTGCTTTGGGCGGCCCCTACACGAAGTGCTGTCTTGCTTGCCCTGGCTGCTCTGCGGATCGACCTGTCCTTGAAATGCCGGGACTTGGAGTTGCGGATTGCCGCCATGGTTGCTCCGCCATTTTGTGACGCTGTGTCGTCTCCCCGAGTTGGTATTGTTGAGACTCCTCCAGCTGCTGTGCTGGGATCTCCAGATGGGTGTTCGATTCTATGGGATCAAGTGGACCCGGTGCTGATGCTGCAGTGTTTCCTACATCCTGATTTCTTTGCTTCGTGCTGGACAGCCCAGATTTTGTGCTTGGCCACGTGGATATTCGGTGTACTTTTGCATTCTGACTGCTGCCGAGTTTTCCTGGTTGCTTCTTGGTGGCCGGGACGGTGTTCCGCGAAGATTCCACTTGCTTTCCCTGACTGGTATGATCCCACTATATCGTACTGTTTCTTGGCCATGCCGGGGTCTGGCAGTTCTGCTCTTCATAGAAGTGGTCAGGGGTGATCGTGTTTGGGTGCCTGCGGGACTTTCGTTTTGTTACTGACATCTCCGGGCCTCATTATTTGGACAGTTCCTGTCTCCATCCTCTGTGTAGGCTTTTCTCAGTATCCTCTTTGACCTCGATTATTGATCCTTTGTTGCGGGTGGGGAGGTGTTCTGTATTTCGATCGCCGGCTCCTCTCCTCTCTCTCTCCTTGTTCCTCTCCTTCTCTCTTTTTCTCCTTTTTCTTTCTCCGTTATTTCTCCCTTTCTCTTTTCTCTTATATTTCGGGTGACTCTGGGGCGACAGGCACGCTGTTTAGTGGGGTAGGCCATAGCCATTACAGTGATGTAGGGTGGGGGGGGTGTTTGTTATTTTAGCTTGTTTTGTTCTATGGTCCCTTTTTGCTTCCTTTCTAGGGGGTGGGCTATGTCCCTTTGTTCTTTCTCCTTCGATTCGCAAGTGTCTGCACTTTCTCCTTTTTCGGGGCGGGTGGGCTGTCTATGTGGCGTCCTATTCAATTGTTTGCTATGATTTGTCCTTTATTTTTGACCCCTTTGATGGGCATAGGATGTCGTTGGGCCTTGCCCTACTATGGTTACCTGATTGCGTGGGGGGCTATATCCCTCCCGTCCCCCCCCCTTTTTTCTGTATATGTTGCATGACGCCCTGGTAGATATGGCTGCTGCCTCCTCTATAAATCATAAAATGGAACCTTTCTTATCCTGGCGCTTACTGTGTAGCGACTTTATTCCACGTCTATACTGTATTCATTTTGCCGTACACATTGATGTTGCTCCTTTTTTGGCTCTCCTGATTTTGCGGCCGGCCCCTGTGGTTGTAGGCCTGCGCTTGTACTGATATGCGTATTTCAATAAAGGTTTAAAAAAAAAAAAAAAAAGAAATTAATATGCATGCGGCGTCTGGCTGCCACGTGGAGATGTAGCAGTAGGGCTCGAGGCCGTGGGCTGAGCGGGCCTACAACTGGGAGATGTGGAGCGCGTGAGTAGGAGGCCGGAAAGGAAGGTAGAACTTCATGTAGGCAGGAAAGGGTGTCAGGAAGACCCGCTGGCACCCTCCGACTCACCCAACCTTGTTCACGAGGAAGTTTGAGTCCTTAGACCGACGTTGTAGGAGGAGCAGACTCACGCATTTAGAAAACTGTGTCTGCGCATGCTCTCAAGTGCACAATTTGAGTCACTTGCATACAGCAGGCAGACACAGCTTGAAGGATGTTTCTTATGTTATGATTAGGTATAAGCATTGTGTCTAGGAGCTGTCGGGTGTTTTGGCACCCTGGATGGTCTACCATGCGCAGAGTTTATGCAAACACACTCTTGGAAGTAGTCTGAAGAGCTAATTGCTGACAGACATTCAGGCAGGCATTAAACACGCACTTTTGTATCATGTGCTGAGTACCGGCAGACATACACACCACTTGGGAATACTGCGCTTTAGCAGCCTGTGCATACTGTAGGCAAACGCTGTAAAACCTTGCAGTACTGTTTGGTAGCAAAGGGAGCCAGCACTAATAGTATCATGTGCTTCACGCAGACATGAATAAAAACAGACTGGAAACACAGCACATCTGGATCATGTCATCATGTATGCATAACTGCGTGCATTATTTGTAACGTGACTAGTGAAGGCAGGGACGTAATGTAAGCTTTGCTCTGCATGCACGATGAGCTTAGTACATTCAGTCCGATGCCAGCGCTACATCTGATAGTATAGCATATGGCAGCGTCTTTTCTCTGAGCCCCTTTCAGATTGCTATTAAAAGAACTAAGACGCAAACACACGATGTAGCCAGACCCAACACACCCGACTACAACAATACTAGCAGCTAAACACTGTTCGATCTATTGGTTAGGTTTTGACAGCGCGTGGAAACACAGAGAAGGAAGCAAGGGTAAGACGCAGTTACACCGCCCAAACACGGGTGGCGTGACCGTCAAGTAAAGTACCCAAGCCCTGCTGCTCTCCTCACGCTGAGGCCGGGCTGCATTATTTATTTGACAGCACCGCCTTTCCCACACTCGAGGCTCCCTGCTTCCATTACCGGATGCTGGCATCGACCGCCGGTGACCTTCAAAGGCAGACAAGGATGCTGGAACAGGAAGACAGCCAACGTGCCCCTGTAAAGGATACTGTACATGTATCTGACTACCGGCCGGCTCCAGCAGGGACTGGGCCCTGCAGGCCAGGCAGATCTCTGCTTACTGTTGCAGCTCATGTCTGTCTTCCCTAGCAGGATGAAGGCCTGGCTAGTAGGCTGCTTTCAGAACTGGATGGATTGCCATGATCCAGCTTTGTGGGCCCAGTTCTACTTCTAGCCACAGCCGTCTGATGCTGCCTGAACCCAGTAGAGTATCGCCCTTGCTCCCTACTTAAGGCACCACATAGGGATAAAAGGACTCTACTCCAAGTAGCGGAAAGTGTGGAAAGTCCAGATTCTACCAGCAGAACTAAAAGGTAAAATTCTGCAGTGGAAAAGGAACCACGGGTTTCTGCCTAGATCTGCAGCAGCATACTGAGCGGCCAGCTGCGCTGTGCAGCCCCTGAGGTTGCAGCGTGTGGGGTTCTGCCCTGCAGCGCCTGGCACCTGTTGCCGCCAAGGCTCCGCGAGGCAGAGGAGGAAAGAGGGTAGATGAGGGCAGGGATGGCATGATGGCAACGGTGTGTGGCCTGAAATGAGGCTTCATCTTGGCATTGTGGCTCCTGTCCAACAGTAGTGTTGTTCATACCTGGTCAATGTGGATTCTAGCCTGATGCTGCAAAAAGCCTCTTGGAAATGTGGATTCTGGCACGATTGCCAACACTGCGTTTCAAATCAAATAGCAAAGCCCTGATTACAATAGTGGTATACATATGGAAACAGTTTAACATCTGGCATGATAAGGATACTAGGGGAGAAAAATCGTATCCCACAATTTGCTTCAATTGAGTTCCCCACGGTTTACTGAATCAGAGACTGTGTTAAACCTCAATTTCATAAAGCATTATGTTCCCCACGTTAGGGCACCTCCCCCAAACATCAATTAGCAGAGCAAACACATTTCTCTATATAATGGGCTCCACTAAGTACCGGAGTTCTAGAACAATGAAAAGGTAAAGGGTTTTATTACAAAAAGTCTTCAAAATAAGTGCTACAGGTTCAATGCCATGAAGACTCTTAGAGGCAAAGTTATACAAAGTATGTAAAAAGTATTCTAAGCCTCATTGCCTAGCAAAATCGTAGGACAATCGTGCAGCATCCCTTACAGCATAGGAAAGATCAGGAAAATCTGTCAAAACCTGCCTCACTGCCAAAATCAAGGTGTTCTTATGCATCTTTCTTGCACAGTAAATGGGAGAAACTGCAATGTGAGCAAAAGTATAATTTCTTTAATAAATCGCAACAGAAGAATAATACATGTCATTACCTCACTCTTAAGCGTCATTCCAGTTCTAAAAACATATTCAACACCCTCTATGCTAATATAATCTGGAGATGTTCAAACAAATATGACACATGGAACAATAAAAACATTCAGCAAATAAATACACTGGTGATCTCAACGGAGGGCAGCACACGAGACGATGACAAACGTTACAAGCCAAAGGGGACAGGGGAAAGTTAATCCAAAGCAATGTAATCATAACAGTGGAAATGAACTACTCATAACAGCATGACTGTGCTCTGTGGAGCTTAAGGGGAGAAGATGTGTGTCTGGGGGGGGGTGAGGGGAGTGGACAGGAGCAAGTGACAGAGATGGCACCCATCTTTTGTTAAATGGATATGTAGACAGATATGTGACCTAACTAAAACACATTACCCACCTCTATACATCAAATGAAATTAGTTTAATCTGCAACTATACTATTTCTGTCTGCATATATAGGGTCATGTGTAAAATAGCATATTATATGCCATTAGTGCACAAAGATATTAACTTGTAGACAATAGCATTGTGGGATTGTTTTAAGGGAAATGAAGGTGCTATTATCTTGGACAGTTGGACAGCTGTTATTAAACTCCAAATGCAGGGATTCACTGAAACAGTTTGTAAGGTCTTGTTTTATTGTCTTATGTAAAATGTTATTGAACATATTTGCTATATGACTACTAAAATCCAATAAACATACTTAAAATAAAAGAATGTTCTGTTATATAATGATGTAGATCGTAGGGCAATGTGGACTTTGATATGGCAGGGGTGCTTTTCTTCTCCTGGCGTGTGGTTTCTGGCACAGAAGTGACATTTGATACACTGGCAATATGTTATTTTCATAGAGGAGCAATAGACCATAGCACCATAGCAGAACCAGTCTCCTAATGGGTGACTAATTTCTACGCGTCATTTCTGAATAATCTGAAACAGTCATAACAGTCCTACCAACAGGAGAAAATGTCACAGCGAGCTGTCACAATTAAAAGCACTAGCTATCTGGAGCCTTAGGGATCACACTTAAGTAGCAGGTGTACTGAACAGTGGTACTTAGATACACTTAAGCAGCACCTCTGGAAGGCTGCTTCATATTAGCAGCACAGGAATTTTTAATGGCCTCAACTGGCACGGAATAGAGATATGCATTATGTCTTGACGAACAAGTTACTTGCCTTTTTTATTATTCCACAGACGTCAGCCTCGATCTGGAAACTTTTCAGCAGTATCTCTGCACCTTGGAATGTGGTGCCTTGCCGCCCTATATAGGCACCACTCAGGCGTGCTGACCTCTGTTGCTTTTGAGACTGTCCGCACCTCCAGATGCAGAGGCCCAAAAGCAAATTGGTCGACAGTGTGCAGATTCCTAGATGTGGGATCTTCTTAATGTATAGAGTCTAATCACAGAACAGGGAGGATGACAAGGTCGTTGAGGAATCTGCAAGAAACAGTGTTATTGAATGTAAATTAACTTGTTCTTCCAACAGAAACTTCTAACCGCAGACTTCTCACCCTGTGAATTGATACCAAAGCAGCACCTATTTGGAGGTGGGTCTGTGAGGGGACTGAACCCAGAGAGTCCTCCAGGACCGAGAGGGCAAAATGCCCCTCTCGGTACACCAGACTGTCCAGCCAATAGTGCTTAATGAACGTGTGGAGGGACGCCCACAGAGCCGCCTGGCAAATGTTTAGGACAGGGACTCTGCGTGCTAATGTAGTCGTAGCAAATTAGGCCCTAGTAGAACGAGCATACAGTGTTTCTGGAAGCTGCTTTTTAGCCATTGCGTTGCAGATCTTTAAGCAGAGCACAATCCAGCGGAACATGGATCTCTTCTGCACTGCTTTATCTCCAGCAAACCCCACAAAGAGCTGATTGTCCACCCAGTGTCCTTGGTACGATCAATTTAGAAGCTCTCTTGGGATCTAAGCAATGGAGTCTCTCCTCCTTAGAGGGGTGAGGTGGAGCATAGAAAGCCAGCAGGGACATGATGGTTTGACCAACGCGGAATGGTATCACAACATTCGGTAGGAAGAATGCCCGAGTCCACAGAACCAGTTTGCCAGGGGAGAAGGTAGTGCAAAGTGGGTTTATATAAACAGCCTGATGCTCACTCGCCATGCTGAGGTGATGGCAATGAGGACACAGTCTTGATGGGAAGGACACGTAAGGGACAGATGTGAAGCAGCTTGAACGGAGTACACATCCGATAAGTAATGACCAGATTAAGGTGCCATTGGGTCATCTCAAATTGATATGTTGTAGCCCTTTCAAAAAATGTCTGCTGGTTTAAACAATGAGGAATGATCTGGCAACCATAAGAATGCCATAAAGGTCAACAAATAACCCTTAACTGTGCCCAAAGCACAGCCTCTCTCAGTCCGGTTCCCATCCTCGGTGCCCTGCCATCAGCAGGAGGGTGGCCACTGCCTCTCTGAACACACGCCTTATTTTAAGGTTAATACGGTTTCTTTGGGAATAGCAAGCATTGCTTCTACCCCCTTTGTACTCTCTCTCCCCCCTCTACCCGCCTCTCTCATGTGGTTGACTTTAGGTCTTCGAGCACAGTTTCTTTCCCGATGCTTTTCAAGCTTTCCGTCTCTCTATCCTGCGCTCTCCTCCTCTTCTTTGGGTCTCTTCTGCATACACAGGCACTCCCTCTTTATACAGCTGTCGCCTGCTCCCCCCTTCTTTCTGTTTTCCACACACTCTTTCTTCTCTTCTGTCTGGAGTTCATACAGCACTTTGTGCACAAACTACATATCCATCTATGTCTTACTGTCTATCTATTCTGTGCAGCTCTCACCTTTATCTATCCACCATGCCACATAATTCCACTTCTCAAATCCACTCCACACCACACAATTCCACAACTTATAATTCCAATACAACCCACATAAGACCATGGACACAGGGGGAACATACGTACATCTGCGATTTAAACCTCATACAAAGGAAGACATGCATGTGCGTTTTTCAATGGACTGCTGGGGCTGTGACTCTGTTTCAGATTTGGCCTGTGCCTGGCCACAACGAAACGAAAAATTATATTGGTATCGCGCATGGACTACCCGGAGGCCTCGCAGCGCATTGACTGAATTACAGAATGGTCTGCTGGGTTGGTTAACACGCTCTTCGGAACAAGTGAGTTTTTAAAGCTCTTCTGAATGCCATCCGGTTGTTGTTCTCTCTAAGAGAAAGAGGAAGGGAATTCCATGTTCTCGCAGCAATGTGCGAGAATGAGCGGCCGCCCCAGCGAGCCTTCTTTATTTTGGTCGTGGTGGCTAAATGCAGCAAGCTGGAGCGTAGAGCTCTGGGGGGAAGGTAGGGGATGACTAAGGGGTGCATTATAGCTGGGCCTGTTCGATGAATGGCTTTATGAACAAGGCACATGGCCTTGAATTGTACCCTTGCGGCCACAGGGAGGCAATGTAGATTCTTTAAGGCCTGTTTGGCTGACTGCCAGCGTGGAATATTAAAAAGTAGTCGGGCCGCGCAGTTTTGAGTGACCTGGAGTTTATTAATCGCTGCCACCGGGGCTCCTAGATATAAAGCATTGCCGTAGTCCAGGCGGGAGAGTATCCAGGCCTGAACCATGACTCTCCTTGCCTGGAACGGAAGCAAAGGGAGCACTTTCCGGAGCATTCTCATTAGCCCGAAACAGGTAGATGCAGTTTTGGTGGCCTGGACAGTAAAGTCTAGCGATTTATCGAGCCAAACTCCCAGGCTCTTTATCTGAGATTTGGGGGGGGGGGGGGGGGGGGAGAACCTAGACACGAGGGCCAGGTGGAAACCAGAGTGGTCGGTGCAGGATTGCCCAGTAACATGATCTCAGTCTTCTCTCCATTTAATCTGAGGCAGGAGGATTCCATCCATTTGGCCACTGCCTCTAGACAGGGGCCCAGTGTACTAGACGACCCCTCAGTGAGGTCCAATGAGACCACCAACTGAGTGTCGTCAGCGTAGGTGATAATACGCACGCCAAAGGGATGGACTATCTCCGCTAAAGGCCTCATGTAGGCATTAAAGAGTGTGGGGCTCAGGGGGGCGTGGCTTGAGCGCCGATGGCGGAGGTCGCCTAGCGTCTCGGCTCCGCGGCCGAACTCTTATTAATCCTGTTGCAGGGAGATCCCCGGGACACCTATACCCCGACTCGAACCGCCTGATGACCTGATCGCCCCCTCCTGTACATAGTGCCCCGAGGAGTCCCCAGGACTGAGGGAAACGACGGAAGGCGGAGATCGTGAGGAGGAGCCCAAGATGGCGCCGGCACCTATCGCATAGCCCCGGAACTGAGAGCGGCCGAAGCCCGGGGGACCACGGAAGCCCTGACGGACCGGGTGTTCCCTTCCCTGCTGAAGCGGTGCCCTGCGACCTGCCCCCTGACGATCCCCGCGAGGGGACGCCGACATCCTGTGGCCGGGACCCGCTAAATTGGAGCGGGGGAGGAGCGGAGAGACCTGCTTGCCGTCGGGAGAGGGCTGTTGCGGAGGCCGGCGGTGTGGACGGGGGCGCCCGGCTCCGAGGTCAGTGAGTAGCGCTGGAGTGGTGGCCGGGAACAATATGGGACGCCCTTGTGACCCCCAACCGCGATGAAGCTGTAGCGCTGGGCCCCATGACGCAGTGCTGAGTGGAGACCATCGGAGGAAAGGCGGTGGCAGCGGAGGACCCTGGGGTGAGCCCAACCGTCGGGGCGGAGGGGTGTGCGAGGACAGACGAGGCGAATTGATCGCTACAGAGAGGCGCCTGGGGACGCAGTCCGTTGCTCTGGCACTGTCCCCCGGACTTGCAGAGGAGGGGTCGCCACCGAGCTCTGTGGAGAGACCTGGTTGCCGCGAGGCTGCGGGGACTTCTGGAGCGGCTGAGTGATGGTGAGACGGCCCCGGAGCACTGAGAGGGCTCGCTACTCCCGTGACCTGCGCCGAGCTCATATGGGGCCTGACTGCCCTAAATGCGGCAACGGAGGGCACACGTTTGGACAGCAGTTTGTAGCCGTGTGAGGCTCTTATCGGGAACCTGATCTGGCCCACTGTTGAGTGAACAACCTGACCGCCGCCTGAAGGCCTGGTAGCCTAGAGAGGATCCCGGGAGACGGTGGAGGAACGAGCGGCGGATTCGACGCGGGCCTACTCGTCCCTGCTTTTGCTATTGATGAACTGCTGAACTGCAAACACCACACAACATGGGGAAACCCAGAGGGCCGAAGGGGGGCGCCCAGACAGCGTCGGACGCAGAACCGCCGGACAACGAAGAACGACTGCAGGCAGAAAATCCAGGGGGCCCCCACATTCAAGAACAACTTGATAAAATTCTATTGGCGATCACGGAGACCAGATCGGTCCTCCGGGAGGACATTGCGCAGGTTGCGACGGGCCTAGGACTGCTCCGAGCGGATCATGGCAAGCTCTCTGACAGAGTGAAAGAAGTTGAGGGGTCGGTGAGACACTTGGAACCAGCGCAAAAAACTTTGGACGCGACGATGAAGGACGTTCTAACCCGCATAGAAGCACTGGAGAAACGGGCGGAGGATGCGGAAGGGCGAAACAGGAGAAATAACATTCGCGTAGTTGGCCTTCCCGAAAAAATTGAAGGCGGGGACATGGTGGCGTACCTGGAAAATTGGCTACGGACAACGGTGGCGCAGGAAGGGCTATCCCCCTTCTACACATTGGAAAGAGCGCACAGAGTACCGGCCAAACCGCCACTACAGGGCCGACCTCCCCGTCCAGTGGTAGCGCGGTTGCTTCATTTTCGAGACAAGGACTTTTTGCTACAAGCTGCCAGACAGAAGGGTCCTTATCAGGTAGACAACAGCCGAGTAAATATTTTTCCGGACTATACCTACGAGACGCAGAGACGTCGATCATCCTTCCTGGCCGTCAAGCGGGAACTACGAGCAGAGGGGATCGAGTACTCCCTACTATTCCCAGCGCGACTTCGCATCATCGTGGATGACTCCACCAAGTTCTTTGACACCCCTGACGAGGTATGCAGTTGGCTGGAATTATACAGGGCGGGCAAGGACGGCTTTGGAACCTCATCTCAAACCACGCTGGAGGATGCGCTACAGAAGAAGCCTAAGAGGTTCAGACACCGCAGGGGCAGGACTACTCGGCCGTCCACGGTGGAGACTGCGGCGGAGCGCCGTGGCGCGCTGGAGATGGTCTCTTCCATATCTGGCCCCCAGATAGAACATGGAGCTGCTCATTCGGAACCAGGAGAGAGTGGAGGCCAATCGGACACGGAGGGCTCTGAAACGGACAGCGTGAGACTCCCGGTGGTCACCCCTGAGACGGCAGAAGGACTACTAGATGAACAATGAAGATTTGGGGTGAGAGGGTTCTGGTTGGAGGACTGCGGGAGGGGGCGGATACGAGAGAAAAGTAGGATTCATAAGGGGAAATTGTTGATTCACTGTTTACGGGGGGGGTCGTAGGGACTCCCTTTTATAAATTCTAACACTGTTGAGTTCGGCCGCGCTGCGGCCTGCAGTGGGACCCCGCGTCGACGCTCGGCCCCCCACATTGCCCTTAAGGCACGCCTACGGTGGCTACCGGTAGGCTAGTAGAAGGGGAGGTTTGGGAGAATACAGTTTGGATGGGGACTGGATGGTACAATTTGGAACCTGTTCTGGGGGGGATGGATGGGGGTTCATGTTTACAAGTTGAGTTACAGTTGATAAGGGGGGGACTCTTCATCGGTACGGATGTTGGTGGGCAATTACCCATGGCTGTGATGTGCTCAGTGAGACTGGAAAACGCGCTGTGGGATAATGGCTGACTTATCAAATCTGAAATGTATCACCTGGAATGTACGGGGCCTACACACCATGTCCAGACGTCATAAGGTCCATGCTTATCTAGTGCGCAGAGGAGTGCAGATCGCGCTACTACAAGAAACGCATCTCACCAAAACCGAGGGACTTGCGCTACAGCGTAGATGGCGGGGGCAAGTATACTGCACCTCATACTCAGCTTACGCGAGGGGCGCGCTGATATGGATAAAGGCGGGAGTACCCTTGCAGGTTGATAACCACACTATAGACCCAGAGGGGAGATATGTTGCGCTGGCAGGGAAGCTAGGGGGCAGAGATTTGAACATTTGCTGCAATTACGCGCCTAACACGGACCAACTCGCCTTTCTAAATACGTTGTCGGGCTCCTTGGCTCGCTACTTATCGGGACCCATCCTGCTGGGAGGGGACTTTAATTCGGTGCTCGACGTTGACCTGGATAGATCTCATCCTCCCCTCCCGGACTCCCCGACGCACCGGATGGCAAGGGGTAGATCGAATTGGCAAACTCAGTGGGGACTAACGGATATCTGGCGAGCGCACCACCCGCACACTCGGGATTACTCTCACTTTTCTGGCATGCACGAACTTCACGTGAGGTTGGACGGCTTATTGGGGTCGATGGAGGTGGCCGCTTTGGCAGTGCGATCCGAATATCTGTCGAGGACGATCTCTGACCACAATCCATTATTAATGGACCTCAGATGGCTCCAGGGGACCCCTTGTGTACCTACCTGGAAACTGCGGCCGGAGCTGCTGGAAGACCAGGTGTTCCGTGGGGACCTGGGGGATAGGGTCGCGAGATACTTTGAGGTCAACGAGGGCACGACGGCGGAGAGAGCCACGGAGTGGGACGCCTTTAAGGTAGTGGTTAGAGGCTATTGTATAACGCAAAAAGTCAGAGTGCGCCGCGTACTCCTGGAGGACCTGGCCAGAGCTGATCGAGCCCTCCGCGACCTGGAACTCTCCCGCCCTGGCCGCCCGGAGCTCAAGCAGCAGGTCCTAGCGGCTAAGGAGGCGGTGGCGGTAGAGGTTGAGCGACTACGTAGCTACGACTATAAGACTTACCTGTCTCGCTCGCTGGCGGAAGGCGATAAATCGAGTGCGCTGCTGGCTTGGCTTGCTAACCCTACTGAACGCTCCTCGCCCATCGTGGCGATGAGGACTGACGGGAATGAGGAGGTTTATACTCCGCCCGAGATCCTTAATTGCTTCTGGAATTACTACAAGAGGCTATACCGCAGTCGGTTACCGCCGGACACTTCCACGGCGGGCACATTCCTGAGGGAACTGCCGATCCCCACACTAGAATCGGAACAGGCGAAGGATCTGGGTCGTGACGTGGAGCTAGGCGAGATCAAAGGCGCGATTAAAAGAATGGCACGTAATAAAAAGCCGGGCCTGGACGGCCTGCCTGTGGAGTTTTATTCCGCATACATAGATATCCTTGCCCCCAAACTCCTGCAGGTTTACAAAGAGGCGAAGTCTTTGGGACGACTACCAACCTCGATGCGGGAGGCTCTGGTGATACCTCTCCTTAAACCAGGTCGGGAGGGAACGGAACCGGCCTCTTATAGACCGCTCTCAATGCTCACGGTCGACTACAAGATCTTGAGCAGCATACTGGCCGCGCGGCTACTGAACCATATGAGCTCCCTGGTGCATGCCGACCAGGCGGGCTTCATCCCCCAACGCAACACAACGATGAACATCCGACGGTTGTTCAGACTCTTGGAGGGAGAGCATGAGGACGCTCCCGACCCTATGATTCTTTCGATAGACCTAGAGAAGGCCTTCTACAGCCTAGAATGGATTTACCTCCACAGGGTCCTTGAGAGATTTGGGTTGGGTGAGGGATTCCTGAGGTGGACCAAGGTGCTGTACGCCTCGGCGGTGGCCAGAGTGAAATCAGGCCCGCTGATATCTCAGCAATACCCAGTAGAACGGGGCACGAGACAAGGTTGCTCGTTATCCCCATTGTTATTCGCCCTAGCGGTAGAGCCGCTGGCTATCTCGATCTGCACAGGAGCCCACTATAGGGGATTGCAGTCTCCGTTGGGCCACCAATACATCTCCCTATATGCTGACGACCTATTGCTTTTCCTCGAAGACGCTCGCACGGCCCTGACGGGAGCGGACTCGGTGCTTACGACTTTTGGGGAGATATCGGGACTTCAGGTGAATTGGGCTAAGACCTGCCTCTTTCCGGTACGCCAAGACAGCCTCCAACCAGACATTCACAGAGATATACGATGGGAACCGGCTTGCTTTAAGTACCTGGGGGTGCATGTTTACCACCGCCCCGCTGACGTTCTAGAGGGTAATATCTCCAGGGGCATCCGGGCACTCAAGGGTAGCATGTCCTTTTGGTCTACCCTACCCCTATCGGTGGCAGGACATATAGCGCTGTTAAAGATGGTGGCACTACCCCGACTACTGTACTACTTCCGGACACTCCCGATATGAATCCCCAGATCTATTTTCCAGGGCCTAGATTCCATGATAGTGTCATTCCTGTGGGGCTCAGGCCGCCGTAGAGTGGCGCTCCGGACCTTGCTGAGACCAAGAGCGGAGGGGGGTTGGCGGCACCGGACTTTGAGACGTATTATTTGGCAGCCCAGTTACAGTTCTACACCCAGGAAGTCGCGCGTGAGTTTCGAGGCCCGGAGGACTTAAGGGGCAATGGCACACCCAGACATGTTTTATCGTATATTGCGCTGCAACAGAGACTAGAGTTGAGACACCTCACTCAGGAGGAACGCACCATACGTTCCTGCTGGAACCGTGTACATCGCAAACTGGGCAGATCGCGGCCCTATGCCCCGGAGATCCCGCTGGGAATGCTTACTGCATTGCCCCACGGTGGAGACTGGTCTCGACTTAGTGTTTGGGAAGACTTAGGGATACAGACAGTAGGTGACCTCTACGAGGACTGAGTATTGCTACCCTTTCAGGCCCTTCTGGACCGATACGACATCCCAAGAGGCGACTTTTTGACCCATGCGGCGGTCACAAGAGCACTCCAAGTTCACTGGAGAACTGGTCTCGAAGAACCACAGCTATCAGCGGCATGTCAATATGTCATGATGTCCGCGGGGACAACTAAAGCAGTGTCGTGCCTCTACTCCAGAATGGTGGAGGAGAGGTTGACCCCCCTGACAGTCCTCAAAGTCAGGTGGGAGACTGATATAGGTAAGGAAATTCCAGAGGCCACGTGGTCCCAGCTGCTGCTGAGGGTCTGGAAGGGAACGAGGAATGCGCGATTCCAGTTGGTCCACTTCTATGTGTTACATAGAGCCTATCTGACCCCGGTGAAGCTACAGCAGTACTTTGATCTGGAGACGGCAGCCTGTCCTAGATGTAGGGCAACCAGGGCGGACCTTCTTCACATGCTGTGGTCCTGTTCTATGCTGACCTCCTATTGGTCAATTGTAGGGGACACGCTGTCCGCAGTGACTGGAAGATCGTTACAGATGGAAGCGGCTGTAGGGATTCTACACTGGTTTCCGCATACCCCTAAAAATAAAATTACTAGTAAATTAATCGATTTAGGATTACTGTTAGCTAAACGGGAAATCACCAGACACTGGAAAGCGCGGGTTGGTCCATCGGGCACTAAATGGCGCAATGAACTGCTTAAGTGGGCGGGGAGTGAGAGCACGTTGAGATTCCAGCAGGCGAGGCAACGACGAGATGAACGGGCACTAGAGGCGGCGCAAGCTTGGGAAACGATAGTGCAGGCCCTGCGTGACCATAACGCACATACTGACTCAGACGATACAGATGAGGGACAGCCTGGATCCCAATAACGCGCCATAAGGGACCGGCGTCACCTATGGTGAACTACGGCCAATATATCACACGATAATCGACCACGAGATACACTACCGATGAAGAGAGGGGTGGAGGGTGGGGATAGAGGACGTGGGGTGACATTCGCTTCCATCAAGCGCTAGAACAATACATCATGATGAACGACATTTTATTCCTCTGGGGGTGAGACAGGTGGAGGGAGGGAGGGTATTTAGTTTGGGGTGTTTTGCCAAAGCAGAAGAGATTTATTAAACTACCTGTGATGCACTACGAGAACGGAGGGATACACACTGCAAGAGTATGGCACATGCCGCCAGACCCCCGGGTTGTGGGCTGAATGGCCGTGTATAGAGGTTGTGTAGATCCCACCTACACTGGATTGTAATAAGATACAGGTGCCAACGTTGTAATTGCATTTACTTCCTGCAATAAAAATATATCCCAAAAAAAAAAAAAAGAGTGTGGGGCTCAGGGCAGAGCCCTGAGGAACCCCACAGCTAAGTGGCTGCTTGATGGAAACTACCTCCCCCTCAAACACCTGGAAGGAGCGCTCTTCCAGGAAGGAAGTCAGCCATGTCAGGGCCGCGCCCGATAAACCCATGCCTTTCAAACGATGTAATAAGGTGGCATGGTTGACCGTGTCGAACGCGGCGCTGAGGTCTAATAATATGATGGCTGCTTTCCCTCCCCGATCCAGCACCGATCTTGTTTCTTCCGTCACTGCCAGCAAAGCTGTTTCAGTTCCGTGTTGAGGGCGGAATCCCGTCTGGGAAGTGCATAGCAGACTGTTGGATTCTAAATAATCTACTAGGATATTGTTAATGTGCTTTTCTAGCAACTTACTCATCCAGGGAAGTAAGGAAATGGGACGGAAGTTGGCTAGATTTTTTTGATCTAAGGTAGGTTTTTTTAATAACGCTTTGACCATTGCACATTTCCACGCGATCGAGACGGCGCTCGAGATGATGGAGGAATTGAGGACATCGAGGATGACTGGGCCAATGACATCAAAGACCGTGGCAAGAACCTGCGGAGGTGCTGGGTCACTAGGAGATCCCGAGATGACTTTGGGGATTATTCTATCTAGCGAGATGGAATCTAGGAGAGGGAAATTTTCTAGTTTACAAGGGACTAGGATGTCAAGGCTAGCTATGATGGCAGCATCTGCATCAGATCTGTTTGTGACAAAAGAAGAATAGATGGTCTGGATCTTCTGGGAGAAGAAGATGGCCAAGTTGTTGCATCGGACTAATGCACCATCTGGTGACATACGCTCGGGAGGAAGGGAAATCAACGATTTAGCTATTTTAAAAATCTCTTTGGGGGCGTTTGCCGCCAAATTGATTTTCGATTCATAGAATTGGGATTGTGTTGACTTAATTTCCTTTTTATATAGCCTAATTCCAGCTCTCTACTCTGCTTTCTTAGACTGTGAATAATCCTGCCTCCAGGCTCTTTCCAGCTTACGACAGGATTGTTTCATGATTCTTAAAATGGGGGAATACCATGGGGCTACTTTAGACCTTTTTATAGACTGCAGAGATTCCTTCGGAAGGACTAGATTAAGGGAATGGGAGATCCAGTTGTCAAAGTTGGTACTAGCTCTATTAGGGTTCGTAGCCTTCGAGGGTTTAAGTTCGGGGAGCACCAATTCCCACTTGGGAGAGGGAAGCAAGGCCCATTTCCTGCCCCAATGTTTTTTAGCATCTTGTGTTATGGGGTAAGTTCTCATGGTCCATGTAAAGGGTATTAAATAGTGGTCGGTCCAAGGCAATGGTATAGGCGACTCAACGTTTAGGCTATCAAGGTTACTGTAGATATGATCCAAGAGATGCCCCTTGGCATGTGTGGAAAGGAATCATTTTTGGATCAAGTCGATAGCTTGAAGATTCAGTAGGAGACTATTGGCTGCTGAATCAAGCGAATCGTCTAAGTGCAAATTTAGGTCGCCTAACACGGTAACATTTGCAGAGGTAAGCACTAAATTGGCAACTAGGTCCGTCATGTTTGCGACAAATTGACCAGGGGTTCCAGGCGGTCGATAGACTAAGAGGCCTGTAAAGGTGTTAGTAGGGGAGAGCTCTAGAGTAAAGAGTAGGCTCTCACAGACTGACGTAGTAGAAGGAGTAAGGCGACACTTATAGTGATCTCTATAAATATTGGCTAGCCCTCCTCCTCTACCCGTCTTACGGTCCAGCTTCTTTAGGGTGTAGCCTTGTGGGGTGGCCCATACTGTAGTCGGATCAACTTCCAGCTGGAGCCACGTCTCTGTTAGAAAGATAGCGTCAGACTTATACTCTTCTATCAACAGAGCCAGTTCTGGGCAGTGTTTAGGCATCGAACGACAGTTAAGAAGAAACATCTTCCAAATGTGGTTGTTAGAATATCTCCCTATGACTTTAGGGGATAGTTCCCAGTTGCAAGCATTGCAACGGGCCTTGCTATTCGTGGGGCGCACCGAGTGCAGATATTGAGGTTTAATGGTTGACCTTAACGCGTGCAAGGAGGAGGAATCATAAGTGTATCGATTCCCTACCATGATGCCGGGGTCTAGGGATCTGGGAGCGGATGGACGCGGACTGGCGCAGACTGGCTTCTCTTAGGCGCCTCTTCGGCGCGTCTATGGCGCCCCCGCCAACGATTTTTCAATGGAAAAAAGACAAGTGCAGGGTGCACTGATGGGGCTGTGACTCTGTGTCAGATTTGGTCTGTGCCTGGCAAAAATAGCCCAGTGTTAGGTCATGGCTATCTGGCTTTACCAGCCCATATGGAGGCTTCAATTGCCATTTGTCCTAAGCCCAGGCAGGTCTGAGTCGGCTGAAGTCATCATAACCAGCTAGAAGAGACTGCACCTGCTAGGAGTTTTCTGGCCCGATCGTGCTTCCAGCAAGGATCTGCCGGCTGAGTCACGGCCCATTGTCAAGACCCCGACTCCAGAGACGCTCACCACTGGTGAGTCTGGGTCCGCTCCAAGCGAGTGTGTGCGAATGGACTCCACGGGAAATCTCGTTGGCGTCCAACATTTCGTGCAAGAGGGAATGAGTGCGTCCAAGAGCTGATCCAACGGCAGAGCCGATACAACTGGACCATTACAACTGAGTGGTAGGAGTGTGAACTGAGAGAACAAAGCATACCTATGTGGATGTGATAACGATTGCAACTGAGCTTTAATCACATTACTACCATATACCCCATAGCAGGGGGCACTTAGACTCAGGGAGAGGTGTGAGGGAGGTGAAGCCTGTACCTGGGGAGATTGAGAGGAAGCGGGGAGAGGTACATCTTTGCCTGACTGGCACCCAGAGATAGTAAATTGCTTTCTGTTAGAAAAGTGTGTTACATTCTAGTGTGTACAGTTTAACACGTTGACTATGGGCCACTGTACTTCTCTATGGAGAACCACACAAGACTCAAACTACTTAGCCTATCCAGTGGTCATCTAATAAATCGAACCAAAAAAACAAATTAAAAAAATCATCCATAGTCTCTCCAACCTTCAATAAATTAACTACAGAAGACGAGAGGTCAGCATCCTAGAGCAAGGAAAATCATGTTTGTCTTAATTGTAAGTGCACACATGTACTCCATAGTAGAACATAACAAAGAGTTTTAACTCACATCAGACTATCCAACCTAAACATTCTTCTATGCTTGGGAAAAGGGTCTTCTAACCCACAATCTATAAGACCACACCCCGCTCCCCTTCGGTAAAAACATATTTTTCATATCTTGCATCAACGTGAAGAACAAACGAGTGCAGCTTTTAACAAACCATGTATACATCTAGTGGGTATAAATAGTGAAATCTGAGCAGCACCCTTCTTCATACAAAGTTTGCTATTAGGTACATTTCTTTTATGGTTTTACTCAGTCTATAAATTGCTCTAGGCTGTGTGGTTGGTCATCCACTGCTACCTTATGTAAAGCTGAAGAACAAATGCATACCAACACAATGAAATCTCTCATGCGCAACACCTCATAATGCTTTCCGTCACAAACTACTAACATACACCCACCTTTCAGATTACACAAAAGAACAAACTCCAATACCAAGCTTTCTCTCTTCCTCCACAGCTAACACATATACAGCAACACAACAACTCTTAACTGCCTCATCCATTGGACAATTTAGAACCTTACTACATGACCCACATGCTGCACCACTACCCCTAACTCATACACCATCTGCCCTTATTAGAGACACACAAAATAAGCAACATGCCACACCTCACAACTTCACTTCTCCATGTCTACTGCACAAGGTTACACTATAAAAACATCACAGCGCACCAACTCACTCTCAACCATCGTCCCCACCACCTACACATGCAGACCCATCAAAATGCTTTCTTAGCATGCTGGATGAAAGAACGAACACGATACAGAACAGCTACACAATTGCTATCCTCATACAGATAATAGCAACACTAAGACACACCTGCTGCAAGCCCACAAAATACTGCTCACTCTTCTACAAAACAAAGTCCCACTATCACCAAAGCACGTTCTCTAAACTGTCTACTAATAAATGCTTGATCGCTCTCTAAAAACAAAACATCACATCTACGACCTTCTCACCGACGCAAAACTTGACATACTATTCATAACTGAATCGTGGTTGGGAGATGATATGGCTACAGTCCTGCATGAAGCCATTCCTTTAGGCTATCAAACTATCACCCAAAATTGTATAGGAAAAAAGGTGTCCTAGATGTTGTGTTCAGACAAACATTATAAAGCACTAAAGTTGACAACGTCTTCGTAAAAGATTGTTAGGCCCCTTTCACCAGATGCCATCCTACACCATCTTCCTCCTGTAACTTCCGGCTCCTTTACAGACCTCCACCTAGCAATGCAAAATTCCCAGGCACACTTCTAGACACGTTTTCACACCTGATAACACTACACTCCAACCTATGCGTTCTGGGTGACCTCAACATTTGGTTTGACAAACCCAATATGCCCCATCCCAAAACAAGCGTCACTGGCCTAGACACACTGAACCTGCATCAGATCGTCCACAAACCCACACATATCGCTGGACACATCCTAGATGTAATGTTTGCAAATACAGAACTAGTTACTTTTCAAACAATGACTCCAGTCCCATGGTCAGACCACGATTTGCTTGCTTTCCAAAATAAAACAAAACAAAGCGACACACAAAAAAACACCTTGCATGCATCCACCTATCGAGGGAGGGGAGCGACCCTTGACCCTCCGGTAGGTCGCTCCCCTCCCGCTGCAGCTCTGCCGCTGAGTGCCGCTGATTTCTGCCTCCTGACTTGCCTGTTGCCTGCTGCTCCCGCTTTCCTGTTTGTTTTGCTGCCCGATTGCCTGCTGTGCCCGTGGCCCCAGCCCCCTTCTGTTCTGTACCCCGGGCTCCTCCCTGGTCTCCCGCCGCTGCCTCCCCTGCGGCCCCGCCCCCCCTGCTGCTCATTCGCCGTCCATACCTGTTCCCCCCGCCTCCCAGCTGAGCCTCCCTCCCCACTCCTCCATTTATGGCAGCCGCTGCGAGGCCGCGCGCAGCGGGTGTGCCTAAGGCAAGCCGTCTGCGCCCATCCGCGCCTGGACCACGCCCAGTGCCACGACCCCTTGACCACGCACCATTCAGGTAGCCCGCATCAGGTATGATGCCAACACCCTCATCGCTCTCAACCACGGATGGCCACTCAACTGCCACAAGGCCGCCCCCAAGAGCACCCACGGCCCCTTCACCTGCCGGAACTGCAGCTTCTTCTGCTTCAAAGACGCCGAGACGCCGGAACCCAACCAGCTCAGATGCATCCTGCTCAACACCCGCTCCGCATGCAAACACGCCGTCGAGCTCTGGGACCTGCTCGACTCCACATCACCAGACATAGCCTTCCTGACCGAGACCTGGATGAACGAAGCCTCCGCCCCAGACATTGCAGTGGCCATCCCCGACGTATACAAGATTATCCGTAGAGACCGCACCAATGGAGTCGGCGGAGGAATCGCCATCATCCACAAGAACACCATCAGGGTCTCTACGAACACCACCGACAACCTCAACACCGCCGAAAACATGCACTTCCAGATACACACGGACCTCAAGACCACCCAAAGAGGCACCCTCGTCTACAGACCACCCGGACCCCGTCCCCAATTCTGCAACTCCATCGCCGACTTCATCAGCACGCACGCACTGAACTCCACCTACTACATCCTCCTTGGCGACCTGAACTACCACCTGGATAACAACAACGACAGCAACTCCTCCACCCTGATCGACAACCTCACCACCCTCGGACTGACACAGATCGGCACGACACCTACCCACATCACCGGCCACACGCTTGATGCCATCTTCTCCTCCAGCCCCCACGTTGCCTTCAGCCATGCTTACGAACTCACCTGGACCAACCACCACTGCGTCCACTTCACCTTCAGGAAACGCGTCTCACATCACCGCACCCTACAGATCCCTAGACGTCGCTGGGGCAAAATCACCAAGGAACTACTACAAACACACCTCGCACTCAAACCACCGGCCAACCCCACCGACTCCGAGGAGGGGGCCCACACCCTCAGACTCTGGATGGAAGATTGCGGCAACACCTTAGCCCCAATGAGACAACACACCCACAGAGACACCAGCCAGAGAGCCAGCTGGTTCACCCCGGAGCTCCTAGCCTCCAAGCGCACCTGTAGGAGACTGGAAAACACCTGGCATGACGAGAAAACGCCCGACAGCCACGCAGCCCTCAAAGACGCCATCCGCAACCACCACCACCTCATCAGGACCACCAAGAAGGCCTCCTTCAAGGACCGCCTTGACAACAACGCACACAACAGCAAGGAGCTCTTCAATATCGTGAAGGAACTCTCAAACCCCAGCTCCTGCACCAACGACATCCCGCCGTCACATGCCCTGTGCGACGCCCTCGCTGCCTTCTTCCACTGCAAGATTACCGACATCCACGACAGCTTCAATCCTCGGACGAACCCCGCCATCCCCACCACGCCGGACCCACTGATCCACCACGACCACCTCACCGCATGGTCCAGCGTGACCACCGAGGACACCGTCAAAACCATGAGCACCATCCACTCAGGCGCCCCATCCGACCCTCTTCCCCACCACATCGTCAACAAGGCCGACAGATCCATCGCACCCCACCTGTGCAACATCATCAACCTCTCCTTCAGAAGACCACGACTTTCTCTGTGAGCTGGAAACACGCAGAGATTAACGCCCTACTGAAGAAACCCAAGGCGGACCCGAGCGACCTCAAGAACTTCCAGCCCATCTTCCTGCTTCCGTTCCCGGCGAAGGTCATTGAAAAGATCGCCAACACCCAACTCACCCGATACCTGCAAGACAACAGAATCCTCGATCCCTCACAGTCAGGTTTCCGCAAGAACCACAGCAGCGAGACCGCCCTCATCGCCGCCACAGACGACATCAGAATCCTACTCGAAAACGGCGAGACAGCAGCCCTCCTCCTCCTGGACCTCTCCGCCGCCTTCGACACCGTCTGCCATCACACACTACGCACACACCTCCATGACGCAGGGATCCGCGACAAGGCCCTGGACTGGATCACCTCCTTCCTCTCCGACAGAACCCAAAGAGTCCGCCTCCCCCCGTTCCACTCAGGAGCCACCAAGACCATCTGCGGCGTCCCGCAAGGATCATCCCTCAGCCCGACGCTTTTCAACATCTACATGGCACCACTCGCACGCATCGCCAGACTTCACGACCTCAACATAATCTCCTACGCCGACGACACCCAGCTGATCCTCTCCCTCACCAAGGACCCCCTCACCGCCAAAGCCAACCTCCACTGTGGTATGAAGGCTGTCGCCGACTGGATGGAAAAAAGCCGGCTCAAACTGAACACGGACAAGACGGAGATCCTCATCCTCAGATCCAACCCCTCAGCCTGGGACGGCTCCTGGTGGCCCACATCTCTTGGCACCGCCCCTACACCAACCAACCACGCACACAACCTGGGAGTCATCCTCAACTCGAAACTCACCATGGCCAACCAAATCAACACAGTCTCCTCAACCTGCTTCCACACCCTCCACATGCTCCGCAAGATCTACAGGTGGGTCCCTACAGACTCACGAAAAACCGTCACCCATGCCCTCATCAGCAGCAGACTCAACTATGGCAACGCCCTCTAGGCCGGAGCCCCATCCAAGCTCGTCAGCAGACTTCAAAGAATCCAGAATGCCTCTGCACGCCTGATCCTCGACGTTCCCCGCCGAGACCACATCACCCACCACCGAAGAGACCTGCACTGGCTCCCTGTCGACAGAAGAATCACCTTCAAACTCCTGACCCACGCACACAAGGCACTCCACAACACCGGCCCAGAATACCTCAACAATCGACTATCATTCTACGTACCCAACAGGAAACTCCGCTCCACCGACCTCTCACTGGCCGCCGTCCCACGCATCCACAGAACCACCTCCCGGGGCAGGTCCTTCTCCCATCGCACCGCCAAGACATGGAACTCCCTCCCCCTCCTCCTACGACAGACAGAAGACCCATAGACCTTCAGGAGACTACTCAAGACCTGGCTCTTTGATCACTAGCTGCAGCCACCCCCTGTACCCCCAAACGCCTTGAGACCCTCGCGGGTATGTAGTGCGCTTTATAAATTCTTTGATTGATTCTTTGATTGATTGATCGAGCGTGGAACAAACTAAATTTTGAACACTTAGAAACAAAACTAACATCCAGTACAGATCAAGACACAATAAATTCTGTTAAAACTATGTATGAGTGGCTACAGGAAGCTTTTCAGATCCTAACACCACCAAAAATGACACAACTGAACAAAAGAAAACAAGCACCTTGAAGAAATACAAGAGCTAAAACAACAAATTAGAAAGCTGCAACGTGCCTGGCTCAAAGCAAACATCAATCAAGTCAAAATTTTGCCTACATAAACCTACATAAACTGAACAGCATATACAAGTCAGCTAGCAAAAAAACGAAGAAAAGGCAATAATTCAAAATGCTAAATGTGCAGATAACGAATTCTACAAAAAAAATCCCCAATGAATTTCGGAAACCAAATTGCCTAGAAGGAGCTCGTACCGTTACACAAGATTTCACAGACAAACTGGCAAATCATTACATGGCCAAAGCAGACACATTGAACCCATATTTAAAACAAAGACAAAGCACCAGCACCGACCCTTTTCCAAAACAATCCAAGAATACTTAACCCAGCCTCTTCGTTTCTTCCAACACATTTCACACAATGAATTTATAGACCTGGTCAAAGCAAGCAGGCCTGCCAGCAGCCGTTCTGACCACTGTCGAACGCAAACCTTCAAGAGAATTCTTCTAACAACCTCTGCTGCCACACCAGTAAGAAGAATTGTCAACAATTCCTTAAACTGAATATTTCCAGAAGAACTCAAAAAGTCAAACATATGCCCATTACTAAAGAAAACAAACTTGGACCCGCTGTACCCTAACAACAGACCAATTACAAATAGACCTTTCCTGGGCAAATTGATAGAAAGAGCAGCATTCGACCACATGGCACAAGTCATTGACGATAATGCCCAGGGCCGTTTCTGCCATTAGGCAGGACTAGGCGGCCGCCTAGGGCGGCAAAAGGTGGAGGGCGGCAAAAAACATGCGGGCAGCAGCACCGATAATAAGTGGAGTGCAAGCGCATCTTTCTCTATTATGCTGTCTTGTACTAGTAAATTGTTGCTGAGCGCACCCTAGCTTAGTGGTGGTTTGTGGTGCATGTGGAGAGGAGCGGTCGGGTGGTACAAACAGTATTCTATCATGTGCGGGTCCCTCCCCAGGGCCATCAATCTAGTAGCGCGGGATAGCACTACCAATGACGGCCCTAGGCTTCATCATTTTGTCCAATCCCGGAGCGGTGCTTCAACAGCCGGTGACAGCGTGACTCGCACCACCCTCTTGCTGTCGGTGCACGGGGGACGGCCGGACTGTGTGTAGCGGTGCGGGCTAATTGGAGAATTGACTGCCTGGCCCGACCAGTTGACTGCTGCCAGTGCCCCGGTGCCCCACAAGAACAACACAGACCTGTCCGGCGGCCGGCTACTCCGAGTCCTCGGCTCCTGCTGGCCTGGCTTGAGACCCCAGAGTCTCACAGTAGTTGTGCCGGTGGTAGCACGGAGCGTCTGACTGAGGCCAGCAGTGCATGAGCCTCGGAACCTGCAAACTGCACGGACTTGCGCGTGGACGTGACATTCTTTCACCCGAACAAAGGTGAGTAAGTTACCACGCAGTTAGAGCGAAGCGAGTATTACGAACCTCATGCAGGCCTGCTGCAAATGTGAAAAATATGTACAGTACTTACTCTTAATTTGAAAAGAGGCCTGTGATTCTGAGTCAGTCTCTGAGCTCGTCCCGGTCCTCATGCCTCCAGAGACGGGGAAACAACTGTGAGAGATAAGTCTGCGTGGGTGATGTTAATTGTTTGTTTGTTGTGCAGCAGGCCCTCATTCAAAAGTCATAAAATGGCAGGCATTGTGATTGGCGTCCGCCACCCCATGTCCAGGTGGCATTCCTCGGCTCCAGTCAGTGAGGTGATAGAATCCCTCCACAACTGTGCATGTGGGCAAGGCTGGGTGGAGATCAGGACACGGGAGAGGGGGTCAAGGAAGGCCACGAAGAGCGTGTGCCTTCCACTAGTTTAAAGTCTGAGTGAGGCCCCCATTTCCTTAAGCTGCGCGCATTCCAGCAATGTGTTTAACTGTCTGGGCCTGGTCCAGGTGTCAAGAGTGTGGAGCGCCAGTGCCAGGCTGAGTGGAGGTCTGCCATTTATTCCAGTATTATACCTCTACTTGTACTTTGTACACTTTTGTATCTTGCACACATGTCACTTTTTGTCCTGTAATTTACCGTTTGCTACTACCTCTTGCATTTTGTTTGCTCACAATTGTCACTTCTGCCTCATGTAACTTAACGTATGCCTTTGTAATCTGTTCACTTGTAATTTTCTCCTCATGTATCATTACTGTTCCCATTGTGAAGCGCTCTGACACCTTCGGGTAAAGTCTACGCTATATAAAAACGCATAAAATAAATGGAAGGCCGTGAAGAGCGTGTGCCTTCCACTAGTAGTTTAAACTCTGAGGCTCCCCTTTCCTTGAGCTGCGTGCATTCCAGCAATGCGTGGAACTGTCTGGGCCTGATGTCAAGAGTGCGGAGCGCCAGTGCCACAGCATTTCACCACTGCCAGCCCTTCTGTGGTACAAATTAAAAGATTTAGGAGGATTATGTAGGATAATTCGGACTATGGATAGACCTCACTTGGAGGCTGTTCATCATGATTAAGGGTGGCTTGGGTCCTATTGCTTAAAAGAAAAAATGCCCTGTTGCCCCTACAGTTGAGTACTAAAATCTAGCCACAATTGGTGCTTTTTGGGCCACATAGCCTATGATGTCAAAATGTGACATCACAAGAAGTAACATCAGATAAGGTAAGATCCCACTCATTGCTTTTTAATAGGTATATATTATGAGTGCATTAAGCAATAAGCACATGATTTGGTTCAACAAATTTTGCTTTACGGTTGTTCTGAAAAAGTGGCATACTCCCAAAGCAAAATGTGGGCCTAAACTAATTTTACATTTTTTTTAAAACCCTGCCATAAAGAAATTGGTAACCAGGAGAAGCATGGTAGTACATCTGTTATGCTTAACTGGTTTCAAAGTCTGCATTTTCTTGATATTTAATGTTTGATGTGTTTTATTGTTTAATGTTGAATACAAGTTGGTTTATATCTGATGCATTAATTTTTCTATCCTGGCTGACGGGGGGCAAAAGTGATCGTAGTAAAAGGGAGGGGGCGGCATTTTTCTATTTTCGCCTAGGGCGGCAAAACACCTAGAAACGGCCCTGATAATGCCATACTTTCGGACTTCCAAACGGGATTCATTCCATCCAGGAAGAGGCACAGAATCTGCTCTTGTTGCCGTTTGGGATGACCTGAAGAACACAGTTGACCGGAACGGTCCTCCTTCTCTTGGATCTCTCAGCTGCCTTTGACACGGATGGCCATGACACTCTGATACAAAGACTCTACAAAGCTGGGATAGAGGGGACTGCTCTAGACCGGATCCCATCCTACCTTGGCAACAGAACTAATATCATTCTTACTCCACCTTTCTCGCCCAAACTGTACTTCATAAAAGCAGGGTCCCTCAAGGCTCTACCGTCTCGCCCATGCTTTTCAACATCTACACGAAGTCATTACCGGCACTATTCAATCAATTTCACCTGTCATGCTATAACTATGCAGATTACATGTAAACACTCCTTGAACTGGAATGCCCCGCAGACATTGGAAAGTTGCCAATTTGCAGTTGTCTCAGAGCCCTGGATCAGTGGATGAAGTAGAGCTATCTCAAACTGAATGCTTCCAAATCAGAAATACTCATGTGTGACGATTGGAAACATTATGACCTGCTCGCCGCCTGGCCTAATCTGGTAACACCGCCTAAAGTATTGAAGGAAGTAAGAAGCCTCAGAATGACCATGGACTCCAAGCTATCAATGAATGTCTAAGTGGACAAACTAGCAAGATCATCTTTGTTACTATAAAAACTCAGCGACAAATCTTCCCCATCTGGGACTTCCTCACAAGGTCCAGGCCACCATATCTCTTGTTCTGTCCAAACTCGATTACGCCAATAGCCTCTACCACGGATCACCTTTAACAACTATGAAAAGACTACAACAAATTCAGAATTCAGCTGCCAGACTACTCTTACATATAAAGCCACATGACCACATCTCCCCTGCCTTATAAGCCCTGCATTGGTTACCGGTTGCCAGAAGATCCAGGTTCAAGCTGCTTTGTATCACCCGCAAAGGGATACATGGAACATGACCGCTCTTCATCAGGAATAAAATCACCATATTCATTCAACAAAGAAACCTCAGCTCTAGAGTGGCACCTCTCCTGAAAATCCCAACGTACAAGAAAAAAACAAGAGCTGAATAATTGAAAACCTTTTTCCCTCTTCTATCCCTCCACTACCCTTCTCAATCCAAATAATTGATTAACATGTCCACCGCTCAACTTTTATATTTGTCTATACTAATTCACCACTAATCCTTTATGGGTTCCGGAATAGCGTGCTACTTCCTTAAAAAACGTTTTGACGCCAGATTAATTAGTCGGGCGGAATCAGAACACAAATCCACAGCTCTGATTTGGAAGCTGACATAGCATAAGCCATGTATTGTTGATGATTAGCTTAAAAAGAAGTTTTCGGAAAACCTGTACCTCGGTTTTCAAATGTGCTCAGAGTGAAAATAATCTGATTCAAAGCAACCAGGCAGGAAACCGTGTGCCTCGACAGTGAGACAGGACAGTGAATAAATTAAAATTGCAAGAAGCTTTCTTTAATAGAGATTGAGATTAGTCCAAGTAAAAGCATAGGTAGTTTCAAATGTCCCCCCTAACACATCTAGCTTAAAACTCACGCTTGCCTAACTGGGGAGGAAAGCATTCTAAGATCCCACTAAGTAGCGGTAATTAGCTCTAAACCCGATCAGAATGTAGAGACTAAGCCCTGAGGAACATACTCTGTTCTGCCACCACATGCAAGATCAGTATACCAGGCAAGTGGAGTGCCTGTCACCGCCCTACTCAACGTAACCAAATGCGCAGCTATTCTCTTAGCTCTGTACAATGTTTGTTCACAGCAGGAACATCCCAATGAAGACAACAAGTTACGTGGAACAGGGTGGGGTATTCACCACACCTGGTAAATTCCAAGACCCCAAGCTGATGTATGAACTGGGTATCGTAAATACCTCCTATTCTGGGATTTGAACTTGGCAATGAGGCATAACATGAAGAATCCATATTTTGCACAATTAATAGATCATGTTTTTCCTTTAGTCCCCCCAAGGCCTTTCAGCAGTCTTCAATTTCTGGAATCTATTAGGTGATAACCGCAAGGCTTTGATAATTATCGTACAACTCGTAAATTGGATGCATGTGCAAAATTCTTTTTGCGTAGAAATGGGAATTTAGCCAGGAACTTGTAATCAGGGCAAATACACAAAAATATGAACATCTGTTCAGTTCCAACAACCCTCCTTGCTCTTCAGAACATGCTTCTCTCTGGAGAAAGTCTGACATTTTACAAATAACTTTTATCAGTAATCAGGGACTGCAGAGCATTCAAGCTGGCTCGGTCCCGTGGCTGAAGTCCAAGAAGTGAGCTTGCTGGAGACGCTTTTATTAAAGTATTGACATAATTTTGCAGAAAAAAGCATTTCAGTCTGAATCCGGAATCACAATAAATTATAGAATACTGCATTCCTGGGAAACCTTTCCTTTCCCCTTGGACAATTTACCAGTTTGTTAGGAAAACAAAATGAAAAATATCTGCTGAGAGCAAGTTTTCCAATTCCTGACATAATTCCCATTTCCCAGTGGACAATCACTAATCCGGCTGGTATCTGAGAGTAGTGTCAGCACAAGAACAAATTGCTCAAGCACACAATCAATTGTTGTTTAGATAAACAAGTTCTCTGATCACACTTGCTACCAAAATAATTTTCAAAAAAAGAGTCAGAATTCACTTGAAAATAGTACATTCATTTAGTCATAAAGAGGTGTTAATAGATTCATATTCCACAACCTTTTCACCAGATACCATATCACCTTCTCTGTTTATGAGCTACCTGACCCTAATTTGGTCTGAAAGAACCCAACAAATATTGAAGTGTTGCACTGCATAATGGGGCTCGCAGTCCACTGGCAACCAATGATCACTACCCTTTCACTGAAGTGCTTACCGGTCGACCTCTACCCTTGCCAACCATTTGGGAGTTGAACCTGTGTATCAACCTTGGCAAGCAGGCCAGGAACGTCTCCCTTCGGTTAAAGAGGAGCAAGATGTATACATTTGTAAATAGGCGAGCGGGTGCCCCTCCCCAACCCACATATGGGGAAACGTGAATGAATTAAGTGTGAATCAGACATGGCATGCAAATGGTGATACATCCTGATCTATTCCTATCATACGACCATCCAGCCACAGGGACCACCATGATCTACCAGTCGTTCGGTGATCTCCCCAAGGCATTGACGAAACTATGCCACTCAGAGGCCAGTCCATAAGCCTCACACCAGGAAGATACATAATCCTGAACTGAGCTGAATGAAAGAAGAACAACTCAGAGACTACCAAAAGTTTTCTCATGTTTTCTGCACCTATCACAAATCATGGCGACGTCAGCCCCTAGGTCAGAGTCCTCCATATTGAGCTCAAACCATATCGGGCATGCAAGTTAAACAGCGCCAAGCACAATTAACGGGACACTCTTTAACCTGCTTACTGCTGCAATCCTAAACTCCGTCAGACACTCACACATGCCCTGGTGAACCCCCCACCACCCGGCAAGATATTAAAAGTGGCAAATACCGGTAGCAACGGGGAGTGGAAAAACACTGCTTTACCCAAAACAGAACATGTATAGCAGCTTACATTTCTGCTTATAACTTAGATTCACTTTAGCCTGCGATAAAGTGTTCAGGTTCAGTGTTCCTTCTCAGCAAGCAGGGCAGCAGGTTGAAGATCAGTAGAGTAGCAGAGTAGCAGGGCAGCAGAGTGACAGCCCTTCTGGCACCAAACCAGCTCAGCAATTGTTCTTCTGTAATATCCACAGGTCCAGGAGTGTTATGAAGTGTTTGGTCTGAAGGTCCACTATTTATATCTGGTGTCTTTTTTGAAGTAGTTGAAGTTTCTAGAGAAATAATTTGGAAGTCCTTGAAGTTTCCTGCCTCCCCTGCCCAGGATCCAAGCTGGCTGCATGAACAATGCAGTAGTGACAAGTCCAATGTGTAAGGCAGGGCATAGTCTATTCAGTTGAAAGAGGGGCTGTGCCCAGCTCCGCCTCTCATCCCCCACCTTCCTGCCGGTTGAAGGTCCAATTAGGAACCCCTAATCCCTCTATTTTGTGGCTGTCTGGGAGGAATAAACAAAGTAAAACTGCCAAACTTAACCCAGTCATGTGACCCAGGATCAGTCTGTAGGCACTTAATAGTGAAGGAAGGAAAATACCAAAATCCTAAATGTGGCATTTTCAAAATTGTTACTTCAAATCCGTTCTTGCCATTCAAGAGGATTTGTAACAAAAATTTCTCAGACACCAAACATGAAAGGTTTACCTATGTCCAATCAAAATGTAGTACTTTTTAAATGTAATAAGGACACCCAATGTTATCCTGTGGGACAGGTAGGCCTCACAGTAGTAATAAAACAAATTTAGGAGTGTTTCACTATCTGAACATGTAAAACTTAAAAGTGCATGTCCAACTTTTTAAATATGCTGCACCCTGCCCTATGGCCTGTTTAAAGCTTACCCTAGGGGTGACATATGCATTAAAAAAAAGGAAGGTTTGGGTCTGGCAAAAAGGAATATTTTGCCAGGTCGAAATGGCGGTTTAAAACTGCACTCACAGGCTGCAATAGCAAGTGTGAGATGTTTAAAAGGCTACTTAAGTGGGTGGCGCAATAAGTGCTGTCGGCCCACTAGTAGCATTTCATTCGCAGACCCTGGGTTCGAGGAGTACCACTTTACTATCACCTTACATGTAAGTTAAATGTGCCAAATGGGTGTAACCCAATCTTACTATGTTTAAAGGAGTAAGCACAAGCACTTTAGCACTGGTAAAGTGTGCAGAGTCATAAAAGCCAAACAAAAGGGTTCAGAAAACAAGAGGGAGAAGGCAAACAGTTTGGGTATGCCCCTGCAGAAAGGGCCACGTCCAACAATCCGGTATCACTTATTTTTTAAATTCTGCAATAAAACCCTTTCGCTTTTATCTATCAAAAACTCAATTATTGAGTGGGCCCCATTACTTACTTAAACTGTTTCACTCTGCTAATTGATTTTAGGAGGTACCTTTATGTGCAATTTAACATGTGGGAGAAGTGAGGTAAATGTTTTGGGGTGTTTTATTTTTGGGTGTCTAAATTTTGGGGTATGGTTTTGCTCCGACACTGAAGACGCAGTTTGCCTTCCCACCCAACATTCCACCTCCGAAAGTCTGACACCAACCTCATCTGCATTGTAGAGAGAAAATGGTGAAAAAACCAGGCTGCGGGTCCATCGTGGAACCCCACATGAAGAGAGGCAGAAGAACCAAGGGGAAGTGAAGCCGAAGATGGCTCTGCTTAGGGCTATAAGTTCTTTGACCCCTCCATTGCCACATCCTGGGCCCAAGATGCACTCTACTTCTACCCAGCGACCCTGCCTCTAGAAGTAATATTCGTCCAATGCAACAACCCCATAAGACCCCTTTTTTTACAACAAAAGGGTGCCTCCAATGCAGACATGGCCTTCCCCTAAGTGCAGGAGCCTCGATGCTGGAAGGGCCACGTTCTAATCCCATTGTAACCCCTTATTTTAAGAGAAAGCTTTTAATAAAGGGCAGGTTCAAATCCCACAGTACATAGGTTGAGCAAAAGGGGGTTTAAAATCAAGGGAACGAAGATGATGCAGTGTACGTTGCTGGTCCACAAAAATAACACTGAGAGCTGATGTGTTTTACAGCTCTTTTCATTCCACTCCTCGCTGTGCTGGAAGGAAGAGCTCACTTCATTAATACAAATGTGTCTAGCTAAAGAAAACGTTCGTCAAATCGAGAGGAATCAAATGGAATATTCCTCAAATTCAGAGAACAATTTCTTCAATCTCCCGGAGAATCTTCTCCGTGCAACCCTGGGCAGGAAGGTACCGCTGAGACTATGCAAGAAGGAAATACACCGTTGCAATAGGAAGCAGCTGACCTCACAACACCCCACCACATGACAAAACAAAACCAAGAAAATACATCAATTTGTCACACAGCAGCCTTTGCAACAGCTGAAGAAATAACTTAAGACTGTGGCCACCACATAAATATTTCAGGGGACTGTAAAAACCTAGGTAGCATCAATTATTAAGGAGTGGCTGGTGCAGTGCGTCCTGGCCATGTCGCGAATGTTGCGAACGCGCCCTTAGAGCTACACAGCCCTCTGATGACTGCTGCCTAAACATCAGTTGAGGTCTGTCTCTTCGGCTATCAGTTTAGGGTTCTGTCACTTAATACCAAAACATGGAGGTGATCAGTTTTCCCCTCATAGAGGTGCCAAGGTGAGAAGTTCAGGTCATACTGAAGATACAACTTGACAAGACAATTTTAGGTTCCAGTGACTTACAACAAAACGCAGACTTTTTTTAAACGTCTTTATGTATTATTTTAAAGATGTCACTAAATAAACATTGCCAATGTCCACGACCTTTATTTTGCCAGTCATTATGTCCTTGTTCTTCAATTATTTGGGCATTCCGGCTCGCAGGAAGATACTTACACACACATTTCACATCTTTATTATTAATACTTCAAGATTAGTTCAATTCCCTTTTAGGTATCTCTCTTTATCAGTAACTTTTTTAAATTCCCGATGGTGTTCATACAGTGTCTTGCTTACTGCATGCTGCATTCGGTAATGGGGTCTTGGGGACCATTCATGTATCTTACTACTCCACCTGTCTACCCACGATCCTTGCCCATTCCGCTACTATCTTTGATGGATTTTCATCCCTTCTTGTGCTACTCAAGAGGAGCTCCTTTGCCAAGGTCCACTCCGGCATGTCCTTTTTCCATACTGTTTTAGTGGGCCTGTGGATGCTGCAAGTGTATTGCTAGGTTTTGTCTCATCTTTCCTCCTTTCGGCTTTGGTATTATACCAGGAGACCGGGTTGAAGTGGAGCTTCTAATATTTCAATCAATCATTATTGGACTTAGTATAGGGACTACTCTTGTCCAGTACTCACCGATCATTCCACAGTCCAGGTCATGTGTATGAAACTGGACGCAAATTCCCCACAGTCCACACTAGTGGCCAGAGAAGACACCCTGAGTGTGACTGCTCTACCAACTGCTAATGGGCCTGGGTGTGCTCGTGACCCGCGTGGGGGAGAAGAGGGTGTGGGGAAGGTCTGAGGATACAGTCTTCTTGGCTGGGGAGTCTCCTGGGTAAAGACCCCAATTCTGATGGAGGTCTGTGCCCCATAGCACCTTTGCTGAAGCGCTGCTCCTTGGTTCTACCACTATGTCTATGGTGTAGGTGCAGTACTTTCCAAGGCAGCAAGAAGCGCCCACAGCGGCCCAATGCAGTTGAAAGGTAAGACGTGCAGAGTGTGCTTCCATATGCACCTTATGGGATGCCTGTCCTGCACCAGCTGGGGAAGTCAGGTCATTAGCCTGGGCATGCCTTCCTGGATTACCCAGGGTAGTCCATAGGTTTCGCTGTGTACAGTGCTTTATAAGAGAGTGCATTGGGGAACCCTGTACCTTGGGGTGTGCAGAATAGATTGTGCAAGGAGCGCCTGAGTGGGATCCTATTGTAAGAATGCAGCAAGGAAACCGTACTGCCTGTTACCTCATAAGTGTTGGGTTGGGAAGACCCTTACCTCCTGTACGCACTAGTCAGTGCCATTGGCTACACCTTTAAAAAATTGACCTGCATTGCAGACTCTTAGCGCCTACTGGTAGCATGAGGGTGTTTCTACTGCATAGAGAAGCCCCTTCATATGTACCTTATCAAGCCCCAAAAAAGCTCAGGACAACCCTTGGAGTTTGGCTGCTTCTTTTAGCACCCACCTGCCTTGTGCATTACGTGAATACCCCCCCCCCCCTCCCGCTCCCCCCTCCCGTCATCACCACCACCGCGCTTTCTGGTATCCCCAGGAGTTCACTGTGGAAAACTCCCGACAACCTGGACTCTAGGAAATCTTTCTCCAAAGATACAATTCCGCTAATAACAGTAATGTATGTGGACTTTGGTCTTATTTACTTGTACATTTATTGCCTGCCTTTTTGTTTTTGCTTATTTTGTACTGAGATCACTTCGTCAACATCAGTTCCTTCATGTGCATCAAGCTTTTTATGGATGCATGACCCCCTCTACAATGCCTGGTCTGAGGTACTAAGGGCTAAATAAATGCAGTTTCAATGCATCGTGGCAGCGCGGTACCTACACATTTGTTTTCACCCAACGGAAACAGTGCAGGCTGGGCATTGCCGTGGTAAGTCTGCCATCGGCCAAATGCAGGGAAATAAACTAGACCTCCCACCTTCCCAAAATCCTGTGGTTTGGTAGTAAAAAATATATGCCACTAGTTTGGGCGGAGGGGGCCTTCATAACCTTGGTTGGAGCAGACATTGTCTTTTCGCATCAGACAGGGTCCTGCGGTCTGTGGTCTGAATTTAGAAAGGAGCATTTGAGTGAATTTTAATTTTAAAAGCTTCTTTTCAAAAGGTTTCTACGGCTGCATCATTCATATAGCTGTGAAAAGTAATAGCGATTACGTGTATTATTTCATTCTATCAGTGTGTATGAAGGCAGAATGTTAATTTTGTGTTGAAATATTTGAATGGCAACATTTTAACTTGAACATCTACAGTTTTTTAGGTTTCGCCTTGTCGAAAGCTGCGCCGCGCAGTTTTCGGCCCAGGCGAAAACCTTTTGTTTACCAGTACGTGTCTTATTCCCGCCTCTCTGTTCCATTGGCTAGCTCCATAAATGGAGGCTAGCCATTGGAAGAGAGAGGCGTCCGTCTTTCAGCGAGGCGATTGGTGGGCGTTCCCGGCGATTTTTTCTCATCCTGCCCCTTTGACAACGTCATTGCGGCGGTGGGCGGTGTTTTTTTTTTTTTTTTTAGAGGTTTGTTTTGGCCATTTCGTTGAAGATGGCGCCCGGTGGAGAGTGATTTCAGCCCCTGCTTTGTATCCTGGCCTCCTTAAACCCCTTCATACACGCGGGATCGGGGACAAAGGTGCATTGGGGATTGGAGCGGAGACCGCTACTGTCAGCGGTGGATGCGGGCAGAGAGGTTATTTGCAGCCTCACTGATATGGCCACGAACCAGATACGGGCCGCGAGGTCCCACTGGCTTAGACAACGACCTCTCACTGCTGCCGCGACAGAATAGGAGACATCTCGGCCTTCCATCGGCATTGGCACTACACTGCACCATGTGCACACACTTCAGTACTGAAATATGACGGCGATCTGTGCCAGGGGCAACAGGCGTGCGCTCTGCCAGAAGCATCACACTGCTTCGCCGGAACACGGCACTGCTCCAGACGAACTACCAGCAGCACAGAATGAAAGACACTGGCATTTACGCAGCTTCACAGTTGGAACGGGGGCACTAACAGCTAAGTGGTCGCATGCAGGGAGCCCCGCGCTCACAACAAAGCTCACATTAGGATGCTAGCGGAGGACAATCGAACCGCTAGGCACAACCTGCATAGTTAAAACTGCAGCAATATACACATCCAAACACATCCACCGCATGCAAACCCAGTGCGTTCAGTTCCTCATCCCACATAGCCATAACCCAGTAGCCCGAGTCTGCGCAGTCAGACGAAATCCCCACGATCCGCAGTCACACAAGTAGCACTGCCAACCACCACCACAGCCGGCATAGCGGAAGCTTGCACTCAGACACCAGACAAGCTGCGCAGACCCAGCCTCCTCTGCCGGCACCCCCACAACTGGCACTCAGAGCCACAACCCACCTCACTCCACTGAAAGCATCAACATGACCGCCAGTCACAACCTGCACCCCGCAGCCAGCCGCTGACAGTGCTTCGGCGGCCACTGGCAAGTAGCTCAGAATGGCCATCACGTGCCTCTGATGAGGCTACAGAGTAGGGCACGCACCCCTTCCGCCCCACGAGACGTATCCAAAGTTGTGAAGTCTGCCACCTGTAAACATACAAACCCACAGGGTGCACACGAACAGCCTGCATACACATTTACTTGGCACCCTTACACAACTCACAAAAGCAGCCCCACGCCCCCTGCGCGCACACAACCACACTTAAACTCCCTAAGCATACACTGACACCCTCTACACAAGCCGCCTTCACACTCCACCCACACAGACATATCCACATTCAGTAAACAGCCCATTCGAGAGAAGATATTTTGGACACTTAGAAATGTTGAGGTACACCCCGAATACAATGGAAACAGAATTTCAGGATTCTAAACGTGTCGTCAAAAATAACTGTCACTTGGAGAGGACGACGCTCTCCGCTGATGGCCCCACTCCCCCTGCAGTCTTACACCCACCCCTGCATAAGTCATGGACACCTCCAGCACATCCACATCCGACATCTCCTGACGCATCCCCCCACAACACACTGCTGTCTGCCACCATTGCTCTGCGTGCACGTCCAACGTCCTTCCACTGCCTCACCCACAATGGGTCCAGGACCAACCCATCCATCCTCCATCAATAGAACTTTATCCCGAATAGTCACTGCAGTGCACAGTCCAAACTCCCTTATAACCTACATGCTTAGGCCTCCCACACACACTGCACGAGTGACGACCCCACGACATTCCATAAACAGCGTGTGCCGCCACTTTCCCCATGTTTGCTGCATGCTTATCACGTTCCGTTTTCTGCATTTGTTTTGTTTAAAATAAATGTAGCCAGTCATCCATCTACAAGGAAGTCCATCCGTACTGCGTAGGCTGCACTTGGCGCTAACCCTAACTCTCGACCCTGTCCGTTCCTTGCACAGCCCCTGCATGGGGATCCCCACGTCCTCGTGCACGTAACCCGTCATTGCACGCACAGCACGATCCTCCAGGCAACTCCATGCAGGCTAAGACCTCTCCCTCCCCGCACAGCCCCGCGACATTCCACGCACGCAAAGGACGAAAAGTCCCTGCACAGCCAGTTCACTCACTGTACGTTTCCTGCCTGCGTGACTCCACCCCCTGTACAGGCAGACCCGCCCAAAGTTTCTTTCAGGCAGCCCCGTCTTCCAGTATTTGACCCAAGACCCTCCTGGCACAGCCTTCCGCACACCTTGCAGAGCGTTCTCCAGCGTCATGGCATGCCCAGAACGTCCCACCAGCACAGTCCGTCCTTACTTCACAGCCACCATCACGCAGACGTGACCTCAGAGCACCCCCAGCACAGCCCTGTGAGGAGCTGGAACAACTTCACACCCCAGCACCAACATCCCAACAGAACTGCTAGCCTACCACCAGACACCCCTTGCGCCGCGATCCCCTCGACATTGCCACCGTCCCCTCAAAAGCACACTCCCTTCTTCAGACGTTCCCACAACAAAACCCAGCTGTTTTTACATGTCTTATATGCACACATGCCGAGGCAAAGACCCAAAACTTTCTGATTCACAGAGAGTTGTGTTGCTTCGAAAACAGCAGAAGTGTGTGACACGAAAGACTCCTGGGTCCTTATTAAGATTATAAACAGAGGGAAAACATGACAGTAGCCCTCTAAATACACAGCATGCGACCACACGAGGCTACCCCCACCGCTGCCAAAGCACGACCACCGGAGTGTAGCCAGCGTCTCTCCCCGATGCTCCCCCAACGAGAGGAGGGCCCCAGCGAGAGGCCGGTAAAGGAAGCAGACCGGCAGCCAGAGAGTCCCGCATGCCGACAGCAAAGTGACCCGATCGGAGCGGGACCAGAGCAAGGAGAGAGGCTCAAGGGGCATCATTGAGTGAGAGCCTGAGAGGCTCCCAGGGGCATTTCTGATTTAAAGCCCAAGGGCTCCACCTGGGCATGGTTGGTACCGAGTCCCCTGAGGAGGGACTCCCACATCTGGGCATAGTTGCTTTAGAGCCTGCGGGCTCAAACACAAGTAAGGCCCACCTGCACCCTAAGCCAATGATGACTTTTACACTGAAGGGCATCCTGAGGTTCTTTACTCCTCCCTTCGGTACATAGGTGATGATGATGTTTTGACAGTCATTAACCAGTGACTGGGTGATGGTAACTTTAATTGCGACATGGAATATTTTATTTTTAGTATTTTACTTTTAGTTCCCTGCCCCCTCGCTGTGCTTGCTCTCCCGAGTGTGTGTGTGGCTCTGGGTGGGTGGGTGTGGGTGGCTCTGGGTGGGTGGGTGTGTGTGGCTCTGGGTGGGTGGGTGGGTGTGGCTCTGGGTGGGTGGGTGTGTGTGGTTCTGGGTGGGTGTGTGTGTGTGGCTCTGGGTGGGTGTGGGTGTGGCTCTGGGTGGGTGTGTGTGGGGCTCTGGGTGGGTGTGTGTGTGGCTCTGGGTGGGTGTGGGTGTGTGTGGCTCTGGGTGTGTGTGGCTCTGGGTGTGTGTGGCTCTGGGTGTGTGTGGCTCTGGGTGTGTGTATGTGTGTGTGGCTCTGGGTGTGTGTGTGTGTGGCTCTGGGGGGGTGTGTGTGTGTGGCTCTGGGTGTGTGTGTGTGGCTCTGGGTGTGTGTGTGGCTGGCTCTGGGTGTGTGTGGCTGGCTCTGGGTGTGTGTGGTAGTAATTGCTGTCTGCTGAGCTCGTCCGTAGGGTACAATAGGTCTCACATTTGCGAGAGATTAAGCTAATGGCAATGTAAATGACAATGCCATTTATTTATCTGTTTTCAAAACCAACACATAAATACAAATTTTGTCATTTGCAATGCCAATAGCTCTAAATTTTCCAAAGGTGAAACCATTGCATTGTAAATGCTTGTTTTAGTTGAAATTCCAGTTGACTAGTTTCAAATGGTTTCTGCCATATAGTTTTTGGACATTACATATTTTTCGGTGGGGAGTCACATTTGATTGAGAATATCTCTTGGAACTTGTTTTTTGTGTTGAATGGTATTTATTGGCTTCTGTTGGTATGTTCAGTATGTAGTAGAGTTTCCTATATTTTTCTAGTTGGGCACACACACTCTAATACTCGAAATTTCACAAGGTGCAATTGGGTTCTCTAGAAGCTATTTGTAGAAGGCCATCTGGAACATCCACTTTAACCTTGAAATGTTGTGATTATCAAAATGTATATACGAAATAGAGTAGACCATGTGAAACGAAAACGTCATCTTGACTTGGGCGATTAAAAGTGTTTTTTATAGTCTGATGAAATATCAGATACGATAATTGGTATGGGTAGCTAATAATCTGAAGCTATAAACGATCAAGCTCATCTCAGACATTTCATTTAGGAAAACTTAAGGATTTTAACTAGTAAACGTAGAAGATTTGCATTGTAACTATGTTTTAAGTAATTGTGAAGGGAACTTGTAACATTTGTATGGTTTGTGTGGCTGTCGTTTTTAATTGTGCCTAAAACACTTGTGGTGTTATTTTCTTTACATTTCCGCTAGCAAACACACTTCAGAACTTAATTGTGAGGGTCTGACAAGGGCATTGAAGGTGAGTGGAGGCAGAGGGCTTGCTCCCAGCCTGCAGAGGCCGGGCCCAGGGTAGGCTGCCTCGTTTACAACAACTCTGGGGTCAGTGGGCCGGCCTCTAATCCAGACCTAATCCTAATGAGATATCAGTGGAACCATCAAATGGGTTTTTTGCCCACCATTATAACCAGGTTCCTGTAATCTGGTCTCTGTATGACAACGTAAACAGTGCTGATCCATGTAGAACACTACATGTCTAAGAAATCCGGCTTGGTCTTTCAGATGTACTGCTGTAAACATTGAAGACAGGTCTGCATATGGACCGGAGGACACAAGTGTGTTCTGAGCTGAGCATAAATAGAGAGTATACTGCACATAGGGGGAGAAGGAGGGACACAGAACTCTGCATGCAGAGCGGGGAAGAGAGAGCACCAGATCCGCCACTGAAGTGAGAGAAATGGAGATATGGCTTCCCTTGGACCTTGTAGGAAGGGGCTGCTGATTACTTTCCCTCAGCACTCAAGGTTTGGTATATTGTGTGAGGGGTGCAACTACAATTTCTATCATTCGTGTGAGGACGTTTCTAGACAGGACCATGGGACCTGGCCCTTTTTGCAGGGTTTCCCCAAACTATTTCTCCTATTTTTCTGACCCACATTTTGTTGGCTTTAGGACTCAAGGCACTGTTATCAGTGCTAAAGTGCATGTGCTCTCACCCCTAAAACACAGTATGATTGGTTTACACCTGTTTAGCATATTAAACTTACTTGTAAGTCCCCTGTAAAGTGGTTTTATGTACCCAGGGCCTGAAAATGAAATGCTACTAATGGGCCTGCAGGGCAGATTGCACCACCCACAGAAGTAGCCTTTCAGATGTGTCTCAGGCCAGCAGCTGTAGTGCCTGCATGCAAAGTTTATTGCCACATTGACTTGGCATTTAAAACTACTTGCCAAGTCTTAAACACCCCTTTTACTACATATAGGTCACCCCTAAGGTCGGTCCTAGGTAGCCATATGGGCAGTCTCTTGACCTGCCACGGATCGCTTTCTGAAGGGGTTCTCAGCCTAGTCACTTACTCTCACCACCCAACCCTCGGCGAAACTACCTGGAAACACGGGGAGAGAAACCCTCATAGGTAGTGAAAACACACATTGGGGTTCTTCACTACCTGACCAGGAAACACGCATATGCACCTGCCCTGCCTTTCATTTACCACTTGCTTCACCCCCCACCCCTCCCCCCCCCCCCAAGGGCTCACCCTAGGGGTGTTCTAGGGTTAGTGAAAGGCACCCTCAGCATTGGACAATGATTTAGAAAGGCCAACCTGAGCATACGTGCTAATGAGCACACCCAGGCCTGCAACGGCAGGCTTGAGACATGTTTGAAAGGCTACTCTTGTGGGAGACACAACCAGTGCTGCGGCCCACTAGTAGCCAGTGCAGTATATGCCCTGGGTATGTGGCATACTTCTTTACAGGGTACTCACAGGTACAGCACCTAAACCAATGAGGTAAGAACCACTTCCTAGAATAGGTAGGAAGGGCGGGCATGCTTTCGCACTGCATTCCAATAGGAAAGTGTCAGAGTCCAAAGGACAGGTAAAGAGAATCAGCAAAAAGCACCACAAGGTTACTCTCTGCTGTAAGTTATAACTGTAGTTTGAAAAGTCATTCAGCAAGTTCCCCTGGTTGACCTATGGGAAGAGTAGACCTACTGGGTAGGGAAAACCCACATGGGGATTATTCAATATCTGGGCAGGGAACACACATGTACCTGCCCTGCCTTTCCCCTACCACTTATCCCAGCCCTCAGGGTTTACCTCAGGATGTTCATATTGGTAGTGAGCAGCCCACTCAGCATTGGCTAATGGTTTAGAAATGGCAACCTGGGGATAAATGCAACTGCACACACACAGGCCTGCAAGGGCAGGCTTGAAACATGTTTAAAGGATATTCTGGTTGGAGGCATAATCAGTGCTGCCCACGAGTAGCCAGTGCAGTACCTACCCTGGGTATGTGATGTACCTTTTTACAGGGCATTCACAGGTACAACAACTAAACCAATCAGATAAGCACCACTTCATGGGTTTATGTAAGAAGGGCGGGTGTGCTTTCACACCGCATAACAGTGGGAAAATGCCCAGAGTCCTAAAGCCATGAAAAGAGATTCAGCAAAAACCAGCCGGCAAAAAAGCAAAACGTTTTAGCGAAATCCCCTGAGAAGGGCCATGTACAACAAATACACTATGATAACATATTTTAGGCCTTTTTACTAATATCCTGTCACCTGGAACACACCATCAGAGTGAACTTCAGCATTATCCCTCATCTTCAGACAAAACTTTATTAGCACACTTTCTGCAGCAGGAACTTGTCTCACTGCAGGTATTTTCAATATGGTTGTTTTCTTTACTGACCTCACAGTATCTTTATACGACAACAGATGATCACTGCAAACTATCAGAATGTATCATCACCCTTCTCTTGCACCACAAGGTTAGAAGCACAAGTTACTACTTGTGTAACGATATATCTGTAAGAGACATTAGTTAGTATTAGATTCCTTACCTTAGAATATCCCCAGGCGTCAGACTGGATCCAGAAATTTTTGCGTAGCAGTACCCTTGCGCGTCGGTAGGCGTCGTCTGCGGCTCCGCGTCCGTCGTCGGCGTCGTGGGCGCCGTGATGACGTCGTCGGAGTACTTAGACGCCGCCTCCGCGTGCTGACGTCAGTTCTTAGACACAGCTTTTCCGCGCCAGAAACGCAGAGCCATGTTAAAAACCAACACTGGTGCCATTGAAACTAGGGCCCTGAAGGGGAGAACCCTAACCCTAGATATTGGTTCGCAGAACGAGGAGGATGGGTGGGTCGGTAAGGAATCTAATACTAACTAATGTCTCTTACAGATATATCGTTAAACAAGTAGTAACTTCCTTACCTTAGAATAGATACCCCAGCAATACCAACCCCGGTGGTGGGTCTGCGAACCAATAATCACACCAGAAAGTCCTGGAGGACGGAACGGCCAAAGAAGCCATCCCTCCGGACTTGACCGTCCAGGCAGTAGTGTCTTGCAAACGTGTGCAGCGATGCCCACGCAGCTGCCTGACAGATGTCTTGTAAGGGCACACCCCTGCCCAGGGCAGTGGTGGTCGCCGTCGCTCGGGTAGAATGAGCCCGCAGTCCAACCGGGGGCTCCTTCCTAGCCAAGGAGTAGCATGCCTGGATACACAGGATGATCCACCGGGAGATGGTCCTCTTGTGCACCGCTTTCCCCTTCTTAGCGCCCACGTAACCAACAAAGAGTTGGTCATCCACCCGGAACTGGCGTGTGCGATCCAAATAGAATGAGAGCGCACGTTTTGGGTCCAGACGGTGGAGCCGCTCTTCCTCTTTAGAGGGATGCGGTGGCGGGAAGAAGGTAGGCAAGGTGATGGACTGCCCGATGTGAAAGGCCGTGACAACCTTGGGCAGGAAAGAAGGTTTGGTACGAAGCACCACTTTGTCCGGATGGACAGAAAGGAAAGGTGGAGTACAAGAAAGAGCCTGGAGCTCACTCACTCTCCTGGCAGAGGTGATGGCAACCAGGAAAGCAGTCTTCAAAGTCAGAAGGCGAAGAGGACAGTTGTGAAGTGGCTCAAAGGGAGCGCACATCAGGAATGTCAAAACCAGGTTCAAGTCCCACTGAGGCATCACAAACGGAACAGGAGGAAACGTGTGAGTGATGCCCTTAAGAAATCTGTTAACAATAGGGGACTTGAACAAAGAAGGCTGATCAGGTAGCCTGAGAAAGGCTGAAAGGGCAGAAAGGTAGCCCTTGATAGTGCCCAGAGCAGAGCCCTGCTGGGCAAGAGAAAGAAGGAAGAGAAGAACCTCAGAAAGAGGGGCAGAAAGAGGATCCACAGCCTTTGCTGTGCACCATGCCACAAATCTGTTCCACCTGCAGGCGTATACCGACTTTGTGGAGGGACGCCTGGCTGACAGAATGATGTTACAGACTTCAGGAGGCAAGTCAAATGGCCTCAACTGTCGCCGCTCAATCTCCAAGCATGGAGGTGGAGACTGGACAGGTTCGGGTGGAGGACCGTCCCCTGCTGCTGCGACAGAAGGTCCTCCTGAAGAGGCAGACGAACCGGGGGATCGACTGACATACTGAGTAGCTCTGGATACCAGTACCTTCTGGCCCAGTCCGGAGCCACAAGGATGACTTGGGCCCGGTCGCGCTTGATCTTCTTCAGCACTCTGGGCAGAAGTGGTATAGGCGGAAAGGCGTACAACAGACCGCAACTCCACTCGCGACGAAAAGCGTCTCCGAGCGAGTGCCGCCTTGGAAATTCCAACGCGCAGAACCGATGACATTGCGCGTTCTCTTCGGTGGCGAATAGATCTAACCAAGGCTCTCCCCATCGCTGAAAGAGGCCTTGCGCCACGTCCGAGTTCAGACGCCATTCGTGATCCATCAAGCACCGACGGCTGAGCTCGTCCGCCCTGGCGTTCAGAGAACCTGCCAGGTGTTGAGCCACCAGGGTCACGCCCTGGCGTTCCAGCCATTGCCAAAGGCGAAGAGCCTCTTGACAAAGGATCCACGACCCCACCCCGCCTTGTTTGTTGCAGTACCACATGGCGGTGGTGTTGTCCGTGAACACCTGCACTACACTCCCCCGGACAGAGGGGAGGAATGCCTTCAGTGCTAGACGAATCGCCCTGAGCTCCAACAGGTTGATGTGGAGCCGGGTCTCCGCCGGAGACCAGAGGCCTCTGATCTCCGCCTCTCCCATGTGGCCTCCCCAGCCCTGGAGGGACGCGTCCGTCACAACAACATGCTCCGGTTGGGGAAGGGAGAGGGATCTGCCGCTGACCCAATCGCGGTCCGTAAGCCACCACTGCAGCTGTCTCGCAGTGCCCTCCGAGATCAGGACGTGGTCGGATAGGTTGCCCTGATGCTGGGCCCACTGAAACTTCAGGTCCCACTGCAGAGCCCACATCCGCCACCTGGCGTGATGCACCAGTAGGATGCAGGAGGCCATCAGCCCCAGAAGCCGCAGCGTCAACCTGACCGAAACCTGGGATAACGGCTGAAAGATGGGAATCAGAGCCTGAATATCCCGGACCCGCTGTTCGGGCGGATAAACCCGAAACCGCGCCGAGTCCAGAACCGCTCCGATGAAGAGGAGCTTCTGAGAGGGACACAGGTGTGACTTCGGCCCATTGATGGAGAACCCCAGCAGGTGCAGGAGGTCTGCCGTCGTCTGGAGGTGGCTGACGACTGTCTGGGGCGAGCCCGCCTTCAACAACCAGTCGTCGAGGTAGGGGAAGACTGAAACCCCTAACCTGCGCAGATGAGCTGCGACCACCGCCATCACCTTCGTGAACACCCGTGGGGCGCTGGTAAGGCCGAAGGGGAGCATGGTAAACTGAAAGTGCTCGTGGCCCACCATGAACCGCAGGTAGCGCCGGTGGGCAGGCAGGACGGGGATATGAAAGTAAGCGTCCTGCAAGTCCAACGCTACCATCCAGTCTCCTGGGTCCCGGGCAGCCAGGACCTGAGCCAGTGTCAGCATCTTGAACTTCTCCTTCCGGAGGAAGCCGTTGACGTCCTGTAGGTCCAAGATAGGGCGTAGGCCCCCTTTGCCCTTCTTGGGTACCAGAAAGTAGTGGGAGTAGCAACCACACCCTACTTCTGGCCCAGGAACGCGCTCGATGGCCCCCTTGGCCAAGAGGGCCGTAACTTCCTCCTGCAGAAGTCGCAAGTGATCCCCCGATACACGGTGGTTCTGCGGTGGCATGGCTGGAGGAGTCGCCTCGAAGGGGAGGGAGTAGCCCCTTCGGACGATTTGCAGCACCCACCTGTCCGATGTGACAGTGCGCTAGTGGAGGTGGTGATGGCGAACCCTGCCCCCCACTGGCGTCACATGGGCCTGAAAGCACGGACTAGGAGGGTTTTGAGGCGGATGCTGCGGGGGAAGGTGTGGACTGACCTCGCTGCTGCCCCCGACCACCTGGACGGCGGTTCCCACGGCCGCCACCGGGTTGGGTATTGCCCTGCGGTGCGTGGCTGGAGGCACGTGTGGGCGCACCCCTTCCGTGGCCACGAAAGGAGTGATAGGCAGCCGGTTGCTGGCGCTGGCCCGAGAGGCCTAAGGACTTGGCCGTAGCCCTGGAGTCCTTAAAACGCTCAAGCGCATGGTCTGCCTTGTCGCCAAAGAGGCGACGGCCATCGAACGGCATGTCCATAAGCGTGTTCTGGACATCTGCCGAGAAGTTGGCGGACCTCAGCCAGGCGTGGCGTCTGACCGCCACCGTCGTTGCCATCGCTCTACCCAGCGAGTCAGTGGTATCCAGCCCACACCGGATGGAATACTTGGCTGCATCCCGGCCCTCCACAAGGGCTTGGCCGAGTTTGGCCCGTACCTCCAACGGACACTCTGGCAGCACTTCTGCGACCTTATCCCACACAGAGTGGGTGTAACGTCCCAAGAGGCAGGCGGTGTTAGAAGACTGCAGGCCGGGGCTAAGTGATGAGAAGATCTTCTTCCCATAATGGTCATACCTCTTGGATTCCCGGTCCGGGGGGGCGGACGGGAATGCGGTCTGGGAATTGGAGGCCTGGATGACCAGGCTCTCGGGGGTAGGGTGGGAGGACAGGAAACATGGGTCGCCCGGGGCTGGGCGGTGGCGTCTGGCCACGTTCCTATCTACGGGCGAACCCGTAGCGGGCTTGGACCAAGTGCCCAGCAGAACGTCGGTCAAGGCCTCATTAAAAGGCAGCAGAGGCTCGGCCGAGCTTGACTGTGGTTTAAGGACCTCAGTGAGGAGGTTAGTCCTCACGGCCGCGACATGGAGCTCAAGGCCCAAGGCCTTGGCAGCCCTCATCAGCACCACACTATAAGTTGCCCCCGCCTCCGATGCCACGGAAGGAGGGGAGACAAAACCAGTGTCTGGAGAGGTGTCCAGGCCACTGGCTTCCCCAAGGTCTCTTGTCCAGTCCTCATGAGACTGACACTCCCTGGTCAGAGGGTCCTCAGACCCCTCCCAGTCCTCTTCATCACCCATCTCCTGAAATTCAGGGTTCTCATCCAATGGGGCCTGCTCGTAGAGAGAGAACTTTCCAACCGGCGTCTGGAGCGGCGCCCATCGGGGCCGTCCCGACGCCGGAACAGGAACGAAGGTGGAACCGGGGACGGCGCCGCCCGAGGCCGGCGCCGGAGGCGACACCTGAGGGTCCGACGCCGGGGAGGTCGTCAGATCCACCGGCGACGAACCAGATCCCGAAGGAGGACCAGCGGCATCCTGCGGCGCCGGGCCCGAAGGCGCCGGCGGCGGCGGAACAACTGGACCCCTCGGCGCCGGGCCCGAAGGCACCGGCGGCGTCGGGATAGCGGGGACCTGCGGCGCCGAGCCCGAAGGCGTCGGCGGCGTCGGGGCCAAAGCACCCGACGGCGTCGGGGCCGGAGCCGCCGACCCGCTAGGGCCCCCAGACGGGTCCGCTGGGCCCGAAGGCGCCGCGGAGCCCGCCGGAGGAGAGAGTTTCCTCATGGCCATGAGGAAGCGCTCGACCTCCTCCGGCGTCGCGTTCAGCCCAGGGACCGGAGGGTGTGGAGCTGCACGCGGCGCCCGCGACTCCGACGGAGCCGCGTGGGCGGTGTCACCCGAACCCCCGGCCGCATCGTGCGAGCGTCGGGGGGAGTCCGAGGAGCGATGACGCCGCTTGGACTTCTTGTGCCTCTTACCTGACGACGACTTCGACCCGGAGGAGTGCGGCCTACTCTCGGAGCTGTGATGGCTCCGAGCCCGCGACCTGTCCCTCGACCTCCCATGGGATCGGGACCTCTCACGGCGCGGGGCCGACTGCCGGAGTTCGAGGCGCCTACGGGACCGCTCCCGCCTGGCTTTCGAAGAGAGGGCCCGGCAGTCGGATCAGGCCTTGTCGTCGTGGTCGACGCCCAAACACGACAAACAGACGCGGTGAGGATCCGTGACCGACATCAGTCGGTCGCAATCGTCACACGGTTTGAAGCCGGGCATCCCTAAAGGCACCGTGTCGGAGTCGAGCAACTCGAATAGGATCAAAAAGGATCAAAAAAGTTAGTCAAAAAGTGACTAGGGTTACTGCTTTTTCCAGATCGCCCTTGCTGGCACGGAAAAAAGAAGAACTGACGTCAGCACGCGGAGGCGGCGTCTAAGTACTCCGACGACGTCATCACGGCGCCCACGACACCGACGACGGACGCGGAGCCGCAGACGACGCCTACCGACGCGCAAGGGTACTGCTACGCAAAAATTTCCGGATCCAGTCTTTCAGATATGTCATTATTCTTGTGTGCCCATCATTCACTTGAACTGCATGCCTTATTCCCCACCCTCCTTTTTTATAAAATCAGGACTTTAGAAACTTTGACTACCTCTACAAATTCAGTAAACGTGAACACCCCTTTCACCACACATTTATGTTTCTTCACTAAAACTCAATCATCTACCTGCAACCCTTTGTTTTAACAGGCATCCATATACCTCGTGACTGTTTAGATTTAATTAGGGCAGACTACCCCTCTTTAGGTCGAAGCCTACCAGACAACAGAGTTGCTGGTTTGCAAAAGACATCTTGGGGACATTCTGAAAACTTCCCAGGGGATGCATTCCGCCCGTTGCTTACCACTGGCTTTGTGGCTTTTCACATTTTCTGGCATTCTATTTGCTAGCTTTATTCGTTTTAGGCTGTCCAGCGTGAGTTCGTCCCTCCCAAGGAGTAAAACCTTTTCAGACAACATCTCCTTGTATTCTTCCACGAGTGCTCCTTTCTGTAAAGAGGCCTTTAAAACTTGTTCCTAATTTGTCACCTGTGCTGTGCATTAAAAGAAAGAGGTCAAATGCCAGGTCTTTCTAGGGTGCTTGGCTTTAGTCTTCTTTCTCTAACTTCAATGTGAGGCGATTTATGTGACAATATTGAAGGATACTGGGGATAGGAAAGGTTGTTTATTTTTCTAGCACACAACATTTAAATGAACTGTGCAGTTATTTCTGATTATATCAAATTATGAAAGCACAAATAAAGCACATTTTTGTTAATTCTGAAGTACGTTGGAAACAAATACTTTAATACGATCAAAACAAATCAATACACTAGGTGATGTTGTTTCCACACATTGTTTGTGCGCTGTATAGTTTGAATAGTAAAACTGTATGGCTGTGCAAATGTAATAGTCATTTCAACTGAAAATGTGTTGTCTGTAATGGCAGTGTGCTACCGCACCATGCATACTCAACTCTATGCCACTCTAGACCATTCTATGCTACCCCACTTGACTCTGCACCACTCCACACCAATGGACTCTTCGCCACAGCACTCTACTGCACTCTGCACTACTGCACTCTGTCAGTGCACTCTACGCCTCTCTACTCTATGCCAATGCACTCTACTCTACACCATTGCACTCTTCACTACTACAATGTGCACCACTCCAGTTTCGGCCACCCCACTCTACTCTGCACAACTCCACTCTACGCTACTCTATAACTCTGCACTCCGCATCACTGTACTCTTTGACAATATACTCTACGACAATGCACTCTACTCTGTAACACTCCACTCTATGGCCTGCATTCTACGCCAATCCACTGTACGCCACTCTACACCACTGCACTCCACCCTGCAGCACTCAATACCACTTCACTCCACTCTGAAATAATCTATGCCACTGTACTCTACGCCTCTCTAAACCACTGAACACTATGTTGCTGCGCTCTACTATATACCACTCTAATCTACGCCACTGCATTGTACAACTATGCATTGTACGCCATTGAATTCTATGCTGCTGCACTCTACACCACATTACTATTCAACACTCTACACCACTGCACTCTACTCACCACTGTACTCCACGCCCCACTACTATACACTACTCTACCCAACACCATTCTAATCTGTGCCACTGCACTCTACACCAATGCACTCTACGTCACTCTACACCACTGCACTTTATGACAGTCTGCTCTGTAACACTGCACTCTACTCTGCACTTCTGCATTCTATGCCAATGCACTCTACTCAGCATCACTCCACTCTAGAGCAGTCCACTTTATGCCACAGCATTCATGGCACTATACTCTACTCAGCACCACTCTACATCACTCTATTTCACTGCTCTCTATGCCACTCTACTCTGCAACACTGCACTCTACACCACTCTACTCTGTCCACTCCATTTTACGCCTCTGCACTCTACTATGCAACACTCTAATCTACAACACTGCATTCTACAACGCTGTATTGTACGCCGCCATTCTACAACGCTGTATTGTACGCAGCTGTATTCTATGCCACTGCACTCTACGCCATTGCACTCTGCGTACCTATAATCGGCAGCACTTTACGTCCCTATACTCTGCAACACTCTATGCCACTCCACTGTATGTGACTCCACTATATGCCGCTCTAGTACACGACAATCTATGCCACTCCACTCTACAACACTACTCTACTCTTCACCAATTTACTCCACACCACTCTCCTGTACGTCACTAACTTTTAGCCATGCTGAACAGCAGCCACGCTGGTGTACAACATGGCTAAAACTCATTGACAAAGCCAATAGCTCTTGCATAGGCAAGACCTGTTTGCTTTCCCAATGATTGTTCTTCATTTCTACTAAGTCACGTACAACAGCATCCTTACTCACTGGTCTGTAATCACACAATCAACCAAGCATGATCTTTGTCAATGTATCCCTGTCCCACTGTAATCTAAAAGGTGCTATTTGGGAAGTAGTATGCGGTGCATTCAAGTAAACCACATCTTATTTTCCAGAAAACACTCCACAGCAATGCCCGAAGCAAGTGCTGTTTGTATACCTTCCTTAAAAAGCCTGTTAGCTGAACTAAACCATTTGACTGTGGCGGTTATATAGGTATACAGAACTGAGCAACACCAAAATCACATTAAAATGTTCTCAATTTCAGAGGAACAAAATTAAAAACAAACAAATCCTTTGAGAGCATAATAACATCAGTAGTTGTTGACCTGCACAATGCGTGTTTTATCCCCTTTGGAAAAATAAACAAAACAATAAAGTACTTTCGATGATCTGGAAATCTCACAAACTGTCCAGCAAAATCTATCACAATCTTCTTCCAAGGAATGAACACAGTGAATTAGTCTATGTCTCACGATGTCTCCAGGGTGGGAGCGGTACAGATCGATGTAGCCTCAACACAACACTCTTCTCAAAAGTTAACTCCGACGCCACCTGACAAAAATGCATAATTCACCACACAACTTTCTTACAGAAGACCAACTGAGAGCAAAACGCAGTTACGTAATATTCATCTGGCAAGAAAATCCCATGTGAACAGTCTATGGCATTTACTCAAGCCACACCCCACTTATGTCCTTCACCCTCATTACAGTCACCATCTGACACAGACAAACTAGACCAACAACCGGCATAAATACTACTTCATCCTGGAATGTATTTTATGTGAAAGTTATACTCTTGCAGATCTGATACAGCTGAGGCCTAACACATAATAAACACTAAAGGCTTGGGAATTACTTAGACAAAACAAAGCATAGATCAGCATTAAGCCCCATAAAAATGGTAACATGCCTTAGTGTCTTGGACACAGTAAATGCATATTTGCTTTCAACAAATCTGAACCGGGGTCTACATGGTCAGCGACTAGCTGCCGCCTCCCCCCCAAACCGGCACCCAACACCCAGAAACGTGGACACGAGACTTCTTTACTTTTTGGAAGGCGGGCACTAGTCGCCCGGCCGTATTTATTAAGATATGAAATTAAAAAAGGTTTTAATTGCATGATCAACAATTTATACAAAAATCAGCAGGACATTAGATACAAGTTTTCCAAGAAGTTTGAGAGCCTGACCTTAACAAAAACTCTAATACATGTTGTTTCCTAACCGAGTCGAACATCCTCATCTTGATTTTTGTACATTTCTGGCCATATGGCAAGGTCACTACCGGTGTCAGGTCCTACAAGCTGCGCCTCCCCTGGAGACGTGCGCATGCGCAGTGTTACCCCGGGAATTGCCCGGTCTACGCCCTGAACTCCATTTACCCACTAAAGGAGGGCCCTTACTCTGCGCCATCCGGTGACGTCATGAGTCCACGCGCGCGGGGTGGCTACCAGCCTAAGGAAAGCGTGAACTACTCCTACCCGCGCTCCTTTGCAGCATGAATTACCTTGCCCCTGGAGTTCTAGGAGTGGCCCGCAGGCCACTCCCCCTGGGCGGGAACCTCCATAGGATGATGCCCGCCCCCTCAGACCTCAAATATGTGCTCACCGATAATGACCTTACCGCATGCCCCATACCTAATAAATACGACGACCTATGGGAAAAAATTCTAAAGGACAGCTACACTGGCTAATAAATAATAGTATCACAGTACAGCTACAAAGGGAAAAAAGGCCTAAAGACACTTGGCATCAAAGAAAAATTACTTCACACACAGTTTGCTAAAAGGGAAAAATTCCTAAACAAAAGCATCATCAAAATATACCGACAGAACCATTTCTACTACCATGTAAGACATGTGAACAGTACCTTCAAAAAACTTACCATTATACCAGACATAATAAATGCCACAAGACTTTTGTTCCAAGGGATGGTGGGTGGGAAAACAAAGAAGCCCCGAGCGCGGGGCACACCGTACTGCGAGGGAGCGTCCAGGGACAAGGGGGTCTCCTGGGCGCTCCCCACCTCTTTATTCCCGAGGGGCCAGGTGGGGGGGGGGCGCGCCCCCCCCGGCCCGCCCCTCATGTAGCCCGCCCCCGGACCTTTTTCCTTGTATCCGGGTCAGGGAGGCCTCCAGCCAATCGGTGGTGGGTCGCGCCCCCAAGGGCCCGCCCCCACCACCGAGAGACACCATCAGGGGAAAGGGGGGGCGACGGTCGCCGCGCCGCCATGCGTGCGGGGGGGCCGAGGGCCCCCCCTTTTCATTCTTTTAGACCTAATGCAATTGGCCAAATAATGCAAAGCATTAGTCAAAAACGTGCACTTCTTGTTACAGTCACTCCTTTCTCCCTTAAAATGGCTAATACCTTTGTTAGTTTAATGTTATGCTCCTCCTGAGGTCGCAGAAAGACCAAACTATTTTCGTAGAATCCCGTGCTCCACACATACCACCAAATAAGTTCTCCATTAACTTGTGAAACATGCCTGCTGCCGTACCGAAACCAAAAGGCAGCCTCAAATACTTACATGCACCAAAACGTGTATCAAGTGTACGGTATAGTTGGCAAAAAGCGGATATGATCACCTGATGGTAGGTTACTTTGACATTTAAAGTGGAGAATAATATGCCACTATCCATTTGGGCTAACATTACATATATTTTGGGCAAGGGACGAGATGTTTTCTGTTAAGAAAACGGTAGAATGCACACAAATGGGTGTATTCACATTTGTTGCATGCCCCTAGCACTAATGACCTCCACTTTGAGGAAGCCACCAGTTCAATTATTTTATCTTACGCATAATAACTCTTTCTTTGTGGCTCCCCGTGGGCACTCTTCTCAGGGTGTGGCAGGCAGGGATAGCTCTCTCACAGTTTGATACTCTTTCCTTAAATACTTCTGACAATTACACAGTATTTGGTCCAACGTTTCCCGACTCTGCAGGCTGTGAGTTACAAGCATCAAATGGACAATCAGTAGCAGGATGCAGAACCAGATCCTGCCACGAACTGCTACAGACATCTTGGAGTCGATGGACCTTCAATAAACTCTAGGTAACTTGGAATATAAAGAACCACTGTTATATCAAACTCTCCAAATGCTGTTAGATTAATATCCATCACACGCAAATATTTACCGCTCCATTTGCCTTCGAAAGTGTCAGACAAAACTGTTAATGGTCAAAGTTTGCAAGAGTGCTGGTGCTGTTGTGTGTGTGAGTAGCCTTGAAAATATCGAAATTGTTATAATATTTTTAAAGTTAATGTTGACTGTGTATTCTAAAAATGAACTGAATATTGGGGTGAAATGTAATGATGTGAATGTTCGGCCAATACATGTAAAGGCAATAGCTGATTCTGGTTGACCATTAATAGTTTTGTCTGACAATTATTGGCTGTTAAAAAAACATAAATGTGACTACTCCACATTCTATAGTAAATTTGTTCCTAACCAACTACACACGTGCCAAGGACTTCTCCACACTTTAAAGGCACATCTAGAGCCGATTATGTCGCTGTCATTCACCACAAGATCTGATAGAAGGTTTCAACACAGTTGCGCTTCATGCCTGTATTCACCTGAGAAAGAGAGCAACAACTTGACGACTAAACAGTCTCTAGGAACTGTTAAATATTCCAAGTAGGGAATATTGAAAGGTCCACCAGGGGGCAACACAGCAATTTAACTGTTTATCAGTATTTTTTATAGCACTTTGCGATTTTTTTCAATAAATCTTTCAACAGGAAGTTAGTTCCAAATCAATGTTGAATGTACATGGAAGCTAATTCTGTAAATGAGGAGCAAATACACTTTTGGGCCTTCCAAATGTCTCTGCCCTTCTGGTAGTAGTGACTAAGATGAACACAGAAATGAATATTGTCATGAGTCCTATGCCCAACTTACAATACATGAGTGAATTCCACATTGATGCTGATTATAGCCTTTCCAGAGTAATTTTGCGCTAACTTACACTTATGTGCATTCTGTAATATTCTCTAGCAGGGGATAGAATTTGAGAATAAAATGTCTTGCAGAAACTGTGAAAGTGGATGTGTGCTATGCTTGCATGTACCGCAGAAGCAACATTTACTGTGTGACTTTGGAAACTGGCTGGACTTAACTTGGAGCTGGTGTCTTGCAAGCCTTTTGTAAGTTGGAGCATCCCTCACATAAGATTTTCATCCAGAAACCTACCCACATGTAGCACGTGTAGTTATCACAAGATGTATTTGTGCTACATGCAATAAACAATACATATTAGCCCACCACTAAACGTCTTGCGCATATACTGGTACCTATGATGTAAGTTGATCACACAGTTATCCATGAGGTAAACTCTTTATGGAAATTTCACATACGGTCTTAGTCAAATACTCTAAACCAGTCGACTGCCTCTTCACTATTTTCACCCCTCACATAATCTACCAACATTAGGGGCGACTCTCTCACAATTCCATGTATTACAATTGGTGGCCAGTTTTCATGATGACCTTTAAATAGTGTTCAAGGTATCTTAGGTTTACTAAAAACAAAAATATTGCAAAGTAAGAATTACCGCATGTAAGAGCCATGGTGTCTCTTTGACTTCTGAGGATTTTAGAGTGCCTCCAAACAAACATTGGCAAAGCCAATCGCTCACTTGCAAATGCGCAGCAAGTAACAAGCTCAGCTTTGCCATTGCCCAAGCTGCTATGCTAAAAGTAGTGGAGAAGCGTGGCTCAGTGGTTAGAGGCGGCAGACCCGGAAGCTGAGATCGGCCGTGGACCAGGGTTCGATTCCCCGCCTCGGCGGGTCTCGGGCTCAAAAATTCCACGGACTCGACAATTCTCGCTCCGGTGCCTACTCGACTCACGGGGTCACACTCTGCGACTCTGGGCAATAGCTTGCTTAATCTCCACTACGGCACCACGCGGCGGGATGCCTGGCTTTCACCTTGTGGATATCCTGCCGGGCTATCTCACAGGGGAATACCAGGACGGGTTCCCTAAGCAAGCGCTTAGATACCGGGTCGGTGATTTGCGCTATATAAATACATGTACATTTACATATGACTTGCGCTGCTGCGATGTTATGATGCAAAGTGGACGTAATCTTAAAAGTTTAGAAAATATTTTTTTCATTTTTCTGTATACTTTTAGCTTGATCAAACATGCTTTTGGCTCTGCCAATGCCGGCAGATTTTAAAAGCGCTCAACTGTGCTTGCATTGGAAAGCCAATAGCAGCTTACCACCATGGATCAATAAGGGCATCATTAAGGCAGCCATCTGGCGCGTGTGCACCTCAGGGAAGTATAGGGGACATGCAGGGCATCACCGAGGCTGCCATCAGGCACCTAGCCCACCACCAAGCAGCTTTGGGAGGGAGGACAGGAAGGAAGAGATGGACAGTGACTCAAGAGGATCGAAGTAAAGAGCACAAGCGCAATCTGAAAACAGAGACACGTGCTCCCATAGAGAGCTAAATAAACAAGTGATGATATGGAGAAGAAGGAAAAATAAGTTCCACGACATTAACAGAGGAATGCTTCGCCCTTGTCAATAAAAAAAAAAAAGGTAATTCAGCTATTTTCAGGGGAAGGGACAATGCGAATGTTGGGGATGGGGGGAGAGGCTCTCCAATAAAAAGAAACAAACTGGGATTGACAAGAAAACTATCTAATAATAAGCAAGGGTTGAATCTGTTGAGTTTTGTGTACAGTGCTGTTTGCGACAGACCGCTGGAGTGGTCTGCAGTAACCGCAAAAAACTGCTACAGTATTGTAGTCCTGTGCTGAGCAGCCAATCCACAAATAAACCTCTCTCTGTAAACGATGGTGATGAACAATTCCAAATTGGGCCTGGGAAAAGGTTCTTGTCCTGCCATTTGCCTGCTATGCACAAGCATCAGTGATTACCATCTGATTCTCCTCTGTGCTGGTAGTATTCATTAAGTGGCCACTAACCCTCTATAACCCCAGGTTTCCCACTTTCATGTAAACCCACCTTTTTAAGCAACACTTCTGGGCGCACTCACATTAGTCCTACATTATTTTGAGATTTCTTCGGGCAGCCTCAGACAAACCTATTAATAATTCAGTGTGCTTACTCCGCAGCTGCATGGTATGTCTTCTTTGTTTACTGTTTGTTCTGTTAAGCATGAATGGTCCGTGGCATGCTGTATTTCATGAAGGAAAAGTTTTAAATAAACACATTACACAAATCAAACAAGCTAGGGTAATTTTCTCGCTGCCATGTAAAATGTATTGGAGAGCTTAGTTCTTCTTGGATCCGCAGGCACGTAAAAGATATATGTGTTTACAGTTACTTCTGTAGGAGTTTCCAACGAGCGGCAGACAGACACAGACACAGACAGACAGACAGACACACACACACCGACACTCTCTCTCTATCTCCGAGAGTCTGATGTTGCTCTCTAAGTAATGAAAGGTCTTAGGGCCCGACGTAGGCCACCAAATAGATTTCGGCCGTTACCAAACGGTATTTGGTTTTTGACATGTAGGGGGCCTAAAATTAGCCGATTGGGTAAATTTACCGATTAGGTAAAATACAGAACCAGTAAATTTACCGAATCGGTAAATCTAGATGTAGGTGGCACTGAAAACAGTGCCACAGGCCCTTAAGAGTTCGTTATTTACCATGAAATACTATTTTATAGTAAATAACGAATTGCTGTATACATGCACATCTGTGCATGTACACCTGTGCCATGTGGCACACATACATGCCCTAAGGGCACACAAGTCAGAATCAGGGGTGCAACAGGGTGTCAAAGTGACACCCTGTACCCCTTGACAATTCGGTAATTTTACCGAATCGGTATTTACCGATTCGGTAATTGACATTGATTCCTATAGGAATCAATGGCAATTATCGAATCGGTAAATACCGATTCGGTAATTACCGAATCATACCGATTCGGTAAAAATTACCGAATTATTTCCTAAATCTCATTTACCGAATCTAGAATACCGAATCTGTAAAATTCGGTATTCTAGAGTCAGTAAATGACATTTACCTACATCGGGCCCTTGGTGTGCTGTGCTGGGTGACAGAAGGAGAAGCGTGTTTGTGTAATAATTCACTTACTGTCGACGTACACGTCACGAAAGCAGCAGTGTGTGAATGACGGATGGAGAAGAAAAAATACTGGACAACTCACAGGTCACTGTCACGGAAGGCTCTGCCTCTAAACTCTGGAAAGTACCTACCCCGGTGCCACAGACGGAGGAATCACTAGGACAAACTTCAGTTTGGCTTCATGCAGAGTTTCTGCCAGGTGACCCAACATATGTACCAGCTCCCTGAAAAACAAAAACAAACAGTTACACTCAGAATGGTCCAAAACACACGACTGGTCTGCGGTAGCTGGTATGGGCCAGAGTGAGGCAGAAATCTACAATTATACAGAAAAGTCTCATCTCAGTCTACTAGCGTTGAGACTCTATACAGCAACTTCCAGAAGATGTAATGTCCTTACCAGAACATTATAGGCAGCCTTTACCACGCGTATTTAAACAATGTAATATCCCATAACCTGGGTTTCATTGGATATCCAATAGCACTCTCCATTTAGACACAGACATCGTACGCCAGAGAGAACTCGTAAATCTTTATCCACACTGCTTCCCTTCAAAACCTAATAGTTAGCAAAGTGCTGCCAAATCATTATCAATAATCTTTAATCGTTTTAGAATTTAAAACCACAAAAGTAAAGAGAAGGCAGAAATTCATTTCAGTTGTGCAAAGTAGAATAATATAAGCATTCGTAGCTAAAAGCAACTTTAAAACAATAAAATCAAGAGAACAAAGATAAAATACGCTAATCAAATACAAAATAGCGACACAAAGCGTGTCATCAAAATCTTACAAAAAATAAACATCAGTCACCATGGCTACTTAGTGTAGAGAGGGTGTGCCGGATGTAAGTTGAAACTGCAGAGCAAACCTATACTCACTGGAAGTGTTAGAAAAAACGTCAAAGCAGGTTTGCAGTGCCAAAAATGGCATATCCGTAGTAGAGGATTAATGTAACTTCTTCTAGTGGCATTGTAGAACGAGCAAACAATAATAAACTGCATCGTGCCAGTCATTCCATCACAGGACAGTTCACTAGCACTCTCAACCAGTTAATTATTCCGTCATGGAAAGGTAACTACAAGGTGGAAAATATTAAGTCTGAATTTTGTAAGTATAAACCTATTTTGAATATCTGTGGTGTTGGCTAAGTAAGATTGAAGGAATACACTTGGTAACAAGGAGGAACACAAGATACACGTTACCTTGGATCTAGCTAGGTTATGTCTTTCCTCTTAAAAGCGCTGAAGTAACATATGCTTGAGGTCAACCCTGCCAACCTGAGAACATCTTCAGATCATCAAATAAATTGGGTCTCTTTAGCTTATACTACAGCGTCATAATTAATACACAAACAAGGGAATTTATCAAGCGCTAGACTATCGTGCAGTATCAATCTGTTCAGGTGTCTTCCTCTTTCATCCGAACACTTCGTCACAAAAGAAGTGAGCAGTGTCTTATAAGGTACTCTTAAATAAAAATTTAAAAAACACACCGAGATCTTTGTGACACAAAAGGGATGAGCAATTAGCAGTGACTGACAACTCTCTCTGAAGGCATGCATTTTCTGTGCCCTCTAACTTATCTTTGTTAACATGTTCACTAATGCCTGCCCAATAGGTGTCAAACGAGATACACTTAACCCGATAGGTTCAAGTCATTTCCTTCAGGGACTTCATTTCCAACTCAGTTGAGAAAGAAAAGAATGCTGTTGTAGTCTTCATAATTTGATTATACCTAATATTAATTTGATTTTTCCAGGTAGCACCTGCATCAAAGTGCACCCCCCGAATAAGAGAAAGAACCCGTTTGCTTTAGCTGAACATCCTTCAGTCTAAAATGACAGGGAGTGGAAGGATGGACCCAGCAAATCATAAAATCGGACTTATCCTGCTCAGCTCTGAGATCCAAATTAACCATAAGTTCATCAAAGCTGTTCAAAAGTAGGTGAAGAGCTTGCAAAGTGCGGTCAATCAATACCCCATCATCCGCATATAAGAGGGCAGGAATGGGGCGATGTCCAAAGTGTGGCATCTCCTTGCACATCTACACCAACACCCTGTGCAAGTTGTTAACGTAGAGGTTGAGAGGGAAGGAGGAAGTCCACACAGTCCAGTCTGACCCCCTATTAATGTGAAATTCATCAAAACATACTATATCTAATGTTGTCTGCTGTTCCAGGGTAAACTTCTCTTAAAGGGTTAGTAATTGACAGCTCCATCCCCATGTCTGCCATTAAGCGCACACGTTTGAGGTGAGGAATACATTCAAAGCTGCTAGAAAGGTTCTTGAAGGCCAGGTAATGTGTGCCCTTTTTTGCCCTTTTTGGCCACATATATTTATTGATCAATTGTGGCAAATTTAGACTCTGTTCCACCATTACAATACCCTTGTAGAACCCATATTGGATGTCGGCCAGGAGACAATGTTCCTCTGCAAATTATTCCAAAGTAGCAAGTAGCATTCTACTCAAAACCTAGCCCAAAATATACAAAAACGAAATTGGCCAATAGCAAGAGGGATCAGCACAATTGCTATTCTTATATATGGGTATTATTACGGATTGTGAGCATGGGCTGAGAGTAATGGGCCCCAAAACTCTATATTATGGCTTTGAAGAAGTCAGAAGAAATCCCATTGGGGACCAGTGCTTTTGCCTTGGGCTTATAGAAAAGGCAGATATAACCTCTTGTAAAGAAAACTGAATGTGTGTTTGGCCACAGGGAACCAGAAAGTTTTACACCCCAATACTTTACCTCCACAGAACTTCCAGGGGTTGATGCACGGAGACTGTGTTAAACTTCAATTTCATCAGAAAATGTGTCCCTTAGGTAAGGCCCCACCCAAAACACAAAAAATACAGTTAATTAAAGGGACCACTCAAAAACGCAGTTCTAGATCAGCGTAAGAATTAGAAGATTTATTACAAAAACTCAAAAGATACAGTACAGAATCAGCATAAAATCATTGGCATAAATGCTCTTAGCATATGGGTCATCTATACTACTATAATAAAGGAAGAACTTTCAGCCTTTGAGGCGGGTAAACTCGGGAATCACAGCGCCAATCCACACACCCGATACACCGTTGGAATCGTCAGGGTGTGTAGATGGTTATAGGCTATATAAATAAAAACAAAAGTGATTTAAAAAATTGACAGTAAAAAAAAAAAAAAAGTAGTCCCTCCAAAGTAGCGCCGGCCGCGACGTGCTTGCTCACGTCAGTAGCGCGGGAGGAGCGGCGTACAGGAGCGCGACAAGGAGCGGCGGACATGGCGCGGGGGAGGAGCGGTGACGTGAGGAGCAGCGGACAGGCCAGCGGCGGGGCGAGCAGCGGACAGGCTGGAGGAGTAGCGGCTGAGGTAAGGGAGCGGCTGACATGGCGCGGGGGAGGAGCGGTGACGTGAGGAGCAGCAGACAGGCCAGCGGCGGTGCGAGCAGCAGACAGGCGGGAGGAGCAGCGGCTCAGGTAAGGGGACCCATGTCGGGGCAGGCGGGGGTCGGGTCAGGCGGGGGACGGGCCGGGCGGGGGCCCGGGCTGCTGCACAATGTCGGGGCGGGCGAGGGGCGGGGAAGCCTGTTGCACCCGGACAAGGTCGGGACGGGCTGCTAGTACTGAATAAAGTGCAAAATGTAAATAATTTTAATTCCCAAATGAGCAGCAAAATCAATAGAGAAACAAACAGCATCTATAATACCACCCCCAAATTCAGGGGTTAATACAAGAAATCTTCTCATAGAAAAAAGCTGAAAGTGAATATTTATCATCGTGTGATCAAAAGTATCATCCTTTTAGCAAATCAGAACACAGATTTATGAAACATTATATTGCCTTAGCACCTAAGCATTATCTCATTAAATACATCTTAATTCTGCCCACTCTATGCTAATGTCATCCAGAGATCGTTGGACAAATTAGATGCATGAACTACAACAAACTATTATAAATTAACAGGGTGCAGTGAGGTAGTTGAAGGTCCTTGAAGAAAAATACAAGAATTAGGACAATGCTCGAAAGATTTCATCGAGAACAGAAAGAATAATGTCAATGGAAATTAAAAAAACAAGACTCTGCTTGACTGTGTGCTACAGAAATAACGTACAATGAAATGTGCAGGGGGAACATCCATTTTGAAAAAGATGACAGCTGGGCAGGTTCTGCACCTTGTTAATAACATACAAAAATATAAATGCAAAAATACCTCTAACAAAGGGCATCCTTAAAAGGGAGATCAGGACTGATATCCTCCAAGGTCACTAAGCAGACCTGAGGATCATTACCGGGGGCAGCTGAAACGCTGCTAAAGTATGAAGCCCAGCCATCAGTCTGGATTGCTACTTCCAAGGCCAGGGCTTCCAACTCTAAATTGAGGTGAATTTATAACCTGCCAAAAGGAAGTACTGTCCTTGATCTTACTAGCAGTTCTAAAGCAGTCTAGGCTTCATCCTTAATCCTGTTATTTCTATAATTAGCACAGATTTGTATCAACTTCTACAATACGGATCTCTACCCGAGATCTGATGGGCTTGCTGAGAGCCTTCCTTAGACCTGCATGGGCCTTAGAGCACTTATAATCAAACAAACCTTTCAACTTAGGTCTCCTGCCAGTGGATGACCTCATGAGTTTCCCCCTTTGCATATCTAGATATTTCAACAAAGGCCCTCCTGATTGCCATGTCTCCCGCATATTCGTTCGAGTAGGAGTTGACGGGTGATATGTTAGCCCCAATGAACTTTGATAAGAACCACTCTGGATTCACCCTCCCCAAGTAATAGACGGGCCATTGTGCCTGATCACCTACATTCCACCCACCAAGTCTGTATACACAAGCAATACTGCCCAAGTAGCGAGTATTAACTCAAAGCTTTGTGATCACTCCAGTATATGGCTTTAGTCTGTAAATTATAAACATGGACGAACACATTGGTTGTCACTAGAATATAATCTATGGTGCTCCCCTCTACCCTATGTAAGTATGACAAAATGGGGCAGTAGGTTCACTGACTTCATTAGCAAAAGTGAGGTTATAATATGCAAGAAGATGACAGAGTCTCCAAGCCCATCAATTTTGAAAAACTACCAAATTAAATAGACTGTGACACACCACAGCAATATGCAACCTAAACCCACTAAAATTAAACTAAAAATAAGCAGACCTCAGATATATGTGCATCATAATTACCTCCATGGAGTGTGAAGCATATACAGAAAGCACTTTACTCTGGGCAAACAATAGACAACTGACTAGACAATCAAAGAAAAAACACAAATGTTATTTAGCCCACCGATCCATGAACCGAAGACACTTTAAAGCTCTTCCAAGATCAAACACATTTTACTTTCACACTAACCTACAAAGACTCAAACTAAACATTGTGTAAACTCTCTACTCACCATTTACATCCAAATGACACTACTGGAAATGTTATAGGAAAGAGGATTAGTGAAGTGAAAGGGGACAAGAAAAAGGTGTGGCAGGGCACCCAAAGTGACAGATATGGCCTATACGAGCTCCTCCCGCTGGTGTTGGGTGGATGGGGGACTTAGTGCCATCCATCTCAGAGAGATGCTTTAGCAGGCTTTGTAAGTCACACTGATTTTGTGTTTGCTGCTTTTGTGGTGACTGCGTTGTATCCTGCCAAGCACGAGAGTAGTGGAAGTTCTGCATTTTGACACAGTGGAAGCAAGAAGGCAGCCTGTAATTTTGTATGCAGTGGCAAGCCAAAACACTAATGGAGCAACAATAAGCAGGGCTGAGACATACCATCAGGTGGACAATGTTGTAGTGTAATTTTGACATGGGAGAAACCCGTTCCGACAAATGGAAGTGCCATGCTAACGGGGGATAAGAGATGCAATGGACACGAACACGCACCCCCGGCAATGAATCGACCCAAATGGAACCAGCAGAAGACATCTGCTAGCAGTGATAGAGAGCTATGAGAATATTTTAATCATTGAGAACTTCAACGGAAGGAGCATTGTTAATAAGAGCAATGTGGGTGGAAAATAGAGTAGGAGGGAGAGGTCTGAGCAGTGGGACTTCTGGAGAGTGCTGCTAAGATCATATGACAATTTTTCTCCACTGAAGGCCAATTGGGGTTTAAGCAAGCGCACACTGCCAACTGAGATCTGTGCTGCTCAGGAGCAACTCATGAGGAGCCTGGTTGGGAAGAGGACTCTTACTAGGCCTCAGGCAACTGCAGCGCCTGGGAGAAAGACAACGAAGAGGAATATTTCTTAAGAAATTGTATTTCCTTGTGGCCACACAAGATTCATCGATTTCTAGAGCATAACACAGGAGGGCATTGATTTGTGAGCACTTTTTATTGTGGTGGGAATTCCAGACTGTCCTCTATGTTAGTTGTTTATCTTCATTTGAGTTTTTCAAAATATTTTTTTTTTAAAGAACACTGGACCAAATAATGCACATGTAATTAGGTTAGGTTGAACAGGAGAGTGGCTATAGAAAGGCATTATGAAGGCAGACGAGCAGGGAAATTGGACGTGGAAGTAGGTGAAAAAGGGAACCAAACTGTTTGTTTATAATTCAAAGCATTTTACATCACTGCCCCATGAGCTGAAATTGCTCGTTTGTAATTTCTTAGCCCCTCTGCAATACTAATCCATTTCGATTTTTAGAACTGTCCAAAGCCATCTTCAGCTTTTCTGCCCACATGCCATTTCTGCTATAAGCCAAAGCGCACAGAAGTCGCAAGAAGTGGTATTCTTGGGGTTCTGACTGGTTTTCATCCTTGACTTTCTAGAGTGTTTAGAATTAATGAAGGCAGCAAGATGGCTTACTAAGCTAACACTCGCCTCTCAGATCTGCCGTGATCCGAAGGTCAGGAATTTAAATCCCAGCAAGACAGATTCAGCCTCCCACCCTTCTCAGGTTGGTTAAATCAATTACCATTAAATCATCTCATTGGTACATTCTTGTTACAATCCTTGTACGCAGCAGAAGTGTGTTATGAGGCACTAAATAAACACAAGTAATTATCTTTAATGTTGCATATAGATTCTTGACATTTTAATGGTCCAAAAAGTTTGTATTTTGAAATGGTGCCGCAAATGGGGGACCGTAACTAAGCACACTGCACTGCTTCCTCTTGACATTAACAAAACTCAGTGCACTGCTGTTGGACTTGGCCCTTATGGCAGGTTCACCCCTAAACTTTTTGCTGGTAATGGTGACCTGGTGATGGTGATTTTTGGGTTCTGCGCACTTTCACTGTGTCCAAGTGGAAAGTGCGTGCGCACTCTGAGTGCGTGGAGTCAGGTAGGCCTGCCCTCCCATAGGAATGCATGGGGAATGTGTGTGTCCCTGGTAGTTCTTGATGCGTGGGGTGTACAGGCTCGAGTTTGGTATGTGTGAACTCGTGGGAGTGAATGCTGCGCGATGGTATGTGCAGCTTGTATGTGTCTAGTAGGGAAATGCCACTTCTAGACATGGCTATGTGTGTGCTGTGAAGGTGCTGGCGTGTGATTGGCTGGAGCTGGCTGGAGCTGGCTGGTGAGCCTGGCTCCAGGAAGGCTGGATGGGTCTGCCCGGTGGTGAGTGGGAGATTAGCATGCTGATGGCTGGGGAGGAGTGTACCTGTGTCCTGAATGAGGCTGGGTTTTCCCCTGACAATGCTGGCTCCGCCCCCCTGTGGTGCGACTAACGACCCTAGCCCTGCCAGTGAATAGAGTGTGCTGATGAGCACATCAAGGGTGCTCCAAGACCAGCTGCGACTGGTTCTGCCCCCACCCTGCACCTACAGACAAAGGGATTCTTAGTATAAAAATGGGGCTGTGTCCCCACAGAAACTGTTCTCTTCCAGGATCCTGAGGGGGCTGCTGCTGCTGTCGCTGGGCCAGAGGACCGCCACTTGGAGTGTCTCCCTGCCTGGAGACCCAGTGTGCTGGCTCTGGGCCCAGCCTTGCCCCCCCTGCCTGCCTACAAGGACTTTGCTGGATCCTTTCCTGATTTATAGCAGCGCTTGGCTTTTCCCTCCTAGCGCTGAGAGCGCTTTAATTTTATCTCTAGCGCTGAGGAGCGCTTTGCCTGCTCTGGGCCCAGCCTTGCCCCCCCCTGCCTGCCTACAAGGACTTTGCTGGATCCTTTCCTGATTTATAGCGCTAGGAGCGCTTGGCTTTTCCCTCCTAGCGCTGAGAGCGCTTTAATTTTATCTCTAGCGCTGAGGAGCGCTTTGCCTGCCTAGCGATTGCCCACCTCGCTTATTTTTGATTAATTTGCCCCCTGGCAGGTGCCCACCCTGCCAGGGACCTTGCCACTATATTTTGAGTTTACCTCGAGGGAGCCCACTCCTCGGTAAACTCTCCCCCCGCCTGGAAGTGCCGGAGACGGGCCGCCGCGCTGCCCGCGACGACCCGGAAGTGTTCCTGCCGGCCGGCCAATCACAGCGCGGCCCCGGGAGAAGCAACCGGAAGTCCTGCCTCGCCGCCGGGAGAGAAGAGCCCAGCAGCGAGGAGAGGCGGCAGAAAGGTGCAGGCGGGGCTCCGTTGCGGAGAGGAGAGCCCCGCCGCCCACAAGAGGAAGATCTGCAGGCGCCGGCAGGGCTCCGGTGGCAGAGAGGAGCCCCGCCGCCCAGGAAGAGCCCCGGACCTTCGCTACAGGACCCGGTGAGTGTGGCAGTGCCGGAGGGAGGGGCGCCGGGACACATTGTCGGTGTCCGCCCCCCAGGCAGCGCAACCTCGCGCTCGTGGGTGTGCGAAGCCACGAGGGCTTCAGGCGGTATCTTTGTTTGTTGGAGCCACGAGGCTCCGGAGGCCACCCCTTTTGACTGCTGAGCGGCTCCAGTTGGCAGAGGGCCGCTCCAGCAACTCTTGTGGGCATAATTATTTCTCGAGTCCCTCGAGAGGGACTCCAACGTTCTGAAGGGCACAAGGGGTGATAAAGCGGCCCCACTTGGCAGCGGGTCGCTCCCCCTGGTGTTGGCCCATTTGTTTTAAGAGCCCAGAGAGGTTCTTGAGGGCCACAGTAGTTTCGTAGAGCTCACGAGTGGCTTAGGCGCATTATTGTTGGTTGAGCCAGAGAGGGTCTTGGGGGACATTTTATTTCTTCAGAGCCTGCTAGGCTCCCACATCGTTTTTCCGCTATTGTTCCTTCTAGGAACCCAAAGGAGACTTACAGCTGCCCAGCACTTTGTGGGCAGCTGCCACGTTTAGGACCCTGACTTTGGGACACAGGGCGTCCTAGCCCCAACAAGGCCAGTTGGCCTAGGGACAGTCACAGGTGGTGACTAATGTGAGTTTGGCGCAATTGTTCATTTTCTGCACCTCTGAATGTGTTTTTATGCGTCATGTGCCTGTTCTTACACCTCTGAATGTATTGTTGATGCATCATGTGTTTTCCTTCCTAACACCTCTGAATGAATGTTATACATTGCATCATGTGTTATGTTCTTACACCCCTACAGGTATTGTGATACTTAGGTGGTTGTTTTTCTCCTAGTGCAGGTGGTGCTAGTGAGGTCCTGGTTACCAGTGATTACTGGTTGTGTGCTATTTTGTGCTAAAGTAATTTTACATTCTAAGTGCTATTTCTAAGAGTGTTACTTCTAAAAGTGCTGATTCCTGACAGTGGTCCAGGTGGCCCTGTCTTGTACATATCCCCTGTAAATTCTGCCCGTGCCTCTGGCACATTGTAAAGTGTGTGTTTTATCTAATGTGTTTTGGTGTAATACAAAGGCTATTTTTTATATAACCTTGTGTGGAGTTTCCTTTGTGGTGGGCCTTTGGGTGTTGTTGCTGGGGTGCGTGCGCAAATACTTAACTCACATCGCCTCCGAGTTTAGCCTTGCTGCTCGCGCCACGTTACCTAGAGGGTGAGCAGGGGTTATCCTGGCGTGTAACTCCCTTGCCCTGACTTGGGAGTGGTGGTCTCTGACTGACTTTGGCGAAAGCCCTGGCCAGCCAGGGATCCCATTTCTAACAACTGCATTCTGGGTACTTTAAAACAACTACACTGCACCTTAGCAGTATTGCCTCACCGCACTGCACTTCCCTGTAATAACGTGACACAGGGATGCTAACAGACAAATCTCAACTCCATCAATAGGGATACAAACACATCCTAGGAAGACTAACCTACTAGACTACAGTGCATCCTACGAACAAAAACAACACCTCCTACACACGTTAGTGCTCACTGCACTGTACATCAACAACACACCAGGGTCTTGGAGACAATAACCCAACACAATGTACCATATCTTAGAGATCCAAAAGACTGAACCGCAGGGATGTAAATGTGTGACAGCTAGGGGAACGGACCACAAATGCAAAAATGCATCACCCTACACTGCACCCCAAGGGCACTTACACAAAATACTGCTGCAAAAGGACAGCACTGCACCCAATGAACTGCATCCAGAAGACTTTAGCCCACCACAAAACTAGATCTAGTGGCACTGGCACATTACACTGCATCCTATGGACACATCATCAATGCATGACGTATGAGGAACACTACTGCACACAATGAACTGCATCCTAAGGAACTTAACTAATCATAATGTACCCCACGGATGTCAGATGATCACACTGAATCCTAAAACAGTACCCTAACACGAAAACACTGTATTCTCGGGACAATAACCATCTCCACACCACTGTATTCTGAAAATAGTAACCCACCACGCTGCAATAAAACCAAAAGACACTAACCCAATGCACAGCATTCCAGTAATCCTATACAACCACTCTTCAAACACCACACTACACACAATGCTGCACTGGGCGGCATGGGTAATAACCTACTACACTATACGTCAAGGACATCATTAACCAGCGGCACTGCATTCTACTGACACTGTACTGCATCCTAAAGACAGTAATCTATCATTATACAATGCATACTAGCCAAATGCACGTCTTTCTATGATCAAAAATCAACCACACCACATGCATCAAAGAGAATACAAATCCTCCAATGCAGTGTCTGATAGAGGCACTAACTTACCAGACTCAACTCTCCTAGGAATGAAAACAGATGACAGAAATCGAGGGTCACGGTCACATCACAGTGCACTCTGTACTAGGTACACCGACACCACACCACACAGCATCCTTGGAACACTACACTAAACCCTGCACTACATACTAGGGGTACAGCTCCACCATTCTGAAAAGCAAAATATGTAAAGTAAGCAACCCTACTGCATCATAGTGACTCTAAGTTAAAAAAAACTGCATCTAATATAGTGAACACTATGCAACGACATTATGTCATTGTGTTGAAACTAACCCATCCCACTGTACTCTATCAAATGTATCCAGTTACATTGCATGAGCTCCCCACACCAATCTGCTTTCTAGGGATAATAGCACACCCCTCTGAACTGCTTCTCAGGGGAACTAGTTCAACACACTTCACTGCATTGTGCTAGAACTTCATTTCCTAGCAAATCTAGTCATGACTTGCCTGTAAGGCCACCAAAAACATCACTAGACATTCGACAGGCACAAAAAAGATGCATGAAGATGGTCAGTGCCTATGATTAACTGGTGTAGAACGGTGCAGACTGGGTTGTCAGGCCACCATACTCATAACTTGGCAAACAAACTAGAATCTACCTGTATACGGTTCAAAGGGAAGCAAGGCTTTACTGAGGAGAAAATAAGTCTGGCAGACTAGCCTCTCGTCTGGCCTAACCAGAGAGGGATCTCCCTTTTTTTGTCACACAGTCTCTCACAACCACTTCGGATCGTATCATGTTATGATGCATCCAGAGATGGATAGCAACATACTTCAAGAGGATGAGAATCTTTCATGAATGCGGAAATGACGGTCAGGCAGTGTCTTCCCTAGTTTACCCGGACAATTTTCCAGAAAATTCTTCAACTTGCAATACTGGAGAAAAATGTTTCGTTTTAAAACCATCACATGAAGTGGCCAATGCAACCTGATCAAACCGCGTTCAACCATGATACATGTGCTGCACGTACGTGAGCTGCATGCGCTCCACTGCATCTTGAATCAAAATATTGATTGAGCTTTCATCACCAAGTCATAGATAAATGCTGTTGACGAGTTTTCAGTTGAGCCATGAGTTCCCAGAAAAATTAAACTTTAATATCATACACTTTTATGGACTGGGTACAGAGCAAGAGGAGGGGTCACCTGTATACCAAGCGAAAGTCTAACAGAAGCTGAACGCTAAACCTACAACTTTGAAATTCTGCTCATGTGATTAACCAATGCAGATCATCAGTGCATTAGACTATTTGTGATTTATTATTTCCTTGACTGTAATCTATAGTTCCAAGACATCTTTCTTGAGCTAATTATGGACTCTCTGAATGATCCAAGGTAAGTAACATTAATCTGCAAATGGCACTGCATTAATCTCCTCTGTCCAAATGTATATGAGACAAGTTGCTTTACATTTAAACAAGTGTTAAAGGTGTCTCTAGCACAGCAAAGGTTGTGTGGTAGATCTTGCGCTCGGTAGAAATAGGACTTTGAGAACCTCACGACCTTACCTCTGATACTGTCACATCTTTTGACAATGAATTTCCCTCTTAGGGACACTGTCCCATTCTTGTAACTATTATAATGAAATAGAAAGCTAGTTAATTGGGACAGAATCCAGTCAACACATGATTGGACTTGAAAATCCAAGAGAAAACCTGCTCCATACTCCTTGAGTGGAAAAGTGAGGGCAGCCAATACTTCATTTCTTTGCCAAAAAATTGAAAACGAGGACCAGTCAAGGCCTGACACACACACTGGAACAAGACACTTTGAAACAAGAAAGTTGAGGGTATGAGACCAGATGGCTGAAAACATATCCATGCAGATAAGTTACTGTTTAAGGGTCACTTAGCAATTTATCGTAAAGCCCATAAGACAATCAAAGTTTCTTTTTATGAAGAGACCATCAAGTAATCTAACAACCAAGCAATGGCACTTTTATAAGACAAAAGAAAATCTGCTAACACCAAGAGTTAGGCAATATGACTGCCATTTGCTTCTGCTAAAGTATCTACCAAAAGGAGCAAAGTTCAGGTAACTGATGAACCTATATTGTTTTAAACACACTATCTTTCATTGACCCAATGTCTTTTAATTTCAAATTTGTTTTATTGGTTTCAAGAGCGTCATTTGTCATTACAATGAAAGGAAGTCGTAGCATGCAAAAAAGGCCATCAAGCAGATAAGATTCACAGTGTACAGAGTGTATATGAATGTTCATTTGTGCCCGGTAGAGCAGGGATACGATATTAGAGGTGCAGACACTCCTTGCCACGCAACAATGAAACCACAGTAAGTAAAACCCCAACTGTAAACCCCCCCCATATTCCCCTGTCCCACCTCCCGATTCCCACTCCGCCCAGTGTGCCAGTCATATGGGGTAGTCGAGCCCACAGCCTCGTGATGACGAAAGCGGTCACTCAGGTGGACGTGTGGATTCATTCGTGTTCGCCGTAAGTCTAAGAATACGTAGGTATTTAGGGCACGACCCAATGTCTTTTGAAGAAAAAGATCACCCTTTACAATGACCAAAACTGCCCCGTTTTCCATTTGAGGCAATGCTGGGTTTGCTAGGTGCCTCGTTTTCAGAGTGTTAGCCTAATCTGAAGAGGGTTAATTAATTCTTCCTTTAGAGAGGCTTCCATTGCGTTAAGTTGAAAGAAGCATCTATCGTCACACTTGTCAAGAAATCAGGTTTCATCCTGAGGACCCCAGAAATTACCATCCTTTTTGGCCGCTTTCTTGCATTAGCATAAGCCATGGAGAAAGTACTGAAAATTCAGACTAAATTTAACCTCGGACAGTGTAAAATTCTAGACAAACATCGGTTTTGGTTAAGATATCGTTCTAGCCTGGAGGCAGCTCTGCTAGATGGGCAGAACATGAGAGACTCCTTAGTTAGCTCAAATTCATCTCTCAAGGGCTGTGCCCACTGATGGGTCAGCCATCTGCGATACTGTGGACTGCCAAGTTCTGGTGGTATACGGAAACAGTGGGCAGAGTCGAGCAGACCACATTTGGTTGGTTAATATCTTGTTCTAAGAACATTCCACACATGTGAATTTGGGTTCCTATCCATATAAACTGAACTATGCTGTAGGGTAATGTACAAGCTTAGTCATGCCGTTTTAATTTGACCAAAAATAGGACAATCGTGTAATACCTAAAAGAGCCCGGGTATTCACTAATCACAATAGAAAAATTAGTAATTCTCAGGTGCATATATATCAAAAACGAACTACATATATGATAACATAATAAATCCAGCATTAGGGTTCATTGGGCTGTAAAGAAAAAACCTTTATTTAATGAACACATAAATCTAGTCTCAATTATTTCTAATGCAATGAAGAAGAACAATATGTTATGTTTTATTATGTTAATGCTTTTTATTGTGCGCACAGCTACTCCAGCTAAGGAGCGTCCTGGCGCATTTGACAAGGAAGCGCATAAAAAGAACATAACACAGCAGAAAGGAAAACCAAGAAGGACCACTCTATTTTAAAAGTACTTAAACGGGCTGGAGCTTAAGGGCGGGAACTAGAACAGGAATGTTTTCAAGGCTTTCCGAAAAGCCATGAGATCCTCCAACAGGCGAATTTCCACCGGGAGAGAGTTCCAAGCTGATGCCGCTTTTACACCAAAGGAACGTCCCCCCATACGGCAGAGCCTGTATCTAGGGACTACAGCCAAGGCCAAGCCCTGGGAGCGAAGAGTGCGAGTAGGGACATAAAGAGAAAGAGAGCAGGCCAGGATTTCAGGGCCAATGCCTTTCAAGATCTTAAAGGCCAGGCAAAGGATCTTGAACAGAATACGTTTCCTCACAGGAAGCCAATGTAAGGAGCGAAGGACATTCGTCACCGAACAAAATCTAGGCAGGCCGACAATCGCCCTGGCTGCGGCATTTTGTACCCGCTGCAGTCGAGTAAGCTCAGCCTGATTCGCCCCAGCGAGAAGAGAGCTCGCGTAATCCAGGCGAGAGATGACAGTGGCCTGGATTACTAACTGTCTGGTTGGGGCGTCGAAATACTTGAGGACAGGTCTTAAGCCTCTCAACAGACCAAAGCAGCATGCAGCTGTTCTTTTAGTATGTCCTACGAAAGTAAGACCCGAGTCTAGCCAGACGCCTAGATTTTTCAGCTCCAACACCGGCGTCGGGGATGGTCCCAACTCTGATGGCCACCATTGGTCACCCCAAAGTTCCGCTCCCCTTCCGACAACCATGACCTCTGTCTTAGTGGCATTCAGCTGGAGACAGTTCCCCGTCAGCCAGCTAGCCACCGCCTTCAGTCCATCCTGAAACCTGGGGGCATCAACTTCCGCATCCCCGCTGAAAGTAACCGCCAGCTGTGTGTCGTCGGCATATGAGACCAAAGTTAGGCCCCACTGCCTAGCGACATCAGCCAGCGGTCTCACGTACAGATTAAACAGCGTGGGGCTCAGCGAGGATCCCTGCGGAACCCTCATGGCCAGTGGCTGGAAGTTGGATTTGAAGGGAGGGATGGAAACACAGAAGGAACGATTGCCGAGGTAGGAGCGGAACCACTGCAGAGCCTGTCCGCCGACACCTATCTCCTCGAGCCGATGCAGGAGGATGCTGTGGGAGACGGTGTCGAAGGCGGCGCTGAGATCTAACAATATCAGCGCCACCGTCTGACCAGCATCCAACACCGCACGGAGATGTTCCACCATCACAAGAAGAGCGGTCTCCGTGCTGTGCCCAGCACGGAAGCCGTTTTGTGTGGGGTCGAGGACATTGGTTCGGGCGAGATAATCTGCCAGGGCCAAGTTGACATGGGCCTCTGTTATCTTCGCCGGCCAGGGCAGCAGCGAGATGGGACGGTAGTTTTCGGGCTTAGACGGGTCCAAGGAAGGCTTCTTGATAATAGGGGACACCACCGCCTGCTTCCACTTAGTTGGAACCACCCCTGACTCCAAGGATAGGTTGACAAGGGAGCACACAGCAGAGCGCCCCATAAAGGCCTGATCTCTAAACAGAGCCGGTCTAACTGGATCAGATGGAGAACCAGATTTAACTCGCAAAGCGAGTTTGTCAAACCCGTCCAAGGAGAGAGGGGGAAAGGAGAGCAGGGTGGTAAGATGTAACGTCCCATTAGAGCTTCCCAAATCAATCCCTGTGCTAGGAAATGCCTGATAGATTGCTTCGACCTTTCCTAGAAAGTACGAGGCAAGGGATTCGCAGTGGGAGATGGAACTCACCACTGCAGAGGAAGTTCGCTTCGCCACAAGATCCTTCACTGCCTTAAAGATGGTCTTCGACGGGTTTGGGCTACTGCGAATTTCTGCAGCATAATAAGCCGCTCGAGCACGACAGATAGCCCGATGATAAATCTTGGTAGAAATAGCATATGCAGCTTTTAAATCAGCCCCATATGTCTTTCGCCAAGCTCTCTCGGCCCGTCTACAGGCTCCCTTCAAGGCACGCAGGGCACTATCGTACCAGGGACTCGACTCTCTAGTACTGATTTTACTCGATATGATGGGAATCAGAGTGTCGAGAGCCCTGGTAGTCCAGGAGCAGAAGCGGTCATAACCCTCTTCCGCATCTTTCAGTGGACCCAGTGGATCTTCCGCTAGAAGGCGATGAAAATCCTCAAGCCTGAGTTTGTTCCACAGTCTCCTTGGAACACGTCTCACCGAAGGGATGGAGGGGGCCGTTGGAATGGGGCACACAATGGTCACCAGGAAATGGTCGGTCCATGCTAACGGAGAAATAGATGTGATTTTAGTCTCTGGCAAGTTGGTGAAAAAGGGGTCAAGAGTATGTCCCCCTATATGGGTAGGCTGCGAGACCAGCTGAACAAGCTGAAAGGCCTCTAAGTCAGCGGAAATGCTGCGTACCGCCAAGTTGGAGGGTGTGTCGAAATGTAGGTTCAGGTCGCCCAAGATTGAATAATTGGCACATCCAGTAACCAGTGTGCCGAGGGCATCCGGGAACGAATTTCTAAATACCACATCACTCCCCGGCGGACGGTACACCACCATCCCAGTGAATGTAAACTCAGGGCTGACAGAGATTTTAAAAGAGGCACTTTCACAACTGGCGATATTGAGGCCACACCACATGCACGCAAAGCAGGACCAAACTATAAGCGCGATGCCGCCACCTCTGGAAGATCTATTCAGAGTGGACATAGAATAGCCGGGAGGGCAGACCAGATTGGGAATAGCTACATCCGTGTCCTGAAGCCAGGTCTCAGTGATGGCCAGAACATCCGGGGCTCCGTCCTCGATTAGATCGTAGATGTTCTGGTGGTGACTCAAAGCCGATCTAACATTTAAATTTAAAACCCGCAAAAAGGGCAAAGAGCCCTTAAGCTGGTGGGCTCAAAATGAGGCCTTCCGGAGGATAGACCCCGGTGGATCCAGCGCCCAGCCGTCGCAGCGGCAACGATACGGACCACATAACGGATGGACAGGCGGCAAATCGCACCTCCAAACAGCCTGGCCGATGGTAAATAGGCTCTCTCTAGAATAGGTCAGCATGACGACACACTGAGGGGGCCTGCCAGAGCCCAGCTACCCGCAGCGTCCCGCGCGGACGGGCGCAGACGGGCAGGACTCTGGCACGACTCAGGCCACGCAAAGGCGCGCCCGCTCCGCGATCCCGCTCCGCTAGGGGAGGAGCTTTAAGTAGGCGTTTCTCTCAGGTACTCATGCGCAGGCGATAAACTAGCGCCTCTACCCCACTCCAAGATGGCGCTCAGGGTCCCAGACACAACTCACCCCAGGTACCGGACCCGCCAAGCGGCGGTGCAACAACTATTACTGTGCAGGTAAGGGGCCACGGTCCAACAGGTGCACACAGATTAAAAAGCTAAGAAAAGTGAAATTAAAAGCGGAATTCGGCAGCGCGAGCGTTCCGACCGCAGATGCGCAGCCTTGTCAGAGAGGGAGCCGGGGACTCGCCTTAAGTAGGCGTTTCCCTCAGGTACTCATGCGCAGTCAAGCGCAGGCGATAAACTAGCGCCTCTACCCCACTCCAAGATGGCGCTCAGGGTCCCAGACACAACTCACCCCAGGTACCGGACCCGCCAAGCGGCGGTGCAACAACTATTACTGTGCAGGTAAGGGGCCACGGTCCAACAGGTGCACACAGATTAAAAAGCTAAGAAAAGTGAAATTAAAAGCGGAATACAATCGAGCAAACTACAAGAATATAAATACATAGTACATATAAATTCAAAACAATACAGGACATCCTATATACAAAGTTTCATGCCACATTAAGAGTCTCAAATTATATTTTTCCTTCCAATCAACACTCATACTGGATTTTTGTTTCCTTTGTATATGCAATTCATTTTTGATATACGCATTTGACAATTATGAATAACAAATTGTTCTGTTTGGAGCAATTTTCTGTTATTATTTAATATACGATTCAGACCCTGCTAGCTTTAACTTAACAACGAAGGTAGGTGCAAATACCAGTTCTACACAAAGCATAACCAAATTGACAAACTCTGACAGAAGTGACGGCTAATGTAAACAATCCGGTGGGCTCCATGAAATAAACTCCTCGACCCAAAGCAGCTCTAAGAAATTGACTTGTATCAATAGCATCTAGTTCCAATTTAACTAGTTCAGAGACCGAGATAATCACAGAGGTGATCATGTTTGCGCCGCATTTCACTAATGCACCATGTTTTTCTCCGTCTTTTAAATCACTCCACCCTCGAGTTACCAGTGCGATTCTCACTGTGATGATACCACCAATACCATCACACCCTAGCCGCCTATAGCCCACTAGCACCCGCTATAGTGACGGCAATCAGATGTGCGCAACTCTGTACATCCTAATGACTCTACTTTTTCCTTGTATGTTTTGTCTCTTGTCCTTTTATGTTATATGTACAGGTGGTCTTGAGAAGGGAATCCCCCTCTCACACATAGATACACTTTAGGGCGTGTAGACACATAGTCTCCACTACACCCCCACTAGTTTACTCACACTCACCTTTTTATTTAGGTCCTGAAGAAAGCCAGCTTAGTCATAAGGCACTGGCTGAAACATGTTGACCCATTGGATGTGAGAGGTCGTAACTCGCCTCTTACATCCCCTTGCCTTATTTTTAACCGCTGACGGAGGCCCAGGTATTAAAGTCTAATTTTACCCTCGGGTACTGGGACCACCGCCTAGCCGTTTTAACATCACTTCCTTAACTATCTTCACTGCACACTCAGCAATATACCAGCTCCGCTGTAGTCAGGCGTTGAAGCACACCCGGGGCACGCTAGGTGCTACTGGGTGGGCCCGATGATGAAGCATGCCACCAACTAGGTTGGTGGGTGAGGGCTTTATGAACACACCTGCCGGGTGTTCACACTCCGTGACAAAACATACCAGAGTCTTCCCCCTCCCTTAATAACTTTTGTAAATTAAAGTAATTTGAGCTAGTCTTTTTTTGATTAAACCTCATGTTTGTGTTACCTTCTAGATTAAAAACTTGAAGCTGAATGATGACCTTCGACTTTTCGTCTTCAAAACACTTTACCCCAACCCTTCACTTATTAGGAGGCTACAATTGGAGAACTCAAGATATATTTACTAAGGCCATAATAAATTCCAGATTAAATCCTCATCCACCTACATTCATCTGTTGCTGTATCAGTTGCGATTTTGAATTTATCTAAGAAGAACGTATGGTGTCTGGGATGTTTCGAGGAAATGTAACACAAAGCTTGAAAAACTGTAACATATCTGTGTACAGGACAACAACATGAGTTCATACCTCAGAAGTGTGAAAATTCAGTTGCTCCTAGCAGATTAGAGAGTGGAATTCAAATGCCTCTGTATCCTGCTCAAAGCAATAGGTTCCATGAAGTTGAAAAGCATCTGGCACAGGGTTAGTAAAGCCTGGCATTTTATCCAAAACAGGTGCTGGGGAAAATATTCCCCATCTTTTATCTGAGACACTGGAATAGGTTTTCAGAGCAAGTAAGAGTCATTGGTTCATATCTTTGAACAATGGTAATTCTGTTCCATAGTTGTTTATCTTGTATTAACTAGATTGCACCTAGCGCTCCAATCTATGGAGGTGCTTTACCAATTCTACTTAAATGCTTTCAATCAGCACTAAGCCACCACAGTACTGTGGATCCTAGGCGCATGCAGAAGTCCACTCCAGATGTAATATGGGCGAGTCCCGCCAGGATTTGGCCAGAAAAAAGTGCTAACTCAAGTCTACATCTGAAATACTAAATGTAAGGACTCTGTCCTCTTCTTTTAAAAGATGCCACAGAAAAACATAATCTAGTTGCAGACAGAAGCTACAAAACGAATCTGTCTTTCCCCTTCCTTCTTAAGCACGAAAAGCTGGCCCTGAAATTTGGTCTCCCCTTTATATCGGTTTACTTATAACTTTAAAGCCCTTTTGAGGTTGGATCATGTTTAGTCTCCAGCCCAATTGTTATGAACCATCATAAAGAGGGGATATGAAATACGCCCTTCTGATGAAATACTGTGATGCACTGATCTTCAAACCAGAATTGAGAAGCGCTAATAAATGTGTGCATAATTAGAATCTACCGTACACAGCACACTCAGATGGAGTTGATTTTCATGCTGATACATCAAACGATCCACAAAGTGCAGCTGTGGATAATACATCGCACACCAAGGGCGTCTCAAATATGTTCTGTCCTCCCTTGGTGCAATTGCCATTAAAGTTCAACTGCAACCTCTCTTGCTGCCATGTGCATTGTTGACAGAATAAACAACTGGTAAAACACTGTGCACGGATTCAGAAGTGATGCATAAATACAATGGCTCGAGAAAAGTACTGTACTTGGCTTTTTTACATGTGTGGAAATTTGAAAGAAAGGGTGCTTATTAGAAATCACTGGGATTATTGAGTCACAAACCTAGTGTGCATTACATTTTAGATCAAATAGTTTTAATGCCGATATTTACATATTCATAAATCACTCTATCAATAACTAAATATGAATAATGACTTCTATTTACATGGGACAGCGCATTAGGGTAAGCTCTTTTACCTTGCTCTTTGGATGCAACATAGGACACAGATCTACTAGAAAATTCAAAACATCGAGTTGCTTTACACTGGATTAGAAGACCACACTGCCTCTAGCTTGTTTCCGGTCCAGGGAAGACATGGCTTGGTAGTTCGGGCTGGACTGTTCCCATGAGGCACAGGGTCAGACTGATTTGCATATAGCCATGTCTGAACTGGGGTGGCAGAGTGGGCTAAAGAACGGTGATGGATGAAACCCAGATCTTTTGACTGGGTATGAGTGTTTGATTGGTTCGGATGCTCTGTCCATCACCACCCCAATTTGTACCGCTTTTGGCCGCCATAAGTGTGGCAGGGTATGGTCAGACATGAGTCCCTTGCTCACTTTGCCACTGGATTCAAGCAAGCCGGGCTGAAGACGGCTGTAATGCCAGAAACCGGTCCTCGGAAGCTTGTTTCCGGTCCAGGGAAGGCATGGCTTGGCAGTTCGGGCTGGACTGTTCCCATGAGGCACAGGGTCAGACTGATTTGCTTATGGCCATGTCTGAACTGGGGTGGCTGAGTGAGCTAAAGAATGGTGATGGATTAAACCCAGATCAGTTGACTGGGGGTGAGTGTTTGATTTGCTCAAACGCTCCGTCCATCATCCCCTTTTGTATCGCTTTGTTCGCCCTAAGTTGGCAGGATATGCTCAGACGTGAGTCCCTTGCTCACTTGGCCACTGGATTCAAGATAGCCTGGCTGATGAGGATTATGAATCCGAAACCGGTCCCAGGATGTTTTTTTCCGGTCCAGGGAAGACATGGCTTGGCAGTTCGGGCTGGACTGTTCCCATGAGGCACAGGGTCAGACAGATTTGCATATGGCCATGTCTGAACTGGGTCTGAACTGAGGTGGCTGAGTGAGCTAAAGAATGGTGATGGATTAAACCCAGATCAGTTGACTGGGGGTGAGTGTTTGATTTGCTCAAACGCTCCGTCCATCATCCCCTTTTGTCTAGCACAGACGGGACTACACTTTAGGGCAAACAAATGTTTACAAAATCATTCCCACTCTGAGTCTATGTTTACAGCTGGAGTACAGGTGCAAACGATTGTTGGTGTGTGTACGCAATTACGCATAACAAAAGCAACATTTGATACTTTCATACTTCACCAATCTTCTAGTAAAGATGGATTTATTTACATTTTAATTGCTGTTATCCATGTACCCTAGCGTTTTGCACCCCATTGAAAGTCAATGAGGAAAGTCACCAGGCTGACAATCTCTGGTGACAAATATGGATTCCAGCAGAGTGACCCTCTTTATTTCTTCTGGCTGTTTCATAGTCAATAAAGGAATATGGAAGCAATCCCAGTTTCTCAGCTCCCTCTTTTTTAGGAATGAATATAAGCAGATGGACTGACATCCCTGCATTTCTCCAAAAACCTCCAAATTTCTTCTAGATTCCAGTTTGGATGCGACCAGGAGGGATTGCGAAGGTCAGAGACTCACAGAGACAGGCCCAACAATCTTTGTAATCCAACAGCTGCTGCTCGGACACTGCAGTCGCTGGCACACACCCCTCGACATGGATTCAGCGATGAATGTTTTAGAAGTGCACGGGATGGGCTGCTAGAAGTAAAAGTAAAACCATGCATTCTTAGGCATGGTAGAAGGACATATTGAAGTAGCCAGAGTCCAACACGCTCCCTGCTGATGACCTGTTGCTAGCACGGCGCTCAACCGCTGCTCAGACATATCCAATGCCTCCCTTTTAACAGGAGTCCCTGAGCAGAGAGGGCTTGTGCCACATAAGATGTCGTGAGACCAGATCATGAAAGCCAAAAACCGGAGCATTCTTCAAACAGGGATCACAAACATAGAAAACACAGACAATGAGATACCAAGGGGGGCTAAATGCAGCTTTTACACATAGCTTCATCTGTGGTAACTACATTGTTTTGCGCTAGAGCCTGCTAGCTAACCCTGCACTGGATCACGTGAACGATTGCCTCCCTCTGTGTCCAGTTGATCCTCTATGAAAACAGGGAGGTGCTAAATGTAATGAAATTCGCCAACACAGGTGGAGAAAATCTGGAACTGTCATGGAAAATCTATGACACGTGGTCACTCCGACAAGTCTAGACAGTTCTCCAAATGGCCATCTTAGTTTCAGCATTTAACATATTCTTAAGTAGCTGCTGCAGCCAAAATCACCAATAGGGCAACCAATAAATCATGCTCAACCAAGAAGATGATAGGCTCAGAAGGACAACGAGCCACCCGCCAAAGCTGGGCAAATTCTTTCTGGTTTCAACCGGTTAATGGCTCTCATGTGACATTTCAAAAAAGAATGCACCGTGCAGTGCGTATACCATGTCTGTTTACAGCGATGAAGACTAATTCTGCGTCTCAACCCAGTATCGCTCTGAATTTGAATATTAAGTGCCTTTGTCGCGTCACACAGGTGATGGTCACTCGCGCAGCACAGATTGGTAGCTGGACTCACGAGTTGAGGCAAGTGTTTGATGTTTCACCCATTCATCCAAGGAGTCCTACCAGCTCAAAATACAAGGAACAGCCCATTCCTAGGTCACTATGCTCGAAAATTCTCTGTGCTTCATCTTTATAAAAGTCCCTCCTGGCGGGGTAGTAGGTAAGCTCTGTTCCCGCTCAGTAGAATGTTTTAGAAGCTCGCATTGATCAGGCAGGGCCCCTGGTGCCTTGGCTCAGGGCTCGTCTTCTTGGAGGCGAGGTGATTTGCATGGGATAATTACTGGTGTGCGTCCTCTCCCTGCACTCCTAGCCTGCAATGGATGACCTGTCAGGTGTCCGGGACGGAATAAAGCTGTCCCTGCTGTAAGAGATTGCCCCCTCTGTGTCTCATTCAGGCCCTGCTCCTGCATTGAATTACCACAGCGCGGTGATTAATGGGCCCGTGTCTCGGGCGCTTGAAGGATGGCTCTGCAGGCCTGGCCGGCCCACGGCTCCGCCAGCGGTGCGATGGAACCGGAAGGTCAAGCGCGCTACGAGGGGTCAGTTTCCACAAAGGGGGAGGACCGAGAGACGCACCTCGCGCGCCAAACGCATGCCGCGCGCCAGCGTTTCAGAGCAACGCAAAGAGATAGATCTGCAGCCTTTTCGCAGGGATCAGCCCTGCACTCTTTCCAGACTGCAAGCGGGTCCAACGCAGGCTCGGGAGGGGCCTGTCCTTGACAGATTTTACAGAATAACCACCGAGTATGTAAATGAGGTCCATAAAACGAATTACGCACAATTCTTTTATTCGAAAATATGCTAAGGTTCCCCACCACCTCCCAGGACCTACGATGGGCATCACTGGGACAAGGGGTGCATATGTGACCACACCGTATTGCACGCCAAGAATACTGCAGTAATGGAGCTTCTATTGGCGGTATTGGGTCTCGCATAGCCCCACATATTGGTATCGTCCACAAGTTACAACTAGTCTTGAAGACCTGCTGTGGACAATACCAATACTTCTGGGTCTGCCTGTCGCTTACCCTGAACCTGCAGCTAAACATGGAGTGTCAAAGGGCCATCGCCAGGAAGGGGGAGGCGAGAGCCCCAAAACAGCTATTTGTATTATGCCCTTCGTCAGTGTGGTGTGATCCTTGCCTAAAGTAAAATCCTAATATCAAGCCGCACCCAGGATAATGGGGCATGCTCCCTTTGGGGCGCCCTTGCAAACGCAGGTGCTATTTATACATTCTCTTATCACCACAGTCTGGCACTTCAGTAGAAATGTTAATAGGTTCTACATTGTCTAGCTCAGTATTGCTGCGTCTATACTCTAGAATACAAGACGGACAAGACGGAAGTCCGCATCCTGGGATCATCCCCATCCGCCTGGGACGACTCCTGGTGGCCCCCTGCCCTGGGCACCGCACCCAAGCCAACGGACCATGCACGCAACCTGGGCTTCATCCTGGACTCCTCCCTCACGATGACCAAACAAGTCAACGCCGTCTCGCCATCCTGCTTCAACACCCTGCGCATGCTCCGAAAGATCTTCCGGTGGATCCCCACCGAAACCAGGAAGACGGTCACCCAGGCCCTCGTCACCAGCCGACTGGACTACGGAAACACCCTCTACGCGGGAACCACAGCCAAACTCCAGAAAAGACTCCAGCGCATACAGAACGCTTCTGCACGACTCATCCTGGACATCCCTCGCCACGACCACATCGCCGATCATCTGAGAGACCTGCACTGGCTCCACGTCAGCAAGAGGGTCACGTTCAGACTCCTCACCCATGCACACAAGGCCCTACAAGACTTGGGACCCAAGTACCTCAACAACCGCCTCACTTTCTACACACCCACCCGACAGCTCCGCTCGACCAGCCTTGTCCTCGCCACCGTCCCACGTACTCGCAGAGCCACCGCCGGAGGAAGATCCTTCTCCTACCTGGCGGCCAAAACATGGAACTCCCTCCCCATCCACCTACGGCTGACCCAGGACCATCTCTCCTTCAGAAAGCAACTCAAGACCTGGCTATTCGAGCAGTAGCGGACCCCCCCCCTCCCAGCGCCTTGAGACCCTCGCAGGTGAGTAGCACGCTTTACAAATTCGCCTGATTTATTGATTGATTGATAGGAGAATGAAAGGCTGCATTGGCTGCAACAAGTTTCGATCCTGTTACCTTCACTTTGGAACATGCATAACTAAACTCTCTGACCGGCTGTACATGCTGCACACGTTTGCCTGTTGGGAAGATGGCGGCGGAGACCAACATGTATTCACAAAAGCTCAGTGGCTAATGCTAGCAAGATGCTGCAGGTGCTTAAAACCTGTTGCAGAGATCTCTGTAAAGAGCATAGCCACAGGCTGAATCATTATAAAATAGGTTATATGGTTAATGTGGCTTTTTCAGAGCACTGTGTAACCTGAAGCTCACTTGTCTGAATCCCAGCAAGACAGAGCAGTGGACTTGTGCATTTGTCTTCATTTTAAAAACTTCTGGTTTTGGCATACAGAGGATATGCGCGTGCTTACCAGCAAAGCATGCCTCTGAAATCTTTCAGTGTTAACCGCAATGTCAATTTAGGTCGACAAAATGACTACTATTTTGTTTGGTAATAAGTAACACCGATTAGTAAGAGTCAAAAATATTTTGCATCGTGTGCCATATGGTCAATATTGGTGTAAATATACACACAGAACGGCATACCTGTAATACTTTGCATGTAATGTTGAACTAACACATTTTCCTTGTCTCTACTCAAGACATTTGGCGGCAATTGTTGCCACTTGGATTTATTAACAAACACATCTCGCCCTTTTGTTGAATAATATCCATATCTTATTATGCCTCTCTAGTATTATGTATTTTAGGTCCTGCATATGCCTATTAGACACAGTCATTGTAACCTCGACCACCCCCAGCCTTCACACAATAAACGTTACACTAAATATTTCCTAAACACAACAGGTTACTGTAGTAAACGGTCTTTTTTCTGCATGCCTCAGATTTTTCACATTTTATGGATATATTTTTGGTGGTATTAGGATTCTGCGCTTTGATACTGCCAGTCAGTGTCACAGTGCATGTGTTTTTCCATTAACCAAGGGTCGCTAACAGTGCTGGAATACAGGTCGGACTGGGACCAAAAACAGGACCAGGCACCTAAACAAAATTGGCCCCCGTTAGCGAACCACATAGCTAAACAAGCATTTGCAATGCAGTTGGTCTCGCATTTTCTCGACATTCTAAATAACAATACCTTTTATTTATGTTTTGGTTTTTAAAACATAAATAAAAGGCATTGTCATTTACAACGCCAATAGCTCAATCTCTCAAAAGGGCGAGACTTATTGCATTGCAAATGTTTGTTTATAAAGGACATAGATAGGCTCTTAAAATGACTGTGCATTGCCATTATAGCCGATGATAGTATTACATACTGCTTTCCTATGGTACCATGGGACTCCCACTCTGACGACGGAGAATGATTCAAGGATATGTCACAGGGGCGGTTTCTTCATTAGGGCGGCAGGGCTCCGCCCCCACTTCAATGTCTGCATCGCCTTTTCATTATTTTTTTAACAAACAGTTAATCAAATAAACTTCAAAAGAGTGTGACCCTGTCCCTCACTCTGCGCGAGGGTCAGGCAAACTCGGGTACTTTCAATATAGGCACATGTGCTAAAGCGCATGTGCCGTCGTAGGATTTGGAGGGCTTACCTGGTTTAGGCCCTGATCCTCGGTGGCCGATAACACTGTGAGGCACTGAACCCTTATGACGCACTACACGCAGGGCTCTCCAAACCGGTCTTGTTGATTGAAAACAGCCTGGGTGTTCTAAGCATAGGCCCTGGGTTTCGAAGGCTGTCCGTTTATCAGCGAGGGTGTAGCACTGCACCCGACCCATTTTCTAAGTCGTCGCTGCGTGGGGTGAGAACAAGCCTCCATGACCCCCCACCCCACTCTGGGGTGAGAGGTTTGCAGTGAAGACGACGCTGGCTGTCCACGAAGTGACCTGTCTGCATGATAAAAGCAAACAGGTTGCTGCGAAGCTCAGACAGAGTACCCACAGAGAAGAAATCGATTCTGACTACTTCTCTTCACGTCATTTGTGTCTATCATACCAAGACTCAGGTAACAAGTACAAAAAAAATGAAAATAGCCATCACCTTACCACTGATTCATGCGCAATGTACATTTGTTGTCACAAAAAATCTTCATTTGTAGAACAATAGCGAAGCTCCTTTAGGGAAAACGGCCTTTGTATATTGATCCTCCTCCTACGAGGTGCCGTGCGTGGACGACATGCGTGCATAAATGCTGTTATTAGACCGGAAATGGCGGTCCGGTGTTTGGAGTTGTGTGCTTATTTATCGGTGAAACGTGTCTTGTATACTCATCACAGTAGTGTGTCCATGTCATTGCTTCATGTTTGCGAACCACGTCAGTCCTGCTGACTGTCTGCAGTGGTGGTTTTGTTGTCAGACAGTGCAAGTTTACTGTTGTGCTGGGCAGATGAACCGATCCTGGGTGTACATGGAGGAAGGAACCAGTGTACAAGGCCAGAACACCAAGTATTCTCCATCTGCGGCTCTGCTGCACTGCAGTGTTGTCTGCCCACGAAGCACCCTACCGAGTGTCCCTGTCTGCCCCTCCTACAGTGCTGCCTGACACATAATCCGGCTCACGGCACCCCCAAAAACCACAGGCAGACTGCAGCCATCTGAAGTGACTCCACTACCTCACATGCTGTCTCATTACCAAGTGCTGCCAGGAGGATTGAATCGGTGGTTAATGCAGGCACTCTTCAGAGCAGTCAGGTCTCCAAGCTCGGGCCTAGTGCATGCTGCAATCGGCACTGCCCTGAATGCACATGGTGTTTGGGGCATCAGTGTTCATGTTTAAAATGTATTAACTTTCACAGAAAACGAAATCACCACATCCTCATTTTATTTGCTTAGCCAGGGTCAACTATACAGTACCCTGTGAGCTACTGGTGTGAGGTTGCAGCATAAAAAATAATGTTCTGCGGTTTGCCTAAAGCGCTGCAGTGGTTTGTGATTTTCTAAATCGTTTATTTTGATGCACGATAAAAAGATAAACTAGACATAACCAGAGAGACAGGAGATTACGAACGCGCGCGCGCGGCCGGCTCCGATCGCTTTCCTGAGCGTGCGCGTGCCAGTCTCCTGTCTCCTGGGAAGCAGACCCGGCAACTATAGTATCGCGCCTGCGCGATGCGCATATGGCTTTGCCATATGCATCGCAGGCGCGAGACCTAAAAATTGGCCCACATCTCTAGATCAGGCTGGTTTGAACTTATAAAATACACTCTGTATGAGTATTTTGCATGGAATCGGAGTTTGAAAGCATTTGTGTTTGCTGCAGGCAGTTTGTTGTAATATTGGAGTAATCAACGGTAAAAAACGGTCCACTTGGCCATAAAACAGGCCCACAAACTGCTAAAAAACCAGCCCATACGCTGATCGGTCAGACCAACCATCGGACACTGCCTGATTGTCCTATAGGCCAGTCAGGCCCTCCTGGAGTACCGCTGCACCTCGCTCCCCTTGGCTCATGCTGGGGAACTAGTGGTTAGGCAAGGCAGATGTGGCCAGAGGACAGGCAGCACCAATAGAGTCAAGGCTTCCACCACCCACATGTATAATGGCAGCAGTGCACCATCCTTTTGTTCCAAACAGGGTGATCCTGCGAGACGGCTCTCATTGGCACTAAGGTGGCCCTAGCAGAAAGGGATTCAGTATATTTGTGAGTTCGTAGTAGATCCCCACTCCCATATCTCCCTTCAGGGAGCCTGTTCAGTTAGAAGACTTCCCTCTCACACCAGCTGTGCTACTTAGCAACGACGCATTAACATACCTGCCAACTCACACGGTGCGACATTGTGACACACGATATCGGCTCCCATCACATGGTCCCCCGGTGAGGAGCCGGTATCACACTGTGGCAGGGAAAACGAGCTGAAAACCACTGTACCAGCTCGTTTTCTGAGGCTTTGAACTGCTGATGTCCATTAAAGGCTGTGAAAACACCCCAGGACATTGGCACCAGCTACAGCAAGCTTTCTTTTTGGGGTGGAGGGGGATGGGGGCGGGGTGAGGTTCAAAAGTGCCTCCTGAGTACTTCTTGGCATGAAGCCCTGACCCTTCAATGCCCACCCCCTCCTCACACAGATTGTTCTTCAAGTTGGCAGGTATGCATTATGTACAAGCAGAGAGCATTCATCTTCAATATACTTAAACATGTGCTCCTTTCACGTCAGTGCTTCACAAAAGTATCTAGCCATTATAGTCAAGGAGCTTCTGGTTCCCTCATCCTAGTTTCTAGTACTTTTTTAGTCTTGTCCTGGTTCCCGCCTCTATCCTCCTGCCTTTTTCATTTCCACAAGTGGGCCATCTCTGATCCATTTGCCTAGTGATTTCAGTCCTGCCTGATTGGATTGTTAATCCGGACTACAGTCCTGCCTCCGTTGAATTCTACCTCCTAATTCCAATCCTGTCCATTTGGGTTCACCAGTCCGGACTCCAGTTCTACCAGTCCTGGGATTCAGTTGAAGATATTGCCTGCCCCTTACAGGCCGATGTCATTCACACCTAGGGCTCCCCCTGCCATTGTCCTCGTTGACATAGTTGCACCAATCCCAGTGGGGGGAAATATGATCCACAACTAGTTTGCAAGTGGGATTTTTCATTGCCCTAAGACACACCTCAGGGATTATGCCCAGAGCTATGAACAAGGGAAGAAAGTTTAAACGATGTTAGTTTTAGTAATAGAAGGCCACTCTCAATGCCCTCTTCAGAACACCTATTGACCTTTGAAAGACAGAAGGATTGCACCTGCTGTTGAATCTGTGGAGAGAGAACCCAAGGGCTGGACCTGCTACCACTTGTACTCAAGACAGAGAAATGGACTCCAAGGGTCAGTTGGCTGACCTTTTGTTAAGCTAAAGGGACATGAATGTAGCAAGAATCCCGGTTTCCTGGAGAGCTCAGCTGACCTGTTCTACCTGAGCCTTTAGGACCTTGCTGGAGACTTCCCCCCCCAGAGTGAGTCCTATCCTTCAAATGGTGTATTGAGGTCCTGGGATTTTTATTGCAGTTTTTTTCTACTTTTTAACTGTTTTGGTACTGATAAATACATTACACATTTCATCTAAGTTAAGCCTGCCTGCTGTTGCTTCCAGAGTTTGAGCTCATGTTTAAATTATGGAGACCTAACTGGACCTGGTAAGGAATAGTGATATTATTACTTGAAGAGGACTAACATCCACTTCTTCTAATAATACACTTTCTCAAAGGCTGCATTTTGAAATTGCCTTTCTTAAGGAACTTGTTTAGGAAGCGAAGATCTAGGATTGGTGTCAGGCCGCTGTCTTTTTTGGAGCACCTAGAAGTTCAGTGTCCTTTGTTGCTCAGACACTCTCTTTGTCTAAAGGGGTCAATAGGTTCAGCACTTTCTTTAAAAAAATGGTGGAATGATCTATATAATTTCAGGCAAAACAGGAGGTATATGAGGTGGGGTACAAGAAAAGAGAGGGTGCACCTGTTTCCAGCAACCTCCTAGACAAATCGGTCCGAGATAATCGCAAGCTCACAGGGCAGACAAAAGCATTTTTTCTGCACCCTACTGAGTGGAGATGACCACTGGAGGGAAAATTAGAGAAGCTTGGCAGAGGATGTGACAGGCAACAAAGAGGAGGGGGAAAGCTGTCCTTGCTGATAGCCCTAACCTCTGCCACCACCTCATCTTCTAGAGCTGCAATATGGCTGCACAGGCTAAAACAGAGGCTGAGAAGGCTAATATTGAGACAGCAAGGCCCCTAAAGTTGCCACAGATTTTCTCGTACTGTTGGTGAAACTGGTGTGACGGACAAAATAAGCTAATGGAGTGTAATGAAGCATGGCTATCTCAAAATCCTCCAAGGTTGAATCAGCATTTTCACCAAAGAGCCTGGAGCCATGAAATGGCACATCCTTCAGGACGTGCATCTAGGCAAGTCTCTGGAAAACCACACTTGTACCCACAGCATGGTCAACACAATTGATGCTTTTGCAATGAGTGAATACAAAGTCAATCAATACCATTATATGTGCAGGCCTAGACAACGGCAATACCAATAAAAGCAATATCAACGTATGCCATAACCTGTGCCTGCATGACCATGCCAATACCCGCCAATGCAATGCCAATGTATGTCATAATCCATGCACAAACAATGGTACTGTTACTAGTAAGAATATGTAAATGTACATTATGTTCTAAGCAAACATAACCGTGTCACTACCATTCAGAACAATGTCAATGTATTCTATGAAAACTATATGCACAATGTTAAGGATGTCGATACAAATGATACCAGTGACTGTCATATTATTTTCAGGAGTTCTAATGAACTCCCATCATTGCTGTCGGATTCACCCAAGGTGACCTCCCCATCAACCCAGCGTCAAAGATACATGGTTAGACAAGTCCTACGACCCACGCCTATCGAATACCAGGTCACATGTGGGGTCTCTTTTACCCTAAAGACAAACGCGCGCCCAGGGAAAACCCTGATTGATCACACAGATACTCGCACCACAAACAGTTCTGAGGTAATTGGCCCTAATAAAATTAGTTTGGCGTTTCCTAAAAATACTAGAAAGCTAGATCCAACAAGTAGATAGAAACACTCAACCAATCAGGACACGACATGCACAACACACTTAGTGATTACGTGCTCCTTATGCCGGACATCTGGACGCATGCACACTGGCCCACACTAGCTCTCCCAGAGGTTGAGAGCCATCTGTGTCCTTATCAGATGACTGCACTTGTTGATTTACGACTGAGATTATTTTTAGTAATTTAGAAATTGCTTAATTGTACCACTTGAACTTTAGACCTTGAGCAGACACACCCTGTTAAGGCTCTCCTGGCCCGGCGTTCAATCAAACCAACTTCTTCCTGTTTTGTCAAACGCCTCTTGACTTTTTATTTATTTGAGGTAAATTCATTACTGAGCAACAGCAGTGCCCAAACTGGCCCGTTAAATATACTTGTCTGCATCCTGTCTATTGTGAACTGTCTGATTGAACAAGTTCAAAAACACGGTAGAGCAGGCCAGATCTTGCTTGCCGTGTCCCAGAGGGTATGCGTGTACCGCCCCATAAGACAAACCACATTAATGGACCTCAGAGCCAGACTCATGGAGGAGATGACTCTTTTTCGCAGAGAATCAATGTGCTTTGATTTTCTTAAAGAAAAAAAATGATTGGTAGAAAATAAAAAATACCTGGTCAAATCATACAAATAATTTCGTTTGGCCTTTACAAATAATTTTGTTTAAGACGTTAGGGAGTGCAGGCATATTTTGTGGTTTTTCATTGAAAAAGGGTCCAGCCTGCCCCTTACCTTGATGGACCTATCTCCTTCGGGTTATAAAATTGATTCCCTCTCTGGCATGGCTGCAGGAAGGCGCTAGGGGTTGCCTTACTGGAAGACACCAGTACAAAAAGGTTTTCTGGCATCGGATGCTGTGCCTGGAAGGCTGGATTCCCCTGTGCAGCCTGATGCAGCCTAGCAATATATCGACTCACTGGCAGCACCGAGCACGGCTTCGTCCAGACCATCATTAAGGCAGCAAACATAGTATATATGTCTTTCCTTACAGGAGAAATTGGTTACAAAGGATGGGCAGCAGCAGTTAAAGATTCCCCAGACGCACAAGTACAGCATGTACAGCAGCAGTGCAAGCATCCCTCAAACCGATATCTCAGAAAAGACAGCAAAAGCGCAGGCTTCGCCCACAACTGGAAGCACAGACAGAACAGGAAAGAGAAGTGTAATGTTTTCCCCACACAAAGAGGACATATACAGTACAGTCAGGATTGTGCCCACCAAAACCCGAAACTTGACAATAGCATCACTTCTATTGTGTTTTTACTGCAGAGCTGCAGTCATTTTAACACAAAAAAATAAATTAAATTAATTAGATACTTTTTATGGCAGGCTGGCCTGTTGTATGTTGTTGACACTAAACTATTTTTCTTTTTCCCTTCTCTCTCCCAACACCTCATGACTTGCGACTCTATGTAAAGAGAATCCAGTGGTGGTTGGCACTCTGATCACTCACACTGAACTTTGCCAACATATTTGAATATTAATTCTGCTCAGAATTACCCACATAATTACAGTGCCCAGCGCCATCCCAATCAGCCAGAAACCTTAGTGTGCACTTTGATTTCAGCGTGCATCCTGAATCCCTTAGATCTACCACACTAACAGGGGCGGCTCTAGGCTCATGGCGGCCCTGGGCAGGGAGCATAGGTAGGGGGCCCCGGAAGAGGGGGGTCCGGGCGGGGCAGAGCTCCCAGGAGCTCAGGAGGGGGGTGGAGGGTGGGGGGGGGGCGGGGGGGAGTCAGGTTGTTAAGAAGTGGAACGGAGCCGGAAGCCGCCAAATCCCTGCCAGGGGCCGCCACGCAAATATGTATCCATCCTCAGAGGATTATTATATTAAGGATATATATTGGCGTGGAGGCCGCTGGGGTTTGGTGGCCCTGTGCAGGTGCACAGCTTGCACATGCCTAAGGCCGCACCTGACACTAAATTTAAGTACTGAAATTAAGAGTCCCACACTCATGTTCCTTTCGTCCCTCCTAAAGCACTGCACTTGCCATGAGCAGAACTGACAACTATAAGAACTTTTCAGTCGAGCTTCTCCTAAAATGTGCTTGCCCACTTGGATAAACTCCCAAAGTCAATCCCACCTCCTATTAACAACAGACAGCTGAGTAGATGAATGTCCATAAAGCCCTTGTCTATTCCACATATCTAATTGTCGTTTTGAAACTGATATATAATGCTACACAAACATTTCAGGGAGACAAATATTTATGTCAATGGTATGCTCACCCAAAACAGAAATTCAAAGGGAGACCGGGTCAGCTGAATCTTTTAGTAGTTTTTATTTTTTAACCTGGTTATATTTCTGTTTGAAAGTAGGGGTTCAAATCTCTTTTGTTTTCCTTAAAAATGAAGCAGGCCGTTCACCCACAATACTATGTGACATGGTTTACCATTGAGGTCTTTCCTAGGCAGGCTCTCTACAAGCTGCTTCTTTGGATGAATTGATGTAGAGTGAATGGGATTTTTTATTTTTGTGTTAAGTCTCCAAATGTGTTCTCACTGCTTATATAGCGTGCTGCCTCGTTGAATAATAATTTAATTATGTTATGTCCTAATTAGCACAAGAATAAAAAGTAAAAGTATAGGCTTGCGTTGTTATGACCTCTGCCTATACTGATTGGTCAACATACTCCTGCTATTATGTAAATGCTCGAAAGGTCGCAGGAATTCTTCAGCCCTGTATTGACCACACAATCTGTCATATGCTCATTCTAACCATATCTTGGTGTTTCAGGTTTGACAGCAGAGTGAGAAATATGACCTGTTCCCTGGTTCCAGTCAGATTTATTCTGCAATTCCAATCTTGATGTTTAAATTCATAACATGGTCAGGGGGCAGTATGCTAGTGGGCCTCTCTTTTCACTTTTCTGGGGGTATTTCACAGTTAATGGTGGTATTGTGGCTCCACTCCGGAGTACTAATACTCGAACGTCACTCTCGGACTGGAGCAATTCATACATACCTCCCTGTAGCATTAACCAGATACTACATCTGCCTGTCCTACATTTCTTCCTTGCACAAACCATCTTGTTTCTGATGCAGAGATTTTTTCTTCCGCCAATGAAGTACAGGTTATTACCTCTCCCTTCATCATTGAGACCACGATGAAAAGCTCCCTGCTGTCCTTTGACAGCTAGAACGCTTTGAAGACTTAGGGCCAGAAGTATGAAAATAGTTTGATTCACAAACACACTGAGTTTGCAACCACACAATGCACATTTTTTTAAATGTAAAAAAAAAAATAGCTAAACGAGTTGGAAAAGGTTTTCCAATGCATAAAATGGGCTTAGTGACCATACCAAATCTCAGTTTAGATTGGGTTTAACGGGGCATTCCTTCTGAAATGCGATTATTTTTGCGATGCCTTAATGGTTTGTAACTGCAATTTCAATAGCAAATCACTGAACAGTTATTGGCACCTCAAATGAGGTGGTAAATGATTAGGCTTTCCTGTTTTAAGTTTCTATTTTTGGTAAATTCTGGTGTTTTTTTTTTCAGTGTTTTCAAGTGATTTCAATACCTTAAAAACAGTGTTTATCAGTGGTTACACGTTTTCACGCCATTAAAAACAACAGAAACAGTGTTTTTTCGGTGTTTATGGAACGTTTTGCTTTCATTATTGCATGCTTTCTGCACTGATAGTCAGTGGTATATAGACAGTGTACGTACAGTGTATAAGAGATCCAAATAAATTTTTTGCAAAACAAACTTATTGTAGTACACCATACAATACGTCTTTAGTGAGTCTTTGGTCACGTGCGTTCACTTTTTCCTTCCCATGTAAAAAAAATTCTAGGAAAATGCCCTCTCAACATTGGCACTTGAGATGGGCAACGCCAAAACGGCCAGTACACAATTGGCTAACTCTGGCCAATGACATAGATTTCCATGCCAATAGTGGTGCACTTGAAGACTGCGATTCTCTGGGCAGGTGTGGGACCATTTGTGTTGAACTGGGCGTGTATGCCCTCAGAGTTATTGAAGCGGTCAAAAATGAAGCAACACTTTTGAAACTACGGGAAAAAATCCCCACAGTGAGGTACTATTGATTTCAAATGCCATGGTTGGTTAAGGGACACTTCTATGCATCATTGCAAGCCATTTCTCATAAAATGTTAAATGAAAGTTCCTGAATTGCTTGTCAATATTGCTTTGCTTACCAAGTGGCAAGCACTCTAACATGGAGCATGTTGCAGTGCCAAAGTCACTAATGATATCGCCCAGCCTACTCTCAAGGAGATGTTTCACATCTACACCAATTATGCTGAACACTTGGCAGACAAGGGTGTTTTCAGACTCTAGTTGTTTTATTATATCCACTACAGCAGTTCTGTTTTCCTGTAAAAATCTAAGAATGTGTACTTTTTTCACATCACTATCAATATGCGACCATAGATCCTAACAGTTCTTGCCTTTGGCATCATCAATACTGTAAACGGTTGCCACATGGATAATATAGCATTCACAGCCCCATGGACTGAGAACCATCGGCTAAGTGACACCGTAGGAATGACTCTTTCTTTGATGCACACAAAGCGTGAAATATTTGCATTTTTGTTCCCGCGCATAACAAAACAGTGCACCAGAAGGGAATAAAAAGTCAATAGCATTCTTCATTAACTCTGAAGATTGTAAAGATGCTTTTAGCATATCATCTAACAAGTGTCAAGGATCTCTTACAGGAAAGCACTTCAGCTCATGTATCGATTCAGACAATGTATCGCACAACATTTTCATATACATAGCTGAATCGCTGCAAATACAAACAATATCACTCCAATCTTTGTTGAACTTGGAAATAACCTTTTTGCAGCAGCATTCCAAATGACATTGGGTTCCATGTTTTCCAAAAGTCTCATGTCATGTTTTCACTACTATCCCAGATGCTTCGTGATCACACTCTTTTCACAGATACTTGTCACTATAACCTGCATTGAATGTTTAAATCCTGCGGTGTTGGCAATTCACCTACTATCAATACTGACTCACTCGAAACTGGGGGCTGATGTATCAAGGGTTTTTACCAATTCTCTGAAGGTAAATGTGATGGCACATATTGGGAAAGATTCTTATGAAGCCAGCCATTTCACCTATCAGTGAAAGAATCAAACGCAGCCAAAATGTCAAACATGATTTTGATGTTTCCTAAAACATGCTTTTATTCCTAAACAGAAAATCTTTTATTAAAGCAGCCCCGGTTTCTTTTGTGAACAGGTGCTGCCTTAAAAAAACACCAACAAACAGAGGTATGATGGTGTTTTTCCAAACGTTGTACTCCTCTCTGTGTTAGTCACATCACAATACCTTGTACAAAACCATTAGCGCACTGGCTGTTTTATTTAGCTTGCAAGTTTCACTTTTATTTTCTAGACTGATGAATCCAAACATGACTCAGTTTCAGTAGCAACTCCCTTTCATAACAAGTGGCGAAGTGGGCGGTAAGGGGTACAGAGGGGGCAGGGGGTAGTGGGTATATAATAAAAAAATAGCATGTACCTGGTGCTGCACTTCCGGCTGTCGTCTCTGGTTTCTTCTGCTAAGGTCCCTATACACTGCAAAGGTTCATAGAATGCCAATCAAGATGCTCCCTTCATGAGAGCAGTGCTGTGATTGGCCTAAGTAGGCTTGTTTAACGCTTGCACATGGGCAGACGGCCAAATCGACACGTGCACTTTCAGTGCCTACCACCGCTTCCCCCTTGCTGCTGACACTGAGACATGGCCCCGCCCGCCCCAGACTTGCGGACTGGAAGTAAAAAATAAAAGGACAATAAAATAGTTTCAATGTAATTTTATTTTTATTTTGTCTGCGGACATTTCCCCATTGGGGCGACGCTCCTCTGCCAAAGTGGAGGAACCGCCCCTGCTGTTGGTGTTTGGATTTGTGTGTGATGGGAAAGAGGTCAACCTGAAAGAGGCCACAGCGGTAGAGAATGACGATTCTTATAGGTTACTGAATAAAGAATTGCGATTTTATTAAAGACTAAGGAGGCTAGCATTATGCATTAACTTTTATTTACGCCTTCTGAGCAGCAAACCATTAAAAGCTTCCAAATAGAACTATAAAAACAACAGAATAAAAAATAGAATGTTCAGTCCCATATACACTGGTTGACATCCATCTTCCTCCTCTTTTGTTATAAGTATATTGGAGTTTTACCATATTATGAATTTTAGGTTAATGAAGAGTTTATTGTGATGATCTGTTGTAGGTAGATTGTGTACTTTACCCAATTTATGGGTACGATGTTTTAGTAGTAGAAATATTAGTTGGCATGTGGGGTTTCATAAAAAATAGGTTTATTTTAATATACTCTGGGTTTTAAGACAGCATCTGGAGATAAGTGTTTTTGTAACTGCTGTTAAGTACATTTTAGGGAATTGTTAGCAAACGCGGTTGATAACGAGCAGGGCTTTAAGTGGGCCCGGTCTCACTGGTGTTGAGCACCAGCAGTTTTTTAAAGGAGGCCTCGAAACGGGTCTCTACCGGGCTCTGTTTTGTGCTCTGGCACAGGTGGTTCGTCTTTTTCTGGAATGCAGTTACAGCAGGCACATCATGTACGCATGCTCACACTGCTCACTTCTCACTAGTGGAGAAGTTACGGCATGACGTCATGCCAGGTGAGCGTTGTAGGGGGAAGGGAAATCCTTTAAAGAGAGTCATTTTCTCTCTGGATTTCCCTTTTCTTTTTGAAATACAGGACCAGCAACATTGTCATGGTGTCACCAGGGCTTTAAGTGGAATGTTTTTCAATAATATATACAAGCCATAGTTGCTGATTATTTATCTTATGCAACTAACAACCATTGACAAAGCCAATAGTCCCGACTTGTTGTAGGTGTAATGTTACTTGTATCACATATCTGGATGCAATGACAGAAACAGCAAAATACAAGTCAGTGGTACACTATGCTAAGCACAGATTGTTAGCTCTGGTGTTTTAAGCCACGCCCTTAATTACATTGGTCACGCCCCTTTGAGAGTTTCCCCCAGTTTTTCATCCCACTTAAAGCCCTGATAACGGGATGCTAGTGTAAGGAACGGTTGATTTTGTCCTCGCGCTTGGGCCCGTTGAAGAGAGGCAGTCTTGTTCATGCGCGAGGAGTCCGGCACGTGCAAGCTCACTAACTGAAAGGAGATGCCAGTGCAGTGGGCATTGCCAGACCGAGAGCAAGCACTTCTGACATAAAATCTAGAGTTTGTTTGCTATTCGGATGTGGCCTGATAGTTAGTTTTCCTCTAGTGTCTAATCCTACAACAGGAATGGAATGGAACTTAATAGAAATATGTTGAAATGGAGGGCTTTTACCACAGTGTTCAATGTTCCTCTCAATAGAGGATAGGAAGGGCGATGCTTTGCATGGTAGACAGAACACGTGGGACCTGTCGTCTGTGGACACCAGAACTGCACCGGAACACCACAAGGAACGTTTTTAGAATCAGAATAAAGTGCTATGCATCTGTCATTCTCTGTCTAGGGACAATGAACCCAATCAGACCACTCTGTATCCCATTAAACAAGCACGGATGAGCCCTGAATGAAGGTGGTCTGAAAGTTCAGGACTGGAAGTGGTCAGCTACCATTAAACAAAGAAAAAACAGAGTTATAGAGATAGCCAGATGATTAGGTTCCTATTTCTGAGCACACAGTCGCAAGGTTGCATTTATTTTTCTTATGGGAAGTTTGACTTGCAAAAAAAAGCCTGATAGGCCTATGTATTCCAAGACTTCGGAAAAGATGACACTGATGTGGTTGTGAGAGCACGAAGTGCGACTCATTCTTCTGAAATACAAGGATCTCCCTGGAACAGATAACTCATTGCCCTGGTGTATGTAAAAGAGAAACACGATGAACTGATGATTCTAAGATGGCCGCACGCAGAGATGTGTTTGACTCACTTAATGCAAAACTGTAAACCAAACAAGGAGGGCAGATGTAATTGCCAGTGGCAAACTACAAGGCTAAGCAAACAGTCTAGCCATCCAGGAAGAGATACACCACCTCTGGCAGGTATTTGTAAAGATCTAGCAGTCACGTTTATGCCACAAGGCACAGGTTCTTTTATGCTAGTGCTGACTCCAACCACAAATCTAGGTAAAATATAGCAGCCCTCCAGAAGGATTATAAAAAGGGAAGGCTTCCTTTAATTTATCTGAACAACGCCATTTCCTCTTCAATGCAATAGCAAGCTGTCCTTTGAAGAAATCTAAAGATTTCATGAGAGGAAGAGCCAGCCACATAGCATCTGCATTCAGACACCAGTGCTTGGCAAACAAAAGCAAGGGAGGAAAATACAGTAAGTGTCAAGAAACCTATCCATATTTCGCTCGGACATGTATGGGAATAAGAACCATCTCATCCCTGGGAGAAAAGTACTTGGAGATTATACTGAAATGCGCAGAGGTTTAATGTACACACAAACATAGCCCCAAGAAAGAGCTAGGTGAGGTTGGTTACAGGCCATTTGAAAAGGGGGGGCCCTCGGCCCCCCCGCACGCATGGCGGCGCGGCGACCGTCTCACCCCCTTTCCCCTCGTGTCCTTCGACGGTGGGGGCGTGCCCTGGGGGCGCGGCCCACCGCCGATTGGCCGGCGCCCCTCCTGACCCGGATGCAATGGAGTGGTTCCGGGTCGGGGGGGGGGCGGGCGATAGGAGGGGCCACCCGGCCCCTCGGGAATAAGAGGTAGGGAGCGCCCAGGAGACCCCCTTGTCCCTGGACGCTCCCTCGCTGAACGTTGTGCCCCGCGTTCGGGGCTTCTTTGTTTGGTGATCGTTTTTTCCTTTCTTTTTCAGGTGCGCTGTGAAGGGAAGGAGCGGATCGGGAGACCACAAGGACGCGAGGCGGAAAGCAGAGGCAGCGGTAGCGGAGGCGACGGCGTGCTGTTTGGTGTAGCGGAGGCGACGGCGTGCTGTTTTGTAATTTTTCCCCAGATTCAAGCTCCAGCCGCGTCGCGTGAGCATCAGCCCAGCCGCGTAGAGCCAGCCGCCACGGAGAGCAGCGTGCGGGGGACGCGAGTCGAAAAAGAGAGGCGGCGGTAGCAGAGCCGTTTCCGTGAGGACTCCCAGGCAGGAGGTTGAATTTTAAGGCGGAGAACGCGGTGCCCGCAGAAGGTATTGTTGCGCGGGGAGCAGGGACAGGCAGCGGGCCGGCTGCAAGAAGTCGAGGGGGTGCTCCGTAGCGCGGAAAGAGCGCAATAAAGGGTTTGGTAAGAAGGGTGGTAATTGACATAGGCGCGGGACAATACGGCACGGATTTATCACCCGCATCGACTGCAGACTGTAAATACGTGTGTGAGAGAAGCCCAGCGAGAGCGGGCAGTAATTTAGCAAGGCTATAATCGCGTAGGGCCACAGGGCACGTTAACTGTGAAGGGAAGTGAAGCAGGGTCGACCAGGGCAGCACCTGGATGGGAGACCCTTGCATGTAAAGTATACACAGTCTAGAATAACAAAAGGGTTATTTCTTAAGTCGTTTTTTGTACTGTTTGTCAGTCAGCATTAGTCTGAGGGATAATGTGGAGTGCCCTGTGATTGTTATTGGGACTGTGATAAGAGTGTGTAATTGAAAATAAGGTATTTGATTATTCATTGCTGTTTTGGTCTAAGGAGTGATAATGAATTGCTGTTTTTATAAGTATTATTAGGACATCCCAAAGGAGGTTGACAAGGGGGGGTTCAGGCCTCCAGTGCATTTCAACTGAGTCATTGTGAATTTCCCCCTGCTTTGCCACAAGGTGTTAATGCTATTTTCCATTCCAGGCTTTTAGCGACATTATTGGGCCAATCCATTCTTCAGAGAGGACGTAAGGAGTGTAAACGCGCAGCCTGGTTGGGGGACGTGATCACAGACGGTTATCGCCGGCGAGTGCACGGGACTGGTCGGTAAGAGGGGTACGGGGGGCTAGCATTCATAGCTCCAGGTGGCCGCCGGGTGGGTCTACATTAGGTTTACTCACCCCCTTACATAAGCGGACAAGCCGCTGGTGTTGCGGTCGCCGTTGCATGGTGCTGAAAGCCCCCTGGTGACCCTCCATCTGCAAGGTACACACAGTTGTCCTGTTAGGACCTAAGAGAGTAGGCAGCGGGCGTTTTTGGAGTAAGCGTCATGCCAGGCCCAAGGGGTGGAAAAAGGGGGTCCAACATGGAGGCTATGATGCGGGCTATGATGCGGGAGATGACCGACATTAAGCAACAGCTAGGACAAATTAAGGAGCGGGAAGCTCGGTTGGATGACAGAGAGAGTGAGGCACCGGGCCCGTCCGGGAGACCGATCCGCAAGAGGGTGGCACCAGTGCCAAGAGGGGAATTTGTCACTCCGCAAGGGAAACCTAGGTCCAAAAGACCCAAGGAGGCGGTCCCCACCCCAGGCCCAGTGGATCCGCTACCCGCCGTACCGCCCGCGGTGGTCCCACCCCCGCATGTGCCTACACCCATTGCCCCTGTGGTGCCGGTGCCGGCAGGTCAACCAGTAGACGCTGGGTCTGCTCCCGCACCGGTCCCCACAATCCCGGGTACAGGCTGGCCACACCCGGCGCCCGCCCTGCCAGCTGTGCCAGGACCACTGGGCATAACCCCAGTGGTACCTGTTGTCCCGGGGGGTAATGTAGATTCAATGCCACCCGAATTGTTATCTCAGTTAACGGCCATGATGCCATGGCTCCAAAAAGGGGGAGCCTTCCCGAATTCTGCAGACCATGCGGCAGAGGCGGCAAGGTTTGTAGAAAAAATCAGATCGGCACCGGTCGCCGACAGTGTTGCATTGCCAATTTCTTCTCCCCTTGCAGGTCCAAGTGTTCCCCAGCTGGACGGAGTTAAAGGGCAGCCGCCCCGGTGCCCGCACTTGGTAAGGAAGTGGCATTGCCGCTCTTAGGGGACGGTGTGATACCTTCCAGGAGCGAAAATCTAGCTCAGCATGTGTCATTAGCTGTGAAAGAAATGATTTGGGCTGATAAATACGTGTACATTTATTCTTTATTGTTGGATAATAGGGAAATGGAGCAGGCAAAAGCACTGAAAGAGTGGATGCTCCCAAGTGAATGGAGGGCGCAGTGTACTAGATTCAGGGTTGAGGAAAATCTCAATAATTGGATGCAAGCATGGGCTGTTTTCACTGCAATTAAGGCTGAGCGTCCTCCAGATCTGCAGGCTGCATTGGCTTGCTACTCGAGCAGGATTGTGGGGTGGAGTCAACAGTATGCTGGGGAAGCATGGAAGGGTTATGATGTCAATTTTAGGAAGGCATTGGAATTCAATAGATCGTTGCCATGGGACTCGGTAGATTCCTTGGCTTGGCACAAACAGTTCTCTGACACTGCACCTCCCCCTCAGTTCGGTGCGGTCAAGGTGTTCACTAGACCGCAGCAGCCCTTTCGGCCCCCCCAAACGAGTGAAGTACCTGGGAAATTTAGGGCAGGTGGGCCAGAGAAGAAAGGGGTGTGCTGGGATTTTAATAGGCGTACCTGCACAAGGGCCGCGTGTAAGTTTAGGCATGCATGTTCCTCCTGTGGGCACCCCTCTCATCCAGAAACTACCTGTAGGTCCAAGCAAGGTAACACAGGACAGAGGGGTAGGGGAAAGCCACTATAAGTCAGACAGGTTACGCCCCCCCACTCCAGTGGATGTGGTGGCAATGATTCCATTGTTGAACAGATACCCTGACCACAAAGCGGCCACCCTACTCCAGGAAGGTTTTTCTAAAGGTTTTAGGATCCCGGCCGGGGGATACACAGGCAGTGCGCACTGTAGAAATCAATTATCAGTCACACACAATCCGGCTGTTGTGGCCGCCAAAATTGACAAGGAGCTTTCCTTAGGCAGGATATCTGGCCCTTTTCCTGCAGTGCCAGTACCCAATTTTGTGTGTTCCCCACTGGGAGTTGTCCCCAAGAAAGAGAAGGGGCAATTCAGATTGATTCATAACCTGTCAGCGCCAAAGGGGGCGTCACTGAATGATGCCATTGACGAAGGTATCTGTAGTGTTAAGTACGCCTCTTTTGATCAGGCTGTTACCTTATTGCAGGCCACTGGACCCGGGGCGCTGATGGCGAAATCAGACATAGAATCCGCCTTCCGCCTCCTCCCAGTCCACCCGGCGGACCAGCATCTTTTAGGTTTCACCTTTAGGGATAGGTTCTACATGGACAAATGCATGCCTATGGGTTGTTCTATTTCTTGCGCCTACTTTGAGATGTTTAGTTCATTTCTTGAATGGGCCATGAGACAAGTGACGGGCCATCAAAGGGTCATGCATTACTTAGATGATTTCCTCTTCCTCGGTACAGCGGGTTCCCAGGAGTGCGCACTGGCATTGCAGGAATTTTGCGTGCTCATGCGGGCTTTTGGGGTCCCGCTTGCGCCTGGGAAGACGGTGGGCCCGACCACCTGCTTGGAATTTCTGGGCATCGAGATTGACTCAATGGAGAGATGTTTTAGACTACCTAAGGACAAGGTGTGCAAATTCAAGACATCGCTACAGTTATGCCTCCGGAAGGAGAAGGTCACTTTGCAGCAATTACAGGAGGTGGTAGGGCAATTGAATTTCGCACTAAGAATCATCCCAATGGCTCGCCCCTTCTCTCGCTCCATCGCGCACGCGATGAGGGGACTGAGGGAAAAGCACCACCGCACGCGCCTATCGTCTGAAATTCGCCAGGATATGCTTATTTGGATGGCATTCCTGGAGGATTTTAACGGTAGGGTGGTCTGGCCCGGCCCGCTCACGACATCGGCGGAGTTGGGACTATGGACTGATGCGGCCGGTAGTGTGGGCTTTGGTGCCATCCTAGGGAATAGGTGGGTCGCTCAACAATGGCCAGAAGAATGGAACACATGGGGCTTGCTCAGCAACATTGGCTTCCTGGAACTTTTTCCAATATGGGTGGCACTGATGGTTTGGCCCGAACACCTATGTAACCAATCAGTGGTGTTTTGGTCAGATAACATGACAGTGGTGGAATGTATCAATCAGCAGGGGGCGCGATGTCCTTTCATACTTCGTCTGATCAAAGAAATTGTTCTGCGGTGCCTTAAACTGAATGCTACTTTTAGAGCCAAACATGTCCCTGGTGTTTTAAACAATGCTGCTGACTCCCTTTCTCGCTTCAAAATGCAGGTTTTCAGGGAACATCTCCCCACAGCAGACCCCTCGCCAGCACACTTCCCAGCAGTACTTTGGCAGATTGGTGCCCCAGATTACAGGACCTCGTGGTCGCTAGCCTAGCCCCCAGGACCAAGACGGCTTACGAAGGGGCGTTTCTGTCTTATTGTTCTTTCTTGGGGCCACAGTGGGAAGTGCTTTGGGCGAAGGAGGATGGGTTTGCAGCCTATTTAGAATGGATGCACAAAGAGGGGCGCTCAGTGGCAGCGGCAACCAGACATAGGGCAGCAGTGTCATTCTTCGCTCAAGCTAGGGGCTTCCGGGATCCCACTAATACCTTTATGATACGCAAGGCTTTAAGGGGATGGCGCCGTATTCAGGGACACCAGAAGGATAAGAGGAAGCCCATGGGGTTGGCCCGGCTAACAGCCTTACTGGGCATGCTGGAGATTGTTTGTAACTCGGAGTGGGAAGTGCTTCTTTTTAGGGCGGCATTCTCCCTGGCATTTTATGGGGCACTGAGAATTAGTGAACTTGTGGCAGGATCCAAGTCTGACATACTAGGTGGCTTGCAGAAGGCTGGGGTGACGATAAGGGGTGACACCATGTGGGTGATTATCCAGAAATCAAAGACCGATCAAGAAGCTAGGGGTCACACCATAGTTCTGCAACGGGCCCCCGCCAACCCGTGCTGCCCGGTGAGGCACGTAGAATCACTCATGGGACTATTGGTCGGTTCAGCGGGCAGGGCGTTGCTCTGTCACGCCGACGGGAGCCCCTTGACCAGGTATCAATTCAGGAGAGTGTTCGAAATAGGGGTTACAAAAGCGGGTCTTGATCCTAGAGATTTTGGATCTCATTCCTTCAGGATTGGGGCAGCAACTGAGGCGGTGGCGGGGGGCCTCCCGGTGGAAAGAGTGAAGACAATTGGGAGGTGGTCGTCAGACTGCTATAAACGTTATGTTCGGATTGACATGCTATGATTACTTGTCACTCACGCTTGGTCTCTTTCCGCTCTCTTACAGTTTCTCAGACCTGTTACGCAGGGGAGGAATTTGTCGTCGGGCACCGCCAATATTCATCGGCACGGAGCGGCGAACAGGAAACAACAAGGAACAATGTCTGGATTGTCGGTCATTCATATGTGAAGCGAGCGGAATGTGTCTTCCTGTCAGGTGACAAGAGGGAAAGGGCGGCACAACTAGGGTTGAATATCACGTTCTTTGGCAGAGGAGGGTTGTGTCTTCACGAGTTTAGGGGATTCTTCCAAGGGCTGTTAGCACGCCAGCAGTCTCCACCGTCAGTGGTGATACTTCACCTTGGGGAGAACGACTTGGCAACACTGGGCAGGCGCATCTTGATTGAGGAGATTATCTCGACAGCGGGTTGGATAGCTAGGACCTGCCCCGGGTGCACACTAGTATGGTCACAACTCATACCTCGACTTCAGTGGCGGGGGGGTCATTCGGTCAGGGCGTTGAATCACTCGGTAAAGAGGATCAACACACGGTTGGATAGGTTGTTTCGAACCCCCGTGTTACAGTCAATACCTCATGGGTGCATCTGGGGTCACAAGTATTACTTGAAGGACGGGGTTCATTTGACAGAAGAGGGTAATGTCCTATGGTCTGACAATATCTGGGCTTGGCTAGAGGGCTGGGATAGGAGGAGTGTGTCCTTAGGCAGGGGCTAGAGGGGGAGGCCAGATCGTCGGTTAACAATACTGGCCTGTGGCGGTAAGGTCATTATCGGTGAGCACATATTTGAGGTCTGAGGGGGCGGGCATCATCCTATGGAGGTTCCCGCCCGGGGGGAGGGGCCTGCGGGCCACTCCCAGTACTCCAGGGGCAAGGTAATATGCAAAGGAGCGCGGGTAGGAGTAGTTCACGCTTTCCTTAGGCTGGTAGCCACCCCGCGCGCGTGGACTCATGACGCCACCGGCGCAGAGTAAGGGCCCTCCTTTAATGGGTAAATGGAGTTTAGGGCGTAGACCGGGCAATTCCCGGGGTAACACTGCGCATGCGCACTTCTAGGGGGGAGGCGCAGTTTGTAGGACCTGACACCGGTAGTGACCCTGCCATATGGCCAGAAATGTACAAAAATCAAGTGTAGGATGTTTAGTTTAAGCTAGGAACAACTTGTATTAGAGTTTTGTTAAGGTCAGGCTCTCAAACTTGTTGATAACAATTGTATAACTGAATGTCCTGCTGATTTTTGTATTCATTGTTGATTATGCAATTAAAACCTTTTTTAATTTCATACTTTAATAAATACGGCCGGGCGACTAGCGCCCGCCTTCCAAAGAGTAAAACACGTCTCGTGTCCACGTTCCTGGGTGTTGGGTGCCGGATTGGGGGGGAGGCGGCAGCTAGTCGCTGACCATGTGACCAGCAAGAGACAATATACAGTCTATGATGAAAGAATGAGGCTGGTTTTACGATGGTGAAATACTCCGTTTACGTGCCTCGTGTAAAGGGCCACGATGGAAATTGCTGAATATCAGACCTTTGTGATGTCAAGATGCTTCACTCCATTTAATGTTAGACTCATCAAGTAGGAAGGAATACTTCATTTCAGATACAGTACAATAGTGAACTTATATCACACACAGAATATCATAGGACACATTCTGTTGGATCTGGGAGATGACCAGGTCACCGAGGATACAATAAAGGTGAACAATAACAACAAACCTCTCCCTAGAAATTAATTAATGTCTAGGTGATACTTCCTTCATAAGGGAAAATATAATTGTCCCGCAGACAGTATTATTTGCTTATTTTAGTCAAAAGCTTTTTTATTTTTTAATTGATTACATATATAAATTCATTTGTATAAAAATTCACAGTTTTACAAAAACGTCATGTAGAACAGCCCCACTATAACATTATATAGAATCTACCACGACAGTGTGACACCACATACACACCAAACATACCATACACAGCTAAGAAAGGAAAGACAACAGTACATCTAGCGGACCATAAACAATAGAGTGACAATCCATACATTTCAAAATTCAAATCTAAATAACAGACAGACAGCGCTAAACGCGCGTTTCGGAGTGGAAGTTAGAACAATTCCTTTATCAGGGCGCAGAAGATACAATTCGTAAGATGGTCAGGTACCATACATGGATCTTGGATAAATATATATATACAGTGGTGTAGGGGGCTCTTTGTCACAATTTAAACATTTATCTCAACAACATTCAGATGACTAAATAAGGCAGGCGAAAAGACCTTAAACTAGGTCTAGAGACTGGAAGGCTTCCAAAGGAACAAGGATACAGTAAAATGTAAAAAGTGACAAGCCATGAGCAATGTGGTACAAAAGGGGGTGGTGATGGACGGAGCATCTGAACCAATCAAACACTAACACCCAGTCAAAAGATCTGAGTTTGATCCATCACCGTTCTTTAGCCCACTCCGCCACCCCAGTTCAGACATGGCTATATGCAAATCAGTCTGACCCTGTGCCTCATGGGAACAGTCCAGCCCGAACTGCCAAGCCATGCCTTCCCTGGACCGGAAACAAGCTTCCGGAGGACCGGTTTCTGGCATTCCAGCCGTCTTCAGCCCGGCTTGCTTGAATCCAGTGGCAAAGTGAGCAAGGGACTCACGTCTGAGAATACCCTGCAATAACACATGGGTGGACAATGGGCAGCTTGAGAGCCTCAGACCGTTAGGCCATAGTGATACTGTATTTCTCCAACATAGGGTAAGTAATAGTGGACAGCAATAAATGTGATGGCTCAAAACCGGTTCGTATTAGCTGCAGGCCGCCGGATTGGTAGATATCCAGGGACAGTTAGGGCACACAGCTAAAGACTTCTTGAATGCCGGATAAGCACGGGGGTCTCCACTGCCGGAAAGGTCTGGTATCATGTGGGAAGGAATACTTCATTTCAGATACACAGTAAAATAGTGAACTCGTATCAGACACAGAATATCATAGGACACATTCTGTTGGACCTGGGAGATGACCAGGTCACCGAGGCCACTGGAAAGTTAGGATGGGCTAGACTTGCATTGTGATCATTACATTTTTCACTAATTGTTTTGTCATGTGCTTTACATTTTGTCTACTTTTGAGCCCCTCGTAGCATTTATTTACTCACCATAAATGCGTAACTTTTCTCATTATTTCATTGTTTGTATACATTATATAGTAAGAATATTTGATAAAGGTTGATTGTACATCAGTAGCTCATATGTATTCAACAGTGTTATTTACAAAATACAAATTTGTGCAAATGTGCGGAAGAAATTCAGCGTCTCTTTTATGCCATACATACTTATCACAAGGACTATTTTCCACATAACAAAGCTCAGAAAACGAATAAAATGTGAAGGAACAGGGATCTTAGTGGAGAAAGCGTTGGCGACACACACATGACACACATGCACGCACACACACACACACAGTTGCTATATACTACTTTCTCAAACAAAACACAAGCAAGCAAAGACCGAAACTGACCTTGTATGTTGCAGACATCGAGAGACTATGAGTGAAAACTGTCTGTAAAGAGGCCACCTCGGAATATGTTTATGTGGCATTCTAGTGCCAATATCGACTTTAGCAGGAGGCTGACAAGGGGAGGAATCCATACAGATTGATTCCATCAATAATTTGACTTAATGATCACCATCTGATAGGCTACTATTTTTCCTTGTATTTACATGCATTGCATTTTTGCTAACATCATTATTTTTATTTCCACAAGAACGTTCATTGATGTAATCTGCACTATACCAGAGATTTAATATTTAATAAACCATTTTAAATTAAATCGTGTGCATGTCCTGTTCGTGCCCATCTTTTGCGGAAGTGGGATCCTGAACTCACAAACAAATAGAATCCTGCCGTCTGACAGGGCTGACTGTCACACAAAATGCATCATCTCCAGGTAAGTGTGGGAGGTGTGTGGGTCACAGCCTTTCTGTTTTTCCTGCTTGTGTTGGTAAGATGGTTCATACCGGTGCTTGCCAGCGTGAAGGTCTGCCTGTGTCCTATTTACAAGAGCATTAGTAAACATGGTATCAGTTTCATCTTGAGGCAAGTAACAGCAAAAGACTGTCTCACGTCTCTTGCTGTACAGAAGCCCCTGATGAATAAAATCTGCAGGGCACGATCCACGCAAGGGGATGAAATAGCCGTACAAAGAGAATGAAAAGTAACTTGAAAAATGCAATTTTAAAGAGCCTGCTAAGTAGCACGGAGGATATGCACCGAGTGTGAGTATGTGGTAAGTTTCATCAATGTTTGAAAATGGTGCCCTTGACTTGCAGCACTAAAATCGAGTCGATCGCCACCCCCTTAACTTAGCTCTGTTCCTCTGTCTGCATGAAAAACGCTTACCTTTCCTGCTCAGACAGCCTCACCAAGCCCTGAAAACCGCCCAAAACAGTGTCAAGAAATTCGATATTTGAAGTTGATGTCCCTTGTATGCCTTGAGCCTGGAACACACATAGAATCCAGCCCAAGGCTGTCCTTGACAATTAAAAGAGGACATATGGTCTTTAATGCAGAGTCAGGCATCTAAAACAATTACGTTCTGTCAGCCCCCTGCTTGGCAGTGGCTGTCTGTCTAAGAACCTAACACCGTAAGCAGAATTCCAGGACATAACCCGGAGGCGAGGATTAGGCTTTTCTTTCTTCGTTTTATTTAATAGCAGTCATGTTTGAGCACAACATTATAACAAACGAACTTTATTTCCCATAAAACCTAGGGAACATGAAGGTGAAAAGTTCATCCAGGGCGGATCCAGGATGTGCCTTTATCCATGTAAGTCCTCCCTTCCTTTCCCTCAACCATCTGCAAGGTGTATCCAACGGAAGAGAGAGTGACAAAGATGATCAAGCCAGGGTCTTCGCTGTCACAAAAAAGGTGCATTTCAGTAAGTAAATACAAATCATTCCTGGGAATGATAGCGTCTTGCATCCCTCTCATACTGAACAGCCGGTTGGACACGAGGCTGCTGCAAGAACAAAAGGACAGGCAATGGACACAGGAAAGGGGCTCGTTCGACGACATGGTCCAGTTAAAGCCAGAGATCGTGACAGTGATGCAATGGTAGACGAAAAGAGAAAACATCGTAAAGGTGTTGACATTCATTCTCAAGACCACAAAGTTCATTATGACAATGGATGCATCAATGGAGGGATGGGGAGCCCACCTCCAAGATCTGGAAGTGAGTGGAAAATGTTCAGACAAAGAAAGGCTGAACCATATCAACTTCCTGGAACTGAAAGAAGTAGAGCTGGGTTTCAAAGCCTTCTTGATAAGACTACAAAGGTGGGATGTTTTAATCCGCACAGACAACACAACCACAATGTTTTACTTAAACAAACAGGTACAAGATCACACCCTCTATCCTGGGGAACTTGGACCTGTATTTTGAAACCTGTTTCAGTAATGTGAGCATGTAGGTATTTATTTATAACGTTTATTTCTTTGTGAATGTTTTTACACTATGAATGTTTAAATACCTTTGTATGTTACCTGCCTCTGCATACTTTCTCTGATGCTTTAATGTCCTTACTTGATGGTATACTGCTAGCTATTCAGATTCAAGCATGTGAATCTATGAAAGATTCAATGCTGGAGAAAAAACAAGTTACTTTCCTGTACACCGTGGTTCTCAAGTATTGATATCTTTCATAGATTCATATGCGACCCACCCTCCTCCTCTTCAGTCGCTCACCTCATTGATTTACTGTCTCACGCAGCATAGATACTTTCCAATCGTGCTTCAGAATCTGAGGTGTGAAGCCATTGCACAGGAGGGAAGGGCGCAAGTTGAACTTTGGTCATGTACAAAACAATGTGGATTGCTACTCAATCCTTTGGGGAAATGCAATAATAATCAGTGCTTTAAATGGGTAGAAGAAATTCATGTACTCACCAAATTGAGCTATGACCCAAGGGGTGGGGCCAGTGGCAGGGCTACTGGCAAACATTTACATAGACAGTTACACCCTCCCTGTACAGATGCGCAGTGCTGTTGGAGAGCAAGCCACATGGGCTACGACAGAGGAGGGGGGGGCCTGACTATGGCAGACCTCCTGGCGGAGATACAGGGAACACAGGAGGCCATGTTTGTCGAAATCGATACCGTGGCCATTAAAGTTAAGTTTATATGTGCATAATTTCGAAAAATGGTGGAGAGAGTCACAGATTAAGAAGGAATTTGAAGGTGGAGGCTTTGCCGGACCCTGTTTTTGCACACACTGTTTCTTAAGTTCTGGACCACTACTTTGAAGAGAACTGGGAAAGTACGTCTGCGAGAGCCACTAAGTGGAATACCAGGAAAGTGGTATTACAGGGTGTTAGAAATGGGATTTCTGGTTGGCTAAGGCTTGAGCCAAAGCCAGGCAGAAACCACCACTCTAGTCAGGGCAAGGGAGTTACACGCCAAGATAACCCCTGCTCACCCCCTTGGTAGCTTGGCACGAGCAGTCAGGCTTATCCCGGAGGCAATGTGTAAAGCGTTTGCGCAACACGCACACAGCAGCCACTTACTAGGCACACCACAAAAAGGAACTCCACACAAGGTTATATAAAAATAGCCTTTGAATTACCATAAACACATTAGATCATAATCACACAATTACACTGTGCCAACTGGCACTGGGCAGTATTTACAGGGGATTATATACACAGGACAGGGCCACATGGGCCACCGTCAGAATCAGCACTTAGTAGAAATAGCACTTTTAGAACATAGAATAATTGTAGCACAAAATTAACATTTGTAGGACACAACCAGTAACCACTGGTAAAAGATAAGAACACACTACGCAATACTAGTCACCATAAACATAGGTCACGCAGAGAAACATAACCTTACTGGCATAACCATACTAGGTAAAAACAACCTCCTAAGCATAAGCACATTTAGAAGTAGGAAACAACCATAAAGGCAAAGCACATTACGCAGAAATACACATTAGGCAATTGTCATAAACACAGTAGGCAATCACCTTGCGCAAAAATACACCGGAGGCATAACCCTGTACCCTAAGCAAGGGCACAACACCTAAAACTGTCCCCAGGCCAACTTGGCCTCTCAGGGGCTAAACGCCCTTTGTCCAGCAGAGTCAGGGCTACAAGCTGCAAATGCAGCAATGCGCAGGGCGACCACCTAAACGTTGCAGCTGCCCACTAAGTGCTGGGCAGCTGTGGAAACTGAGCCTGGTGCCTCCTGGCCCTCGCTGGGCTTCCTAGAATAATGGCGCCATCGGTGGAGCCCTCTGGCTCTGAAATCACTATGCTCCCAAAATCCTGAAGCAGCGCGGGCTCAGACAAAATGTCCCCTAGCACTGGGGAAAGGCCCCGGGCCCCTCTCGGGGACTCTAGCTTCAAAACAAATGGCCTCCAAAGAATGTATGCCCCCACGGTAGGGCGGCTCGCTCTCTTGCGAGCCCGCTCAGCAGATGGGGCCCCTAAACGTTTGGAGTCCCGCTCGAGGACTCAAAAGAAGAATCCCAACTTGCCCCCACAGATGCACCACACCGCTCCACTTACCGGAACCTCCTCGGGGAGCACTCCGCTCCTCTCTGGCTCTCCTCCGGTCTCGCGGTGGCGGCGGCTGTGGTACTACTCACGGGGCTCCGTCTCTTACCGGCGGAGTCCTTGAGGTTCTGGCCGGCCTTGACTGGGCGGGGCTCCCCTCACTCACATGGGAGCCCCGGCGTGAGGCGGACTACCCTCTCGTGCGTCCCGCTTTTCCCCCTTGCGACAGAGGTCCAGCCCCAGCAGCAGGCGGGGCTCTCCCTTAGCCTGGGAGCCACGCTAGCTCACACGCTCGCTCCTCTGGTCTCCTTTGCCCGAGGGCGGGCTTTCCTCTGCTTCCGGGACCTGCTAAGCCCCGCCCGCAACCCAGGCGGCAAGGCACAACTTCCGGGTCGCGGCGGTGAACTTTCACTTTACGGAAGCGTGGGGTGGGCTCCCGTCTGCTTCAATAACAGGGCACCACATCCCTAGCGGGGTGGGCACCCGCTGGGGGTTACTACATGGTAGGCTCCCACAAAATTAATAATAAAAAGCGTCAATTAAGCAGGGTAGGCACCTGCGCTGAAATCGGCAGCTGCAAAGGGTCAAGTCGCAGGGTGGGCACCTGCGCAACAAAATTCTAAAATAAGCAGGGTGGGCACCCGTGCGGCCGTCGTCACGGGGGAATCCTTAATCTGGGGATTCCCTCTATCCCCCTCAACAGCTCGACGCTGCACGGCCCCAGCTCTTCTTCCTGGGGGAAATTAGAATGAAGCGCTTCTTTAGGAATGAAAAAGAAAACGCTCCCAGGCGCAACAGTCTCAAAGTCCAGGGAAAGTCTTTGTATGAAGGGGGGGGGGCAAAGGCTGGTTCCAGGAGCCAGCTCACAGGGTCCTCCAGCAGGGAGGCAGTCCCCAGTGGCGGTTCCTCCTGGCGCCCAGCAGCAGCAGGCCCCCCTCAAGTCTGGAACAGAGAGAATACTTTACAAGGGGTCACAGCCCCTTTTTATACATACATTTTCTTTGTCTCAAGAGTCAGGGTTAAGGGGAAACCAGATGCAACTGGTTTTGGAGCACTTTGTTGTGCTCAGCCTCTCTTCCCATTCAGAGGACAGGCTAGGGACATCAGTCGCACCACAGGGGGAGGAGCCAGCATTGTGTAGGGAAGGCCCAGCCCTATTCAGGTCCCAGGTGCACTCCTCCCTCACATCAACATGCCAATCTCTCCAAACACCACCGGGGCAGACCCATCCTGACTCCTGGAGCAGGCACACCAGCCAGCTCCAGCCAATCACAAGCCAGACAGTCAATTCACATTTACTACACAGACATGCCAACTTCTAGAAGTGGCACTTCCACACCAGACACATTAAATCTGCGCACACCGTCGCGCAGCATTTAATCTTACGAGTTCGCACATACCAAACTCTCCCCTGCACTCCCACACATCAGGAACTACCATGGACACACACATTCCCCATGCATTCCTATTGGAGGGCAGGCCAATATGCACTCAGAGTGCGCACACACTTTACACTGGGACGCAGTGTTAAAGTGCACAGAAGCCAAAAACAACTAATGCCAGGTCACATTTAAAAGTAAAAAGTTTAGGGGTGAACCTGCCAAAAGGGCCAAGTCTAACACAGGGGATTGTATGATGGTGATGTATGGGGTAAAGCAGCAGCTTTCACGAACGCTGGATGTGCAAGAGAAGGATTTGGGTGCCCCAATGGGACCTAAAGTTGGTTTTGTTGACATTTTTGATGTGCTTACCAATCAAGACTACGCATTGTTGCCCTCTGTGTCTCTTGACCATCAAAACAGCCTTTCTAATGGCCATTGCAATGGCAAGGAGGGTTTGCAAATTGCAGGAACTATCCATGCACCATCCTTATACAACTTATTTTCCCACATAAACTGGTTCTGAGAACACATGCCTCTTTCCTACAGAAAGTGGTGACACTCTTTCGCGCAGGTCAGACCATCACACTGCCAACCTTCTGTGCTCCTCCTCTCCTGCCTCAGAGAGGAGAGACCCTACAGCCTCAACTTAAAAAGAACGTTCTCATTCTAGAATAATCGTACCAAAGAATTCTGAGTGAACTATCAACTCTTCATTGGATTCATTGGGGCAAAAAAAGGAAAGGTTGTGCAGAAAAGGACCCTCTCAATATGGATTGTGTTCTGCATTCAAATCTGCAGTGCACTGGCCAAGAGGAAACCTCCTGAGGGCAAGCGTGCTCATTACACCAGAGCCAAAGACTGCAATCATGGTGTTCGCTTGTGGAGTTCATGTCCTGGACATCTGTCATGTGGGCATTTCTGCATACTGTTAACAAGCATTACTCCCAGAGAGTCAGATCCGTCATGATGGACACGTTGCCCCCTCGATGCTCCAGGACTTCCTGTTTGCAGACCCATCTCTGCAGAGGTATTCCTTGGGTGTATGTTCTAAGGTAAGAAATCTGCAGCTTGAAGCCTCTATCAGATGAACAAGCTACTTCACTTTGGTTTCGCCTTTATCTGGTAGAGACTAAATCGAGCCTCAGATTTCTTACCGATCTTCCCTGCTCTGTAAATGGATTTCTCTACATAGGGTGACACTCGTAGGTTCTTAGTGAGTGCACATTGGTCCATCAGCATTCTGTCGTGGCTCTGGGCTTCTGGCGCTGAAATGTCTCAAAAAGAAACTGATGTCAGTGCGCTGGAATGGCTCCTATATAGACCACAGTGGAGCTGAACTATGCTACCTATTAGTGCACAGAGGTACTGCTCAAGATTTTCCAGATTCAGGCTAATGCTTGGGAATATTCTAAGGTAAGTAATCTGCAGCTAGATAGAGGGCATTTCTGTGTAAGTTTACGATTGTTTGCTATTCACATAAGTATTTTACTCGTAGTATCTTTACCACTTGGGAGTCTAAGCACATAAAAGATGGGGCTGTCCTATCTTTTTATGTGCAGAGATTATTGTTGTAAATGAAGTTAGTAGACAGATGTAAGGCTTAATACTTGTTTATTAAGCACCATAGAGAATAGCTGGTGTTCCCATCAGAAAGCAGGAGCTAACTGACAGGACAGAACATAGGAGAAAATGACATCAGGGAAAATGGAATGCTGGACTTAAAGGGATACAGAGAAACACAAGTGCAGAGAATACAACATATCCTCTTCCCTTCATATGGAGGAACATGAAAAAAAACGAAAGTAAGTTTAAAAAAAAACATAAAAAAACTTAATAAGACCATGCTCTTCGTTACAGAGAGAGACTTTACTTGCAAACAAAGTCACGTAAATGACCTGGGGGTCTTTTCACTCTCTGGATTCTACTAGCACAAAACTCATTGATACCATTGGTGCTAGGTTCGTTGGTTCTCACCGGTTCTCGTTCGGCTTTCTTATACAGTGCCACACGCCTCAAGTTCCAACTTTCACCGTTAAATAAAGTGACAAATCTTTTGTGTACAGACTTAACCTTAAATGGACCCCTGAACTTCGTCAGTCCGACACCCACTCGACCAGGTTTGACTTTAACCCAATCATTCACAGCAAATTTACATGCGCCATCTGATTCACATACAGTGTCAGGCTCATCAGGACCAGCAGGAAGGTCAGCATTTAGAAGTTCTTTCATCCACGCAGCCACTAGTTTAGTACCGGCTGAACGTCCCCTCATGACAGAAAACGGGACCAAACCGGTCACACCATTTTCAGTAGTCCTGTAGGCCCAAACTAGATCATTAACCAAACTCTTCACCTCCATTCGGGAAGAAATCGCCATTTGAATGGCACCTTTAATCATTCGGTTGGCCCTCTCCACTATGCCATTTCCCTGGGGGTTGTATAGTGAGGTCCTTGAGTGAATAATACCGCATCTTCCCAAGAAATTAGTCATCTCTAGGGAGGTGAGTTGTGTCCCATTATCAGTAATGATCCTTGTGGGAAAACCTTCCTCTCTAAAGATCTCACCCAGTACAGCAATAGTGCTGTTCGTAGTGATCTCCCTCATGAATTTGACTACCAACCACTTGGAAGAGACATCGACTACCACCAGCCCAAACCTCATGTCTTGGTTCAACTGGTGGAACGGGCCAATGAAGTCGAGACATATGGTGTGCCAAGGGCACCTGGGATCTACTATTGAGCCACAACCAGTATGGCTACCCACTTTAAGTCTCTTTTCACTTTCCATGCAATCAGTACATCTCTCCACCCACTGCGAGATTTCGGAGTCCATTCCGGGCCACCAAAAATTTTCTCTAATTCTCCTCTTGGTAAGGGACTGCCCTAAATGACCCTCATGACCCAGCTTAAACAAGGTAAATCGCACATCTTGTGGAGGAATGAATTTGTCATCCATTAAAATCATGAATCCCTCATTGTCCAAGATAGACAATTGGTCCAGAACCTTCAAATAGGGACGAAGTGCGGGAGATAGGCAACTCTCTCTCCTTGGGCCCTTCGCTATCAGATCCTTGACTTCACACAACACCACATCTTTAGCCATTGAAGTGTTCCACAAACTTCTACTAATTGCCCCAGCACACATATCTACAACTTCATCTACAGTGGCAACAGAACCTTCTGAGTTGAGAGATTCTACCCCTAACTTGTCTACTCTCTCCCAAGGTAGTGGAAGTCTAGAAAGTCCATCCGCTTGGCAATTCTTCCAACCGGGAATGTTTTCCACAGTGTATAAGTACTCCTGGATCCTGGCAGCGAGTCTAGCTAACCTGGCAGAGCCTTTGCCAGCGCCGCCAGGCGAAAGTATTTTAACCAGGGGTTTATGATCTGTCAGTAACGTGAACTTGAACCCCCACAGGTACATCCTATAATACTCGCAACCCCATGCCGCGGTCAAAGCCTCACGCTCGATTATAGAGTAATTTCTCTCGGCTGTAGTGAGTGTCCTTGAGGCAAACGCTACAGTCTTAAGACCAGATTCGTGTACTTGAGCCAGAACCGCACCAACGCCTACGGCACTTGCATCCACTGTCAGAACTGACTTACGGTTGGTGTCGAACGGTGTCAAAATGCCCGCCTCACAAATTTCCACCTTGATTCTTTTGAAACACTCATCCTGTTCCACACCCCACACAAACTTACATCCACTTCTCAACATCACCTTGATCTTTTCGGTTTTCTCTGCAAAATCCTTTACAAACTTGGCGTAGTACTCGATGAGGCCGAGGAAAGACCTCAACTGGTCTTTATCGCACGGAGATGGTGCATTTCTAATGGAGTCTAATAAGTCCCTCTTAGGTTTTACTCCGTCCACAGACAATGTATACCCAAGATATTCAACCTCCTCCACTGCAAATTTACATTTCTCTTTCTTGAGAGTCAATCCTGCCTGTTCCATCCTTTCTAAAACGGTCTTCAAGATCACATTGTGCTCCTCAACAGTCGCCCCAAATATCAGGACATCGTCCTGAAAATACACAACATTGTTCACACCTTTTAGTACAACACCCATCATCCTTTGGAATACCCCAGCTGCAGAGGCGAGTCCAAAAGGCATTCGTGTGAATTGGTATATTCCTTCGGTTGTTATGAACGCCGTAAGTGCTTTTGAGTCTTGGTGTAGTTTTATTTGATGATAGGCGCTGCGAAGGTCCAACTTGGAAAAATACTTCCCACCTTTCAGTGATAGAACCAACTCATTGATATTCGGTAGGGGAAAATTGTCCACTACAATGTTTTGGTTCAGGGTGCGAAGGTCCACACAAAAACGAAATTTTCCTTCGGATTTGGTCGTAATAACTACGGGGGAAATCCAAGGTGACGTTTCGATCTGCTCTATCACACCCTGATCTAGCATTTCTCCTAACATCTTCTTCACTTCCTCACGTGCGATGAATGGAACCTTTCTAACTTTGTGTTGCATGGGTATGGCATCGTCCCTCAAAACAATTTTATGCACATAACCCCTTAACTCTCCTATATGCTCATCAAACAAACCCTTCATCCCTTCAACTATCGAATCCGTGGTTATGCTATCTACCACCATCACTTGTTGTGCTGCTCTAGGATTTATTATTATCCCAAGGTCATACTGTTGTCCCCATCCTAAAATTGCAGGACCAGATTTGGCTACATACACCTTCCCTTCAGCTGAACGATCCTTGAATGTTATTACACACACCATAAACCCAATCACATCTATGCTTTCACCCTGAAAACCACAGGCATTAATGTCGCTAGCAGACAACTGTACATCCTTCCAATTTGCTAGGAACATATCTTTGGGAATAATGGTCCACAAGGATCCAGGGTCAACCATCAGCTGAACCTCGATTTTATTAATAAGGAACAGGGCTTTTGGTCTGAATCTCCTCCCAGGCTCACCCTCATTCACACCATCCCCACCTAAACACAATATTTTGTTCGTACCTTCAATACTAATGGAGTCTCTTACTTCATCCTTGTTTTCAACCACGGCTACTTTATCGACGTTTGTACCTCTACACATCTTCGCAAAATGTCCTTTCCGCCCACATTTCCTACACATCTTGTCAATTGCAAAACATCTCCTAAAGTTCGAATTGTGAAAAGTACTCCCGCATCTACTGCACATTCTTCCTTGGAATCTATTCCTGTCATTGCCTGAAAACGCATTGTTAAATCTTTTCTGACTACTTCCTCCCAGATCTACACTTCTTTTATTCACAACCGCAACTTCATCATGATCAACATACGAAACGTCATTGCCTTGAGCATTTCCTTTTGAGTTATCTTTCTTTTCCATCTCTTTCATGCATGCATTCGATTCCTCAACTACTTTTGCTATGTCAATGGCCATTTGTAGGGTTGGGTTCTTTGCTGCCCACAGTTTTTCTTGCATCTTTTTGTTTCGGCACTGTACTATTAGCTGGTCTCTTATCATTTCATCTCTTATTTCACCAAAACTACATTTTATCGACAACTCACGTAACCTAGCTACAAACTGATCTACGGACTCTTCATTCCTTTGGGGCTGAGTGTAAAATTTGTGCCTCGCCATAACAATATTTACTTCCTTTGCATATTGTTTTTTCATCCGAGCTTTGGCTTCTGTGTATACATTAGTTATCGCCCTACCATCTTGGTTGACTGCTACAGGAAGGTATTTAAAGGAATGCTGGCCCTCCTTGCCCAAAGCACTTAACAAGAGAGCTTTCTTCCTTACTGCACTGAAATCCTTCCCATCAAGTGCCTCGATGTAATTCTCGAAAATGTCTATCCATTCATCCCATTCAATGGGTGGATCTCCTGTGGCTTGTAAAAACAATGGGGGTGCAATAATATTTAGATTCTCCATTTTTTTTTTTTTTTTTTTTTTTTAAAAGAAGCACAGTATTTTAAAATAAAGAGATAGTCGAACTGGAATGAAATGTCACTTTTTAGCATGTGCTATATGTGTGCTTCTCTACTCTTCCTCTATTTGTCTACAGTAAGGAATGATATACGTGGTAGTCTTCACTGTGCACTGCCTAAAGTCTCGTAAAAACACATTGAAAAAAATAGGTTCGAGTGGTAAATGAGGCTCTCACCCTTAATTTTCTCTCGCTGGCACTCGTTACGATTTGAAACAGCTTTTCTATCCGCTCGGTAGATTGTTTTAAGTGTCAATTTCCACTTACGATGTGAACGATGTCCGTTGCTAGGATACCCGATAATCCAAAATGGATGCCGGGTACGTTGCGTGGTCACGTCACTGCTGGAACGTTGCTTGCTCGAGTCGCGTCACTGCCGGCACGTCACCTCCTCCGTTGGGTGCTTCTCTGTTGACGCGGCTCCGATAAGGACAAACAATGGCTGGAGAATCGAACGGTGAGTCACTTGCGCTTCTCTGCTCGAGAAGTGTGCTCGTGTGTCTGCTCGAGAAGATTGTTTGAAAGATGCAACTCGTATAATAGTGCAGGAGTTGTCGGTTTAGACACGGCTGAAGAAAAAGTCATATACTAGGCATGTTTATTGCACTAGTCACTCCGTTTCCGCTCTAGAAATAGCGCTCATATTCTCCTCAAATCTCAAACGTGCGCAGGAGTTTTTCCCCTTTTATTTTTTAAATACAGCTTTCCCAAACGTATCGTAACGTAGGGTAGGGTTCTCCTTTTTGGCTGGGAGGAGCTTCTTATGATTAAAACTCGCAAAAGTCACAACCAGACACACGGCAAGATTTGTATATATTCTCTCGAACTCACCAGTTGTTTTGGAGGCTTTGTAGATTTCAGTTCGGAACGTAAACTATTGCAGGCTTCAGTTCCAAACGTCTTTTTTCTTTTTCTTTCAGAGTGGCAATATATCTTTCTTGTCTGTTTCAAGACTTGCGTGGCAGTTTATCTTCCTTGTTTGTTTCAAGACTTGTGTGGTTCTTCAAAATTATTTTCTCTTTTTCTTCAGAAATTCGCGTGGTTCTTTTCATCAGTGGAGTTCTCCTCCCTCTATGGTTGTTTAGCTCCTTCTGTTCATCGTCGCCATGTGTTGTAAATGAAGTTAGTAGACAGATGTAAGGCTTAATACTTGTTTATTAAGCACCATAGAGAATAGCTGGTGTTCCCATCAGAAAGCAGGAGCTAACTGACAGGACAGAACATAGGAGAAAATGACATCAGGGAAAATGGAATGCTGGACTTAAAGGGATACAGAGCAACACAAGTGCAGAGAATACAACAATTATGCAGTCTTAAAGATAGTAAAATACCTTTGTGAATATCAAACAATTGTAAACCCAAATAAAAGTGTAAGTTTACCTTTGTGAATCAGACCCAGAGTTGCTACTACCCAGAGCCCCTACTAAATAAGGCCTTACTGAAGGGAAGTAACATGTTCTTCAAATATTCATTCAGCTATTCGTGTACCACCGACTGTATAAAATTCTCTGGGCTATTCCCTTTGCCCGGTGATCTATTATTAGGGAGGCTAGCAACCTCATCTTCTATTTCCTGAAGTGTTATTTCGGACTCTAAGAGCTCTTCCCTCGGACATAAGTCTGGGAACCAATCGATCTGGCAAATAATTCTTCCACTTGTAATGTGACACTGTTACTTGGCTGATCTGCATGAAGTAACCAAATGTGTCTACTGTAGGTCTCAGATGTGCAGTATCGTTCCCTTTGAGCTTCAAAGTATGCGGCTTGTGGTTTGAGATTCTTTTTTGTTTTAGTTGTGTGGCTAAAAGCCGTCCCGCATTTTCACACTGTTAGTAATGTCTGTAGCGTCATGATGGGCGTAGGAAGTGTGGGGGACGCGGGGGATATATCCCCCCAGATTTTGCAGTGGGGGGACACGGGGGACAAGGGTGGGGGGACGAGGGGAACAAAAGAATTTCCCCTCTCCCCTCTGTGATTCTCAGTGCCATTAGCACACGAAAGCGCTACCATTAACGTTAATGGCCCTGAACTTTACCTGTGATCTGCCTCCAGTCGCAGAGGCCACCCGCCCTCTGCCCTTTGTTATGCTGTAGTAAGGCTCGCCCTCTGCCCTTTATTATACTGCAGTGAGGCTCACGGGCAGAGAAGGAAAACAAGCATTTACAATGCAACGGTTTCGCCTTTGGAAAAGTTTGAGCTATTGGCATTGTAAATGACAAAATTTGTATTTATGTGTTGGTTTTGAAAACAGATAAATAAATGGCATTGTCCTTTACATTGCCAATAGCTCTAACTTTTCCAAAGGCGAAACCGTTGCATTGTAAATGCTTGTTTATTTATGTGTTGGTTTCGAAAACAGATAAATAAATGGCTTTGGCATTTACAATGCCAATAGCTTAATCTCTCGCAAATGTGAGACCTAGTAGTAGAGTGAATAATAGTGCGTAGTAGAGCGTGAGTAGTAAAGAGTGCGTAGTAGAGGAGTAGAGAGTGTGTAGTAGAGTAGTAGAGTGAGCACTAGAGAGTAATAGAGTGATTAATAGAGAGTGAGTAGTAGTGAGTAGTAGAGAGTTGTAGAGAGGACTAGAGTGAGTAGTAGTGAGTATAGTGAGTATTAGAGAGTGAGTAGAGAGTAGTAGAGTGAGTAGTAAAGAGTAGTAGAGTGAGTAGGAGAGAGAGTATTAGAGAGTGAGTAGTAAAAAGTGAGTAGTAAAGAGCAAGTAGTAAAGAGCAAGTAGTAAAGAGCAAGTAGTAAAGAGTGAAAGAGTGAGTAGTAAAGAGTGAGTAGTAAAGTGTGAATAGTAAAGAGTGAGTTGTAAAGAGTGAGTAGTGGAGTAGTAGAGTGTGAGTAGTAGAGTGTGAGTAGTAGAGTGAGTAGTAGAGTGAGTAGTAGAGTAGATTGAGTAGTAGAGAGAGCGAGGGGAAGAGAAAGGATTGGACAGGAGAATGGTGAGCGAGTGGGGAGGCCATTGTCCAAAGGGTATGACTAAAGCATGGTGTGCTAGGGCACTGCCTTTCACAGAGAGCACAACTGGGCAATACAGTTGTGTCAATTATGCAGCTTTTCTGCTAACCCTGCGTGACACATAAATGATAAGACGTGGAAATTGATTTTCTGTGCATATTTCTCATGTGTGCATCACACATGTAAAGTGTCTTTTTGTTTTGATCCTATTAAAATCTTTGCAACAATCACACTTCAGAATCACAAAAAAAGACTATGAGCTTCATTTGATCTTTTCTTACTGCTGAAATATTTCCACATATTTATCAAATTTATTTTGCAAGCATTCTCAGTTTGCCAAATATTACAAAACACTTGACACTGCACAGCTTCTTCCATAGCTTGTAAGCACTGCACTACCTCTCGCACCCCTACTTCTGCACCCCTGCCCTTAGACCACCCACCAACTGCAATTTACCTGGCCCAGAGTTTTTGTCTATACTATGTCCCTCGTGTGGTGTTGCAGAGTAAAATCCTTCTCGAACAGGACGTGCAGCCAAGCTTTAGGAAAGTGAACAGCACGTGCAGGGAAACTTTATGTAAGTGCCAGGGGTGGTGGAGCAATAAGAATGATCCTATCAACGTGGCAGGTTGACCTGTTTAAAGTGCAGTGTTACTGAAAAGTAGATTTGCAGGATTAGGGGTACGAGAAGTGCTGCTGGCAGGAGCTGGAGAAAAAGACAGGAATCAAAAATGTAAAGTACCTAGAGGTAGTACAGATTGCAGTTTGTGGTCCAGAGGATAATACTTCATTAGCCATTATTTAAGAGACACAGACACAAACTTTTTTTATACTATTATTTGAAGTGTCATCTTATAAAATTCATCAAGGGGTGTTAGCGGGCACAGTGTCTGATTCACATAGCCAAATCACCACTACTTATCCAATAAGAGCAAAGTACCTACAACCATGCTCAGTGATTGGGCTTTGGAGTTCTGAAAAAAAACAAATGCTTCCACAGCTTCTTGGTGGAGTTTGAAGGAGCACGAAAGGAAAACCATATGCTAACCAGCGCCACAACACACAAAACCACAGAATGCATAAATGCACTGTGCAGATGAAGCGAAGAGCGGTTTAAAGCTGTTTAAGTCTGTTTGAAGAATAGCCAGTACTCTCTAGTGCTGAAAGGGAAATGTGTATGCCTTAGAACCACTCCAGGTAAGATCTTATGACTGCAAAGTATGTGTAATGCAGCAGCACAGAATAAAGTTCAAGGATTGTCCAATTAGAGCCCTGAATAAAGGCTAGTGTAGGGCCCATGTAGCTAAAAAAACAGCTTTAAAGGTGAGCTTTGCTTGTCTGAGTTGTAAAAAGTTAGAAATAGAGACGGTTCATGTTTGTATGTTACATAAAATCTCAAGACAAGGTGGTCAGCCACACTGCATTGTGTTTTTTTGTACATTTTTTTTGCATAATGGGACAAGAGTGGGCTGCTAGTTCCTGACCTTCGAAAGATGTGATCACCCGAGCAGACTCATGTGCACTTAGGCGTGGAGTCTGCTGGCTCCAATGGACAAGTCATACCGCGCACCCCTAGTGCATAAATGAAAACCGCCCTGAGGCAGAAATAAATATCAACATGCAGCTATATACAGGTTCAGGAATTGCAAATAACTTATTAAATTTGGCAGAAAAAAATGGAAAGAACAGAGTCGCAGGCATTTTGAAGCAAAAAGTAGCTCCTCCTGCAATACTCATTCACATGCTCTTATATGCCTTTGTGAATTGGCCTCAAAACATCTAAAATGGGAAAAATTGTATATTCATATACGCTAAATGCAAATCGAAAGGAGTCTGTCCTCGTTGCACTTTTGACAGTAGGGAGTTGGACATTCTGGGATGGGTATAAGAGTATGTAAACGAGTACTGCTGAAAGACTAGTTTATGTATTTATAAATGTGTGTGTCAGTCTTAAAGCGCACAAAAACAGCAAAAGAAGAAATCAAGAACAAACACGGACTACAGGACAATGAAGGGGGAAAAAAGAGCGTGCACTCGAGTGCCCCTTCCCCACCCTTCTCAGAAGTGCAACAGGCTTGGGTGGAAAAGGGGAGAGACATCGCTCCCCTCCACTCTGCCAACAAGCTGTCTGACATTAATCACTGTCAAAGGTGCTTTTTCAGTGTGCCCTGAAACCTTCCAGAAGCAGATTTTGAACTTACAATGACAAAGAAAACAAGCATTTACAATGCAATGGTTTTGCCTTTGTTAAAGTATGAGCTATTGGCATTGCTCTTGACAATTTTATTTATGTTTTTTTTAACATAAATAAATGGATTTGTCATTTGCAATGCCACTAGCTTTATCTCTCGCAAATGACACACACAAACACCCACAGAGAGCCCCCCCAACACACACTCAGAGGCCCCCCACACACACACCCACCCACACAGAGCCCCCCACACACACAGCCACACAAAGCCCCCCCACACAGAGCCCCCCACACACTGCGAGCCCCCCCACACACTGCGAGCCCCCCCACACACTGCGAGCCCCCCCACACACTGTGAGCCCCCCCCACAGACTGCGAGCCCCCCCCACAGACTGCCGGTCCCCCACCGCCGGTTTAGCAACAGGCAGCGGTATCACTCCCTTTGTCTCGCTGGCCGGCCCATTAATGTGTGCACATACTGAGCGGGGCAGGGGGCCTCAGTAGAAGTGGCCTCACTTGTTTTCAGATGTGTTTCACTAGTGTAAACTAATGCGTGCATTTTTTTAAGCCCCCCCCCCTCCTTTTTAATGCAATTGCGCTGAAGCAGTGATTTGAGGAAAGGCATTATGCAAATGGGGGGCGATTTTTGGTTTTTTTGTGTGACCGGGCCGACTTTCAATCCCAATCCGACCCTGGGGCTAAACTGAGCAGATCACCTCATGTCACCATCAGTGTTCCACCCCTTTTCTTTCACAAAACATTGTTTCCAGGTGCGGAGACAACTGTTAGACTAGAAATAAATACTACAACTCCCAGAATGCATTAGGCTGTTAAATACGAGATAGCGTGCTGGAGTCACCTGGTAACCTTAGGGGGGCGCTAATGGTCAGGCACACGCACACATTTGCTATGCACTTTGATACATTGCTAAAGGGGTAGGTGCGGAGGCCGCACGGAGAGGCCCAGGCGGGGACCCCTGGGGAGCCCTTGTGCCAATAGACCCTCGGGGAGCCCGACACTTGGCACGTGCTTGGAGGCTGCTGTGACAAAGGCAGTGACTTTCAGCGCCACAATAGATATTTATCATCAAAGCGGGGGCGCCATGAACCGGCCACACCAGCCCGCCTCTCACGTTAGTATCTCGCGCCGGGGGGGGGGGAGGGGGGGTGCGAGGGGGGCTACTAGAATGTCCCGTGTCGTGTCAGGCACTTACAGGGGTGTTTACAGCTCCTTTGACTTCAGTCGGAGAGGCAGGTCTGTGGAAGAGAACTGCATGATGGGGCTATGGGAAGAGCTACAAGAGAGCACAGGGGAGAGGGGGGAGGGGGTGGAAGGTGAGCATTAAGGTTGTGACAGATACACATGTGGATGGAGAGAAAGGGGGTCGATAGACGGATGAATGGAAAGAGGACAGACTGAAGGGATGGATGAGAGAAGGATGCGCGATAGATGTGTGGGTGGATGGAGAGAAGGATAAGAGGTAGATGGGTCAGCGCCTTGAAACCCTCACGGGTGAGTAGCCGAGCTACACAAAAGCATGATTGATTGATTGATTGAGGGTAGGTGGGTAGGTGGTGGAGGGAAGCATGGACGGAGAGGATGATAAGAGGTAGAGAGGTAGGTGGATGGAGGGAAGCGAGGACGGAGAGGTAGGGGGTAGGTGGATTGAGGGAAGCATGGAAGGAGAGGGGGGTGAGAAGTAGGGGGTAAGTGGATGGAAGGAAGCATGGACGGAGAAGAGGATGAGAGGTAGGGGTTAGGTGGATGGAGAAAAGCATGAACGGAGAGGAGGATAAGAGGTAGAGGGGTAGGTGGATGGAGGAAAGCATGGACGGAGAGGAGGATAAGAGGTAGAGGGGTAGGTGGATGGAGGGAAGCATGGGCGGAGAGGAGAAAGAGAGGTAGGGGTAGGTGGACGGAGGGAAGCATGGATGGAGAGGAGGAAAGAGATAGGGGTAGGTGGATGGAGGAAAGCATGGATGAGGAGGAGGATAAGAGAGAGAGGTAGGTGGATGGTGGGAAGCATGGTCGGAGAGGAGGATGAGAGGCAGAGGAGTAGATGGACGGAGGGAAGCATGGATGGAGAGGATGAGATAGGGGTAGGTGGATGGAGGGAAGCATGGATGGAGAGGTGGGGTAGGTGGATGGAGGGAAGCATGGAAGGAGAGGGGGATGAAAAGTAGGGGGTAAGTGGATGGAGGGAAGCATGGACGGTGAGGAGGATGAAAAGTAGGGGGTAAGTGGATGGAGGGAAGCATGGACGGAGAGGAGGATAAGAGGTAGAGGGGTAGGTGGATGGAGGGAAGCATGGACGGAGAGGAGAAAGAGAGGTAGGGGTAGGTGGACGGAGGGAAGCATGGATGGAGAGGAGGAAAGAGATAGGGGTAGGTGGATGGAGGGAAGCATGGATGGGGAGGAGGATAAGAGAGAGGTAGGTGGATGGTGGGAAGCATGGTCAGAGAGGAGGATGAGAGGCAGATGGACGGAGGGAAGCATGGATGGAGAGGATGAGATAGGGGTGGGTGAATGGAGGGAAGCACGGATGGAGAGGAGGATAAGAGGTAGAGGTAGGTGGATGATGGGAAGCATGGATGGAGAGGAGTATAAGAGGTAGGTGGATGGAGAGAAGCAGAGATGGAGAGGAAGATAAGAGGTAGAGGGGTAGGTAGTTGAAGAGAAGGATGGATCGATGAACAGAGTATGAATGGAAAGCGTTTAGATTGAAGGGGTGGATGAGAGAAGGGTTGACGCAGGGATAGGCGCAGAGAGGAGTGGGTGGATGGAGCTAAGGATGGCTGGGTGGAGAAGTGATGGATGCCTGTGAGACGGACGGATATGGAGAAGCGAGAGGAGCAGGTCAGATGATGGAGGGAAGGAGGGAAGGAAAGAAGGGTGGAGAGACGGGCGGATGAAGAAAAAGAAGGATGGATTAGTTATGGATGGAAGGAAGGAGGGGGAAGACAGGCACAGAATAATAGAAGGAAAGAAGGATGCACGGGTGGAAGAGGACTGAAAGAAACCGGAGAGAAAGAAAAATGGAAGGGTGGATGGAAAAAGACAAGAATCGAGAACTGGAAGGAAAGACGGCCCCACACCCTGCTCCCCGGACGAGTGTCGACCCCACCCGCCGGTTCGGTGTCACATCGGGTACGTTCCAAGAGCTTTTTAATTGCCTTGTGACGCCCCTCAAGAAAACTAAACCCACAAGCGCCTGAATGCAAAGATGATTCCATTGCTTGGAGAACTCCCCGGGCGCGAGGAGGCTAAAGTGGGTGCATGGTACCCCCCCGCCCTCCCCACCCGGTGGCAGCCTCTGCGCTGAGCCCTCCTGCTCCCAGTACCACCTGAGCTGTGCTGCCCGGGTGGACAGACTGCCCTCCTCCAGCAGGTCGTCCATCGACGCGCGCGCGTCCATCCCGGGCACTGGCACCGTCCGCGCGCCCGGGGGATCCGACTCCTCTTCCCACCGCCTCTGCCGGGAAATGCCGCCCCCTCAGAGAAAGTGAAAGCACCCGTGGCCGAGTGGGCTGAGTATGCGCACATGCCAACCCTGAAAAGCCCGGGCTAATTTTAGAAGTGGGCTTGCGGTTAATTATCCCGGCTTCCCCAGAAGACAAAGCGTGTGATCTTGTGCAGACCGATTTATCGGCCCGTAGCGCTGCACGAAACTTGCGTGCAAAGCAGTGCACAACGCGTCCTGGGACACCATCCTGTTTTCTGGGTGCAAGGCACATAGAATCTGAGCCAATAGTGACCGGTCATAAGAGCAAGGAAAACACGGAAGCGGGGGGGGGGGCGGGAAAGACACGGAAGCGGGGGGGGGGCGGGAAAGACACGGAAGCGGGAGGGGGGGCGGGAAAGACACGGAAGCGGCAGGGGGGGGGCGGGAAAGACACGGACAGGGGGGGGCGGGAGGATCACGGCGCACGCACAACAAAATGCTCCTTACCGGATCGCCTCGTGGGAACTCGAATCTTGCAGCCAACTCCAACAACAGACACTTGAAAAAGACGAAAACAAGCCGACTCAAAAAAAATAAATAACACACACCCTCCGCCGCGATGACGATCCGAAGTGGGTGGAGAGGGAAAAAATGTCGGGAACGCCCCCGAATCTGGTCCGGCCTTGACGGACAGATCCGGCTCCCAATGGCTAGCCTCCATTTATGGAGCTAGCCAATGGGAGGAGGGGGCGAGGAGGGGGCGGATACCCGACCCCACAGAGCAAAACATAAGATTTTGCTAGCGCATGCGTACTTCGTACGCATTGCCAAGCAAAACCTAATAAATGGCAAGGTGGCCTTCCAGGAAGGAGGCTGCAGCACACCAGGGGAATGGGAGCTTGGACCAAGAGAACCGGGGAAGGAAGAAAGAACAGGGAACTTGCTCTCCAGGTATGGCGCACTGCCAAGAGCGTGCATCTTCGAAGCGCTGTGAATTAAAGGCGCCTTTGTTTGCCCAAGAGTAGCCTTCTGATTGACTCATGAAGGATGAACGGGTCCGTAGGCCCGCTGTTAGCAGGCCCCAGTTACTCATGCATGACACGGGGCATACTTAGATTGCTGCTGAGAACTGGGGTGCAATATGCAGGGTACGGGCTCACATATTGCCATCAGTGTCAGCTAATTTTGCACCGACATGTTTAGTGTAAATGTTGTTTTTGCACAAGACAATTAGTGCAACTCAGTTGGAAAACTTTCCTGGAATGGTCTATTTTCATAAATTCTGAATCGTCCAAAAACCAATAGGCCCCTAATAGATACAGTTGGCTACCTTATGTCACTGATACCCTAAAGTTTATCTGTGCAGAAATATATATATATATATACTATAAGTACTTGTGTATTTCTGAATTTAGTTTTCATCTTCTCTTACTTTGTCCCTCATAATGTAACCACATTCTAGTTTTCTAGTTTGACTGTTTCACAAAAGTTTCTTATGAACAGAAGAGGCTCATACACATTTCTCGGTGAAGCAGCTCGACTTCACACCCTTTGCACACTGGGCCTTCGTCACTGACACTGCTCCTGAGGCGGCCCTACTGAGTGTGGGACGGCGGCTCACTTTCATTCACCAGCTCTTTAGCTCGTTAAACTGTTTTTCCTCTCAGCATTGTCCGCCATGTTTGAACTGCTTTGCCGCTAAACGCTCCTAAGCAGTTGAAAGGCCTGATCCGCACAGGGCCAGCCCTCCTGTGTTTTGCACTGCGCCATCTTTGAGGTATTAGCAGCGCAGGGCGATAAGGGGATTGGAAGGCCCGGCTTGAGCTCCTCTGCTCTGTGTTCCTCTGACACCGCATAGTTCCTGTTGCTCAGCTGGAAATGTCGAGCCGGGGCGCTTTAAAAGGGAGATTATAACACTTGCGCTGCCATCGATGCTCTCACTTTCGCCTTCCCTACTGTCTGAAGGAGTCACGGCGGACAATGGTCCCCCGTGGTTCCCAAACGCCAGTGAATGGGGACACTGTTGGTGGCATCAGTCATTCAGAGGGAGCCTCGGCGTATTGTCCTCCCCAATCAACGGCGCAGAATAGAGTTTGCTGGTGGCTGCCAAAAGGTTAGCAGCGCCCATGAAAGGGGGTTCCCATTATTCACTGCGTTTACAGAACTCCCCCTTTGTTGGGGCCGGCCCGTCGTTTCACGGCGGAGGTCCGGATCTGCGGCTGGCTGCCTTCTCCAAATGAGCGATTCGTGTGAATGCTGCGGGCCGGCGAGCAGCAGCGCCGCCTCGGACTCGGGGCTTATGTTCGTCCCCCGCAGACGGGCGAGAGTGAGCCGGCCAGGTTTGGCAGAGTCACTGGTTAACGATATCCCTCCTGACTCCCCTGACCCGCAGTTAACACTGAGGCTGCAGTCTGAGCTCCCTGCCCTCGCCGCGGCATCGTGGAAGGTCTCCGAGGGAACATTAGTTAAATGAAGCAGAGAGGTGTTGTCCGTGGCTGCGTGCAAGGGGTGGACAATGCATCGGTATTTTAAGGCTCCTGGGTGCTGTGAAAGGGGCCTAAGGTGGAAGAAACCTCGGCGTGAAAAGTGATCATTGTAAGAGCACTTACAAGAGAGGATGTGCCGATGTGGCCTTAAGCAAGAGCTGCATACTTTGGAGCTGGGGAACCAGGTTCGAGCCTGGGCGCCTCCTCAGCATCCTGTAATTCTGGGCAAATCCCTTAATCTCCCTGTGCATACCCACAAATGAACGTGTCCATCGGGTCGAGCTCGCGCTATATATATCTACAGCAAACAAGTCAGGTCCCGGGCCGGCCAGCCAATCACAGCGCGGCCCGGGGAATGACGTCACGGGGGTGTCCCGGGCCGGCAGCCAATGACAGCGCGGCCCGGGACAAAGGGGCGGGACTTAAAAAAAGTCCCAGTAACGCCCCCGAATCGCGTTTTCAAGAGAAAGCGTGATTGACAGCCTCTGTCTCCCAATGGCTAGCCTCCATTTATGGAGCTAGCCAATGGTAGACAGAGGCTGAACCAAAGTACATATGTAGGATCATGAGGTTTTGCCGTGGGCGGAGCAACTGCTACGCAGTTGCCAACGCCCAGGGCGAAACCTAAAAACCCTATCTCTTTTCCTTCCTGCACTGAGAAGTGTCAATTTCTCCTGCGCTGCCTCTGGCAGCTGCCCTCCTCCGTGTTCTCTCTCTTTATTCCTCCCTCTCTTTCTGTCTCGCTCCTCCTCACTTGCTTTTGTTAAGAGACAGCACTTACCCCCTCTTGCCCCTCCTTTCCTTTATTTGTTCCCCTGTCAATTGGTTCCAAAAAAGAACGAACCACTTAGGATGGAAATGTCATCATTTTCTGACCCTTTTCTTTTCCAAAAGACAATCTCGAAACGAAGAGAAACAAGTAAAAAAATACATTAGCGCCACTTTTCAGAGTTTGCCAGTGAAAGCGCTACTTTCTATTTACCTTCTTTCTTTGAACAACATTGTTTTCCCAGGGTGTGGAAGTACACCATTCCTAGAGGGACTGCAATACCTGGTTGATGGGTGGAGTGGGAAACGTTTAATGTGATCTTTTTGAACAGTTTTAATTATTTTAGATTATAAAATGTGTACCACTGCTGGTTGTTCAGGAATGTGGTCTTTTTAAAGCAAACTGCTTAAGTTTTGTAAGAATAAAAGCAATGGACATTGAAACGGGTCCCTTCCGGGTCTTGTAGTCAGGCACAAACACTCACTGATGACTGAATAATGAGTGTACAAGCTTTAAGGTAACCATGTTGTTCCTGCTTACATTTCATATGCTTTGCTTATCCTTGCATTCCCTATGAGTGTTTGCTTTCTCCAGGATGCTATTACTTTTTTTTCATGCAGCATATTACTCTTGTCTAGTGCATCATTTGAATTGAGTCGCAGCACAATTGGATTGTAGCTGAAGGCAGTGCGAGTTTCTCTCAGTGGGGCTGCATGGTGTTCAGTAGGGGAGAGGATGTGGCACTCTGATCAGAGCTGCAGAATTTTGAACTGCAGAACCAGGTTCAACCTTTATGACCAGTCCAACAGCCCACTCTCTTGACAGAGCATATGCCCATGATACACCTTAGAAGTCCCCCATAAACCTTAGAAACCCTCGGTGTCTTAGCACCAGCAGGTAGACCCTTGCGGTGGCAAGTATGCAAACTTGAAGGCCTGTCCACCACAATCCATACTGAAGTTTACCTCCAGTCTTTGTGGCAGGCATACAAAGAAGCACACCATAGAGCGACAATGACTGTCATCGAAGTCACAAGACCCTTGAGGCCAGTCCACTGCACCCATTGGTACCTCCATTGGCCTTTTTCAGCAGTAGTAGTGCAACTTACCAAGGATTGTCAATGTAAGATTCGCATGCACATCAAACTAATTTCGCAAACTTCATGGTGTCTGCTTTATGCACAAGCACTTTTAACATGTGCTGCCTGCTTTTGGGCCACTGAAGTTATGCAGCAATGGAGGGCAAAATTATGGCACAATGTTGACTAAATTATGTAGTAAAAAAGGCTACAGAGTAATGCGGTACATTTTATGATACTTTATTTTAACATTTGTATACATACTAACAGCCTCTACAAAGCTTTTGCACCATTAGTACCTGTGTAACATTCAAATGCAGCAGTGAGAAAGGTGATTAGTCAACCTTTGCAAAGGGCCCTCCACTTCGCAGCAACATAAGCTACATTTGTTTGTAATTTTTGATCTGTTTGAGCTACAAACAATTTTTGGGGAGATATCGTTAGATTATGCAGTGGATGATGTATTATGTGACAAATATGGTACAGCCATAATTAAGTGAAAAACATTTGCAAATTAGGATATTTTGACATTCATGTTTGAACTGCTGTTGTGGAACAAGGGAGAAGTGCTGATGACAAACTCCATGGCTGGAAGACATATGGTTTTTGATTCCACTTTTGAGCGTATTTGGCACAATCTGTGATTGAAAACATATCCCACTTTGTGAATGTATTTTAATGTCAATAACTCATATTGAACCTTAAATAAACATGTGTATCTATTGCTTGAATTAACTGGTCAGTAAAATGCCAAAGAAATACTAAAAATAGGGAGGTTTTGCTCTTTCTGGCCACACCTCTGACTCCGCCCACAGACCGAAATCTCAGGTTATTCTCGCCCTCTGATTCTGCGTCCACAGTTTTCCTACTTTTTTTCCCACTTCGGCCACTGCTTCCTGCTTATTGTGTCACAGATCACAGGCCTGCTAGGGCATCTTCTTGAAAAAAATATGTGGCAAGTGCTTTAGTACCACATGCCCTCTGTGCTGTCTCTTTGTCTTTGTCTGTGACAGCTGTGGGTCTTCTTAAATAAGGGACCCTCAAGTGGGCTCTCAAGGAAAAAACTATGCTTTTGAGACTACAAATTGGATTTTCAGCCGAGTAACTTTACATTATAAAGCTCCAAGTGGACAAGAATCACAGATGAGGTCATCAGCCAGTCGGGTCTCTTTAGCCATCAACCCTTTGCATTCTGGTACTTGTAGTTTTACATTTTCTACTATAGGCATGGACTTTGAAATCCAGTCATGCAAAGTGAAGTGGGCCTAAAGAGCCTACATATGACATGTGGCCAATTGGCAGCTAGGAGCAGAACAGCTCTAGGCATGTGTCTGTGCCCAGGATGACAGAGGGACGATGGCTCTAAAAGAATGCAATCTGTGGAATTCACTTGTCAAGAACGTGGGGCCAGTATGAAGACTTTTGGATTGGATATCAGGGTGCAACTTATCAGACAGGTGTAAGTTCTGTCAACACCACTGGTGAGGCCTCATCTGCAGTCTTAGGCCCAGTCATGCAGGTCACTTCTAACAAACCATGCAAAATTATCAATGAGCCACTCAGGGACATTTTCAGACACCCTCTTTCAGGGGAACAAAGATGTGCAAGAACCAATAAAACACTGAGGAAACAGGCCTACCCCATCAACACACTCAGGAATGCTTGCCAACTGAATTCTGTATAGCTTCTGTAGTTTCTCATTCATGGCTCCCCCCCACGTACCCTCCCACGGTATGCAAGAATATAGAGCCTCTACAGGCAGGAGTTGTTGCTTGAACCCCGTGCCATCGAATTTCTGGAGCTTTTCTTCTCAGGGTCCCTCGAAGCTCTCAGCCAGTCCAGATTCGGTGAGGGTTCGCCAGCTTGCCTTGCGACAAGCTCCCTGTCAAACTTATGCAAGTCTGATTTCCAGAGCTTTCCTGTGGGACAGGCTAGGAATCCAGGCCGGCTCGCAGTTGAAGGTGGGCTGCTTGGCTCACGGTTGGTCCCGGTTACCTTTTCTACGTTCAGAATTAAAAACTTTTACTGACCTTTTTCTTGCGGGGGTCCCTCAATGCTCTTCACCAGGCTGGTTTAGATGACAGTTCGCCGGCTTGGGTTTCTGCCTATGCCTAGTCAAACTCTGGAAGTTGGACCTCTGGAGCTTTTCAGGAGGAGGAACCTGGACGGCAGGCCAGCACCCGGTTTAGGGTCGCCAACTTGGATGGTCAGGTCAAGTCGGTCCACTAATGGAGCTTTTTTCCAAAGTTGCTTCAAACTTGTCCAAACCTTTGGGACATTTTCCTGAAGTTGCCAAAAGGTTCCCAAAGTGTCCAAACCTTACTCCAAGGGTCTGGTATCTCCATGATGGTCCTTGAAATTTTTAGACTTCAGTTCCCACAATCCACTTGGACAAAACCCTTACAAATTCACTGGTAGTTCTACAGGCTGGGGATTCTTGGTGGTGGTGGTACAGGTGAGCTCTGCTAACCTGTAGCTTGCAGAGAGTCCACTCTTTTGTCCTTTTGAAGCAAGGTAGTCCACAGGGCTGTAGTTCCAGATTGTGCAACAGGCGGAATCTTCTGAGTGCAGGGCCTGGTTGGTGCAAATCAAACTCCTCAGCAGGGACCCTTCTTTTCTCAAGTTGCAAGCAGTATAATCTGAGAGGGTCTGTTCCACTCAGATATGTATTCCAAGTGCTCTGGGTCAAGCAGGAGGTCACTCCTGTCCAATGAGGTGCAGGGCAATACCCCAGGGTATGACCAGGCCCGCTAAAGTGTGGCACTATTTTTCACAGAGAGGACAGTTTCTCCATAATTCATCATGGTTGATTTTCCAGCAGAGGGAGCAGAACTTACAAAACCAGCCTACAGGATGGCTTCATCTGCATAGGTCCACTACCCTTACATCTGGGATTTCCTCCTTTTTTTCCCCTTAATCTCCCATCTAGCTGTGGAACAGGGGGAGAGGTGTAAATGAAATTGCTTTCTCCAGCTTGTCTCCTCCTTCCCTTGAAGAGCATTGTTCCTACCCCTCGCCCTGGCTCTGGCATTCCTATGCCCAGCAACCTCTCCTCCCTGAAAGTCCTCCTAACCCCAGGGGCTATTAATACCTCTTCAAACAGCCATGCTCACCCACTTATCTTTGAACAATCAAGGCAGAGCACTAGAGGGCTACATTTTAGCTTACAGACAAGAAAGTCTTATAACCTCTTCTCTGTAAATTTTAGAATACATTCAACAGTACCAAGTTGTTGCATTTGTCATTACCATTCCACTGAGTCCTTTAATCCTAGTTGTATGGCTTTCCTTTTCTCCAGTTATTAATTAATAATCTCTTGCAATGTGAACCTATGGGTTGGGGATCTGAAATGGAAAATGAACTGGGCAATTTCTCCAATACCAGGGCCTATAGAACATGTTTTATAAAGACCCTGCTTATCCCCACAGCCCCCCCTCCCCTGGAACACCTAGAAAAGACTTTAGGGGTTCTGATTATATCAAAATATTGCAGATCCTCACTTCACAGTGCTCCTAGCACAAAAGTCGGTTTGGGAAGCACTTTACTACAATATGGGGAGTGCAATGTTCAATTTCACTAAACCCAGGGCATATAAATCTAATTTTATAAGGGTCCTCTTTATAGATATCGAACACCCCCACCCCCACCCCTGGGACACCTTGGGAAATTCTGGGGATACCTAATATGCTCCAACATTGTAGTTTATCCATTTTTTTTTTTTTTTTTGAAGAACCTTTATTTGTTTCAGCATAGAAGTACAACCATAGGCCTACAACCAATCCGGCCGGCCGCTACGCAAATCAGGAAAAAGGGCAATATAACATACAAGATACAGTGGTCCGGGGGTCGAAGGCTGATTAACATCCAGGATATGTCATACATTTAAAGCACCACGCAATAATAAGGATCGGAGACGGTTCATTTTGCAATAACAAAAAATAAAATAGAATCAATGTCGCACAGTCATACACACCCCCAGCACAGCTAATTAATAACAAAAAAGTACGCCAGCGATATACATAGATTGAGAATGACGGGGAAGGGGCATCAGGGTAAGGAGAGACGCAATAAGCACTAAGCAATCATGGCGAACTAGTCCCACCCCTCAAGGCAAAACACACTATGGGAGACATGAAAGACGACGACATCGAAAAAGAAAAGCGCAAAGGGCCATAGAGACAAAAAAGGAGAACAAAACAACACACCCATCCCCCAACACCCAACCCTGCACCCCTGCAGAAGGCTACGGCCTACCCCCCCCAGCAGCGTGCCTGTCGCCCTAAATAAGAGACCCGAAATACAGAGAAGAAAAAGAGAAAAAGATAGAGAAAATATACGGGAGGAGGGCCCTCAATCTAGTGTCCCGGCCCCTCCTACCTCCGTATGCAAAAAACGTCTAAACAGCATCAGTTGAAAAATACAAATAACAGCAGTCATGTATAACGCAATCAATTACAGCTCCGCGAAACGCCCCTTAAATCACCATAAACCATCTATGAGTCTCTCCATGTCCCAAACAAAGTCACCCCTGGCCTCTTCTGTCGATAGTACCAACGTTGAACCAGCCCTCAGACAGGATACAAAGTAGCACAAGGGGTCTGATTGCACCGGGAGGACCTGGCAGTGCCGTCGTTCCATAGGATACAAGCCACCGGAGTCTCGCCAATGATGCAGAGCGGGAGACGGACCGCGACAATATCAACAGCGCCAACAGTCTTAAGTCAGGATACAGTCCCGCCATCCTTAAAAAGGGAATCACACGAAGCAGGAAGCGCTGAAACCACGCCGGGGCCGTCCAAACCATGGACCGACGCTGTTCCCCCACTCGCAGTGTAGAGATAGGCCCCAAGGAGACAATCACATATGTAACCGGTGTAGCCACAGCCAGCACATGAACCAAAGCTATCCTCGTCTCCACGAGTGCAGATTCATCCGGGGAACACGTCAATGTATCAAAGGCAGACACAGCGGCGCCTCCATGAGAGTGATCCGTGCCGTCACAAAATGGCGGAACAACAATGGCGGCCATCCTTTTCCCCCAAGTCTCGGGCCTCCCGGATCAGGGTAGTCTGCAGGGTTGTTAATGCAAAGGAATATCAAAAAAGGGAGTGAAGAGGTGGTGCAACTCGGCACCGTGGTGGGCTAATCCTCCTCATTACCACGGAAGCCACTGACGAAGGAGGAAGCACTGAGGTGTGGGGGTTGATTGGACCCTCTGTACCCTTCGCCCAGCTTGGCTCATGGGGCATTGTCTCCTCATTCAAAAAGCTTATATCATCAGTATTACTGACCTAGCTTTTTCACATGTATCTATAAAGTCTATCTATACACATTGATCAAACATAACACTCTCTATCTGTGGGAGCGCATTAGTGAGTGACAGGGGGATCTATATACCCGGTCCTGACGAAGGGGCATGTCGCCCCGAAACATGTTGACCCACACAGGAGAGCAAGACTAGTAACCCGTTCTTGCCCTCCGCCTCACCCCTTTTAACGATACCAGCCAGTGCATATTAAATAATTTTTTCTAAACACCAGGCCAGGTATCTTTTAATTTCACTATTTATCACTCCTGACCCCACTGACACTCACTCCATCATCACTCACATAGTACTCACAATAAAAAGGTGCTCCGGCGTAGCCGCTTGTCGTAGCACTGCCCCGTCCCGCAGCGGGGGCGGGAAGACCCCGATGATGAAGCATGACACCAAGGGCCCTTTTGGTGTGTGAGGGGTATTTTAACACACTGAGTATATTCCAACAACATCGGAATATGTACTGAATATTTTTTTCAGGTGGTCTTTGTTGATTATTCGGGTTGTTAATGCAGCCAGGACATCTCTGGGAGTGGGTGTTTTCTCATGTTGCCAAACCCCGGGATTCTCTCGTGCACTGGCTTCCCTGCCCGGGTGAGGGGCACGCAGGAGGGAATCATCCGCCATCTCAGCCGTTCCGGTTTCTCTTCCCTCCACCTCACCGCGGGATCGGGCCCAACACCCGCACACTGCAGGAGTCACAGCGGGATCCCAATAGTCGGGGCAGGCGACAGAAAGGAGAGGCACCAAAAGGCTAAACCAGCCCCCGTAGCTCCTCGGGAGCCACCCACAGGCTCCCGGGGTGGGTCACGGACATGAACGGGTATCTCACCGAAGGGGAGCTGGGCATCACGAGTTTCTCTCCGGCCCAGCTATATCACACCTTCCGCCGGGCAACCCACTATGGGGAGTGGGTTGATCTCATCTCTTTCGGCTCGCGGATCTCAGGTTCTCTCCGACCGGCTTCCCAGCGTAACCAGAGGCCGTTGGCGGTTCGTTTCCGGCCGGACACTCTCCTCACTCGAGATCCCGGTCTCAACACCTCGAAGGCCGCTAAACAGTCGGGGACAGTTCTTCGGGTCTACTGCACGGAGGAGCCTCGGAAGCAGACGGTAAGTGAATGCTTCCCTTCACCTACTCAAATTAGCAGACGCTGCTTAGGATAAGCACCTGGATATACGTGCGGGGCGGGAGGGTGCACGGAGCCGAGCGTTTATGCAACCATCCCGATCGCCATCTTGGCTCCTCCTAGTTTATCCATTTTTAAGTGCCCCAAACACAGAAGTCAATTTGGGCACAATTTGCATTTTAATAGCAGTCCTGCAAAACAAGGCTGCGTTTAAACTATCCTCAGGCTTCAGAAGTTCACACGTGCAAGTGCAGAAAGGCTGCTGGCCTCTAAACTGCCATGCCATATTATATACTAGGGACTTAGAGGTAGTTTTAATCCCCCTGCTCTATCGTGTACTAGGGCCTTATAGAGAGGGGAATGCCAATCCTAGTGGTACCCTAACCCATAGTGTATGTAGGTGTTTTCACTTTTCACTGTATTTTTAAGTGTCTCTTTTAGCATAGCACCAGCCTTGGGCCTGGTTAGGCAGAGCCCAGAGTCAGTTACCACCAGTAGCAGTCAGCAAACAGTTGAGGGGGGTGCCCAGGGCAGAGGATGACTTTCCAACACTGGAAAAGCACAAACTCAGAATCTAAACATAACACCACGGTTGGGGGGTGCTCTATAATAATCAGAATTGATTTCTATCCAAATGAACCCATCTTCCAACATTAGGCTAATGAAAGACCGGGGGGAAATCATAACGGTCTAATCTATGCCTTGCAGTTTTCATGTAGCTCTTTAATGATGGTTAATAGCTCACTGTTCTATGTTAGGATTTTACCTTATAAACTTCAAGTAACAAACGAATCTCTGAGACAAAAGCAGTAACCCACTGACCTATTTACATTATATGCACTTTGTGATCTGCGTGGTACACGTTTTTTGCAGCAGGCATATTAACCCACTGTGCCTACCTTACCTCAAAACTTCCACCCGACAAACCTCTGATCTCTCTGAACAAAGAACATTTATCACCAGAGTTATCTTCACATTGTTATTGTTGACTGAAAATGGCTGGAAACCAGGAATGCAGAAGCAGGTATTTTTCAAACCATAATGCACTTGCAAACACGACACCCCCACCCGAAGTCGGCGACCTTTGTTTGCTTTGTAAATGAAGATGCAAGATTCATATACATGTTTTTTAAACTGCGACTACTGCCTGCCTTTCTCAATATGTCACTTCAAAACTATGCGATTGTATTTGTTTAACGGGTGCGCGGTCTCACGCAACAGGTGATTTGTATGGGGTCACTGGAAAGTCCATAAGGCTGTCCCTGTCCCCTCCAGAATTTTAGTGCTTCCTAAGCCCCTGTGTAGCGTAATTTATGGAGCGCACAGTCTGCTCGGTCTGTCAACAGTGAATTCAGAGCAGATTTTTCTTTTTCTGTTCTAACCGCCGCACTAATTTTTTGTAGGGTAGCTGGTCTACTTTCTCCTAAATCCCTGGCCCATAGATAGCCATATACCTACGTTGGCGCTCTCTCCCATCAGTATGCCACGTAGCCTGGCTTTTCCTGCTCTCTATAACGCCAGTACTGAGGTGACAGACCTTGTTGTCTTCTATAATTGTTTTTAATGTTGAATAGAATATGTTCTTTACACCATCTCTTTGTTCCTTAATTTGTTTTCCATCATTTCATGCCAGGATTACGAGTGATTACAGGGTTTACAAATGCAGTTTGAAGGGTCACGGATGGGAAACGTTCAATATTTATGAGCACTCGCTGTACAATTCTGACTAAAAGCAAAATATTACCATGAAAGGTTTGTTTAAGCGAGACAAGAGTTTCCAGGGCAGAAGAGACTTGAGATCAGGCACCACAGAGTGGCCAACTTTGCTGACAGCTGTTTCCGTGAGAGGTACTTATTGCTAGGCCAGGAGGTGAAAAAGTTCAAAACCTTATTGATGTCACAGGGTATCGAGGCTCTGGAAGGAGAGACAAACTGATGCCGCTGAGCAACTTCCAGACCATGGGATGCTGCCTGCAGGGAGACTTGCCATCACAGCATGTCCTGCCGAAATTTGTGACTGAAAGGTATTGACTGATCTGTAGGCCATTCCCTCCGAGCCCAGGGAAGCCAGAAAATGTAGGATGTGGATAGTATCTGCACTCACTGGATCCAAATCCCATTGCTGGCACCAGCCAAAACATTGAGCCCAAGCCCATAGGTAGCGCTTGACTGTACAGTCCACCCATTCTTGATAGAGGAGGTCCGCAGCACTTCTCAAAAGTCCCGATACTTGCCATAGAGACCTGTAATCCTCCACGCTATAAGTTGGAGAGTGCCGTTTGTCACCAAATGATGGGTATTCCCCAATGGATCGCTGAGGAGACCCAGATCTTGGGGTAGATGGATTGGAAAATCCTGAGAAAGTTCCATGAGAACTGGAAACCAAACTTGTGGCTTCCGTATCGGAAGCACCAACACCAAATCTGCCGCCTGTCTGCATGCTTGTGCCGCCAGTCTCATTATCATAAAAAAGGGTGGAAATGCATAGCCTTCCTCCACTGACCAGTCTTGGAGAACGCATCTGCTGCCACCGCACCGTGGTCTGTTCTCCAACTGAAGTACTGAGGATGTTGGTGGTCGAGTCGGGATGCAAAGAGGTCGAGCATGAATGGACCCCACCTCTCCAAGAGAGCTAAGCACAGGAACAGAAGCAGCTTCCATAAACTAGTGCCCCATAGGTGGCATGATTACCAATCTGCAACTTAGTTGGCCGACCCCGGAACATGTTCCGTCATAACCGAGATCGGCTGCCCTAAGCAGTATTCCCAAAAGTCCCCGGACTGATCTGAAAGGGCTTTGGAACGAGTACCTCTCAGAAGATTGATGCAACAAACAGCTGCTACATTGTCAATTTTTAGAAGAACGCAATACTGTGTCCGTTCTTTGATCCAACATGTTGCCGCAAATGAGGCTGCCACCAAATCCAGGAAATTGATATGGAGGGAGTGTTTGCTGGTGGACCATCCGCCGCCTGTGGTAACCTCCCTGCAGCGTGCGCCCCAGCTAGTGCTGCTGGCGTTGGATTTTATCACCAGATCTGGTTAAGAGCCAAAAATCGCAAGCCATTTCCAGGCCTCTGTGTGTGAGCTGCCAACATAGTTTATCTTTTGCCTTTTTGAAAGGAGAACTTGGGAGTGCATGAGCCCGTGGCATATCTGAGAGGCTTGCAAGCGCTGGAGGGCATAAAAATGAAGAGGGCTCAGGAATATGGCCTGGATGGAAGATGAAAGAAGGCCGACCACTCTTGCAATTTGCCAGAGGGAGGCCCTTGGCTTGGAGAGAGTTTGCGCACTTTGTAGCAAATCTTGGCCATCTTTCAGGATGGTAAACTCAACGTGGTTTCCAATGAGTTGATCACGAAGCCTAGGAAGGTGCGAGACTGAGAGGGAACCAGAGCAGATTTTTTGTCATTGATTATGAAACCCAGGGATTAGAAGAGCTTCACTGTCCTCCCCAGTTTGGGGGACAGTGCATTCGGGCATTGGTCCATAAGGAGCATATCATCCAGATGCACTATTATGCGAATCCTCGATGCCCGTAGGTGGTCCACCACCCGACTTGAGCACCTTGGTGAAGCACCAGGGAGCTGAAAAAAGGCTGAATGGAAGGAGGCTAACTCCGAAGTTCTGGCTCCACCACTAGAATTGTAGGAACAGAGGATGTGGCAGGAAGATTGGAACAGTCAGGTAAGCATCCTTGAGATCCACTCTTACCAGCCAGTTGTTGGGTCATAGGAACTTACGAAGGAGATGGATGTCCTCCATTCTGAAGTAACAGAAGACAAACCATTCATTGAATTCCTGGAGATTAATCTCTAGGCGTTGGCCTCCATCCCCCTTCTCTACCAGAAGGTTACTCAGGAAAAGTGGACTCCAACTTCTGCCAACCACTAGTAAAGGCCCTTAGTGCAGTGTACCTATACGAAACTGGTGGTATAGTTTCCTGTCTAAGCTTTTAAGAATTACATCCCAATAGGTCTCTGTGTGTGGTACTACTTTGTGGAGCAAAAACAGGCCTGTCAGGTTAGGTTTCTCCGAAAGAGCAACGTGTTCGTCTTTAACCATGGACCAAAAAAGAAGTTTAAAATCTTTCTTTGAGGGAAACATATGAGAGCCCGGATCTGACCAAAGCAAAGGAAGGCCCATTCCAATGAGAGTTTTCCTAATTAGCTTAAACCATGGTATTTCAACTGCCCCCTGTTGCACTCTTACGTCCTGTAACTCCTGGGCAAACATGGCAAGTTCCGGGGTAGACCATATGCGTCTCCATAACGCCACCATCCTATAATGGGCTTGATGTTTAATAGAGTAGAATCCCATGTCCATCATGAGTGGTAGTGCTGGTGTAGAGAGAGGAAGACTGACTAAGTTTCGGAAGAATTTGTTCTGGATCCTATCCAGGACAGCCAAGTCCACACACCCCCATATGTCAGCCCCGTAAAGTATGGCTGAGCTAATTTTGGCGCTATAAATTTTAAGTGCGGGTAGAACTCTTTTGGTCAAGGAACACCGTTGTTCCTTCACTAAACAACCGGACAAACGAGCAAATTTCAAACTGAGCGCCGCTATTTGCTCTTTCCAGCGTAACCTATAGTCCATTGTAACACCAAGGTATGTCATAACTTCAACCTGTTCTAGACTAGACCCATTCATCGTTACATGGCCCCTCAGTGGTTTAATGCCCCCGTTCCCGCCCCCGCTTTAGGTGATAGCGTGGGAGGTTCATGGTCACAATGGCGCAGTGTTTCTTTCAAAGCAGTCTGATGATCGTGTGTGCCCTGTGCAAAGTTCAAAACATCGCGAAGCATCACGAACAGGCAGGGAATTAAGGTTTAGGTGCGGTCTATGTTTATTTATTGGCGGGGTTACTTTTCAGGGGGTTTGCTCGTCTACCCTCGGACATAAAATAACAGAGTTGAGGCTCCAAGGATTATTAAACCTACTTTATTTATTGAGGAAAAACATGGTCGCCGCCACACCCTGTGACATTTACTCTTCAGAGTTAGAAATCCTCCCACTCATTGGGTAAATAGAACTTTGCTTCCCTCTTCCGTGTGTGCAGGTTAGCTGTGACCCCTGCTGCCACAGGTGACGTGCCGGGTAAGATTGCAGTGCAGGGCAGGGAGCGGGGGAAATAACATGGCATTATAGTGCTGAAAACCTGCTACTGAAAACTCAAAGATTCAACAGGAAGAAAACATATAAACGAACCTTCTCTGGGATGGTGCCCAGGATATGGAATTCACTTCCCCCAGAAACCAGACTGAATGCTTCTACTGCATCGTTCAAAAAGGAAGTAAAAGCGATTCTCAACGCAAGACTCACCTAATCATAGACTAAAGAATCTCAGAGACCAACCACTTCCTTACTACTAATCCTTACTTCGACAAGGGGCCTTCTAGACTTTCTAGGCACGCTATCTGACCCCGACTTAACTCAACGGATATGTGTTGTTCCTGTACCCTACTGCTTCCCTTTGCAATATTTGTTATGTATATTTGATGTGCCTGCATTTATTCGTTTGTATATTCATCCTGACTTAGTGTAAAGCGCTCTGATATCCGCAAGGATCTTGTTCGCGCTATATAAGACTTTCTAAATAAATAAATAAATAAATAAATAAATAAACCTGAAGGGTGAGGAGTGGTTAGAAGAATGGCACTAAATGACAAGGGCTACAGTAGACGGGGTGGCAGTGCTGCTCCCATCCTCCATGATCTGACGGCAACTTTTGACACCGTCAACCATGATCTACTATCACACCGGTTGATCGATTTGGGTGTAGATGGGGCTGCCCTGACCCTTTTTAGATCTTTCCTGACTGAGCAAGCTCATACAGTGGCCCTGGGTATCTTTCTCTGCCCTGCGGGGTTCCTCAGGGTTCAGTGCTGAGTCCAACTCTTTTTAACATCTATGTTACTCCGCTGGCAGCCTTGGTGAAGTCATTTGGGTTTTCCACTGTCTCCTATGCAGAGGACACCCAGATCTTGGTATCTCTTTCCAGAAGTGCCCTGGACCTGAGGGATTCATTTCGAGCTTGTATGCAAGAAGTTGGAATTTGGATGGATGTGAACTGCCTCAAGCTGAATTCTACAAAAACTAAAGTTAGCCTTTTTGGTAACAATACTTTCTTTTGGAATCTCTCTTGGTGGCCGGAAGAACTGGTCCTCCTTCCAGGGTGAAAAATCTGGGTATCCTGGTTGATGTTAACTTTACCTAAAAGGAACAGGTTAACAAGGTAACCGCTACCTCCTTCTTTATGCTATGCATGATCAGGAAGATAGCTCAGTTTCTTCCTTCCAGTCGATTGTCGAATGTGATCGTTTGTCTTGTAATCTCCAGGATTGACTATTGTAACAGCCTCTTTGTTAACCTGCCCAAGGCTCAGCTGAAAAAACATCAAATACTGCAAAAATCAGCAGCTAGACTGCTGATGAAAATTCCACAATTCTAATCGGCCACACATGCTCTGGCTAAACTGCATTGGTTGTGGCATTGAATTCTTTTTAAAGCGCTTTATATGACCCATAAAACTCTTCAGGGTCAAGGGCCAGCTGTCTTGAGGGTAAAAATCAGCAGGTATGTGTCCAACAGGACCCTCAGATCTAGTTCAGCAAAGAAATTGGTGGTGGCTCCCTATAGGCTCTCCTCCTAGGTTGGCAGTAGCATTCTGGTCTGCACAACCCAATGCTGGAACAAGCTTCCTGTGGCAATTAAATCAGCCCCCTCTCTTCAGTGTTTCAAGCTTCTCAAGACCTGGCTTTTTACTTAAATGTAATCTTATTTCCTCTGTTCCTTCTTCAGCGCAGAGACACCTCTGGGTATTTGATGCGCTTTAAAAACTCAAATTCAACTCGACTCAACTGTAAATTTTTCTTTCTCCCTCTTGAAAGGTTGTGTGTCACAGCAGGACAGATTCCGAAGCTGATTGACTTACAACACAGGCCATTGGAGTGACTAGAATTCACACCTGGATGTCAGCCACACTGAAACATGCATCAAAAGGTTAATCCTGGGCTACCACTCTGCTCTTTATGATTCCCACAACAGCCCCATCTCCTTCCTGAGTTGTGTCCATGCCCTTTCTTTGTGATATATATATATGAATCACAGATCACCTTTTTGAAGTGTACACAAGGTATTTCTCCCTCCCTTCCTTCAGTGTGTCCCAGCCAGCTAACAGGAATGCATCAATACACAAATTTGTCTGGGGGAATTCCTCTAATCCTTAGGTCTTCACCAGGCAGGCCTGGGCTTCCCAAAATGGAACCTAGTGTCCTCCATGTAATGTACCATTTGAGGCACACCTGCACTCAGTTTACATATACAGCACACATAATGTGCAGTACTGTCATCAGCTCCACCCCAGGCACACATACTTTCAGCACACACAATCCCTCTGTGCACACTGCTCAGTACTGTATAATTTCTGTATTTTGCCATAGGATGCTATTCGCAAACAAACATACTGCCAGCACACACAATCATCATGAGCATGATGCACAACATTTTGTCCTTCAGGTATTGTACTACTCACAAGCGCAATCACCAAACTCATGCTTTCCTTGCACACGCACTGCACTACATCCCTAATGTAATGAATTCCTCTCTAGTACAAATACATCCAATACAACCACTAACAATGCCTGCAGTACACAGCACTGCTCTAGATTCATATCAGAGTCACCACCCCAGCGCAGCGCTTTACATGTAACTGATGTAGGTTAAGGCTGAGTTAAGCACACCGCAGTGGAACCTTAAAAAGTTGAGTGCGCTTGAAGGCCTCACTCCAATGTTAACAAGCATTGGCATAGCCAATAGGTCTTGCTTTTGGGACATTATAAGTATTAATCTGCACAATATCCTTGGTGCAACAACATCAGCTGTTGCATGGCTAAACCTTGTACCTTATAAGTGTTTAGCCATGCAACAGTTGATGTTGTTGCACCAAGGATATTGTGCCGCATAACTAAATACTTATAAGGTCCCAAAAGCAAGACCTATTGGCAATGCCAACTCTAGTCATGACAGCCCATTATACATTGTGACCGCCTAGTTTTATTTTTAAGAATTAAGTTAGTACTGTATGTTCAGCATGTTTCTGGGAGCAACCAGTTTTGTCAGATGCGGGAACTGGAGCACAGGGAGATAACAAAAAGCAACAAGATGTAGAAAGCGGTTAGCTGGTACTTGAATTCCGTGCCTCTTGCACAACGGCGGAAATTTAGCATCAATGGGTTATCTATCTTCCTGCGCAAATATTTTCCTCTGTGTAAAGTGCTTGTACCAAAAGCTCTCAGTTCTTTTATCAGCTGCAGGTCGGGAACAGACTTGTCACGTACCCTTATCTGTGGGTTGTGACGTTCCCAAAAGTTTTTCCGAGAACATAAGGGTTGCCCCCACACTCAGAGAATGAAGGTCCGGTGACAGGATGGATTCATTCTGGGTTCATCGAATTGAACAGGTCCTTGCGCATTCCTTACCAGCGTGATGTGCTCTTTAACATCAGACCCCAGGGGAGACACTGCTGAGCTAACTTTCTACTCACATCCTTTGTAACAAGAAAAGTGGCACAAATGCCAATCTCATTTGCAATGTAGCACTAGTGTGCCAAAAAGAAATCACTAGTATGCATGCTGGTGATATGCTGAAAACATGGTTATTGTTTAAAAAGCGAAATAAATTGGAAAAGAAAGCATCAAGTGCCTAAGGAAATTAAAGACGGTCCGTCATGTTTGAGAAGTTGACATAGGTGACAATATGGAAAACCTGTGCTTGCGTCATAAACGTTGTGTAGCCGAGTAAGTGTACACACGGATACATCTACGTGAAATGCTATATAAAATAAAGTGCTTCAATAATCAAGTGCACCTCTGTGAAGTTTATGCATGAAGAGATAGAAAAAAGTGCAACGGCGATGTTGTCCAAGTGCTCAAAAAAAGCGTGAAGGCTAGACGGCCGAAGTGTTTATTATTAAGTAAACGCACTTACTGGAATGCACAAGAGCTCACTCATGTTATCGTGAGATGGTCAAGCCCTTTGACTGACCATTTACATGACAATGCCTGTAGTTAGGTGACAGCAGCCGGAAAGGCAGGGTGAGCTTAGGCCATAAAGATAAGGAAAACGGGAATCCGGTGCTGCTTTTGATATGTGCGCAGCCGAAACCGAAACCTAACAAGACAATGGGGCTAGGTTAAGAAATTGTGGGACCCTTCTGAATCACCCTCACAGTTTGGGCCCTCAGGGCTCCCCTCAAAAGAAAGTGAGCATTAATATGGTAAACACTTGCAATTTAGAGCAGTTCCTGAGTGGCAGATGACGTAAGTGTTTGGATGCTGAGGGGTCGTACATCTGAACCAAAGAATGACAAAGAGCACAACTTTTACAGCAGTGGTACGACACAAAAGTGCTGCTATTGTTCCCAACAAGCAATTGCACTGCAAAAAGTATAACCCGAGGCACTGGTGACTACTGCACACTCTTAAACGCTTGTGTTACGGTCCTTGCGGGAAACAAACATATGAGACTGTTAACACAGGCGATAGCGGTCAGGCTATAAGAATGAAAGAATATGAAAAGCCTCTAGGTAGTGCAGAAGGTAGTGCAGTCGGTTAGCCCAACTGAGGAAATGTATGTATTTCTAAAGGCTTTAAAGTAAAACAACAGTGAGCAGAATAATGTACTAACTAACCAATCAGTGCAACAAATTTGTGCCCAAGGAGATTTTAACCATATGACAGCAGCAAGAAACTGTCGATTACATCGCCTTTCAGCAATAAAAACAAGCGTGTAGAAATAAGCATTGGCAGCGCAGCTGTGAAAGTGATGCAGCCGGGAGAGTGAAAGTGCTCGCGATGCGCTTAATGAGCATACCGAGGAAAGCCAGATGGCTCCTCGGCTCCTAAGCGTGCGCCCGCGCACGTAACCGCAAGCATGAGGCTAGCAAAAGCATGTGGTAGCACTTTTAAAAGTCCACACACTAAATGTCTCGCAGAGCAGCGCATGCGCTGGCTCAGGCGAGACCTAAAAAGGGCCTGTTGACTCCTACTGATAATGACACAGAATGCTGCAACCACCACGCTTGTGCTGCTTAACTCTTGGGGACAGCAATACCCTTCCACCACTTTGAGATTAGCGCTGTGGCCGCCCCTCCCAATCCAACAGACCACAATCCATGAGACAGACCTATGTAATGGCGCACACTTATGATCCAAGATTGCCTATGAAAACAACAATGAGCATTAGGGATCCAGATAACAATAAAGCTGGACACTCAGGGCAGGGTTACACATTCATTAACATGCAGAAGACTGTTCCGTTCCAAAAAAGCTTTCCATTGAGAGGAGTGGGATTAAGGCTTCATAACCCTTGGAAGATTTTTTTTTTTAATGTTTCTTTTTATTGAACAGTTCGACCAAAAAAATCATCAAGTGATACAAGCATATATCTCCATCGTTCCCCAATGACATTCCATACATTTCAAAATGATACACAGTTATAGCAGTTGGTGGATCAAGGGGACTCGCGCACTTCAGCGTCTCCCCGACGGTCTGGTGGAGCACAGATATCTCCCCGGTAGTGGTTCCAAGCTTCCCATACCGTGCTCCATTTCCCGGGGCATCCCCTAGTAATGTAGACTGATTTCTCCCTAAACATACACCAATCCAAATCCTCTGTCCACTTCTCAATCCGGGGCGGCTGGCTAGCACCCCACAGTTGGGCGATGTTACGCTTCGCTATCATGAATGCCAACGTTGCCCATTGTGTTGTGTGTGTTTAGGTCCGTTGGCTCCCAGACATTCAGGATGCATCTACGGGCCTCTGGCTGCAAGTCTATCCCTAGGACCGCCCTCAGCGTGTGGTGAACAGCTCCCCAATATTTTTGTATACTTTGGCAGTGCCACAGTATATAAATAAATGTCCCCAGTTCCCCACAGCCCATTCTACACTCTCCGCCTTCTGAACGACCCATTCGAGCCAGACAGGGCCCTGTAACATATGTCCTGTGCAGTATCTTAAGCTGCACCAGCCTCAGCCTCGTCTGAATTGCCACCACACGCGGGGAAGAAACCACCTCCTGCCATTCCTCGTTGTCTAGTTCTAAACCGTTCTCATTCCAGTGTCTTCTTATATTAAGTAATGGATCTTCCATGTTATTTATTAGTTTCCTATAAATCAGAGAGATTGTTTTCTCAGGAAGATGACCATCTCGCACCCTGTCCTCTAGGGGAGAGGGGTCTGGAAGTGTCGTGCCCCTGGGGATGTGTGTAAGCAGCGCATGCCGGACCTGGAGGTAACGGAAGTGCTCACTGTCATTCAAATTTTACTGCAGCTTAAGTGAGTCAAATGTGTGTATTGTTCCCTCCCTCCAAACATCTTTTATTCGTGTGAGCCCAATAAGGTCCCACTTATCAAACCTCTTTGACTTCCAGAGACGTCCCAATCTCTCCGAATTCCAAAGCGGGGTGGCCAGTGTGAACTTTCCTTCCCATTTAAGGTGTCTGTTGGCCGCATGCCATACCTGGACGGCATGCGCTGTGGGTCCTGTACGCGGAAATCTGCTGGGCCCGGCATATAGCACTCTGGTGTATTCTCCCCCTGGGAGCTGCCACTGATCCATAGCGAATCCGGAGTCATTTGGCCGCTCGTAAATCCCTTGATTAACAGCCACTAATTGGGATGCCCAGTAATATTTCCTTAGGTCAGGCAACCCTATTCCCTAGTCATACCAATTAAAAGTGAGCTTGGAAAACGCTATACGGGGTTTACCATCCCAAAGAAGCTGCCTCGGGAGAGACTCGATTTCCCTGAAATAAGATGCGGCGACCGGATCTATCGTGTTTTGAAGCGTGTACAAAAAATCCGAGGCAGAGCCATCATTTTAAAAAGCACCGCCCTACCCAACATGGAGAGTGGGAGAGCCTTCCAGCGCGCCACGTCATTTCTGAATCTCGACAGGGGAGGGCTCAGATTGTTAGTGTAGCGGAGTTTCGATTCTAGTGTTATGTAAATGCCGGGATACCTAAAACCTTCTAGAGCAATTTGTATCGGGCAAGTGCCTGGAATGACCGGTGGGTCACCCCAAGGACATAGAGCACCGATTTGGACCAATTTATCGCAAAGCTGAGTATCTGCCGAAAATCGCGTCAGTTACCCTCTCGGGTTGGTAAGATAGAGTAGAATATCTTCAGCGTAAAGGGAGATTTTGTCTTCCCATTCCAATGACCACCGCAGCCCACGTATAAAACGGTCCTGCCTGGGCCACGCTGCCAGTGGCTCTAGGGCCCGTGCAAAAAGGAGCGGGGACAGGGACAACCCTGTCTGGTGCCCCTGCTCAGATGGAAATCGGGGGACTTGCGATTGTTCACCACCATTCGGGCCATCAAATCAGAGTACAGGAGGTGTATCCAGCATGTGAATTCCGGACCGAAACCCAGTTTGTCCAACACTGCAAATAGATAGGGCCACTCGACCATATCGAATGCCATGGTGGTGTCCAATGACACTAGTGGCGCTGGTTGCAGAATTGTAGGAGTCCTACCCAGTACTCCATGCAGCCAGCCGTCGTAGATTGAGGGCTGTATTCCGATGTGGCATAAAGCCCAACTGATCGGATGGATCAAGGTGGTGATGACTTTTGCCAATCAGGTTGCAGCAATTTTGCAAGGACTTTGGGTTCTACGTTTAGCAACGAGATGGGCCTATAAGACGAGCAGCTTGTTCTGGACTTGGACTTGCCTTCCTTGTATATGACCACTATGTTGGCCACTCGTTAGTCATACAGAAGTTGCCCCTTCTCTTTGCTTTCTTCGAACATGGAACGAAGGAATGGAGCGAGTCTATTGGACCTCGATTTATAAAGCTCTACAGGAATGCCATTGGGCCCCGAGGCTTTCCCGGAATGCACTCCTCCGATGGTCTGTCATCTCATCGTCTGAGTGGGGATTCCAGATAATCTCTGTTTTCACCTTATAGCATGCATAACTGAATATCTCTAATCATCTCCCTGTTGTCCGCCTCCGTGAAGTTACCCGCTGTACTATACACCACACGATAATATTCAGCCAAACAATCAGCTTTCCCGCTTTATCACCGTGTTCGTATTTTCTGCTCTGGACCTGTCTGTTCTGCGCCCTGGCTCTATCCCTGGCGATACTACTGAACTCGTCTTGCCGTAACTTCAAACGGTGAACGCCCTCAGGCGTCATTGCCCGAGCCACCTCCTCTTCTGACTTTAACACTTCCTCTTCTGCTTTTTCCAGTTCAGCCTGCTGTTCCCTCTTTTTTCCTGCAATCAGGGAGACAGCCTCTCCCGGGATGACAGTTTTGTACGCCTCCGACAGGGCCTGCGCTGAGTCCACTGTGCCCTGATTCTCCTGGAAATACATGTCAGTGGCTGTGGCTATGTTTTTCTTCGTGGAAGTGTCTCTCGTGCCATGGGTTGATATTCTACCCGCATTTACCCGGTCAAATGGGTTGATATTCTACCCGCATTTACCTGGTCAAATTCCATTTTAAACCACACAGGGGAGTGATACGAGACTCCTCTACCCAGATGACGTACCTCCCGCAGGGCATGAGCCTGTGCGGCCTGGACCAGCACGCAGTCTATTCTCGATAAGCTTTGGTGTGCGCATGACACGCATGTATACTGTGCTCTGCCTGGGTTATGTGCCCGCCAGCCGCCCACCAGCCCCATTGTGTCCAGATAGTCGAGAAGCCACCTTTGCGCTCATCTCAGTGTATGAGCTGGATGTCGGTCTAATTCCCCCTCCGTTAACGCGTTGAAGTCACCCCCAGCACCAAGAGGCCCAAAGGTAGCGTCAAGAAGATTGAGCCTAGATCTTGAAATGTGTCTGACTGTAGGCCAGGTGGGACATAGATGGAGACAAATGTGGCTGTTTTCCCTTCCCACTGACCCGATATCCCAACATATCTACCCCTCTGGTCAGGCCATGTAGGCTGTATAGTAAGGAGGAATGAGTTTTTAACCAATATACCGACCCCCCTCGACCCTGTGGTGAATCCCGCATGTGCCACCAGCTTGTAACCTTCTTTATGTAGGGCCATGCACTAATTCCCAATTAAATGCGTCACCTGCAAAAGTATCACGTCCGGGGTGTGTCGTCTGATAAACTGATTTACCATCCCCCTCTTTATTTTGTCAACCAGTCCATTAACATTCCAACTCAGCACGCTAATCCCCGATCCTCGTCTATCGTTCATCATTAGACTGGTATAGAATTGTCACCTGTACTGCATTGTCACTTGATGTTGTCAAAACAATTAAAACTACAAACATTCTCACAAACAATGCGACCTCAAAAACGATGATCGCAACCAAACTCACCCACCTAACTCTCCCCGCATCCCTGCTCATGGCTTTCGCCCATCCCCAACTGGCAGAGTGCCCGTCGCCCCACACTCTAAACCTACTGTTCAAGTTGGATACAATATGTAGGCAAAAGTGGCATACCGGATGCATGAAGCAGTTAGAGTATGAAGAGCAAGTGCTAAGCAACTGGCATGGAATGAGAGGGTGGAGAGGTCAAGGAATATCATTAAGGAGCTGGTCGTTAACCCCGAGGGAGATATCTCAAAGCCTGAAAATATGCAGGGCAATATGGTTTCCCTATTCTCTACATTGCATACAGAAGAGGTGTTTCTGGACTTGGGAAGGCTTAGGAATGGTTGAGGGGTTAAGATCTACCCGAGCTCACTGTGGACGGTAAAGAGTGCATGGAGACACAGATTACTCAGGAGGAATATAGGGTGCATTTTTCATGTATTAAAAATGGAAAGGCGTCAGTTTGCGATGCCATCCCCTGGATTTACAACCTTTTAAAGAAAGATTGTACCAGTGTGGGAGGTACTATTTAATTCAATATATCAGGGTAAGGTACATATTCCTGATTCATGGAAGGAAGCTACAATTACATTGATTTTTTTTTTCAAAACTCTTTTTATTGAAAGATCACAATATAAACGCAGCCCTCCGAGCCCCGAAGGCACTGCTAGCAGGTCATTATTATTATTATTATTGTGAAATTTATAACGCGCTCAGTTACCCAGGGGCATCCCGGCGCATTCCAACAGCAATTACGATCTGTAAGTTATATAGATATATGCCCGACCCATAACAGCCCACCTCCCAAGAACCACCACCCCCACAACTCCCATCCCGTCCCCAACCCCCGGCCCTGCCCAGTGTTGCCATGTCTCCTTGCAAAACAGCAATGAAAAGAAAACAAATACATTGTGTACTATATCACCCCCTGGCCACATCTCGCCGACCCTTCATCATCTCTAGACAGTGGCGGCGGCTCCAGCCATATCCCCCGGTAGTCTGCCCACCTTTTCCAAATTTTGTAATGTTTCTTAGGGCACCCTCTGGCCCCATAGACATGGCGTTCCAATCCCATACTAAAGTCAAGGCCCTGTTTCCATACTGTCAATCTAGGCGCTCAAGGGTCTTTCCAGGCTTGTGCTATGTCCCGTTTCGCAAGAGTGAGGCCCAGCAACAGCAAATGTCTCTTGTAGATATTACACCCCACTCCCTCAAGGACATGAAGGAGCCCTAGTTTGGGGGTGCGCGGGAGCTCCCAGCCCAGCACCTCCGATAGGCAGTCCCATACATTGCTCCACCACTGCGCCAACCCATCACAGCTCCACACCATGTGTAAGAACGTGCCAACCGCCCGCCCGCACCTCAGACAATCGGGGGACGCAATCAATCCTGCTTTCCACAGTCGTTCCCTGGTGTAATAGGCCCTGTGTAAATATTTAAATTTAATAAAGCGCAGGCGCACAGCAATAGCTGCTACCCTGGGGGCCTCAAGCGCCTACCGCCAATCCTCCTCCTCCTCCAAATCACCCACGTCCCCCGCCCAGACCTCCCGCAGATGTTGTAGGGACGATGAACAGTGTACCACAAGGGTCTGATAAATACAGGAGATCTTCTTGTCCTCCAGTTCCCACATGAACACTTTAGCTTCTATAGGGCTGAATTCGGGCAAAGAGTCGAGGCCCTCCAAAGCGGGCATAATAGCATGGCGAAACTGCAAATATCTGAAAAACTGTGTCCCAGGCATGTCATATTCACGACTGAGGTCCTGAAACGATTTAAGAGATGTGCCCCGCATAACATGGCCCAGGTTCGAGATTCCAATGGAATCCCACCCCCTGAAACCTTGTAAGGACGCCAACGCTGGGAGACGGCCATTGCCCCATAGCGGAGTTTCCTCAGTAAGTTTGCCCCACCACCCCGTTCTGCGGAGAGCCTGGCGCCAGACCTGAAAGACCACTTGCGTGGCATTGGGCAATCCTCTCTTCAGCCGCGCCGAGTACAGTAGAGTATGGATCGTGTGCGGCTCCATAAAATAACGCTCCAGGGCGTAGGCCGGGTCGCCTCTGTCCCCGTACCACCATTCATTGAGGACGAGGAGGTGGGACGCCTGATAATATGATAGAATATCCGACGTGGCCAATCCCCCACAGTAGGTAGACAAAAAGCAGGTACGAAGAGCCACGCGAACAGCCCCCCCTGCCCACAAGAACTGGCCCAAAGCCGAGTTCACTTGCCAGAACCAATGCGGCAAATTCGGGAATGGGTGATTCTGTAACTGATATAGGAGTCTCGGGAGGGTAACCATTTTAAAGATCGCCGACCTGCCGTACAGATTAAGGGGCATACGGGCCCAGGACTTCATTTCGGACTGTACCCGGTCCCACACCGGCACCATGTTGCGTTCCCAGGAAACAGCGGGCAAAGCCGTCAGAAACACCCCAAGATATTTGAGGCCTCCAACAGCTATCTGCAGCGGCAACGCCCATTGGCCCAATCATAGTCGATCTCCCAGAGTCCAGATAGTGGATTTCCGCTGGTTTAAAAACAGTCCTTATACTTCCCCAAAGATTCTCATGAGTTCTAGGACTCTAGGCCCCGACCTGTTCACATCTGTGAGGAAGAACAGGACGTCGTCCACATAGAGGGCGATTCTATCCGATGGCCCCGCCTCCCACTCTATTCCACGTATTTGAGCGTCCATTCTGACCCACACCGCCATCAGCTCCATAGCAAGCGCGAAGAGGTAAGGCGAGAGTGAGCACCCCTGCCGAGTGCCCCTCCCAATGGGGAAGGCCACTAACGCGGCACCAGCTGCCCTCACCGAGGCCGTCAAGTTCGTGCACAGGAGCTTCACATACGACAGGAAGCGCGGTCCAAGGTTGAGCCGCGAGAGTAGGGCAAACTGGTAGGTCCAGCTGAGGGAGTCGAAAGCTCTATCCACGTCCGCCAAGAGCAGCGCAGCCTGGGCTCTGGCGCCACCGACCGCCGTCAGATTTGTCTCCCCACTGATAGATCCTGCTCCTAGTCGCCAACCATACCTAGCGCGCCTCATCCAGCAATAGAGAAGCATAGGACTGTTGTGCTAGCAGCAGCCGTTGCACTCCCCCGGTGTCACTTGCCGCACCGCTGCTTGACTCTAGCTCCTCTACTGTCGCTGCTGCCCGCACCAACCCCTCCCTACGTTTCCTGCGGGCTGCCGTACACCAGGCTATGTCCACTCCCCACAGCGTGGGCTTAAGGGCCTCCCAAGCTATTCGCGGATTAGCTACCGAGTCCAAATTTTCATCCCAATCGTGGGCTATGGCCACCCCCATGTGCTCCAGGGACTCCTCCTGCTGCAGGGACCACGCAGAAAGACGCCATCGAAACGGCCGTCTCTCCTGCCCCAAGATTAAGGCGAATGATCGGATAGGCCCCGGGGTAAGATGGAGGCGGAGGCAACCCTCCCCAACACTGCTGTCGGAACAAACACATAGTCCAGCCTAGAGAAGGATTTATGCACAGCGGAAACAAAAGTGTACTCTCGACCATGTGTGTGGAGGTAGCGCCATGCGTCCACCCAACCCATTCCTCGCGTCATTTCGCTCAATTTGGTTGGTGCGTCGACCAAGGGACCTCCCCCAGGCCTACATCTATCCATTCGGCTCTGCATAACGTCATTCCAATCGCCACCTATCACCGCCAGGCACTCCGGGCTTTCAGACCCTACCGTATAGAGCTTCTCTATCAGGGCCCATTGCAGCGGGGGAGGAGCATACACACTGCCAATCACCCAATGCTCAGCGCCAATGGTGCCTTTGATGAATAAGTATCTGCCCTGTGGATCAATCCACTGTGATTCATAAACATAGGACAGGCGTCGATGCACCAGGATGGCTACCCCCCGGGAACCTCGCACAAACCCAGCGTGGAAGACCTGGTCATACCCATACCGTCTCAAGCTAAGCACTTTGGTGCCCATCAGGTGGGTCTCTTGCAACAACAGAACGTTCGCTCCCTCCTGTTTCCCCAAGCGCAGCACCGCCCCTCTCTTGATTTTATCCAGCATGCCACGTACATTCCAACTCATCACATGCATGCAGGCCATAGGCATCCTCGATTCCGAATCCTCAACCGCCATCTAGCCGCAAACACATATTGTGGTCTAGCGATGTGCTCAGCAGGTAAGCACACACTTGGGTAGACAATGGCATCAACACTGTGCATAACAATTGACTCCCCCTCCCCCCCCAACTCTCAGACCCAACCCCCAACTTCCCAAATCCACCCCCCTCCCGTACCTCTCCAACATGGAAGCACCTGTCGCGTGCGGACCTCGGTCTGATCCCCAACGGGAGACCAGAGGCGCGTCCTCCAATGATACCCCTCATGGCAACCCATAAGAACCAGGCTTTCACCCCCTCCAACCCCCTCCAATTAGGGCAAGGTCCCAGCCCAGCATATCAGGGCACCTGAGCATCTATATAAAATGTCCGCAGGGTGCATCTATATGTTGTTCCTGAGTGGAGCCCTCTTGTCGGGCAGCTGAGCTGGCACGCGAGCCCCTATTCGAGCGCGACCCCCTGCGATGGCGGCTCTGGCTCCGGAGGCCTCCGCGTGCACTGCCACCGTTGGAAGAGTCCGATTCCCCCTCTCTTGCAGTGTTCACGCGGATCTTCACGGTTTCGTCTGTCCACTGGAAAACTGCTTCAGGGGTGTCAAAGAACAGGGTGCGGGACTGAAAAACAACTCGCAGTCGTGCCGGTTAGAGCAGGGCATATTGGAGCTTGAGGCCTCGGAGTCGGGCTTTGGCCGCCTGAAACGACTGCCTCTGTTGTTGCACCATCTTTGTGTAGTCCGGGAAGATAAGGATGGTTGAATTCCCATAGGAGAGTGTTCCCTGGAGTCGCGCTTGCCTCAGAATAACGTCTCGGTCAGAGTAATTTAAGAATTTTGCTATGATTGGCCTCGGGCGCTCCCCTACTGGAGGTTTCGGCCCTAGCGCCCGATGGGCCCTCTCAACTACAAAACAGCGAGACACTGTATCCGCAGGAATCCAGTCTTCGAGCCACTTGGCGAGGAAAGTTTCAGCCTTGTCCCCCTCGCAACCCTCTGGAAATCCCACAAAGCGCAGGTTATTCCTTCGAGCGCGTCCTTCCGCATCCTCCACTCTCAATGCCAGCCCCTTCTGGATCTTTTCGGGGGCCGCAACCTTCTTTTTAAGGACCGTGACATCATCCTCCACCTCCGAAATTCGGGTCTCCGCCCCAGTGATCCACTCAACAGAGTTACGCAAGTCTTGCCTCAGCAGAGTAACATCTGCTCCCACTGCGCCTAACATGTCCTGTGACTGTGTGATTGCAGAGAGCCGTGCCGCGTTGTCAGGCACCGGAGACTGGGAGCCCCCAGGGCCCATCGACCCCATGAATTTGTCCATGGGCCCCTGCTTGCCTTGGCTCCCTCCAGCTCCGCCTCGCGTCATGGCCCCTCGAAGCACCTCTCAGACGAAGGACCCCACTGTCCGATATATGTCCGGCCTCTCAAGTTGGGCGTAGTGGATAGGCCGCCAGCCAGAGCGAGGCAAGGGAGCGCCAGATATCTCCAATGGTAGGGGCCACACACCCAGCTGCCCGTGCTCCCTCCACGTCATATCAATGCTGCAAATCGGCAGGCCCCAACACTCCACTCGTGGGTACTGCGGTTAACCGCGTCACTCCAGTCTCCCCATCGGCATCCGCAAGCACCACCAAGGACCACCTATTCCGCCCACCGGGGCCCGGTGTAGCCCCCAAGTTAGCTCCCACTGTACAGCAGCCACGCAGCTCACCACACTACCCTCCAGGGCCCGTCTGTCCCAGCACTGGGGATGTCATGCAGTACACGAAGGCCTGGTCCCTCTGATCTGGGTCTGTAGGGCGAAACAGCAGCCCTCACCACACCTGCGTCACGTCTCCAGCCGCCACGGCCCCCGTCCGGCCCATCTGCCGCATCCATGTGGGTCCGGGGACTCAAAGTTGCGGCTGTTTCCGACCTACGCCTCCTCCGGCACCCCCACACAGGGCTCCCGGCCGACCACAGCCGCGGCAGGTCAGGGTGAGAGCGCCTCGCAGGGGGGGGGTGACAGTCACCCGGGCCTGTCAACTGAAAGCTGGCGCCAAAGCGCCGACCAGGGCACCCAGGCCGGGCAGCACCAAAATCCAGGCCCCGTGGTGAAGGCCCCGTCGGAGCCTCCGGGAGCAGCCTCACCGCCCCAGGATTTCACCCGCATCCGGGCTGCTTTGCTCTCTCCCGCTCCAGGGATCGTTGCTCGGCCCCAGCAGGGGCGCCGCACCTCGCGTGCCTGCGGCGCAGCGGGAATGGTCTAGTCGGGCACCTTCGAAATCTAGGTCCCGGCTGCATTAGGGACCGCCGGAGCCCGTGAGACCCTCCGCGCTGCCTGGCTCGAACACCGCCCCCCGGGCGTCCACAGAATCGAGACTGCTACCGATCGTAGCACAATGTCTCCGCTGCTGGTTGCTGCCGCTGGAGACCGCCGCTGATGCCCAGGGCCAGGATAATGGATGAGGATTTCGTCAGGCTGGCCGGAGCGCAAGCTCTATACGGCCACCATGTTCGCTGGCTTAGCCACGCCCCAATTATATTGATTTTAAAGCCTGCCAAAGCCCCTACGAAGACCGATTCTCACAGACCAATTTCCCTATTAAATGCAAATTTACAAGGTTTTTACAAGTGTTCTTGCCAGGAGAATTGACCAAGTTAGCCTCTCAATTAATACATTCAGACCACAAGGGCTTAGAGCCAAATTAACAAATCCATGAGCTTACCCAGAAGTTAATTGATCTACTGACTTAACCACTGCTTGAGTAATCCCCTTGGCAGTGGTCACAATAGATGCTGCCAAGGCATTTGATCAAGTATGTTGGGTTTACCTATGGGAGGTTTTTGCAGTTGTGGGTTTCAGTCCTGGTTTTATTCTGACTTTTCAGAGGCTGTATTAGAAATCCTGGGTCAGAATTCTGCTCAATGGGTCATTGACTAGGAGTTTTGATATACGCACAGGGTCTCCACTCCTTTTTGATTTTTATTTTGAGCCATTTTCCCAGCTAAGTAGAAGGGACGCTCAGGTAAATCCCGTTTGTTCATTGCATTATAGCAATAGGATCGCGATATACATGGATGATCTGGTCATTTATACATCGGACCCTGTTCGGAAAATCCCTAAGATGGAAATGTTGGCGGACGAGTTTGGGCCCTTATCAGAGTATTTAGTGAACAACTGCAAGTCGGAGTTGATGTGTTGAAATGTAGCAGATTGGATGAGGCAGTCAAGGGTGGAGACTAAGTACATGGGTATTGTTATTGTTAACCCCCTGGAGGCAATACTGCTGAATAATCAAGGGAGGGTTGAGGAGGTTGATGTTCTACTCACTAGATGTAAAAATCTACCAATAACAATCTATGAGCGAGTGAATCTGATTAAAATGTCGATTCTCCTCAAGTTGAAACATCTTTTGAATTGTATCCTGCTTACATTCCCAAGATTGGCTAGAGGCAAGATTTTGGGAAAATAACAAGCTTTATATGGGAAGTAGTCTTGTGAAGGGGGACCTGGCCCTGCCGGACCTGAATCTGTACTGTATGGCCTTTCAGTTTAAAAACTGTAGGATGCTTTTGGGCACTCAGGACTGCTCAACATGGGGGTGAATCTAGCAGAGATGGTTAGGGAGTTGGAATACGTAGGTTTCCTATATATAATTTGGCACCCCAAAGTAAAAAAAATAAAAAAATACGGTTAAAGACTTTAAAGGCCACACTGAGTTTGTTGTTTAACCCCTTCGCCGCGGTGCGAATTTGGTCGCGGGGCTGAGGGGTGGGCGTGGTTCTCCCATACTCATGACGGCTCCACGCCGTCATGAGTCAAGGGCGGCGTGTGCTCATCACGGCGTGGAGCCATCATGACCCCACCCACTCACTAATTCGCCCGAACAGGCGGGGAATTAGTGCCGCGCAGGCGGAGCGTGGGTGTAGTGGCAGTTGATGATGGCTCCACGCCGTCATGAGCACATGCCACCCGTGGCTCATGACGGCGTGGAGCAGTCATGAGCATGAAAAGAGTTAAAGTCAGGAATATCCTGGTTATAAGTTACTACTCAGACTTGAACCCATTTGAGATTCCAGGGAACCCCAGAGTGTTTGCAGGATAAGCTGAGCATTCTATTAAGGAGGGCCTGAATATCTACCTGGGGGGAGTTGTTTTCAGTACAGGGGGTACTGCCCTAGGAAGTATTAAAAGCTAGGACTGGGGGAAACATACCATAGCACAGAAGTTGTATCATGGTCACAATGGACATTAGCTCATTATATACATCAATAATGCACCATTTTGGAATAGTGGCCTGCCAGTACTTAAGATTGCATTCACTAGCATATGCCCAACACACTAGTGTGCTTTTGACGATGCTGTCCTTCTGCCTTACCTACAATATTTTTCATTTTAATAGGAAAATCTATCTAAAAAAACAGGGTACAGCTATGGGGTCCTCTTTGCCCCCAAGTATGCCAACCTGTATATGGGTTGGTGGGAAAAAAGGTGGCATGGGCTAACAGCAATGTGTACTACATGATCAGTATTTTATTATGGGTGTGCTTGATTGACAATCTTTTTACATTATGGGATGGAGAGGAGGCAATGTTACGTGTATACATTAATGTCCTGAACAATAATAAATTGTACATAAAACTAACAGCAAATTGGAGCATACAAGACATTGGTTTACTAGATGTTAAGTTGAATATTCTGGACGATTCAATTCATACACCCATATTGCGTAAAAAAACATCTTGCGACTCCATCCTACATGGAAATAGTGGACATCCAACATCTTTAAAATGGAGCATTCCCTATAGTCAATTACTCAGAGCACGAAGAATCTGTTTCACAGACTCCCTATTCCAAACTGAAACCAGAACTTTGTTCCATAGATATTTGGATAGAGGACACCAAGAAATAATTTTAAGGGAAGCCTACCAAAGAGTCTCCTTATAGAAAAGTGAAAAACAACATTTTAATCTGGAACGTAAGCAACTGAGGGACTTCTTACATGATTTTAAATAGGAGGGTGATATCACAATAATAAGCATTTCCAAATCCATTCCCTTTTAATGAGCAATTGGCATGTGTTGCAACACGATGTACATCTTAAACACCAGCTTGGCCAATATCTCAACGTTACATATCGCAAAGCTCTGTCAATAGAAGATATTCTGACAAAATCCATGTTCTCTTGAACCGATGAAGCACACTGGCTAAAAGAAATATGGGTTTCAAGAAGCGCAATAGCTATAAGGTCTGCAGATTTGGAGTTAATAAAACAACATACAACACATTTGAAGTTAAAGCGTGCACCATCAGATAAAGAATCCCATGTGAGACGGAATTTATTGTGTACATTCTAGATTGCGGTTGTAAAATGTGATATGTTGGTAGTACAGTGAACAATGTGAAGCTCAGGATTCTACAACATATGCGGGCCATAAAAAATCAGGACAGAACTTACCCAATGGTCAAGCACTTTTGGGAGTGCACCAAGGAAACCTGAGTACCATGCAGTATTATAGTATGAAGTATGTTATGGCTCACTCCTGAAAAGGCAACAGAGAATTGGAACTACGGCGTGTGAATCTAAGTTTATTATTTTGCTGGGAGCAGAAAAAACATGGGGACACAATTTGGATGCTGAATTATATGTGCATTTTTAGGGGCCATCGGATATTATGATGGAGGCATCAGGAAGTGAATGTACTGGTTGTTTTGAATGTTATACGGTGTTGCTAACAACTGAAACATTAGATGATGACATGACTTATGTGGTATATTAGGATGGTTGTAATAGGACATTGAGCTTGAATGGGGTAGAGAGCTGAAATTAATTACTGGACTTTTTATAGTGGTTTTAGTGAATTTATTTACATATGATTGACTTTTTATGTTGATGAGTGTGTATGGATTGTACATATGAACAAGTTACATACCTTTGGTAATGATGTATCTGTAAGAGACATTAGTAGTTATAGTTAGCGGTTATAGATTCCTTACCTTAGAATGACCCCCAGGTGTCAGACTGGATCAGGAGAAATGTTTTCTTAGCAGCACCCCTGCACGTCGGTAGGTGGCGTAGGTTGACTCCGTGTTCGCCATCAGTGTCGTGGTCGCCAGGATGACTTTGTGGTGTCTACTTAGAGGCCGCCCCTGTGCGCGGACTTCAGTGCTCACACAACTTTCCACGCCAGAAGCGCAGAATCATGCAAGACACTGACAACTGGTGCACATAACTAGGGCCCTGTAAGGGAGTCCCTTTCCCTAGAAGTCAGTTCGCATAACGGGGAGGATGGGTGGGGCGGTAAGGAATCTAGAACTACTAATGTCTCTTACAGATACATCGTTTCCGAAGGTAAGTAACTTGTTCATCTGAAAGAGACTGTAGTTATAGATTCCTACCTTAGAATAGATACACCAGCAATGCCAATCCAGGAGGAGGGTCTGCGAACTAAGTTCACACTAGGAAGTCCTGGAGAACAGAACGGCCGAAAATGCCGTCTCTCCGGACTTGGCTGCCCAGGCAGTAATGCTTGGTGAATGTGTGAATGTGTGTAAGGATGCCCACGTGGCTGCCTGACAGATGTCACGTAAAGAAACTCAGCGTCCCAAAGCTGTAGTGGCTGCACTCGCCCTGGTAGAGTGGGCGCGCAGTCCCACTGGAGGTTCCTTTTAAGCCAAAGAATAACAGATCTTGATACATAGGACAACCCATCGAGAGATGGTACGTTTTTGCACTGCCTGGCCTTTCTTAGCACCCACATAACTCACCAAGAGTTGATCATCCACCTAGAAATCTTTGGTGCGGTCAAGGTAGAAAGACAGCGAATGCTTTGGGTCCAGAGAGTGGAGTCTCTCCTCCTCTTTGGAAGGGTGCGGAGGCGGAAAAAGGTGGGCAATGTGATGGTCTGACGAATGTGGAAGGAAGTGACCACCACTTTGGGCAGAAAAGAGAGCCTAAGAGCCTAATACGGAGGACTATTTGTCCGGATGGACAGCACCCTACGATGGCAAGCAAGAAAGAAGTATTCAAAGTGAGGAAATGAAGAGGACAATTATGCAGTGGCTCAAAGGGAGCACACATAAGATAAGTGAGCACAAGGTTCAAGTCCCACTGGGGCATTACAAAAGGAGAAGGAGGGAAGATGAGTAATGCCTTTCAGGAATCTGTTAGCAAATCGGGGACTTGAAAAGAGAAGGCGGATCAGGAAGGCGAAGAAAGGCCGAAATGGCTGAAAGATAGCCCTTAAGAGTGCCTAGAGCAGAGCCCTGCTGGGCCATGGAAAGAATGAAGACGAGAACCTCTGAAGGAGGGGCAGAAAGGGGATCCAGAGCCTTTGCTGTGCACCATGCCAGAAATTTGTTCCAGCTACAGGCGTATACCATTTTGGTGGAGGGACGCCTGGCTGCCAAGATGACGTTACAGACTTTGGGAGGAAGGTCGAAAGCTGTCAACTGTCGCCACTCAATCTCCACGCAAAGAGGTGGAGGCTGGACATGTTCGGATGGAGGACCGTCTCCTGCTGCTGTGACAGAAGATCCTCCCGAAGAGGCAGTCTGATTGGAGGATCGATGGCCATGCTCAAGAGCTCGGGGTACCAGACTCTTCATGCCAGTCCGGAGCCACAAGAATGACTTGGGCCTGGTCGCGCTTGATCTTCCTCAGCAGTCTGGGTGGAAGTGGTACAGGCGGAAAGGCGTACAGGAGGCTGCAATTCCACTCGCGATGAAAGTCGTCGCCGAGCGAGTGCCGCCTTGGAAACTCTAACACACAGAACTTCTGACATTGCGTGTTCTCTTCGGTGGCATATAGATCTAACCATAGCTCTCCCCACTGTTGAAAGGGACCTTGCACCACCTCCGAGTGAAGACGCCATTCATGATCCATCATGCACCGGCGTCTGGGTTCGTCCGCCCTGGCGTTCAGGGAACCTGCCAGGTGTTGAACCACCAGGGAAATGCCCTGATGTTCCAGCCACGTCGAAAGCCGAAGAGCCTCTAGATATAGGGTCCACGACTCCACTCCGCCCTGTTTGTTGCAGTACCACCTGCACTACTCCTCCTTTGACAGAGGGAAGGAATGCCTTTAGTGCAAGATGAATTGCCCGGAGCTCCAGAAGGTTGAAGTGGAGCCCAGAATCCGCCGGAGACCAGATGCCTATGTTCTCAGTCTCCCCCATGTGACTGCTCCATCCCAGAAGTGACGCATCCGTCACTACTGTGAACTCTGGTTGGGGAAGGGAGAGGGATCTGCCGCTGACCCAATCCTGGTTCGTGTGTCACCACTGCAACTGACTTGCAGTGCCCTTCGAGATCTGGATGACATCGGAAAGATTCCCCTGATGCTGCGCCCACTGGAACTCCAGGTCCTACTGCAGAGCTTGCATATGCCACCTGGCATGACCTACCAGCAGGATGCAGGAGGCCATGAGGCCCAGCAGCCTCAGGGTCATTCTCACTGAAATCCGAGATGGAGGCTGAAACATTGGTATCATAGCCCGAATATCCCAGACTCCCTGCTCGGGAGTATAGAACCGAAACTGTGCTGTATCCATAACCGCTCCGATGAAAAGGAGCTGCTGAGAAGGAATTAGGTGCGACTTCGGCACATTGATATTGAACCCCAGCAAATGCAGGTGCAATGAATCTCTCCAGCAAAAGTTGGTGCAAAGGCCTAGAAAGAAAGTGGCTTAGGCAATATCTTTCAGAGGACGGGATCATCTATAAGGCAGCTCTCAAATCACACTACAAATCGGCGAAACAGGCCAAAATGGACTATCTGGAGAGTAGGATAGCAATAACTAACAATAGAGGAAAGGAAATTTTCAAGATCGTAAAATGATTTACTGCTCATAAAGCAGAGAACAAGGAAGTACCGCTATCAGCAGATTGGACGAACCAGGTGGCCCGTTCTCTTCATGAACAGATAATGACTATCCAGCAGTCATTCCCCACGGAGGAGGGGGGAGGATAGCTCCACTCCTCATACGCAGGCAGGAAGCATCACTCAACCCCCACCCCCAATACTATTACAATAGCCACCACTGTTACAGATCCCTGTGATCAAACTTGAGGACTCACTCTCATATCTCCTGGGTCTGAAGTTGGGCTCACCAACAGATGCTTTCCCAGCTAAACTGATATTGGCTCTTGCTGCCACTCTAAATATACCTGTTAATAAGGTACTCAACTTCTAGCTGGAAACTGGCATTGTGCTGACACTCTGGAAGCCGGCTAAAATTCTGCCTCTCCTGAAAAAACTAATTGCGTACCCCAACATTCCCACGAACAACAGACTCATCTCCCTGCTCCCGGCATTCTTCAAAGTATTGGAGAAACATGGTAATAAAGCACTCATGGAGTACGCGGAGAATCACACTCTTCTAGTCAGACCTGCTGGAAGGGATGGAACAGCTCAGAGACAAGCTTGACCATGGGGGCAGAGCAATGCTTATTTCACTTGATCTATCGGCGGCATTTGACACGGTGCTCCACGGGATGTTCCTAGACAGATTGAGGACCATGAGCATTGAAGGGAGAGCATTAGGATGGATTACTTCCTTATTGGAGGATAGAGAACAGGTCATCTGGACCACCTCATTTTCAGCCTCTATGCCTAGCATGCGGTTTGGAGTCCCGCAGGGCTCCTCTTTTAAGTCCAACTCTGTTTAATCTTTATATGGCACCTCTAGCATCAGTGGCAGAGGCACACGGCGGCAAAATAATCTCATGATGATGATACACAGCTGATTTTTACATTCAACAAAGGTGAAAACTTCAATGGGGATGCCATTAGATCCTTCCCAACTAAAGTTTTAATGTAGCTGAAGGAGAACCAGCGTTAGTGCAATCCCGACAAAATTGAGATTGTCTTCCTAGGCCAACCCGTTGAGAGCAATTGTTGCCAATGGTGGCCCGCAGATCTCCCTCCTCCCATGACTGCCCAATCTACAGTCAAAAACTTGGGAATCTACATCGATAATGAGCTCTTAATGCGGTCCCAGGTTCAGGCCCTATTATGAACCTGTTTTGGCTTATTGAGTATCCTGAAGAAATTCCGGCTGCTCCTCCCCCTGGATTCCAGGAAGGTAGTGGTGCAGGCGCTGATTATCTCTAGATTGGCCTACACCAATGTCCTCTATCTGGGACTACTGGACTACCTTCTTCAACGACTTCAGGTAGTGCAAAATTCAGCAGCCAAGGTGATTCTCAAACTGAAACCCAGGTCGCATATGCCCCCCCATCTTAAATCCTTACATTGGCTCCCTGAGAGGAAACGGATACATTTCAAGGCCTTGGTTATTTTCTTTAAAGCCTTCCATGGCATGGGTGCGGTCTACCTCAGACAAGCATTTGCAATGCAATAGGTCACGCATTAACTACGTTTGAGCTATTGGCATTGCTAAATATTGCAACACCAATTGCAACAAAAGTCTATAAATTGTAGGCCAAAAAAAATGTTTCTATTTTTGTAGCAATGATGTCGTGCTGTGCTTTAGATGAATATGTTTAAAAGTATAGTGCACCATACTGCGATTGCTACAATAGTTAATTGTGGATGCGTTAACAATTGATGTGTGCACTGCCGGCTGGTGGTGTGTGTGCCTGGTGGAAGCGTGCACTGACGGCTGGTGGTGTGTGTGCCTGGTGAAAGCGTGCAATGACGGCTGGTGGTGTGTGGGTGCCTGGTGTAAGTGTGCACTGACGGTGTGGTTGTGTGTGCCCGGTGAAAGCGTGCATTGACGGTGTGGTTGTGTGTGCCCAGTGAAAGCGTGCACTGACTGCAGGTGGTGTTTGTGCCCGGGGAAAGCATGCACTGATGACTGGTGGTGTTTATGATCGGTGAAAGCGTGCATTGATGACTGATGGTGTCTGTGCCCGGTGAAAGCATGCACTGACGGTGCGGTTGTGTGTGCCCGGTGAAAGCGCGCACTGACGGCTGGTGGTGTTTGTGCCCGGTGAAAGCGTGCACTGATGGCTTGTGGTGTGTGCCCGGTGAAAGCGTGCACTGACGGTGTGGTTGTGTGTGCCTGGTGAAAGTGTGCACTAACGGCAGGTGGTGTTTGTGCCCTGTGAAAGCGTGCACTGATGACTGACGGTGTCTGTGCCCGGTGAAAGCGTGCACTGACGGTGTGGTTGTGTGTGCCCAGTGAAAGCGTGCACTGAGGGTGTGGTTGTGTGTGTCCGGTAAAAGGGTGCACTGACGGCAGGTGGTGTTTGTGCCCGGTGAAAGCGTGCATTGACGGCTTGTGGTGTCTGTGCCCGGTGAAAGCGTGCACTGATGACTGATTGTGTCTGTGTCTGGTGCCTGGTGCGTGTGCGTGTGTGCGTGTGTGCGTGTCGGGCAGAGCCCGGAACGTATTCATCAGATGTTTTAACCATAACTTGCCGCTGTGCCCAGAGATGAAAATCTTTCCAGCAGTGTTTTAATAAGGTGGTTCAGAACGGAAGTATTTTTTTATGTGTATTATGTAATTACATGACTTTAGCCATGAACTTGAAATACGATTCTCCGATTTGGTGTTTCAGTATCTTGCTGCCGTCAAGGACCCGGACAGTTTGTCAGCCTACCTGCCACTTCTCGCGGCCCCCGCTCCGCGGGAGCCGCTCGCCAGATTTGAACCTTCCTGCTTCTCCTTTCAACGCGGGACACTGGGGAGTCGTTTGGGAGCTGCCTGCCCTACACAAAGTCAGAGGCAGGACTGCAAGGACCAGCCTGCCCAGCGGCGCTGATCGGCCGCAGCTGGTCCTCTTCCCGCCCCCTCCTGCATAAAAAAAACCTTGCAGAGTGTGTAACCGGTGGGTGTTTCAGTATCTTGCTGCCATCAAGGACCCGGACAGTTTGTCAGCCTACCTGCCACTTCTCGCAGCCCCCGCTCCGCGGGAGCCGCTCGCCGGATTTGAACCTTCCTGCTTCTCCTTTCAACGCGGGACACTGGGGAGTCGTTTGGGAGCTGCCTGCCCTACACAAAGTCAGAGGCAGGACTGCAAGGACCAGCCTGCCCAGCGGCGCTGATCGGCCGCAGCTGGTCCTCTTCCCGCCCCCTCCTGCATAAAAAAAACCTTGCAGAGTGTGTAACCGGTGGGTGTTTCAGTATCTTGCTGCCGTCAAGGACCCGGACAGTTTGTCAGCCTACCTGCCACTTCTCGCAGCCCCCGCTCCGCGGGAGCTGCTCGCCGGATTTGAACCTTCCTGCTTCTCCTTTCAACGCGGGACACTGGAGAGTCGTTTGGGAGGTGCCTGCCCTACACAAAGTCAGAGGCGGGACTGCAAGGACCAGCCTGCCCAGCGGCGCTGATCGGCCGCAGCTGGTCCTCTTCCCGCCCCCTCCTGTGTCTCCTCCTACAAAAGGAGTGAGTATAACGCACACGCGGGACGCGCGCTGGACCAAGCACGGGGCTAAGCCCGGGCAAAGGACGGGCCGTTTGAGGCCGTTCGAGAACTGTCGTGACCGGGACCGGGCTACCCCCCTTGGTCCGCTCCTCCTTTAGACGTTTGCCTGGTAAACACTGAAACCAACTTTGCCTGACGATGACTACGAGGGAAACAAGGAGTAAAAGCACGCTGGCGGCAACTGGAGCTGCCAAAGGTACTTTGGATAATTATTTTGTAAAAGCAGGGTCACTACTGATCGATGAAATCACGATCTTGGAGAGGCGAATTTCCCAAGAAATAGACTGGGTGAGAAGATCCTCCATGGGCCCTCTGGCACAGGCCAAGAGCCCAGTTAACAGACCCAATCGTATCAAGTACACTGAGTCTAGCAATGGGGGAATTTGCCTATTGACGGAGTTGAGGCTACACCCACTGAGATTCCACATGTAGTGACAATGGAACATACTAATAGCAATCCCCTTGAGACCTCCGGCGAAGACATCACCCTAGCCGATATAGGATCTCTTTTGAGATCCCTATTAAGTCCTCTAGAAGCACGGCTAATTAAGATGGAAGTCAGGCTAGTGAACATAGAGAAATCAATGGTTCAACTAGCCGATAACCTTAAAGTAGATAGCAAATTAGATAGCAAGGGTGGCAGAGATGGGGGCAGAGACAAAGATCAAGAGGGGTGTGCCAGCCAACACCAAGGTGGGCAATAGTGCAGTATCTACAGCCCACCAGGACAAACCAACCCCCTCCCACGGTATGACCACGCAGCCCAAGACTAGTGCTGCTATCTCCAACCAGCCACTACCCCACCTGGCACAAGCACTCCCGTCCCAAACCATGTCCAAACAGCCCAAGGCGAATACTCCCGTCCTTAGCCAGCCTCCGAAATTAGTAGTACCATCAGATAAGACACCAGGTAATGCCAATAAGTCAAGAGTAATGAACTTGCCGCCGGAGGCAAGTCCGTATACAGTAATTCTAGCGGGGGTGCCGGAATTAAAAACAACTCTGATAGAATCTACCGCCTCTCTCAAAAACAAGGTGGTAGATTGGTTATCAATGTATAGACCTCTTCCGCAAGGTATAACAAGCGAGGTCCTTATGGTAAGAAGGGTCCCATGGGTGGGCAGTTCAAGAAAAACCATTAAAGGAGACTGTGTCCTGATTAGTTTCAGAGACCCCATGACCGTCTCCCACATCTGTGGATGGTTCCCCGATGAGCAGGGGACCAATATCCAGTCCCTACCCCTCTCTTTCTTTTACCCCCGGTTGACATATGCATATGAGGAGGAGGGATGGGGAAGCGTCCCTGTGAGGGCGGGAGGGAGAGGAGACTTTCACGACCCAAGCTGTCAACAACAAGTGCATTTTACACCAAACACGGAGGAGGAGGGTTGGGAAATTTGTCACAGGAGGGGAGGTGCCTGGAGGGGTAGAGAGAAAAGTTATCGCCGCCCCAGAGTTCACCACCCTATATATTTTCCTTTGTCTAATAGGTACAGTCACCTGGACATGGTAGATTGACAGTCCAGGTGTAACGCCAGTGAGCATCACTCCTACCTCAGGGAGGGTGCGGAAGCAGACATTATATCCCCTGGATTCACAACAGATCTAATGGTAGAGACTGGGCAGCCTGATGTTCCATCACATAGTAAGGAGGAAAATCAAACCACTGCGGACCAGCCTCTTACAATCATTGAGCCAGGGGAAGCATCAGGAGATCTGACTCCAGAGACAGGGCCCCTGGGTAATGTAATTGACACCGTTCCCTCCCTAACAGCGGCCTTGAATCCAAGGCCACCATCCCTGAAGATAATTTCATGGAATGTGGCTGGCCTGGGCAATAAGCTGGAACTGCAGGAATGGACCGCCTTCGTTGATTCCAGGGATGTATGCCTGTTCCAGGAAACCTGGGCGAGGGACGAGTACTCTCGTCAGGGTTTCCTGGTATTTTCCATTCCCGCGAAATGGGGGGGCAGGGGCCGTCCTTCTGGAGGCCTTTCAACCTGAGTGGCGACCCACCTGGGCTGTCAGGCTGTACGTCTCCCCCTGGTCTCGGAGGACATATTAGTGGTGTTGCTGGAATGGCCAAATTCTCGTAGACTTGCCGTGATAAATGTTTATTCAAGGCCGGTAAATATAGCACGAGAATCACCTACTATTGAGGAACTATCAGCTTTCCTCAGCGAAATTCCCAAGGGGACCCCATTTCTGGTGGGTGGGGACTTGAACTCACACTTTGAGCCCCTTGTAGGCCTCCGGGATGGGCCCTCCTTGGAAGAGGACGCAAGGTGGTTAGTTCCCTCTACGGCGGCCCCTCCACCCAGAGCTTGGACACCACTTGCCCTACAGATTAGTGCCCTAACTCTCAAACATGGTGTCAGAGCTTGTAATGGTCGTACCAAATCTTACATACCAGTAAATATACCTTCAATAGAGCTGGCAGGGAGTCACGATTGGACTACGTCCTAGTACAACTCTCCTCGTGGTCGTGTATCATCGACTTCAGGGTGATAGAGTCGATAGTGACCACAATGCCCTAGAACTGGACTATGCTCTCCCTGGCAAGGAGGGCAGGGACCATGCCACGGTGGTGGCAAATCCAGGGCTTCTCCTCGAAAACAACAGAAGGAGAATTAGGTGGGAAAAATTAGTCACCAGTAGAGAGAAGCTTCCAAGGCTTTATGCTGGACTCATTCCAATTTTGGAAAAAGTGGGTATCCTAAGCGAGGAACATATTAATCAGGAAACTCATAAATTATTGTATTTGGCACACAAGGATCTTATTAGGACCCTGGCGGCAGATCTTTTTACCGGGGGCAATAGCAGAGGCAGCGGGGTATACCGTAATACATGGTATAACGCTGCAAGGCGAAGGGAGATCTCCTGTCCTGCATCAAGGAGGGCAAAAGCAGACTGGAGATACAGGCCAGTAGACGGGAATACAAGAAAATGGTCACCCAGGCCAAGATTGAATGGGACCAGGACAAATGGGAGGAACTTTCTAGTTCACTAGCTGCCAAGGACTACCGCAAGTTCTGGCGAATTGTTAATGCGGGATCTGAGCATTTAGTATCGGCAATAGAACCAAACATTGCGCCAGGGGTTTGGCAGGAGCACTTCCAGTCCCTCTACACAGTGGAAGCTGGGGCTTTATGTAACCCATCCCTAATTACATCTAGCCACTTTAAGGTGGACCCTTTTACAGAAAAGGAGGTACGAGTCGCTATTGTGGGACTGTCAGCAGGCAAGGCTCCTGGGTTGGATGGCCTCCCAGGTGACCTGTTTAAACAAGAGCCTGATGTATGGGCTCCCTTTCTGCTGACAATATTTAATGCTGTCTTGATGGGCATGGAGGTCCCCAGTACTTGGCTGGGCGCAGAGGTTGTTCCAATATTCAAGAAGGGTTCGCCTCTGCTCCCAGCCAACTACAGGCCCATCAGCCTAATAGATGTGTCCCAGAAGCTTTTTGGTAGGCTTATACTAGACCGCCTCCAGATATGGCTTGAGGAAACTGCTACTTTGAGCCCATACCAGGCGGGATTTAGAAGGGGGGTGTCCACAACCGATCAGTTATTCGCTTAAATCTCATCTACTGGAGGACCGCACTAATCGAGGGGGGCAGCTTGTACACGGTTTTCGTGGACTTGCGAGCCGCCTTCGATGTGGTGCCAAGATCCAGATTATGGAGTGTGCTCGCTGATCTGGGGGTTCCGGCAGACATCCTTGCTATTCTGATGAAGCTGCACCAGAACAACTTTGCACGTGTCAGGTGTGGCAGAAATGGCAATTTAACGGAAAGATTCCCCGTTGATAGAGGGGTGAGATAGGGCTGTGTGCTCGCACCGACCCTGTTCTGCCTCTTTGTCAACGGGGTAATGACCCACCTGAACAGGATCGATGACACCGATGCTCCCAAACTGAATGGCAGCAGGGTGCCCGCTATCATGTTTGCGGACGACACCCTGCTGCTGTCTAAATCCCCCATGGGAATTCAGCGGATACTTGACGGCTTTTTGATATTCTGCACGGAGAGGGGCCTAGAGATCAATCCCCTTAAAACAAAATATATGATCCTAAACCCCATCCCCTCAACACGTCCTAATCCCTTGATCGGCTCAGTGCGATTAGAGAGGGTCTCCACATTTGAGTACTTAGGAGTAACCTTAAACGAGAATATGACATGGGGGACACACCAGACTAAGGCAAACATGAAACTGGTGCAGATAGTGGGTGGCATCGCAAGGATGATGAACAAATCAACACACCGTCCACTTGGCCCTGTCATCCAAATTCATAAATCCCAGGCACGGGGGGCAGTTACTTATGGGGCTGAACTGTGGGGTCACACTTCCGCCCAAAACCTGATGATCACGGAAAACAAATTCATCAGGCAGCTGGTTGCTGTCCCACCAAGCACGCCGTTACTCCCTCTGAGACTAGACTTGGGAGTCAGACCAATTGCAGAAGAATTGGGTCTCAAACCCTTAACTTTTTGGCGAAGACTATGGAGCAGCCAGGAACTTACCAACTATAGGACTGAGCTCCAGGAGTTCTTAATTTTATCAAATGCCACCAACATTCCATGGCTAATCTACATAAAAAGGTCATGCAAGAGTTTGGGCCTCTCAGAACTATGGACTGATCCAGCAAATGCAAGTACCAGGATTTCACGTAAAGTTCTGTCAAAAGCTTATTACGATCTAAAGCTTACTATTGCTTTGGACAGCACGCGAGAGGGATCCCTGACGAACCTATTTACTCAAAGCAAAGACTTTTACTTCCTGGAATGTGTTCTGGATGGCATGACCCCTGTGCTAACTAGGACGTTAGTTCTGCAGTGGAGATACGGCACATTACCCCTCAGGTCTTTCACTAGCTCATGGTCTTCGCCACCAACCACTGAGCACTGCCGGGCATGTGCGTATTCCCAAGAAAACGACTTACATGTGGTTATATTCTGTAAAGCCTATCAAAGTATCAGAAAATATTGGCTAGTCCCCCTTCTTAAAAACTTGGGCTTTAGACAGTTCTTCCCTGCGTATAGAATTTTAAAGACTGATGTGTCACCTCCAATTGTGTTTGCAGTGGCAAAATATCTTACAGCAATCTGGTTCATTCGCACCCGCCTCTTGAAGGCGGTGGCGGAATTATAAAAATGTTAGCGTATTGATGATTTTAGTTCCTTTGATGATGAATTGATTCACATGTCTGTAGTCTAACTTTTATAACTAATGCTTTTACTGATTTTTATAAAGTATAATGACTGATTATTTGTATATCTTTGATGATCTAACAGATCGAAATAAAGATTAAATGATGATTCTCCGTTTTATGATACAAGAAACGTTAACCCCTTTGTGTTGCTATTTTTTGCTTGAAATCTGCATGAAGTCATTGATAGCAGAGGACAGAACTTAAGGAAACATTTTGAAAGAAGAAAGCATTAATAAATGGCTAAATATTTGGAAGCCATGTTGATTTTTGGGAAGTTTATATAACTTGTATGCTTGGAGCCGGATTAAGTTCCACGTACTCCGTAGGCCTCGAAGTGCGCATATACATAACGTAACATGCGTTTGTATAGAGCACTTTTATCCACTTTAGAAGAATGAAGGATCTGGTGGGATGTAAACCTGTGACCACGAGGTCAAACGAAGATTCCTTGGGTGGACGTGTGAGTCCACATCAACGTGACACTGGCAGTTACGGACGCCATGCAGACTCTACTTATCAAAGTTACCTTCTAAAAACATGTCCCCTATGAAAACTAATTACATATTCAACCCAAAGTCACATTTAAACTCACTGCAATGTAAGGAAGTTAGGAACTTCCCGCATTCTCCTGTTGTAAGTATTTTAATTTTTATATCCTCAAGAACCTCAGAATAGGCTCAGCTTAAGTAGTAGCTAGGGGCGTGGCTTGCAAAAAGACCCAAAGGTGAAGCACTGAGAGCCATAAGGAACAAGCAAAAGTGACGTGGCCGCGCCGCCCGCCCGTGAAAGTGATTGCGATCAAAGACAAAGACAGATGGCGGCGCGATCAAAGACAGATAGATGGCGGCGCGCGTGCACGCTCGCGTGCACTCAAGCGTCAGGCCAGTCAGGCCAGCAAAAACCTCTGGTGGCACTTGCAGTCTCAAGCGAGACCTAAAAAAGAACTAGCCGATACACACCGGCTCAACCACTTAGATCGTCCTCCGCCGATCTGGCTTGCATGCCTAAAACCCGGCTGGAGCGCAGAAGTGGTAGGTCCTTCAGCTTCTTAGGAGCCCACGCCTGGAACAAATTGTCGGCAGCTCTGAGAGCTTAACAGATCTCTCCTGCTTCAAAAAACAGTTAAAACATGGCTTTTTAAGAACTAAAGTCTCTTAGTAGGGCAGCCACTTGTGAACTGTTAGCGGCGGGACACTCCAGCTGGAGTAGCTGTGCGCTCTATAAGTACAGTTCATTCATCCATTCACTCAGGCGGTCCGCCGTAGTCTGGAGGTGGGAAACGACAGCCTGGGGCGAGCCCGCCTTCAACAGCCTGTCATCGAGATAGGGGAAGACTGGAACCCCTGATCTGCGCAGATGAGCTGTGACCATCGCCATCACTTTTGTGTACACCCGAGGGGCGCTGGTAAGGCCAAAAAGGAGCACAGTGAACTGAAAATGTTCGTGGTCTACCGTGAATCGCAGGTAATGCCGATGGGCAGGCAAGAAGGGGAGGTGAAAGTAAGCGTCCTGCGAGTCCAACACTACCATCCAGTCTCCAGGGTCGAGGGCAGAGAAGACCTGAGCCAAAGTTAACATCTTGAACTTCTCCTTCCGGAGGAAGCGGTTGACGCTCCTGAGGTCTAAGAGAGTATGCAGTCCTTTGCCCTTCTTGTGCCCCTGGAAGTAGTGGGAGTAGCAACCATGACCTACTTCTGGCATAGGGACGCGTTCTTCAGCTCCCTTGGCCAAGAGAGCCGTAACTTCCTGTTGGAGAAGGGCCAAATGATCCTCCGACATGCAAGGGAGTGTAGGGGGCATGGAGAGACGGGTAGTCTCAAAGGGGAGGGAGTAGCCCCTTTGGAATATCTGCAATACCCACCTGTCCGACGTGATGTTGCGCCAGTGGGGGAGGTGATGGCGGATCCTGCCACCCACTGGCAAGTGGTGGCCCTGAAAAGTCAGACTAAGAAGGTTTGAGGCAGACTGCATTAGGGGCATTGTTTGACTGGCCTTCCCGCTGGCTCGCAGACGCACACCGTTGGGTCTCACGTCCTCGGCCGTGCAGAGGCAGGGTAGCTTGCTCAGGACTGTGGCTATGGGTTGGAACGTTGTGGGGCACCCCTTACATAGCCACTAAAGGGCCGAAAGGCAGACTGCATTGGGCAAGAGGTGGCACAAAGGCCCAAGGATCTGGCCGTAACCCTAGAGTCCTTGAAAGGCTCAAGTGCGTTGTCCGCCTTGTCACCAAACAGGCGAAGGCCATCAAAGCGCATGTCCAAAAGGGTTGATTGAACATCCCCAGAGAAGCCAGTGGACCTCAGCCAGGCATTGCGCCTCTGGGCTACTGACGTAGAAATCGCTCTACCAAGGGAGTCGTGGTATCCAGTCCACACCTAATGGCGAACTTTGCTGCATCACGACCCTCTGCAACAGCACGGGTGAGCATGCCTCCTCTGGGCACTTTGAAATAAAGAGCAATTGATGCGCAGAATGCAGAACAATGTCATACATTCATCCCAGTTAATAGATCTGGGCCTAAATCTATCGTTTTTTTGCTCACCATGCCATTCCAGTTTGGACCCAGACATATGCAAATCAGGCTTGACCCTGCTCCCAATGGGAACAGTCCAGCCCGAACTGCCAGGCCAGGACCTCCCTGAACTGGAAACAAGCAACCTAGGACCGGTTTTGGGTTTTCAGCCCTCATCAGCCAGGATAGCTTGACTCCAGTGGCATGGAGAGCACGGGACCCACTTCTGGGCATACCCGTCCCACTCGGAGTGACAAATGCAAAAAGAACAATTGATGTACAGAATGCAGAACAATATCATACATTCACCCCAGTACAGACATCTGGGCCTAAATCCATTATGGCAGCACTTGCGCAACCGTGTCCCACCCAGATTGTGTGTACCGGCCCAAGAGACATGCAGTGTTCACCGTCCGCAATCCTAAGCTGGCGGAAGAAAACATCTTCTTCCCAAGATGGTCCAGCTTTTTGAATTCCCTGTCTGGGGGAGCAGTAGGGAACGCGCCTTTTGATGTTGAGTCTTGGAACACCAGGCTCTCGAGGTTAGGGTGTTGGAAGAGGAAAAGTGGGTCACCCAGGGCTGGGCTGTGGCTTCGGGGAATCATCCTATCCACAGGAGCCCCTGTGCTGGGCTTGGTTCAAGTGCCAAGAAGGATGCCAGTGAGGGTCTCGATGAAAGGCAGTAGGGGCTCCCAAGAGGCCACTGCCGGCTGAAGCACCCAAATCAGAAGGGTAGTCCTGACTGCCACCATAGAAAGCTCAAGCCCCATGGCCTCAGCCGCCCTACACATCACCACAGCGTAGAAGGCCCCCTCCTCCGTGGGCACGGCATGGGGGAAAAGCATACCAAGGTCTGGTGAGGTATCTAGACCACTGGCTTCACCCAACTCCTCTCACCAGTCCGGCTCCTCAAGTTGGTCTGCTAGAGGGCACCAGGCCCCACTGAGTCGTCCTCACCCTCCTTTGGCAGCCAGTCAGGGAGGTAGGGAACGGCAGGAAAGAACAGTGGTACAAAAGTACCAGTGGGTGCCAGTACCATCATCGGTCGAGGCTGGTCCTGCTCTGTGTCCAAGTCAGGGGTAAGGCTGGGGTCGATGCTGGTTGGGGCGCAACCGGCGCCGGGGGTGTCACCACTGGAATCAGCACCGGGGAAGATACCGTGAGGTTGACCAGCATCGATCCGGATCCAGTCCTGGATCCTCAAGGGCCCTCCGGCACCGGAGCCAAAGCCGAAGCCACCGGCCTCGAATGCCCAGGGCCCCTAGCTTAGTCCGCGGGGCCCGAGGGCGCACCTGCTGAGTCGGGCTGCCCAAAGATGCTATGCAGTGCTTCGTAGAAAGCTCGAAGTTGGGATGGGGACGCTCAGGCTCCTGGAAAGGGAAGGAAGCGCGGAGTGTCCCAGAAGCAGGGTCCGAAGGCAGAGCCGGAAAGCGACGACACTCCAGTTTCCGCGTCGCATCGGCCGACGGAGAGAAGGCGAAGAGCGACAATGCTTCTTCGCCTTCTTCTTTTGCTTTGACTTACCTGAGGAGTGCGAAGACTTTGGTGATGAGTGGTGATGGCTCCGCGACTGGTCCTAAGACCTTCCTCTTGACTGGGACCTCGAGCAGCCCTCCAGAAGCTTTTGGGACCTCTCCCGCAAAGACTTCGGGTTCATGGCTTGACAGTCGGAGCACAACTTGGGGTCGTGGTCGTGCTCCAGGCACCAGAGGCACATGAGGTGCAGGTCCGTGACAGACATCAGCTTGTGACAGGAGTCCCAAGGCTTGAAGCCAGTCCGTCGATGGGACATCCCTACGTGCACCAGGAGTTGAAGAACTCGTAAAAGATGTTGACAAAAGGTAAAAAAGCTTCAGTCAAAAAGTGACTAAGGGGCACGCTCTCTCTGGAGCTGCGCTGGCTGGCACGGGAAAAAAAAAAAGAACTGACGTCAGCGCGCAGGGGCGGTGTATAAGTACACCTCGCAACGGCTTCCCGGCGACCACGACGCCGAACGCAGAGTCGACCGACGCCACCTACCGACACGCAGGGGTACTGCCAAGAAAAAACTTCTCTGGATCCAGTCCGATGCCTAGGGGTAATTCTTAGGTAAGGAATCTGTAACTATGGTCTCTTTCAGATACACATGTGCACATACTTTTGATCAGAGCACATTTGTCAACATGCACTTTTTCTTTTAGGGGATGGCCCTTCTCCACTAGCACTTCAAATTAGATTTTGATGAATGAACTAGACATTTGGGATTGTTAATATGACCTTAACTCGGGAACGATTGCATTTGCACTTTAATCAGCATTGACACTCTATTGAGTCAACTAAACGTTAAGTATTGAGAAGGGCTGCACATATGAATAACAGTTGGGGCTTCAATCAGTGCTAATTATTAGATTGTGAACTGTTTGGATACCATATTGATGTTGGAATTCATCTCAACTATTTGCACGCTGAAAATAACAGTGGGATGATCTGGATGAATGACTGTTTAATCGTCTGAAGCCTCGCATGAGAGATGAGACTAATGAGGCACTTCAATTGCATATTTACTTAGTGTATTTCCTAGATGCTAACTGAATACAGAACATGTATGATTAGAAAATAACATGTAATGCATCTATGTTTTGGATTGAACTTTAGCGCATTTTGCACTGCTTTTGAAATTACAAGGTACATACTATACATACAATTTTGCACCATATTAATGACATTGTTCTTATTTGTTTTTTATCTATTAACTATTTAATATGCAGCACAGAAGCACTTTATATTGTCTAGTTGTACAGATCTTGAAAAAGCGTAGATGTGCACCAGATGCCTATATACTTATCTTGAATGTAAGCATTTGTACTATGTAATGTGTTACATATATTTAGTATCTTGGTTAGTGATAAATGAACTCATGTGGTTTAGTGTCATGGACAAATTTAGCGATGTGACATGAGCCGGAAAATGTTACTAATGAACTATTGGTAAAAGTCAAAGCAGTTAAAATGGGTCACACTTTAATGTATTGCACGGTCTAGTTGATGTGTGAAGAGGAAGTGCGACAGAGGAAGGACTGCCATAGAATCACAGTAGTTGTGGGAATCAGGGTTGACCTGTTGACGGTATAAGCCGAAACGCGTTTCTGTGGGATTTTGGTTATGAGGTGCGGCTAACTCTTTAAAACAAACAAGTTGTGGTTATATATATATATATATATATATTATTCACTCCTCCGAATCAACGAAGTAATGGGCGCACACGCGCTATCTTTCCACAATTAATTTATTGGATGTTTACAGCTTGAAAACAAACAAACGATCAACGCGTTTCAGTGCTCCTGGCACCTTGCTCACGATCACTTTTTTTACATTTTTACATGCTTTTTGAAGTAACCAATAACATTGGATGTTATCTCACATCCTGTTTAGCTCTAGGCATTGTGTTATTTGCAGTTTTTAAATAAAAAGAGTCTGTTTAGTGAAGTTTTCACCAACCACTTTTACTAGTGCAAGAGTCAAAGTTCTTTGTTTATTCATTTCGTCATGAATAATATTTTAAAGCTGGTTGTTCCTTTATCCAGGGTTTACATCCCTCCAGTGGGATTGCGTATTTATCATTTTCTTTGAAATGCTTGATGTTTGGTTTTTGTACCATCATGTTAGATAATGTCTTTCCCTCCAGTGGGATTCGTCATGTTTTGAAGACTCTTGTCTATTCATTTTTTTCTTTTTTTTGGAGTGAAAATGTTGGTGTTCCTAGACTTCACCAGCTCATCTTAATTGTATTATTAGAGGTGGATGTACAACTCCTCCGACTGATTCAGGCCGTGTGGATGTAGAGTTATGAAGTTCAGGATGTGGCGCGATTCTTTTTTGCGCATTAATTTCTCACGGTCTCCTCCACGTGCATTTTTAGGTATCGTCTCAATGCCAAAGAATTTTAATTTCTGCCAGTCAGCATTATGTTGTTGCTCCATGTGTTTTGCCACCGCATTCGCTCTATCCTTATGTGTCGTCGCTCTGGCGTGTTCCATTATTCGTTTTTTCAGCTCTCCCTTAGTGCTTCCCACATACATCAGGGGGCAAGGACAGACAATTCCATAGATTGTGAATTCTGTCGTGCACGAGATTAGTTGTTTTATTTGCCATTTTTTGTTGTGAGGTAGCGGTATTTCTTTGGTCGGTTTGGCAATTTGGCACATTTTGCAATTATAGCATTTGACGAAACCTGTGGTTTTTAGCCAATCTTTCTTTTTAGTTGTTTTACAGTGACTGTGGATCAGTTGATCTTTCAAATTTGGTGCTCTTCTGTACGTGACAACTGGATGTGGGCCCACTATCTTCCCCACTGTGTCATCCAGGTGGAGTATTTTCCAATTTTTTCTCATAATTTTAACCAGTTCTTGGCTGTTTTCGGAATAGTCCATAATGAGCCGAATGGGTTCATGTTCCGTCTTTTCACTGCCTTCAGTTGGACTTTTCAGACACTCTTGTCTTGTTTTTTCGTTTGCTTTTTGCCAGCACTTTTCGATATTCCCTCGATATGCCACTCCGAGTCCTCACTGCATATCCTGTGCAGCACAGAGATAACCTTCCTAGACACCCGTATCTACATTAAAGACAATCATATCCACACAACACTCCATAGAAAAGAAACAGCCACGAACGCTACACTGGAAGCAACCAGTTGTCATCAAGCTTCACTTATATCAAGCATACCATATGGGGAGTTCCTTCGAATCAGAAGGATATGCAGTGAGGACTCGGAGTGGCAGGAACATAGCTCTAAAGCAAAACAAAGGTTTAGGAATCGCCAGTATAATCGAGGGAATATCGTAAAGTGCTGGCAAAAAGCAAACGAAAAAACAAGACAAGAGTGTCTGAAAAGTCCAACTGAAGGCAGTGAAAAGACGGAACATGAACCCATTCGGCTCATTATGGACTATTCCGAAAACAGCCAAGAACTGGTTAAAATTATGAGAAAAAATTGGAAAATACTCCACCTGGATGACACAGTGGGGAAGATAGTGGGCCCACATCCAGTTGTCACGTACAGAAGAGCACCAAATTTGAAAGATCAACTGATCCACAGTCACTGTAAAACAACTAAAAAGAAAGATTGGCTAAAAACCACAGGTTTCGTCAAATGCTATAATTGCAAAATGTGCCAAATTGCCAAACCGACCAAAGAAATACCGCTACCTCACAACAAAAAATGGCAAATAAAACAACTAATCTCGTGCACGACAGAATTCACAATCTATGGAATTGTCTGTCCTTGCCCCCTGATGTATGTGGGAAGCACTAAGGGAGAGCTGAAAAAACGAATAATGGAACACGCCAGAGCGACGACACATAAGGATAGAGCGAATGCGGTGGCAAAACACATGGAGCAACAACATAATGCTGACTGGCAGAAATTAAAATTCTTTGGCATTGAGACGATACCTAAAAATGCACGTGGAGGAGACCGTGAGAAATTAATGCGCAAAAAAGAATCGCGCCACATCCTGAACTTCAGAACTCTACATCCACACGGCCTGAATCAGTCGGAGGAGTTGTACATCCACCTCTAATAATACAATTAAGATGAGCTGGTGAAGTCTAGGAACACCAACATTTTCACTCCAAAAAAAAGAAAAAAATGAATAGACAAGAGTCTTCAAAACATGACGAATCCCACTGGAGGGAAAGACATTATCTAACATGATGGTACAAAAACCAAACATCAAGCATTTCAAAGAAAATGATAAATACGCAATCCCACTGGAGGGATGTAAACCCTGGATAAAGGAACAACCAGCTTTAAAATATTATTCATGACGAAATGAATAAACAAAGAACTTTGACTCTTGCACTAGTAAAAGTGGTTGGTGAAAACTTCACTAAACAGACTCTTTTTATTTAAAAACTGCAAATACCACAATGCCTAGAGCTAAACAGGATGTGAGGTAACATCCAATGTTATTGGTTACTTCAAAAAGCATGGAAAAATGTAAAAAAAGTGATCGTGAGCAAGGTGCCAGGAGCACTGAAACGCGTTGATCGTTTGTTTGTTTTCAAGCTGTAAACATCCAATAAATTAATTGTGGAAAGATAGCGCGTGTGCGCCCATTACTTCGTTGATTCGGAGGAGTGAATAATAATTAACGGCGAGGTTCCGCCGTAGGAGAATGCACCCACATTGAGCGCTCGTCAAGCTGGGAAAGCAGGAACCGGCGTGTGAAGATATATATATATATATATATATATATATATATATATATATATGTGCGCTCGCGTGTAAGGACACGATCACACTCGCGGGGAGAAACTTGAACTCGCCTTTCTTGCCACAGCGTGCTTGAATAGCTGAGGAGCTCGAGAGAAAGTGATTCAATCCCATTTCGCCGTGGAATTCCTGACGCGTTTCGAAGGCTCCCGCCTTCTCTTCAGAGGATTTGGCGAACTGATGATGGGAATGCAGGTACCAGCCCTGATACTGATCATGGCACGCCCCTGATGGGCAGTCCAAATGTCCCAGTGCCTGCTGGGACTGGTAGTCCTGTTTAGTCTTGGCGCCCCATGTGTGGATCGAGGCGGACGAGTGGTCTCCCCTCGCCAACCAAGCGACCTCACGATATCGGAGTAGCAGACGGATGTATGCCCGTCAAACTAGCAAGCTGGATGCTTGCCCTAGTGGGCTCCTACCTTGAGGCTGCTTGGCGGTGCTCAGCGTGTATGCAGGGGCTCTGCTCGCTCGTTACCATCATGGCGCTGCTGCACTCTTCTGGCGGGTGTGGTAAAAGGATGGTGATGGTTCCATCCACATATGTGCGCTCGCGTGTAAGGACACGATCACACTCGCGGGGAGAAACTTGAACTCGCCTTTCTTGCCACAGCGTGCTTGAATAGCTGAATAGCTGAGGAGCTCAAGAGAAAGTGATTCAATCCCATTTCGCCGTGGAATTCCTGACGCGTTTCGAAGGCTCCCGCCTTCTCTTCAGAGGATTTGGCGAACTGATGATGGGAATGCAGGTACCAGCCCTGATACTGATCATGGCACGCCCCTGATGGGCAGTCCAAATGTCCCAGTGCCTGCTGGGACTGGTAGTCCTGTTTAGTCTTGGCGCCCCATGTGTGGATCGAGGCGGACGAGTGGTCTCCCCTCGCCAACCAAGCGACCTCACGATATCGGAGTAGCAGACGGATGTATGCCCGTCAAACTAGCAAGCTGGATGCTTGCCCTAGTCGGCTCCTACCTTGAGGCTGCTTGGCGGTGCTCAGCGTGTATGCAGGGGCTCTGCTCGCTCGTTACCATCATGGCGCTGCTGCACTCTTCTGGCGGGTGCGGTAAAAGGATGGTGATGGTTCCATCCACATATGTGCGCTCGCTTGTAAGGACACGATCACACTCGCGGGGAGAAACTTGAACTCGCCTTTCTTGCCACAGCGTGCTTGAATAGCTGAGGAGCTCAAGAGAAAGTGATTCAATCCCATTTCGCCGTGGAATTCCTGACGCGTTTCGAAGGCTCCCGCCTTCTCTTCAGAGGATTTGGCGAACTGATGATGGGAATGCAGGTACCAGCCCTGATACTGATCATGGCACGCCCCTGATGGGCAGTCCAAATGTCCCAGTGCCTGCATACATATATATATATTCGCTGAAAAAAACAGATTTCAGGCTCATTATAGTTCGAAATTAGCATTTAAAAAACCTTAGAAATTCACTGAAAAAAACCATAGGTTTCAGGGGCGTTATAGTTGGACATTTCACTCGTACAAAACCAAAGAAATTCCCCCGTTATAGTTAGTTCGGCTAACTATAACTCGCGCCCCCCGCAATGCACTGCTGATGACGTCACATATTTCATCATTCATGACATGGTCAGTGACATTAATGATGACATCACTGATGACATCTCAAATGACATCACTGATAATTCCGTTCAGCAGTTTGAGCTGTAGCCGTGTCTAAAGTTTGCTATGGAAAATGCTTTTTTGTACTTTTTTTTTATTTCTCAGGAACTATTGATTGGATTTACACCATTTAACAAAAAGAGTTCTTTCTGAACCAAGGGCTACCTTTTTGCCAAATTTGGTGTAATTCCGTTTAGCAGTTCGGGCTGTAGCTGTGTCTAAAGTTTCCTATGAGAATTTACATGGAGACAACAGGTTTTGGGACCCCCTTTTTTTCTTTCTCTACTGTTTTCATCAGAGGCTGGACAATGAGTTTGTGCTGACAAACCCAAGTATTTATGCATAATTAGGCGCCCTATGATGTTCTACTTCGATTAGTTTGGCGCATTGCTTTCTGGGCTCCATAGTGTGTGTCAAAAGTCATTAGTCCTCAGATGGATGGACAATTAATTTAAAGCTGTTATTCTTCTAAGCCCTCAGATGTGCCTTGGAATGCGTGCCAATCATAAATCCTTTCACCTGCTGTTACACTTCTTTAGGCTCCGCAGCATTTACGGGGCCGTGACCCCCAGGGATCAAGGCGTGGTGCATTTTTCACTGCCAGGCAGCCATGTGTTACATCCAGCGCCAAGTTACTCGCAGGTAAGGATTCACTCAGCAGCAGTAAAAATCAAGGGTAAGAGTGAACTCCGCATTCCGATTTATTTCCAGCTCTCATGTCGGTGATATAGGCCTGACACGTTTCTGAACTACTGTTCTCATCAGAGGCTCGACAATGAGTTTGTGCTGACACACCCACGTATTTATGCCTAATTAGGCGCCCTCGGATGGGCTACTTCAATAAGTTTGGCGCAATGCTTTCTGGGCCCCATAGTGTGTGTCAAAAGTCATTGGACCACAGATGGATGCACAATTAATTTAAAGCGGTTATTCTTCCAAGCCCTCAAATAGTCCTCGGATTTCCACAGATCAAAATTTGTGATTCTCTTTAATATGTAAAAGAATAATGAAGCCTAGACATGACTCTAAACAAACCAAAAGGTACTGTACCTTGAATAGCACATAATAAAATGCACTTCTGGCTGAAAAGAAGTCCATTAATCATGATCCATGCTCCTTTTCCCCCCCAAGAGGTAATGGCTTTGTGTTAAAGCTCAAATAGGAGCAAATCATCCCATTTAACACATGGTACTTCTGAAAGAGGCATTTTGGCAAGATTGCATCAGAGCGAGGATAAAATGTTTGATTATAAAAGGATTTTGCGGTCCTATAACTCATGCCATCTCAAGCATTTTTGTGGGTGTGCCAGATTAGAGGGCCGGCTTTGTCAACCCAATTAGTAAATTGGGGATTAGCTGACAGGCCGGAACCCCCCAGAGCTCATTAGCCTAGGTCTGGCTACTTTGTGGATAGCTGCCTTATAAATTAGACCACTATAGAGGGGAAATGCTGCTTATTGCCTCTCCCTTGCAAGAGCCTGTAAAGAGTAGCCGCAAGCAGGTGGGCAGTCATGGGATATAGTCATCATCCGCCTCCACGACATCTGAAGCCCTCCCACAAACACACCCTTTTTGGGGCATCATTTACAGTGTAGGAAAGGGCCCGTGAATGAATGTTTATGGTATTTCAAGAACATAAAAACCTAGCAAAAAGGCAGCAGAGCGCTGTACCTGGTTCATGGCCCATGAGCCAATATTGAAAAAAGCCCTGAACGGGACAAGTCACCTCATTTATGGCAAAAGTAGCATTAAGCCTCCCACCTTCTCACCTTTTTAACCGTGATATGCATAATCATGTCTACTTTTCTGTGAACAAGCGGAGTTACAGGCCAATCCAGAACTCTTGGAACATACTTACAGCTAGGGCACAAGTCCTAAAACAAGCATTTACAATGCAACGGTCTCGCCTTTGCAAAAGTTAGAGCTATTGGCACTGTTAATGACAACATTTTTATTTATGTGTTAGTTTTGAAAACAGATAAATAAATGGCATTGTCATTTACTAGGCCAATAGCTTACTCTGTTTTATATTTCTAATCACAAATGTATTTCATCACTTAAAATAACTGTCCTCACACAAACCACCCTAGGATGGCTAACACAAGGCCAATCACACCCTCCCGTGCTGTAGGCGACGCAGACCTAGACCTGACTAATGCCCTCGAACCCTTACAAACTGTGTGACATACCCAGCGCAAGACCTTCTTCTTCCTCCTGTCTATTTTTTCCTTTCCCACCGTCGGGGGGTACAGACAGTGGCTGCCAGGCTCACACAAATGGCCGCATGTAACCAAACCGGCCCACAAGTTCTTGTTGTTCTTCGATATGTCAAGCTGCCCCCCCCCCCCCGGGGGCTTTTGCTATTTGTACCCCTGTACGCTGTACCCTTTACATGCAAATCTCTTTTTCAATAAAAAATTACTGAAATAAAAAAGAAACACGTATTCTATTCAAGAGGTGGTCAATCTTGACTCCAGACTGATCACGGGCAATGCCCCTATACTGCTAAATTTCCAGGTATAATTGTAGCCTCTAACCTATAAATATAATAGAGAACCCTGTGCAACTTTAGCTAATATTCTATGTAGGCAACCTGCGGAATTGGCATTCTCTCGAACTGTAGAGCAAAAAGCAGGGGGCAGAAAATACTTTGAAGGCACCCTGCACCCCCAGTCTCCCTTCTTGTAGCATGCATGGCGAAACCGGGTGTTAACATGTTTTGTAACAATCAACAAGCTGAGTAGAAAGGCTCAAATATGCTTCTTACGAAAATGGCTCATTACTGTCTGAACTCTGTCAATGTGAAAACATATGCTGCGCCCAAGATATCAGATCCCCTTTCATCGCTGTCCGCTTCTTTCTTTATCAGATGCCAGTCCAGGCAGCCTCATACCGGCTCAATTCTTTAGACTCAAGTCTGCTGCATACTCGCTCAGTAGCCACTCGCGATGAGTTTCACATGGGACAATGATAGGGTGAGAATACTCAACTCACCCATTACTGCACTCAAATACCTCACGAGGAAGAGCGGGACGGAAAGTGGAGCCAGCGGTCAACAAGCACTCACGAGTAAACAAATCCACTCAAAATTTATGTTGTTCAATAGCCGGTGCCTACCGACAAATAAAGTGTACAATTCTGAAAGCCTTCTAGCCTTGTTCTGATGTTTCTATGAGAGCTTCCCCCGCCCCCCCTCCCCCGAACAAAACCTAAGGGCGTAGTATCGTTCATTTCTCATTTCAAGGGAAATGTCCAGCAGGCTTAATATCAATGCACAGAGGGGCCGCATGTTATCACTATGAATGTACAGCTAGGTCCTGCAATATCACAATGCGCTGTGACGTCACCGCGCAGCATAATCCCATTTTGTCTCAATGCACTAATGTGGCCTGTAGCATCACACTGCGGATGACATCACAACGCACAGTGGTACCTAATGTCATTACAATGCTGTGGGCTCCATACATTCATACAATGCGCAGCAGGAGGCAGTCACACACTATCACAATGCGCAGATGGGTCCTCGGAAATCTCAGCGCAACCACGTGTCACAACGCACAAAATGCTCACATTTCACCACAATGTACAGTGGAGCCGAGTGAAATCCCAAAGCACAGAGGGGGTCCTACAATGTGGAGGTGGGATCCGTGACATCACAGTGCGCAGTGGGGTCGCATATTATATTCTCGATACACACACACGGGTCCGTCTACAAACACAGGAGGCGCTTGCTGTCACAATGACAAGTTTTACAACTAGTCGCTATTCACTTGGAAGGCCATAAAAGTACAAACAAGTGATTAAGTGACGTGAAACGCAAGGCTATTGCCAGACAGCGGAACCACTCCGATAGTGCCCACAATGACGCTAATAGCCTCGTGGCGCTTTCAGTCGCAAAACTTTCCCACAGGCGCGCCACAATCCCACTGTGCACCGCAAGTAAATGCATAAGGTGAGAGGGGAATGAAGAAATGTAATCTTCATTCTCAGGGAATACTTAATAATAGAAAAAAGAACTTGGCACAGAAGCTGAAAATATGAAAAGACATCTTTATTAAATTTAATAAGTGAGGCCACGTCACACAGAAGCCGTAGCAACTGAATGAGGTAGTCTCAAGAATACAGAAAACAGAGGCCTTTTATATGCTTAGGGTTACAAACTTCAGCATACAAGTAAGGGGCAGTCCAAGCTTTTGCAAGCACGCAAAATGCCTAACATTCCTTCTTACACAAGCCGGACAAACCCATAATAAAAGGACCACAACCCATATCATAAACAGACCATAAAAGAAGGAACAGAAAACAGATAAGAAGCAGGATAAGGGGTGTGTGTGCGCATACCAAACTCTACAATGTCCTGTGCTTTGATCCTCAATCTTGATCAGCTAAAGGGCAGGAACTGGTTTAACAAGGTCAGCTTCAGGCAACAGGGTCAGTTCACTCAGGTCAAACAGGAGTCAGCACGAACTCGAGCTAAGGTGTACATGTCCTTAAAAGACTAGTTCAGCCACAATCATTGGCCTATGTGAGGGCAACCACAAAATGGCTGCCATACACAAAATGGAACCCACTGGTTCAGAATTCACAGAACCTAAGGAATGCAGCAGAGAAATCAAGTTTCACCCCCTTACCCCTCCGTCCCACCCGGTCAGATCATAAACCGCGTGCACCAGGGCAGGGGCGGAGGCAGCTGTTTCACCAGGCAGAGGGGGCGGTACAGGCCTCATTGGGTAAAATGGAGCAGGAAGCTCACCCCTGTCACCCGCAACGTCCCCAACAAATGCCCAAGTGAGAGAGATAGTGTTACGGGTAGTGAGGGCGGGGGGAAGGGTTCACTGAGGGCAGGCTGTACGAGACCGAATGGGACATGCTTGCTAGGGACGCGAAGGCACGGCAGAGTGACTGAGGGAGAGCCGGCGAGAAGGTTGGGGGGGCACGCATAGAGGGCATGGCTATGGAGAGGCAGGAAAGGGCAAGTTGGGTGGGGGCAGGAGCGAAGGGCACGCTGAACAGGAGAAAGGGAGGGCTAGCTGCCGAGGAACGTAGCTTGGCTGCCGGAGACGGGAAGAGGACATGCTTCAGTACAATTGGCGTAGGCATGCTGGGGTCAGAAATGATAGAGTATACACTGGATAGTCGATTTGAGGAGTATTGGAAACAGCTACAAAAATAAACAAGACGGCACTGCGGAGCTTCGCAAGTAAGCTACTGCCCGGCCGCCATCTTCGGAGGAATGACCTAAAAAAACCTTTGAAGAAAAAAAAAAATAAACAACCGCCCACCGCCACATGACGTTCTAAAAGGGGCGGGATGAGTAAAAATTGCCGGAACGCCACGAATCTGCTCGGGCAATGACTGACAGATCTCTCTTCAAATGGCTAGCCTCCATTTATGGAGCTTGCCAATGGAAGAGAGAGGCGGAACAAAGCCCCATACTGTCTAACATAAGATTTCGCCTGCGCGAACACTGCTGCGCAGTGATACGCCAGGCGAAACCTAAAAAGAAGTGGGGGACTAACCTAGTTAATCCCTATGCAAGTGGCGTCGCAGCGTGTGACATCGAGGCGCGTGACATCACAGCATATGACTTCAAAGGAACTGGTATCACAAGAAGTGACATCAGATCTTAAGCCCTCACAGATATGTTTAGCAGGTGTATCATGAGTACATTTGAGCACATTTCGAGTATACTTGCAAACCCTCCTGGTTTAGGCAGAAGATTCACACTTTTGTACGCTACACATAAAACAATGTTACCTTTTGTCAGCATTAAGCTTTCTATAGCCATGGTGCTTTAAAAGAAACAGTGATATTTAAATTATTACAACGCCTCCTCAAGGGTAGTAATCTTATATAAATGCTATTTATTTTGTGCAAATACTGGGAAAGATCCACACATCTGATGTTCTAACAGTGCATGCATATTTCCTAAACAGCCTGAACAAAGTGAAAAGCTGCCTCAAGTATGTGTGAAGTGCTAACAAGGTGGGAGCCTTTGTTTCCCCTCTGCTGCATTTGCATCAGGTGTGAGGCTCCTGACTGCTGCCAGCCAGGAGAATCCAACAAAAGGAGGCTTGATGACCCCTGCAACTCGGCCTTTGTTATGGCGGAGTATCCCAGCAGGAGTCAGAAATAAGAGCCCCGTCCCCGCCTGCAAGTTGTTGTGATCGAAAGCAGACAACAACGTGCAGGAGATGCTGAATGTGTCCCGGTGTTTGGAAATTACACCGGGACGAAGAAGTGGAGGGACGCCGTCCACCCGCGTGGACCACCGACTCGTGCCCCGCTGACAGCAATACACTAGTGTAAAATGGGGTTGGAAACTTCATTCCTTTGTGCCACTACGAAGGGAGAACGGGTGGGGAAGGAACAGAACACAGTGATGATCCTTTATCCCGTAGAAGACAGCTGCAGCTGGAATGGCCGCTGGCTGTTTTGAAGTTAGAGGACAGCGTCTTCATATAAGAGTCTAGAGACACTTAGGTAGGAGGTTAATTGTTTATTCCTTGTTAGCCTTTAGGCAGGGCCATTGGAATTATGCAGCAGGGGAGGGCCAAATTATGCGGCAGAGTTGACATATACATGGCAAAAAAAGAAAAATTATGGGGCACAATGCAGCAAATTTTGTGATAGTATTACTTGATTATTTTGTCATTTTTATAGTTGTTAACACTGTGTGGGCATAGGCTGCCCCTTGTTAGTACCAGTTAAACATCGTAATATATCAATAGGCAACAGAAAGCTGACCAGTCAACCTTTGCCAAGGGCCTTCCAGGGCGCAGCAACATGTGCCACTGCGTTTTTTGTAACTTTTAAACCGTTTGAGCTAAAAACGATTTCTTGTTGTTAAAATCTGTAGATTATGTCGCAGAGGATGGATTATGTGGCTAATGCGGCAAATCATTGATTATGCAAAAACACTGCAGCCGCATAATCTTATAATTCCAGCAGCTCTGCCCTTAGGTTACAGCAACAGGAGATAGGTCCCACCAGTGCTCCCTCCAACCCTCCATATATCTAAGCTTGCACTCCACACCGCACACACCAACATTCTATGACCTCATTCACTCTCAGCATTCCAGATATCCGCTCAGACATGCATGGAATGGGGACATACAGGATACCACGCACTTTCCTTTTTCTTTTTTTTTAACAAACAGACTAAAGAACAACCATTCCCCTGCATCTAAAGTACTGGATGATAATTCCCAATCACTCAATTTGCAACGTCTAGTTTACACATTCACCAAACAACAACCTGTTAAAACTCTCCAATATCCGTTCAGACACACAAAGACAATTAACAGCAGTCACAGAAACTCTGTGTAGAAACAAGACAACTAGGTTGAGGCTAACAGTGCACAACGGTCCAAGACGTGCAGGACTTGTGACCATTTCGGATATAAGGGCGTACCAGCACATGGCTGCACAGTCATGGCTGAAAGTGTAGACATATATCATCTGAACTAAAAACTTCCTTGATAAGACTCAAACACAAAACCTGCCCTCACAACAATACCCATACATAATGTGCCCAGGCATCTACTTGACACTACTAAAGTTACACAGGTGACACAGATACAACAAACTCTCACACCTTCTCAAACGTCCACAAGCAGAGCCCAGATACCCACAAGGAAAACACACTGCACCACAAATTTACACGCAAAAGTGCAGCCCAGGACTTCCACACCCCACACCCATTTACATTAGCTGGCCACGCCAATATAACCAAGAACCAGGGTAGAAGCACTTAATGTTAACCCAGTACCATGCCCTTTGGAAACTGCACCAGAAAAAAATCAGGACGTCTTCTGAACATAATGAGGACAGCGTCCAGTAGACGCCTACTGAAAAAACATTAACACAACAATCAAACACTAAAGCAGTCCAGCAATGGGGTCATGCACAAGGTGCCAATGTACTATTGTATGCTGTAATGTTGGTTGTTTAAATAAGCAAAAAGCTAAAAAAAAAGTAAAAAAAAATAAATAAAAGCAGTCCAGCAATACAACCAATGACACCAGATCACATCAGCTGGGATTATTCAATTACAACACACTAGAGCTACATCAAACACTACCATTGAACTACAACACTAGCAGACTTCATTATATGCAAACTTAATAAAACACACTACAAATACAAATCACAAATTTACTCTACCTCCTATACAACACATCTGTCAAATATTTCCATTTCTACCGATGATGACTCCGGTGAAACCTCTGGCTTTCACACACAACAGTTAGGAGTAACTTGTCGCAATCACCGTCAACACCACGGGGTATTTCCCTTTCTCACGTTTTCACCCCATGAGGTACTTCATTCCCGCTTGCAACATCTCATGGTATGGTATTTCTCTAGTCCCACATTGCTCCCAGGGGGTACTCTCCCACACAATTTCTCACGACAGAGTACTATACAACCTCACATCCCATGAGGTACTCCCCAATAACAACCTCTAGCAACAGGGTGCTGTTCTTTCCCCAGTTAGCACTAACACACAGAAGTACTCATATCTCTTGCAACACTTGGACACACACAACCAGCACATATCTACATACACAGATGGGTACTACACTATCTTCCCTGAACTGCAACTAAATTCCATATGTAGTTAAAAGTACATGCTCCCTCTGTATTCAAAATCAACCTGCAGCCGGATAATTTAAACTTCCGAACCTGTCTTGCACTACTAAGAATTCAGCACACCACAAATATTAACAAACCACCATTCCTACACAACCCAAATCATCTGACACCGAAACTTAATAACCAAATACATACATTACCAATAAGATGTACATGGCACATGTCAATATGCAAGAATCACTAACCAAACTGCTCGTCAACTTAATGTAACTCACAGTTACTGGAAAAAAGACCAATTTTTTACAGATGTTCACAGAATACAAACTCAATGAATGCCAAATAACCCTACTTACTAATAAACTTAATGTCATATTTCAACATCATAACTGGACAAATGCCAGGCAACTGATGTTTTCACTTCAGGACACAATATTACATCAGATAAGAGCATCATTTGTAACTCTAATGTCCTTGGAGATAGTACTATTTCTCTTTCTACATTAACAGAGAGGCCTTGGTGGTGAGCCTTTTCTCAACAGCTCCACTCCTATCTCAATCAAATATCAGCTTACTACCCTCCTTAACTTCAAAGCCTAAATAGCCCTGCTTCCACTCCAACATCCAAGTATGTAATCCAAGACATTAATGAGGCTCTCTCTCCATCAAGTTGTGCTTCGATGCCTCCAACCAGCAGACCTTCCTCTTCCAGCACCAACTGACTAGTGCCAGAGAGAAAAGTTCCCATGTACCTGGTGCTGCGCATTGTCACAAAACCTCTATTCAGTGCCTTGACCACAGCATTAACAGGAGCCTCCTTCCACATCACCCTCTCCACATTGATGTCCTCATAACACCATCTCCATAGCAGTATCCTTGAGCTTAGGGCTAGACACTAGGACACCTCACCTCATTAATACCTCCCCACAGCTGGCTCATTGTTCTTGCCAGAACTTGCTCCACCAGGCTCCTACTGTCTAGTAGCTTCAGCTGCCACCATTTGTCGATGGATTTGAGGATGGGTGCCCCCAAAGTAGTCCTCCGGATTTGCAGGGAAATCTTCCTTCTGGCAGACCTCCTCCTCTGCCACCAAAGTGATCTCGCCTTTTTTTTGTGCAAATTTTCATTAACATGTTGAAATTAGAGGGAAGGGTTATTATACCAGAAAGGGCCTGGAGCCACTTGGGTAGGAGGTCATGTTAGGCCCTTAAGTTACAACCACAGCAGTTAGGTACTGTGAGGGCTCCATCCTTCCTTCGACTGTCACTATCGCCTAGCTTCGACTGTAAAAGCATTTTAAAGGTTTATATGTTTGTGCATCATTAACAATGTGCAACATGCATTTACACACATACTTTTGTACCTGCAGAGGGATCTAATACAATTGCTTTTGAAACACGTTTCTCCCCATAGGCTCCTCAGCACACACTGTATTCTTTTACTAATGATTAACTTCTGGGGGTTTGAATGAAAAATTGTTATTTGTAACCACATCTTTTGCTTCTATACTGGAACTATTCACTTGAACAAAAGTTTTATTGTCAATGTTTCATATTTAGTTTGAACATCTCTGGATGGCATTAGCATAGAGGGTGCTGAATAATTATTCATAAAATGGGTTAATGCTTAGGTATTAAGGGAAAAAGACATTTATTTTCTTTGTGCTCTGATTTTCCGAGAAAATGCTACATCTGCTCATGCCAGAATGAAACTGCAGAATTGTTGATTTAATATTGAAGAAATGTGTATAGAAACCCCTTAATTTGAGGGGGAGAGAGAGAAGACTTTCCTATTCTACTAGGGATGCTGTCAAATTTCTTTTGAATTTTGATGCACATTCTTGTAACTTAAAAGATTTTCTGACTTTGGCATACGCTGTATAACTCAGCATCTGATAGCCTTCTTGACACTGACTCTGCACCACTTATTTTGTAAATTGAGGTTTGAACCCATCTCCGATCCTGCAAATGTGGGAGGTTTGACTCTGGTACATTTCCAGGGTGCTAGATTTTAGGGTACTGTTTTGCCAACACGCTACTGCACACCACACACTAACATTCTATTACACCACTCCCTATCAACATTACAACCACCAGTTGAGACATGCAGAAAAAGGGGACACGCAAGATACAACAGGCAGGCCCTTTTTAAACACGAGAATTACGCAAAAATATTCGGAATGGTGTGAAACACTGATTTAATAAAGTAAGCACTGGACGTGTGTGAGGTATACATCATACTTTTATTTGCGATACTCAAGATTAGAATTCAGTCTAGGTGTCATCCATTCGTGATATTAGCCCACTCTGAACATCTAGATTAACCAAAAGATAACCCTGTCTTAGTATTCAGAATGGCGTCAGTCCTTATTCACATGGTCTCACACTGAACACCCAAATCACAGAGAACATAACACCTGCCTCTGTGTATTGTTAATCCCAGATTCTATGCCTTAGTATTCAGGGTGGGAATCAGGGGTGTAGTCTGAATTCAGCCATCAATTAAAAATATGTAATGTGCTTGCACAGGATTGGGGCATGGATGCTTTAAGGCATATGGGGCAACATTTACAAAAGTTTTTTAGCGGAATCAAATGGAGAATTGGGCCATTTACAACCGCTAAATATCCTTTTGACATATACCTACCCTATTTTGCGAGTCAGTAACCTATTACCAACTCGCAAAATAGGGTTTGCGAATCGGTATTAGGAAGGGGATTGTCGAGGGCGTCCCTTCCTAATAGACAGTCGCAGGGGGATGTATGAATGTTTTGCTACCAGAATGCGGTCGCTGAACATTGGCAGTTTAGTGCCTACTTCAAGTAGGAGGTAAGCCAGTCACAAAAGGACACTGGTTCTTAGGGGACCCGTTCCCCTTTGTGAATGGTTGCATAAACGTTTTTTAAGAGCAGTCAGTGATCCCACGTAGCACTGCCTACTCTTAACAAATGAACTGAAACGTTTCATTTTTCTTTTTGAAACGCATCCCGTTTTACTTAAAGGAAAACGGCTGCATTAAAAAAAAAGTTGCTTCATTTAAAATCAAACACAGACATGGTGCATGCATGAATGTCAATTCACCCAAATGGCAGCTGTAGCAGAAGTGACTTCACATACCCTTTGACTTTCACTCACAAATGCACATATACACGCTTACACATACACATGTTTTTGTACACACACTATGCCTACACATATATTCACACATACACACAAACTCTTACATAAACACACTCAAAACTGCAAGCATGCACAAAACATACATACATTTAAAAGCATTTTTTAACTTACCTCATCTGCTATGAAAAGTCATATTCCAGCTATTTGTATTCCATATTTTATTAAACTAATAGCGCATAGTGTAATATTATTCACTATTAGTTTAATTAAAAATTGACAAAAAACAAGGCGAGTGAAGCCCCCACCGATGTCCATAATGACGAGCTGCTTCTGTTCCTGGTACTGATTTTGCCACTGCTGACATGAGGGGTCGTGGAGGCAGTGCCAGAAGTCACAAGGGGCATGCCAGGGCTCGCAGCAGTGACCCCTAAATGATGTCCATGCATGCTGCTCTGCTGTACCTAGCAGGCCACCATCCCTGTGTTTTTAGCGATTCCCAATGATTCGCAAATTGCAACCTAACTCATGAATATTGATGAGGTAGGGAAATTCCAACCCCATAAGGAACCGCTAAATGGGTCTGAGACACATTAGTATTTCGTATTTTGCGACTTCATAATTGCGAGTCGCAAAAAGTCACAATTAGGAACTCGTAAAATGAAGCGGTCGTACATGTGGCCCAAGGAAACCTGTCTTTTAAAATGAATGCACAGCCTTTGCCTTTCCGAAGCACCGACCTGATGAGAAATATACCCAAAAGGCAAGGCAGACTGACTAATAGAGCCTCTATGCAGTCCATTTGCAAAGGTAACTGCAGTGATAAAGACTCCGGGCAGAAGCTCCTCTGTGATTCCACCATTGACAGGCTCGGAGGTCCAGCTGCGCTAAAACAAGATTAGCTCTTTCGATCTCATTTGTTGTGAGCCGGAATCCCAACAGGAGCCTGCGGAGTTCAGCCATTCATTCTGTGTTCTTTTTCGGTGAGCAGACGAGAGGAGGGATAAACACCGGCTAATGGCAGCAACATGCTGGGGGATACAGAGGCTGCACTGCCCCCTAAAGGCTCGGCAGCTGCTCTTGCGCGCAGCGACTGTCGGGTGGGAGCCCCTGCAAAGGCGTCCATTGACCAAAGACCTCAGAGGAGGCAACATTTAGGTAACAGGTCACCAGAAGTGCTTAATTTGTACAAAATTAATTGCCAGGGCCCTCATCAAGAGGCCACTGCAGCCTACACCAGCCATTGCCCCTGCTAGCGCTACCAATGACAGTACCAACACAACTACCATCACACTCCTACAAGTTTGATAATTCAGACTATTACAGCTCCCCCACGCCCCAAGCTACATGTTTAGAATGGGTAGAAGGTAATAGTAATTTCGAATGTATATTGAATTAGTAAACAACTGTTGTGCTCACTGTAAATCAGACAAACAGCTAACCATGTGGCAGACTGTTGTAAGTGCCCGTGCTGCCAATTAAGTGCAGGTGCCGAGCCCCGGAAACCACCGGCTCAAATTAACCACTGGTCACCAGTGAGACCTATGACCCTAATCCTTCCTACGCATATGTTCTTTTCAGCAAATCTCCTGATTTTCAACTTGTCGTACTGACATTATGCATGAAGAAGCACAAAGAGGAAGAGACAGTGGCTTGGAGTTTAAATAGGCCTCCCAGTAACCACCCCCCGCCACGGAAGTGACAATGCTGGGACGCTCCAATTGCCCATGAACGCAGAAGGGAAATGGGGAAGCAACACAATGCTACAGTCCGACTGCCTTACCTGTAGCTCTGCATGCTACAAGGTCCGCTTCAAAATATCGCATCACATTCACACAGGTGTGGATACCCCATGCCCGGCCACTTACATAGCCAAGGACATTGGTTCATCATTGAGTGCATCCACATAACTAATTCTTTCTTTAAAAAGAGAATGAGTCAATGCCTGTTCACAGACAACATTTCCAGAGTGGTTTAAGGTGAAACAGCAAAAGAAATGTTCGCTTCCATAAGAAACAAGCATTGGCATAGCCAATAGGTCTCGCCTTTGGGACCTTATAAGTGCTTAGCCAGAACTATTGGCTTTGCCAGTGTTTTAAGCTATGTTGTAGAGCATTTTGGCTGCTGTGCAGCATGCTGAAAAGTTATGATTAAAAAGTGTTACAAGCAATTTTGTTACCTTATATATAACCAAGAAGACATTATGTACAACTGAACGACCCTATTTAAAACAGAAGTAACATAAATAAATAGCTTCTCTTTTTTTCCTTTGTAATGCTGGAAACTTCTTCCTGCCTCTTTGAATGCTGGTTTGTTATATATTTTTTTTGCGTGTAGGGACAAACAACAGGAGGGTGGAGGTTGGGAAAAAGTACCTGAACCACAACACTAGCAGAGGATGGACACTAGGGGAGAAGCAACGTATGCCAGATTCTAAATGCAGATGGAGTTGGTGCTGAGTGATGCGGAGGTGGTGCCAAGTGATGCTGAGGTTGTGGTGCTGCACTGGTGCTCAGGTGGTGCTGAGTGATGCTGTGGTGGTGTACTGGTGTGGGGGCGATGCTGAGTGATACTGAGGTGATGCTGAGGTGGTGCAGAGTTATGCTGTGGTGCTCTGTCAAGCTGAGGTGATGCTCCGGTGGAGCAGAGCTGGTGCTCAGGGGGTGCTGACTGATGCTGAGGTGGTGCTGCACTGATGCTGAAGTGGTGCTGCCTTGGCGCTGAACTACTGCTGAGGTGGGGAGGCGCTGGTGCTGAGGTGGGGCTGTGCTGGTGATGGTGCACTAATGCGAAGGTGGTGCTGTGCTGATGCCGAAATGGCGCTGTGCTGATGCTGAGATAGTGGTGTGCTCATGTTGAGGTGGTGCTGATGGGGTAGTGCACTAGTGCTGAGGGAGCGCTGCACTAGGGGGGGCACGAATGAGGAGGAGGTGCTGTGCTGATGATGAGATGATGCTGTGCTGATGGTGAGGTGTGTTGAGTGATGCTGTGGTGGTGCGGAGTCATGCTGAGGTTGTTGTGCTGAGCTGGTGCTCAGGTGGTGCTGAGTGATGCTGAGGTGGCGCTCAGGTGGTGCCGAGCTGAAGTGATGCTGCGTTGATGTTGAAGTGATGCTGCGTTGCACTGAGTTGCTGATGAGGTGAAGCTGCGGTTGTGCTGAGGTGTAGCTGTGCTGGTGCTGAAGTGGGACTGCGCTGGTGGTGGGGCACTGCAAAAACGGCCCTGTAACAAAAACGGCCCCCGAGGGCCCCAAACCGGCCCCCCACCTGTGCGGCGCACCGGGGGATTGCCCAGTGCCCGCTACGGCCAGTCCGGCCCTGTACACAGGACAAATATCATGAAGGCCTCTCACAGGCACACCAGCTGCAAGAGCTTCAGGCCTCTTCTGCACTGGTTCGCTAAGGGAGGGAAGCTTGAGTTGCAGCTGCTCAGCTGTAACCATGTGTGAGAGAAGCATCAACTGTTATCTGTGCTGTGGCAGTTCGTTGTGTGACTAAAGCTTCCGGTACTTCGGACTGGGCAACTGTGCGAGTTTTAGAAGCTTCCACAGAAGCAGCCCCAGTTGCACACGTTCTCTGTGTGAGGGGAATGTTTCCACTGTTGCCACACATGCTACACCTGCTCTGCGTATGAAGGAAGTGCACACACATGAACGCAGTTTACACTGTTGCGGTTTGTGCTCTGTCTAGTTTGAGAATGAGGCTTGCAATGCCATGGTTGCGTATCCAATAAATGGGTTCAACACAAAGTCACAACTTAATTTATCACCATAACCAAACCATTGCGAAAAAAGTCGTAGGAGGCGGTGATTAAACAAAAACTGCTTTAGAGGAGTGATGTTGTATTCATTTGTCTAGCGCACTAATCACCCGAGAGGGTATCCAGCCCCTTGAAGAGGTGTGTAGGTTTGTGGTCCACAAGGTGTTTATACGAAGAGCAAGTCTTTCGGCTTCTTGCAGAACTCAAGAAGGGAGGAGGCGGCTCTGAGGTTGAGGGAGGTCGTTCCATGTCTTAGGTGCAATGTAGGAGAATGAGCGACCTCCACTTTTGCTTTTGCAGATGCGGGGAGTGAGAGTGAGGCAGAGCATGGGTGTGTGGTGAGTTGAGGAAAGTTTATGCGGCTGTTCAGATATTCCAATCATATCTTCTGTAGGGCTTTGTAGGTGTGCGTGAGAAGTTTGAATTGGCTGCACTTTTGAATTGGGAGCCAGGAAGCTTCCTGAGGTGCGGTGTTATGTGGGTGCGGCATGGGAAGTCTAGTATACGTCTCGCAAGACTATTCTGGATGGTCTGGAGTCTGTGTAGGAGTTGTTTGGAGAGTCCGGCATTGAGTGTTGCAGAAGTCCAGCCTGCTGGTGATGAGTGCTTGCGTGACGGTTCGTCTGGTGTTCTGATGTAATCGATAGAAGATTTTTCACTGCCTGCGTAGGATGTGGAAGCAGGAGATGCACACTGCGTTGATTTGCGCCATCATGTCGAGCTTGTCGTCTAGGATGATCCCTAGATTTATTGAATGCGCTGTGGGTTTGAGTGTTGGTCCTAGCTCTAATGCCCACCAGGTGGAGTCCCATGGGGAGGTCTTGTTAGAGTGGAACTGCAGGTCCATATATTTTCACCTTTCTGCGTTTCAACCTGATTTCGTATACCAGTCTGCTTTAAAAACTACACTGCTGCATCAACTTTTTATGCGCATACATTAAATAACTAACTCTACGCTGTGTCAGAGGAAAGGTTTTTATATTAGGGGAAGGTAATGAGAAGCGAAATATTCGCACAGAGATGCACTTTGGGGTTTTGGAAAGGTGTTTTCACAAGCAGAATGTTATAATGTATTAATTTTAAAAGCAAATCCACCATGTGTATTTATTTTTTATGTTATGTGATTTCCTGCGTAACCAATGCTACCAGTTGTGCGGTACTTCTACGATGTAATACTGCCACCTAGTGGCCAAAGTAGAAAATGCAATTAACAACCATAATGCTTATATTAGGCATCCACTGATGCTTGAGAATGATGTTAGAGATAAAGACGGATTCAGAAAGAGAGACCGACTATAGGTAGAAAGTTCTCTCGATTTTCCCTAATAATAATACATTAAAAAGTGAGCAGTACATATTTTGAAACATGCAGTTGATGAACCAACGGTAAGATTCAAACACAAAAGACACTACTGCCTGGCTCCAAGCTAACCCTTCCTAGAGAAATGTATAACTATTTAAAGATTCTAGTAGTCAGAGTTCAGTAGGCCCTACAACCAGGGCTTTAGGAGGAATGCAAAAACTGAGGGGTGGGGTGAGGGAAGGGTGTTCTCTCAAAGAAGCATGGCTGATGAAATTAAGGGTGTGACTTAAAAACATTTATGCAAAAAATCTGTTCTTAGCATAGCGTGCCCCCCCGACTGGAAATTTGCGGTCTCTGTCATCTAGATATATAATACAACAAGTAGCATTACAACAATCCAGGGCTAGTGGCTTTGTTAACGGCTGTTAGTTGCATAATATAAATAAGCAACAACTATGGATTCATTGTATATAACATTGAAAATGCCTTAGTTTTTTTCAGAGAGATTGTGACTTAACAGCTAGAGCTGCTGACTTTGGTGTTTGTGAAGCAGGTTCCATCCTTGGTGTGGGCTCAATATCCTGCGATAAAAAACATAATTATGTCATTGTGTAATGCAATTGGTGCTAATGTAAAGCGCACCTTCGAGTCGAGTTTGCACTATATAAAAGTGGGGAAAAAAATCTGAAATGATAAGACTATGAAAGAACTATACCGAGTCTCTTTGAAGTTACATCAAAAGCAGTGAACGGTGGTACTGCTGCAGAGTTTAAAAAAGAAAATCACCCTGAGGGTAACAATGTGGAGTCCGATAAAGGATCCTTTTCAGCACCTGCTTCTTAAAGCTGCTGGTGCTGACCACCGGCAGGACTTGGCCCACTTAAAACCCTGCCTACAACCTTAGAAGGATGGCATAAAGCAGGCTGTGGGCAGTGGCGTAACACAAAATGATGAGGCCCCCTGCAACATGTGATGAAAAGCTCTGGCGCCTCCCAGTTGGGGCCCCCTGAACATTGCCCCCCCCCCCCTAAACACACCCCAACCTACGCTGCAGGGGCCTGTTTGGGAAAGCACAGCGGCTTTCTCGACGTGCTTAACTATTTATTATTCCATGCCACTGCGCGCATTCTGCAAGGGATGCAATGGCAAGGCTCAAAGGTTGAGCAGGCCTCCTCCAAAACAAGAAACGTTGGTGAGGTTCCGTGATTTCGAACCAGACTCCATTTTGTTTGAGTTGTTTGTGACGCCATTTTGGGTTGCCCTCACGTAGGCTTATGGAGGTAAACGAACGAACAAAGTTGCATGGGCTTCGTTATTCATGTATGCATTAACAGACCCTTTTCGACTTGTGAGTGAACTGCAAGACGCTGACCCCGTCACCTGAAACTGACCCTTGCACAAAGCCAATTTTCCTAGTTGATTGTTGTCTAAAATTGCCAATCAATGTTCAGGATATCGTTAACTTTTAGTTTCTTGCACATATCTTATCCTACCCAACATCTGAATTGTTTCTTTCCTTACGACATTTCATTACATGGGTAGTGCTTTCAATTATGGGTTTGTCCGGCTTGTGGAAATTGAATTTGGGACAGTCCTAATAATTAACTTGTGGGTTGGTACAATGTAAAGTGAGCTTTTTGGAATGTAATAATGTATGTGAAAATGTATTTCATTGGTCAGAATTTGCCGCAGTGGGTGTGCATTTGTAATTAATCGAAAACAGCTTAAAAGGTGATGTCTTGCTCTACGAAAAGTGAGCAGTTTCCTAAGTTGTACACCGTGTTGTATTGATTGGTTTACTGTTACTAGCTGCAGCTAATAAATTTGATCTTTGACGCCAGCTAGAAGTATTCCGTGTCTCTGTATTCCAAGACAGGAGAATCCGAAGACTTCGGGTGTGTCCCTGGCATCGCTGGGTTCTAAGAAAACCCGGTTCTTCAGTTGGCGCCCACGTGGGGCGACTTCAGTGGTACCGGTCCAAGCCTGAGGATCGTGAGGAGCCACGTGAGGAAATTCTGGAGGAAGGCCGCCACTTCATTGACCCCTGCATGTCGACGTGGACCGAAGGTCTTTTCTGCGAGGCTTCCCGCTTTCCGACGGCTACGAAGGACTGCTGCCCTGACTGTCGCCCTCTCTAGGACCCTTGATTGATCCTTTGTAAAGCGAGACGATAGACGGTCTTCTGGTGGCGTGACAGATATTTTGGTTAAGTATAACTGGGTCGCTCCCACAACTTTGTTTTGGTTCTTGGTTTTGATTCGGATGTTGCAATAGCCGAAGCCGAGGGGCTCGTATATTTACGAGTGTATCGATAGTTGATAACCCCTTGAAGTTTGAAGCTAGATTAGTGAGCTATAAGATGCCTGGTCTTAGCAAAATTAGGAAATGGTTTAGTTGTGGTTGCAACAAGGATTCCCGATTGGAGGATTCGTGTCCGATACCTCCGGTTGGAACTCCGACTTATGAGCTCTATTCAAAACACGGAGTGGGTCCTATTACTTATAATGAAGTATGGGTTCGCTATACGAAGAAAGATGGGGTTTTACGATGGCCCCAACATGGTAGCTTCCAATTAAATATTTTAGATAACCTGGAAGGTGCGCTATTTAAGAAGAAAGTCCGGCCGGCATGTTAGACTCTTTCCGCCTCTGGCGTAAGGAAGCCAAACAGCGAGAAATTAAGCAAGCAAAAAGAGATAGGAAAGATAAGAATATGTCAGTACTACAAGCTGCTAGGCAGTTTAGGGTAGAGAGAGAAGAGCGTGCGAGTGAAGTCTCAGATAGACAACGTTGCATGGCCATTGATAAATGTTATCCGGCCTTGCCGTCTTCTCCTCCAAAAGTGATTGAAGATCCTGAAAAAGATCCTTTAATCTCTCATCTACTGAGATTGCCACCCCCTTATGTGCAGGGTGCTACTGCGGCTCCATTACCCCCGGTTGTTCCACCCTTTGTTGTTCAACCTCCTGCTGTTGTTCAGCCACCCGGTGCTCCACAGATGGTTTTGCCTCCTACTGCGCAACCCACTCTAGGGTCGCAAGCTTTGCTACCAGCTTTGCCTCAAACTCCTTTGCTTTCTACTTCTGTATCTTCGACTCCTACTGCTCTTGTCCCTACACCTCTTTTGCCTCAAAATACTTATTCTCCTGTTCTTATGTCTGCTTCTTCTCCTTCTGCTTGAAAACGAATGACTGAGACTGTTGTTAATCTGTTGTCTCCATTGTTTGGGTCACTGAATATGACCCCTGTTTCGGAACGTAAGCAGAGTCGTAGTCAGCTTCCTAGTTCCGAGGAACAGACAGTGTTGGATTTGTTGGCTCGTAGATGGATTTTAAATGTTTCCAGGTATAATTTGCCAGCGGTTATGGATGTTTTCTTTCAGTGGGAGCCGCCTAAGCAAAGGTATGTTTTTGATGTAATGTGTACTTTTCTCCGTCAGGAATGCGAAGATAATGAGTTGGGTCCGATTCCGCAGGAAGTGCTTGATGTTCAGTCCGAATTTGCTAAAGGGACGATAGTGGAGTCTGATGTTGAGGAAGCCGTAGATACGATACTTGCTTTTAGGTCTAGATTACCGCCTCAGACACTGTACGAACCTGATTCCTCTGTTAGGAGGAACGTGAAGCTGTATCCTATGAGAGAGGTTCCTCCTGTATGGAGAGACGCAGTTCAGGCTGATGCCGCTCATAACATTAATGCCGTCCCGGCCCATTTTCAGCGAGTATGGGTACATGTCCCTTGGAAAAGAGCAGAGGTCTTGGCTCTTAAGCAGATCTTACCTGATCCCCGTAAGAATCCTGCTGGTTATTACAAGGAGTTGTCCCAGACAGTTGATGTGTGTATTATGAATTTAGCGGACATAGATATGTTGATGGGTAATGTAGTTCCTCAACCTTTGTGGGCGAAGATTCGTCATGAGAATCATGCGGCAGAATTGGGAGATACGTGGGCTAATATTGTTGCTGCAGATGGACGGCAGGTTGGTTGGTGCCAAACCTGAGCCCTTAGTTGCAGAGTTACCTGGTAGAATTATTAATTTAATGAAAACTATGATGCCTCCTTTGCGAGTGAATTGGGACAAGTTAGCAGCATGCAAACAAAGGAAAGACGAGAGTGTGTCTGATTTCTTTACTAGGTTTGAGGAAACGTTCATTGATCATAGTGGTCAGGACATGAGTATGGAAGGTAGTCAATGGTTGTTCGTGGACAAATTTGTCCTTAATTTGCTTCCCGAACTTTTCAATAAGTTAAAGGACTCTGAGAGTTCATGGGCTGTTTCTTCGTCGGCCCAGATATTGGCTACTGCACAATATTACGAGAATAGGGATAAAGATGAGAAGGATAAAGCAGAGAAGAAGACTAAAGATGAAAGTTCTTTTGCAGCAAGCTTATCCGCCTCGTCAGAATCAGCCTCAGTTTCAGCAACCTCCACAGTTTCAGAGATTGTTACAGAAGCCTGAGCCTTAAGCTCCGCGATTCTTTCCTGGTCCTATTCAGTGTGCTTATTGCAGAGAGGAAGGTCATTTCAAGAATAGTTGCCCGGCTTTATTACAGCGTGCGAATGGCGTATTTGGTCAGAGAGGTCGTGGTGGTTTCCAACAAGCTCCTAGGGGTAGGGGACGTGGTGTGTTTTCCCAAAATGAGCGTTCCTCTTCCCTTTAGAATTCTGCGAATTATTTTGACAGACAGAATGTTCCGAGTGTTCAGTCTGCCCAGTACTACGTTGAGGATTTTTGTGTCGAGAGTGAGAGTGCTGGTTATAATGATAGTTAGGACAGCCATGGGCAAAGAGAGGGAGTAGTGTCAGTTCCAGTAGACCAGAGTGGACCTTATGTTGAAGTGATTACATCAGGTGTGGCAGAACCTTTTCTTTTGGATACTGGTGCGACGAAGAGTTCTATTATGCACTCTAAACTTCCTGGCGCACCTTTGTCTGGCTTGACCAATGTTTCCGTAGGATTTTCAGGCGCCCCAGTTTGTAACCCGGTTTCTAGTCCTTTGTCCCTTTCTATTGGTCCTTGTGAATTGGAAGCTCCACTTATTCTAACGACTGGTTGTGGTGAGAATCTGTTGGGTTTGGACTTGCTGAAAAGACTGCATGCGACATTACATTGCTCTCCTGCGGGAGTACATCTTACCTTGGGTAAGAAAGTGATTTCTCCGATGTATTTGTCTAAAGATTGCCTTCCACTGGAATTGCGTTCTCTTCCTGATACACTTTGGGCTACAGGTCCCAATGATGTTGGTCTTTTGCAGATTCCACCCTATGTTGTCAACCTTAAGTCGAATGCTAGGCTACCTCGTATTCCCAAATATAAAATATCGAGCGATGGCGAGAGAGCTCTTCTAGCAATTATTTATGATTTGGTTGAGAAGGGTGTAATTGAAGAAATGAGAGGTAACGTGTGTAACAGTCCTGTTCTGCCTGTCCTTAAGCGTACTGATGCTTCTCAGCCACCTGTGTACCGGTTTGTGATCGATCTTCGAGAAGTGAATAAGATTGTTGTGCCACAGTTTCCTGTTGTCCCTGATATCACGGCTTTGTTGACTGATTCCTGCTTCGGCAGCCTGGTTTTCTGTTATCGACTTGAAGAATGCTTTCTTCAGTATTCCAATTGCCGAGGAAAGTAGAGATATTTTCGGCTTCTCTTTAGGAGGCCGAAGCTTCTGGTTTAAGAGAGCTCCTCAAGGTTATTGTGAAAGTCCCTCCATCTATAGTCAGGCGTTGAAAACTCAGCTTGATGGTTTTGTGTTGCCTACTGGCGCTACTCTTATTCAGTACGTTGATGATTTGCTGGTTGCTGCTGATAACGAAGAGATTTGTAAAGAAGCTACTATTTCTTTGTTACGACATTTGTCTGACCTTCATCATAAAGTGTCACCTTCCAAGTTACAGTATTGCCGACAAGAAGTAACCTACTTAGGTCATCTCTTGTCGAAGGAGGGAAGAAGTTTTGTGATGTATTCCTATAGGTTCTGTATCGATTCCCCTATTCCCGGCCCTGTTCTGGTTAATACTTAACTAGCAGCCGACCCACGGTGCAAAAAAACGTTATCTGATTAAGCCACACCACGGCACAGAAACGTGTTATCTGATTAGGTAATAACGCATGCCATCTAATTAGACAAGCACTATTCCTCCAGCCCCTGATAAGGCATACGGAGTTCTCAAAACAAATCAAACCTATGACAACCTGGGAAAATCCCTGCGGCCATTGTTTTGATTTCACCGAGAACTTCAGCAAAAGAATGTGCGAACAAGCCCGTTCGTATGACATCCTTATTGACGCATCCATGTCCATCCTTACGTCAATCTCGACACCTTACAGGTATAAATATTACCGACATTGCCTTAAGCAAACACACGCGGTGGTGACGAGATCGGAGCAGCGAGACGCGCTGAGGAGCCCAGCAGAGAGCGAAGCCCACACGCGCTGCCCCGCCTTCCTGACGCGCTGAGAACGAGAAGCTGTTTTTCTCCTGCCGAGAAATCCAGCTCCGGCGCTTCCAAGCAGCCCTCGCAGGCAGCTGGAATATCAAGACCAGAGACGAGTGATACCAGCCCTCAACCATTCTAGATCTCAGGTACAGAACTGAACAACCCCTTGCAGAGAATTCATGAGTCAGTCACTTGGCAAAACAAACTTAACTTAAACTGCTACGTATCTACTCCCGCCCACGTATTAGGCTTAGGTCAGGTACACTGGGGTAGGCGTGGTTAGAAGCACCAGTTGAGTACGGTTAGTCAAATGTATATATGTATGTATCTATTTTATCAATTTTAACTATCATATGGCTTAGAAACCATATCAATGCTTCTGCAGTATTATTTTATACTTCTGCTTTTATTGTATGCACTTTACTTAACCATAAGTATCGCAATAATATCGATTCATTTCTCTTGTACGAGAAAAGAGACTGATCAATAAATAACATCTTTTATTGAACACGCCCGTCTCTTCCTTTTCTCTACAAACTGGTGAAACTAAGAATGCACGTACTGACTGAGTAAAATAAGTTGTCTTTTGTTTTCACACGACTCTAGAGATACACTCTTGATTGGGGGAGAGCAAAGTTGTCATGTTCTATGGTTGTCAGAAACTAAATCCCTTCTTGTCTATCCAGGGAAGTTAAACTCCTCCTTGTCTATTCGAGAAAGTTTCTAGTGAACTCTGAGCTAGCTGGCAAAACCAAAAACTTTAAGTCTAATATCATCAGTAGAAGACCTAGTTAACCTCTGCCCTAGGTCTATACTATTGAAGATATTATTCCAATGCGCAGAGCCTATTGGGATAATAGGAACTACACTACATGGCGCCCAAACGTTTGGATAGGCGATAAAACTAACGCAAGACATTAGAGTAACTCAGTCATGCTTTTTCACACAGAACCCCTTTTTCCCCATAATACTCCAAAGACGTCTGGAGTGGGTAAAAGGTCATATCCGCCAAACCTCGCAGGAGGAGACTCCTATGTATGGTTCTTGGTTTATTCAACGTTGAAGAATACACTGTTCCAAAATATTGTGCATCTAATCTTTGTTTCCATAGAAACCTGATCTGCAAACAAACAGAATAACCTTCCTGTCGGTAAAATGATAGACAGTGATGAAGAAAGGGAGACAGCTAGAATAGCAGCTGAACTCCTAGTAGCAGACAATACTCTGCTGGAAAATGACCCGGATGCAAAACACATCCCGGTCAACATAAGAAAATCTATAACTTTAAAACTTATAGAAAATGGACTGACATCGAGAGGTGGTACAGTCATATTCGTAATTGAGGCACACGAATATCGGCAGACAGAGGTATTCTATTCATGGATAAACTTTCCAGCAGCAAACGCTGTAACAAAAGAGTTCCACTATTATAAAATAGAGGAACCACCGGATACCTGCACTCCTTTCGAGGAGGTGGAAGTACCACTCAAATTCCAAGAGCACATGCTCTTGTTTAATGGCGCCCTAAAACATAATAATCACATCACCAGGCTCGGTCCACTAGGTAGACCAGGAGCAACGTGGCCGGTCCTAGCCGGATATACACCACATCCAGACATTGAAGAAATGTCTGCACCAGATCTTTTAGCACAGCTAAAACAACTAATCAAAATACATAGACAATTAGTCCAATATGTAATGCGGACTTCAACAATCCAACCAGCAAATAAAATTCCACAGATGACCCCTCATCAGGGTAACACAAATAAAATTACACCACAGAACATACAGTCCTGTCTAGGTAAAGTACCCGCAAAACGGGAACAAATTCCTTTCTGGCTAGCACAAAAAATCACTCAAATAGAGGCGGTGTTTCCAGACACCACCCCTGTAGATAAACACAGGATTCTGACTATCTGTCTTCCAATGGGAATCGCACCACATGTGGAGGACTGTGACACTTGGGGTACAGTCTTTGCTTCCATATACACAAAAACACATGGTGTACCATCCATGTCAGTAATACCAGATGTGCTAAAACAAATTCAAGATGAATATGGTCCAGAACCCGCTTTAACTCTCGGTATGAAATTACTGAAGGACTTCAAGCAGGTCTCGGCTATATTATTAGCCAACATAAAGGGAGAAGCAGCAAACGTGGCGATCCGCCAAAGGTTAAAAGAGACAGATATAGCAGACCAACCAACTGAAATTGCCAGAATCATAGAGAAATCCTATGAAGAACTAGGAAGAGATAGTCTGAGTGGAATACCAGTAAAACCTCAACTGATTGAAAGTCCTGAAAAGATATTTATTAAAAATAATTTAAACACTCAAAAAAAGAGCTGGGATGGAAACAAACAATCCAATCCTAAAGAAAAAAGATTCCAGTCCAGAGGAAGGTCTCCTCGGCGGAGAGAAAGATCTCCGAACCAAGGACGCAGGTCTCCCCAAAGTGAGCCCTCTGGGAAAAAATACAACCTTAGAAATAGGGATAATATAAAGAAACCTGATAGATATCAAGATAATGATACACGTCCCTCTCAATCTTTTCAGACTTCCTCGCAGAAATCGGAAAGAAGAGGACGATCAGAACACAGGGAAGAGCACGTCAAGTTCAAAGACAAGGAACCTGCTCATCCGAATAAAAAGTTACAATTTCCAAAAAAGAAGGTAGCCAGTATTAAAGTAATCAAAGATGCGGAGAATACTGAGGACACAGCTGAAAAACGGAGAATGGGCTCAGACAATGCTAGACAGCGCAGCAGAAGTGAGCATAGCTCGCAAAGTCCTTATGAATCATCTGGAGACAGTGGACACAAATGAATATATTCAAGTGGAAACTGCCGACACCAGAGTTAGCAAACCTCACAAAATATATGAAATTACATTGCGTATAGAGGGGGATAAGACTAGAAAAATAAGGGGACTATTTTGGGATAATCTCTCCCAGGGCTATGACATCCTTCTAGCTGAAAAAGACTGGCCACCCGAGTTCGTCAGAGAGTGCCCTCATGGCGAAGAAATAATTATGCCTGCCTTCTCAAATCACATTCCAATTCATAAAAAATATACACTTGCTAGAAAGTGGGCAGTAGCTCAAGCTCCTGCTTTATATAAAAATCATGTAGGATGGGATGAGGACTCTCCTCCTCACAAAATCCAGTTAAAATCACAACCTACTGCACAGAGGCAGTACCCAATTAAGCAAGAAGCTAAAAAACAGGTAAAAGAGATCCTAGATCAACTTGAATACCAGGGGGTGATTGAAACTTGCACCTCACAAATGAACAATCCTTTGTTTCCTGTCTCCAAACCAGACAACTCATATCGTCTAGTTTTGGATTACAGACACCTTAACTCATGTTGCAAAACTTTTGCAGTGCAAAACTCACATAGTGCTGCACTAATGAATAACATAGTACGCAAAAAATACAAAACAACATTAGACATCTCTAATGGATTCTTTTGTCAAAATATAGCACCAGAGAGCAGATATTTGACTGCGTTCTCGGTAAATGGCTCGCAAAAAAGTTTCTGCCATTTACCCCAGGGGCACAAGAATAGCCCAGGATTATTCTCAAAGAGAGTAACAGAATTACTACAAACATACGATGACGAGGCATTATCATATGTCGACGACATTTACCTAACAGATGATGACTTGGATACTCACTTGAAGAGAGTGAACACCATAATACTTGGGTTCGCAGCAGAGGGTTACAAATTCAACTTTAAAAAATCAAGAATTGCCCATCTAACGGTCCTGTTTTTAGGATATGAACTATCAAGTGAAGGCAAAAGCCTGGCTGACAATTTCCTAGAGAAATGTGCTGTACTCCAAGCTCCTAGAACACTAAAAAACTTACAATCAATTCTAGGCTTCCTAAATTTCGGAAGAACATACATTGCAAATTACGCAGAAAGGATCAAACCCCTTTATGATCTAATAAAACCAGATTTTAAAAGAATCAATTGGACTCAAAAACACACAGAAATTTTGAGATCTTTACAAACAGACATGCTAAATAAAACAAAATTAGAAACACGTGATAACACACGCAATCTTGTGATTCGAGTCATCCCAGGAAGATGCGGATTCACATACCTGACCTCTAATGAGGGAGAAAAGGTACCAATTGCATACAAATCACACTTGTACACAAAGGCTGAAATGAAATTTAGTCCAACGGAAAAAATTCTGACAGCGGTACAGACTGCTGTAGCAAAGGAAAGGGCCCTAGCACAAGGTAAACGAATAATCATCGTGACACCAATACCAGCCCTGGAGGCGGTAACAAAAGCAAGCATTCCGAATGCTAAAGCACTCCATCCAAGGTGGATACAGTGGGCTAATTCTCTTGCTGCAACAGACGTTGTATACGAATTTGATCCCAACTTAAAAACACAAGAATTTCTCCAATACGAATTTGAATGTCCTCCGCCAATCGAAATTCTGCCTCTAGAACACTACGGCTGTATAATATATACAGACGGGTCAGCACAACCCGCAGTAGGAGTAAACAAGCATACAGTGCTGCGTGCGCGATCGTTAAAGGTCGCTGGCACGAAGGAAAATTTAAACCAGAGGTCACTAAAACACAATCTCTAGGAGATTGTACAGCTCAAAGAGCAGAACTACTAGCATTCAAGATGGCGCTTGAAAATACCGATCGAGAATTCCCCACACTCATAGTGTGCGATTCGTATTATTGCGTTCAGTCTTACAATGAATACTTGCAGATCTGGCTTCAGAATGGTTTTAAGGATGCAAAAGGAGGCACAATCAAGCATAAAATGCTTTGGGAACAAGTAGTTCATTTGCAAAAAGAACTACCAAAGACTCACGTGATACATACACTGAGTCATCAACGTGATGGCGTTCACGTTGCAGGGAATTCATTGGCTGATGAGGCAGCGAAGGCAGCTGTGCAAACGGCTTCCGTAGCCGCCATCACACGGTCAAAAACAAAAATAGACAGCGATATATTACAAGCTGTCAGCGCTACAGGAAAAGATTCGATAGAAACACTCCCAAAAGGCTTTCCAGTGAAATACTCATATATGACTGATACAAACAATGTTCCGTTTGCTCGAATCCCTGGAGTGGGGGATAGAGTGATTCCAAACATGGAACATAGGTTAGGACTTATCATAGCGGCACACGAAGGACTTGCTTCTGTACATGCTGGCGTCTCAGCCACAGTATCATTATTAAAACAGAGATACTGGTGGCCGCAAATGAGAAGACAAACACGGAACTATGTTCTAGAATGTGAAATTTGTCAAAAAATGAAAGTATCAACAATGAGACGACCAGCTCAGACGCCCCTTCTAATCTCGGATAAACCATTAGCTTGTGTTTACCTGGACCACTGTGGTCCCTTACAAAGGGATGGTAACTATAAATATATCATGGTCGCAGTGGATTCCTGCACGAGATTCATTTGGATGTGGCCCCAGCGATCGGCTGACGCCAGAACTGTTATAAGAGATTTGCGAGTCTTTATCGGCACATACGCAATTGGCATGCTGCATTCTGACCAGGGTCCTGCTCTTAGCTCTCGAGCTTATAAGGAGGCCATGACCAGCATGGGCATTGCATTGCGGTATTCTTGTCCATTTCATCCCGAGGGAAACGGAATCGTAGAAAGAAAAAACCGTGACATAAAGCAATCTATAACAGCGAAGGTATTAGGTTCGGGAGCTGGGTGGGTCAAACATCTAATAAGTGTCCAACGTAGTCTAAATAACCTGCCAAGAAATTCTCTGAGGGGATTCAGTCCGTACGAACTATTGTTTGGAACTAGAATGATGGTCTTAGATCTTGACAGTCAGACTTCAGTGGTTAAAGAAAAAAGCTTTGATATCAAAGATCGTTTGGCTATTTTACAGGACTTAAACGAAACAAGGAAAGACCTGAGCAACATAAAGTTGAAACAACAGCCAACGACCACTGAAGAAATACCACCTGTCCCAGCAAGACCTGTCTGGATTCCAAAAGTCGGGGATCTAGTCAGAGAAAAGATCGCGGTAAAGAAGGAATTTGGGCCTTCTTACAGAAAAGCAGTTCCTGTCTTGTCTATCAACGGGACAAGATCAGTAGTACTACCGCCCCTTGCTGGTAAAAAGGAGAACCGAGTTGTATCCATCGACCTGGTTAAACCACAATCATGTGGCCGATAACAAACAGTAGGCCAAGTGGACTCCCGATAAGTAGTAGAACACCAAGGTTTGCTACAAACACAGAGGTTCAATCTAAGAGGCTACTCACGTTTGAAATGCCAAAAACAACAAGGTCTATGCAACAATGCTATGGAACTTAAACCTCTAAAAACCCAAATAAAAACATTTAGCAGAGACACACCAATCTACAATGAAGTAATGAATGACTATGCTGCTGCAACAAAACACACGGATAAAGCAAATATCAATCCTGAAGCTATTGGAACAATAGACAGAACGGCATCCGGTTACTTCATCAACTTCAGCGATTCATCTGAAAACCTGAGTGAATCAAAGGAACAAACATCAACAAAAACCTTTAAAGACAAAGCTAAGGAACTTTTTCAACAACTGAAAGAAACCTATCTGATTTCTCCATGGATTGAATTCTGGGTGGCCTTAGGTGCACTTATCCTCATACTTTGGCTCATCATGGTACTATGTTTGGGACACTTCATTGAGGGAAAATATGCTAAAATGGACACAGCAAGCCAGAAAATCAACTTGGTCCTCAAACCACACACGTCTTCACACATCGAGAAAAGGGAACTTTCTTCAGTCAACTTCACAGCCAATCCTATACCCGGTGGGGTAACATGGGACAATACCGATTATGAAATCTATGGTCCGGTTGAAATCCTGAAATATCCACACCAAATCAAGATCTCATTGAGTGACTTTGTAAAACCAAGCTCAGTTGCTGATGATTGGGACGTGGAAAGCATTAATAATATGATGTCTGACCTAGTGATGTCTGCTAAATTTACAAAACATGATTATTTGCAGGGTTCGTCTAATTATGATAAAATGTTCTGCTATAATCACTATAGTAATCATTGTCTGCATAAATCTGCACAACCTAGAAATGTTTTAAATTATAATCAATGGGAACACTGTGCAACCCCTCCAAAAGGTAGCTCAAGAACTTTTTATGACAAATATTCATATTTTTCAGGGTTCAACACAAGTAATGCAGAAACATTTTATTTCAAATTATCAAACAAGACAGGTACAAAGACCATGCTTACAAACACTAAATTGATATATTCAGACTCGTTTTTTGAACAAATGAGTACGTTTGGTTTTGAATACTGGGACAAAAATGTTGAAGTGAAAAGTGTTTGGGGTACAAAGGAATGGCAAGTACAAGGTATAGAATCATTGTTTAGAGCCTGCATGATCCCAGAACAAATGATATTTTTGAATGACACTATTCAACAAACTACCTGTCTTGGCCTAGCCAAAATCAAAGATTTAAACAAACCGTCTATTCCAAAGCCAACGATAAACAGTAATAGCTCGACAGATGAGGAGATAGACGTAAACCATATATTAAGCCAAAACAGAACACATCCAGATTGGAAAAAGTGGTTAATCTGGCCCACAGATACTAATAACTGTCAAGACAGATTCCTGAACAAAATCCAGGGGTTCAAATTGACCAGGCCAGACCCTAGATATTCCCAAAGACAACACCCAGGGATAATTACCACGTACAGTGTGGGCAAGCTCTGCCTTCAATGGCTACAAACATCCACACTGGCAGAAATTAAGCAACACCTAACTTTACTTACTGATGGTGCTGACTTGCGTGATTTCATTATGGGACCACGCAAACAGCGTCAAAAACGCTTCATAGCAGCCTCTGTATATGCAGCTTATAACGAAGCCTGGAAAATAACTCAAATTGAAACATCAGAGAGAATACGGGAAATTGACCGTATTAATTTAGAAAAATCACTTTCTGTAGTGGACAATGGGTTAATGACTCTGTCCTCCAGAATATACTCATTGGACAGCATTGTGTCTTCAGCAATCGACATAATATCGCAAGACTTACTGTTGTTACAACACGGTCAGTCCCAATTGCGTTCTATTGTACAACTTGGCTGGACGTTACAAAATCTGCGTTCAGGCTATGTGCCTTGGCGTTTAATCAACACAACGTCACTGTTCAATATCTTTAACCTTACTGATAAACAAATCAGTATGGCACAGAAGGGTGCTGATTATAAAATCCTGAGCATTGAGAAACTCGAGAGATTACCATTGACAATGTCAGAACGACCTGTCAGTGAGTGGATAATACATGGAATAATTAATATTCCCATATCTACTTTCAGGTTTCAATACTGCCAAAAATATATACAGGCTGGCATCGACGAAAAATTGGGTAAAGGGTACATTAAGTCAACATGGAACTAGCCCTATTCACATGCTTGTGTCAGTAATAAAGACCGGAAAGTGTTTCTTAGTGGCAATAATTGTGCCATGTCACTAAGCGGTACACTTCTGTGTAATGGTATTAGTTTACACGGAGCCTGTGAAGGGTCCTCAAATAACCTTTCATGTCACCAGCTAGGCACACCTGCGACACAAATAGAACCATTCTTTAGGAGACTATCGAACGGGAGTTAGATTATAATCGTAGAACGCAGATGTTGTAGCTTGGTGCCCGGAGTAGCTTATCTCATAAGTACGACTGCGAAGGTCATGTGCTGTGAACGAGTATTGTTCCCCAGCGCAATGCCAGACAGGGAGGCAAGGTTATGGCCGAATTTGAAAATTTCTTCCATTAGAGTTGATACTTTAAGCAGAATGAAAACAGTGCTCCTTCAGACGCCAACCAGGCTCACGTCATCAAAAGAAACGTATGATCTCCAAGTTGCAAGGACAACGGCAGGGATTCATTCATTGTTATCAACTAATTCCCCCATACATTTCGCAGAAATCCTGAACGAAATCTTAAATATTTCTGATACCAGTGGAGTCTCAAATGTATTTAAGACAGTGTTTTCAGGGGCTCTAACACCATTTAAAGCCATTCTGGGTATTTTTCCAGACTTTGTCCATTCCGTCTTTGGTGGACTTCCTCTCCTTTTGGGACTAGTGGCAGGAATCCTATTTTTGATCCTGCTATTTCGCTATGGCAAACCGTGTCACAGACAAGACACCTGCGACAAGGGAAGAAACAATCATAGCCATTGGATACCGGGACCAGATATCTAGAATCCTTGGACTGTCCCGGCTTAGAGACCTGAACATGACTTGGTTTCTTTCGTTTAGACCTATGTGGCAAAGCTGTGTTTTACCTGTATTAAGGTGCTTGCTATGCGGAGAAGAATGCGTGTTAGACACCTGTCTGACGCTACAATCGGATGCGCCAATGGATGCAGAAACTTTGTTGGGTCCGGTCACGGCTCATGCATTGTGCTGTCCCCAGCGGCTACCAATCCTGATGACGGCATTCGTGGAGACTTCACCACTACGATTAAGGGGTAGTGAGGTTCAAGATGAAAGCAGCATCGATCAGGTACGACCTTCTGTCAGCTATGCTGATCCAAACATCAATGAAGGCAATCATGCTCACGAATGCATGGTAACATCTTTTTCCGAGTTAATGGAACTTTCACAGGAAGCTGTTGACAGCTTTTTCGAGAGTCTAAATGATATGATGTTCTCACCAGAGCAGAAATAACGACTTTTGAACAAGCTAGCACAAGGCATTCCCAACACCAAGAATTTGGCCTTCAACTTTGATAATAAAGTATCATGAACAATTTTCTCCAGTTTACGGACAGCGGAACATTATTTTTCAGCGGCCCCAAAAATACTTTACAATTTTTCGGGACACTTATCTTCTGCTTAAAGTAGAAACTATTCTTAGAGAACTATATTTCTATTTTACGAACTTTAGAATCATTAGCTGCCCTCTAGCCTGTTCATAAATATTTTATTTTGTGATGAAATGGTCTCGCATTTTTTTTCTTCTGTATTAAGAGCCATTTCATGTGTAATTTTCATATTTTATTAATAATGATGTATGAATATGCGTGATATTTAGCATTAATATACTGCTTGAGTGCATATAATGTATATATATATATATATATCTTTTCGTATATTTCATGTTTCAAAATGCATATGGATGTATTTTGGGGTGGTACGGTATACACATGCTCTACTAGTGTATTTGCTATGCCTAGATCTTGTAAATATGGACATAGTCAGCGTGGAGTGGGTGTGATGTATTCCTATAGGTTCTGTATCGATTCCCCTATTCCCGGCCCTGTTCTGGTTAATACTTAACTAGCAGCCGACCCACGGTGCAAAAAACCGTTATCTGATTAAGCCACACCACGGCACAGAAACGTGTTATCTGATTAGGTAATAACGCATGCCATCTAATTAGACAAGCACTATTCCTCCAGCCCCTGATAAGGCATACGGAGTTCTCAAAACAAATCAAACCTATGACAACCTGGGAAAATCCCTGCGGCCATTGTTTTGATTTCACCGAGAACTTCAGCAAAAGAATGTGCGAACAAGCCCGTTCGTATGACATCCTTATTGACGCATCCATGTCCATCCTTACGTCAATCTCGACACCTTACAGGTATAAATATTACCGACATTGCCTTAAGCAAACACACGCGGTGGTGACGAGATCGGAGCAGCGAGACGCGCTGAGGAGCCCAGCAGAGAGCGAAGCCCACACGCGCTGCCCCGCCTTCCTGACGCGCTGAGAACGAGAAGCTGTTTTTCTCCTGCCGAGAAATCCAGCTCCGGCGCTTCCAAGCAGCCCTCGCAGGCAGCTGGAATATCAAGACCAGAGACGAGAGATACCAGCCCTCAACCATTCTAGATCTCAGGTACAGAACTGAACAACCCCTTGCAGAGAATTCTTGAGTCAGTCACTTGGCAAAACAAACTTAACTTAAACTGCTACTTATCTACTCCCGCCACGTATTAGGCTTAGGTCAGGTACACTGGGGTAGGCGTGGTTAGAAGCACCAGTTGAGTACGGTTAGTCAAATGTATATATGTATGTATCTATTTTATCAATTTTAACTATCATATGGCTTAGAAACCATATCAATGCTTCTGCAGTATTATTTTATACTTCTGCTTTTATTGTATGCACTTTACTTAACCATAAGTATCGCAATAATATCGATTCATTTCTCTTGTACGAGAAAAGAGACTGATCAATAAATAACATCTTTTATTGAACACGCCCGTCTCTTCCTTTTCTCTACAAACTGGTGAAACTAAGAATGCACGTACTGACTGAGTAAAATAAGTTGTCTTTTGTTTTCACACGACTCTAGAGATACACTCTTGATTGGGGGAGAGCAAAGTTGTCATGTTCTATGGTTGTCAGAAACTAAATCCCTTCTTGTCTATCCAGGGAAGTTAAACTCCTCCTTGTCTATTCGAGAAAGTTTCTAGTGAACTCTGAGCTAGCTGGCAAAACCAAAAACTTTAAGTCTAATATCGTCAGTAGAAGACCTAGTTAACCTCTGCCCTAGGTCTATACTATTGAAGATATTATTCCAATGCGCAGAGCCTATTGGGATAATAGGAACTACACTACAGTTTGACCCCAGAACGAATTCAAGCGATTGCGCAAATGAGTGTGCCATTCACACAGAGAGAAGTGCGTGCTTTTTTAGGTATCACCTCGTATTGTAGGCAATGGATCCCCAACTTTTCCTTGCTAGCGAAACCTTTGTTGGCACTGACTCTTAAAGATACTCCGTATCCTCTCCCTTGGTCTGATGATTGTAAGAAAAGTTTTTCTGAATTACGTGATGCATTGTGTTCGGCTCCGGTATTGGGTACTCCGGACTACAGTAAACCTTTCACATTGTATGTTCACGAGAGAGAAGGTGGTGCATTGTCAGTGTTGACTCAACAGTTTGGAGACAAGCAGCGCCCATGTGCGTATTTTTCAGCGACGTTAGATCCGGTAGCTAAAGCGTTGCCGAGCTGTTTGAGAGCTACAGCGGCAGCGGCTGTTTCTATCCGACAGTCTGCTGGTTTGGTATTGGATAATACGTTGATTGTGATGGTCCCACATGCAGTGGATACCTTATTGAATAGGACTAAGACTCAGCACCTTACTAGTGCACGTCTGTCAGGTTATGAGTTGACTCTTTTGGCTAGCCATGTTCACATTAAGAGATGCAATGTGTTGAATCCAGCTACGTTGTTGCCGATTTCTGTAGAGACAGATGCTCAAGAACAGCATGATTGCTTTCTTCGGACAGAGGAAGAAACGAAGGCTAGAGTTGATTTGAAAGACACTCCTCTTACGAATGTTGATGGTACCCTATGGGTAGATGGTTCGTGTTTCAAGCTTCCGAATGGTGAAACGACTGCGCCATATGCCGTCACAACTTTACATACAGTTGTTGAAACAGCACGTATAGCACAGAATTCAGCACAAGCAGCAGAGTTGATTGCATTGACTAGAGCGTGTGTGTTGCCAGAAGGAAAGCGAGTGAATGTTTATACTGATAGCCAGTATGCGTTTGGTGTTGCCCACAGTTTTGGGCGTTTTGGGAGAGAAAGAGGATTTCTTACTTCCCATGGCACGAAAATTCAGCATGGGCAGTTAGTGAATGAACTTTTGGAATCACTTACTCTCCCAAAGCAGATTGCAATTGTGAAGTGTAGTGCGCATAAGAAAGTTGTGAATGATGTAGGTCGAGGGAATGCGTTTGCGGATGAAGTTGCGAAGGAAACGGCGAAAGACATGATGAGCCGTATGTATGTTGCAGGCCCTGCTAATTGGGTTATGGCTGGTGGAATGTGTGAAGACACAATAGAAAGTGTGAAGTTAATTCAGGCTGAAGCTACGGAAAAGGAAGTGAGTACGTGGAGAGAAAGTACGGGTATGTTGGATTCGACAGGTTGTTGGGTTGAGTTGTCGGAGCACCAGCGATGGTTGTTGCCTGACGCGTATGTGCTCCCAGTGGTTACTATGGCTCATGGAATGGCTCACATTAGCTCGAAAGGGATATGCAAGTTGTTGGCCCCAGTATGGCAGAATGCTGGAATTCCAAAATGTGCTGAGAATGTGGTGAAGCATTGTATGGTTTGTCTGACGTATAATCCTGGAAAGGGAACTCCAACTCCAGCTCCAGCTGGTCATTTTGCTCCTCCAACGTATCCGTTTGAAGTGATACAGCTAGATTACATACACATGGAGAGATGCAACAATTTGAAGTATGTCCTTGTGGTTGTTTGCGCCTTTTCCAGATGGATAGAGGTCTACCCCCTAAAGGATAATACTGCCTTGTCTACAGCCATGGTTTTGCTTAAAGAGTATTTCCCTAGGTATTGTTTGTCGAGAATTGTATGGAGCGACAATGGGAGTGAATTTGTGGGCCAAATCATAAAGAAAGTGTGTGCTGGTTTGGGTATTAATCAGAAATTCCATGCTGCGAATCACCCCCAGTCTGCTGGACTTGTCGAGTGCTATAATGGCACCTTGAAGCTGAAGCTAGCTAAAATACAAGCGAGCACTGGTCTTACATGGCCAGATGCCTTGCCCTTGGCTCTTTTGTCAACAAGGACGACAGTGCATTCTCGTGTGGGACTAAGCCCATACGAAATCGTTTTTGGTCGTCCAGCGAATGTTTGGGGTGTGCCTCGTCCTAAGAAATTTAGTGAGACTTGACTTCTAAATTACGTGTTCTCCACCAACAGGTCTATGACAGTTTGCCGACAGCTACTGCAGATCCAGGCCATACGATTCAACCTGGAGAGTACATTTTGATCAAGAATTTTCAACGAACCAAAAACTTGGAGCCGAGATGGACTGGACCGCATTTGGTCCTCTTGGCCACTAGAACTGCTGTTAGGGTAGCTGGTAAAAAAAACTGGGTGCATGCCACCCATTGTAAAAGAGTTCCTTTGCCCTTACCGTATGATAAGTGGGTAAGGGCCAATTCTGCATGTGAAAGGATTCCTAGATTTGTACCTTTTAGTGATGCACATTTGACATGGACTCAGTCAGAACGCGAGGATGATGACATTCTGCAAGCTGCTGTGCCTTCGCATTTGAAACTTGACACCACGAATCCAGAAACACTTTTTAAGTATCAAGCTGTGCCTGGCAAAGAGCGCTACAATCTGAGATCGAAAAAAGATACATAAATGGGCAAATAAAGATTTAATTCTTTTTTTTATGTAGTGAATTACACCTGGTCAGATCAAGAGACTTTTTTACTTTTTTATTTTTCGAGTCACCATCCGGACTCAGCTGCAGGGTCGCGGTACAGCCTTAAGGGTGAGCCGCGTATTGACATAAGGTCTGTGGTTCATGGTCGTTAGTACGATCTTGACGCACACTTAAGTGAAGAAGGTAATAGCCGTGAGCAGCACGTTAGAGGATGGAGTCTCTTGAGTCTGATAAGGGTGTTGAGAGAACTGATTTCAAAGTGAAGATATGTATATTGGTTCGTAGCAAATGATTTTTAATACTGTGTTTTCTAATGCTTTTGAATATTACGTTAGTTTGTGTGGGTTGGATTGTCTATGTTATACAACAGACGCTTGCATCTACATCCCAACCTACTCTTTTTTTTTCTACTGTTTCCCCACATGAGTTTCACACGATGCCTGAACATGAACAGACACGAAGATCAGAATTTGTGAACAATACGTTTATACAGATGTTGCATCAGCATCAGCTAGTCGTAAATACCACGAATTGTTGGGTGTGTGGTCTTATGCCACATACGACAGATAAGGGAATGCCTTATTTGGTTTTGCCTTTTTTGCCTAATGGGTCAGTATGGGCACTCCAAGCAATGTTAATCTATGCGAATGAAGCATCTCCTGTACGTTCCGTCAAAGATAATGCGAGTAATAATGCCTTGATACAGGGAATAGTAGATATGATCAGAGATATTGATGCGTATAATGCTATCCCTAAAGATGAGGTACGAGCATATGTTGGTTGGAACAAGACGAGATATAGCATTAGTCTGACAGAAAAGGAGAGACAGAAAAGGTCTCCTCCTATTTGGATTGTACCCCACCAAGGTCATTTTTGTCTGCAAGGTAATGGTCAGAATCCGAGAGCTCAGCTTGGTAAGAGTGTGTGTGCTCACACCTATGTCTATACATCCCATAAATCTCCACCGTTCGTGCAAGCTAAAGGCACGTATTTTGTTTGTTACGACAGAGCATATACATGGTTGCCTCCTGATTTTTCAGGCACATGTTATGTGGCATTTTTGCTTCCCCCTACGTATACAGCTGCTTTCAATTGCCATAAGACAAGATATGGTAGAGGTGTTATCGATGCGAAAGATACTGTCGCACAAGAAGTTGGAGACTTCTTTAAGTGTTTTCTGCCCTTTTGGGTGCTATGGCTAATAGTAAGAATATTCGTCAGCTTACGAGAGTGGTCGAGGCCACTATAAATGAGACTGTAGGTGCCCGTAGCAATATTACAGCTGAGCTTCAAGCGGATCGCCTTAGACATTACAGAACCGCATTGTTTTAGATATTATACTCGCAGATAGAGGTGGAGTATGTAAATTGATCGGGTCTAGTTGCTGCGTTTTCATACCAGATAATGCCCCAACAGTGTACCAAGCTTCTTGAAGTTACATAAGTTCGCTGAGTCTATACATGTAGACGAAGGGAACTGGTCGTTGATGGAATGGTTTTGGGAACTGCTGTCCAAATGGGGATGGAAGATTCTGATGTTCCTTGGTATGGCTTTAGCTATCCTTTTCTTGTGCTGTTTATGCATCCAGTGTAGTCCCGCCATTTGTGGCCTTTGTGCTACGATCTGTGTGAGAAGACCAGTCCCGAGAGAAGTGAAGGATAATAAGATGATGTTACAGCAACACCTTGATGACCTGATGAGAATAGATATAGACCTAGATTCAGATTGACGTGAGTTTAGGTCATTGCCTACGTAATGGCAAAAGGAGGGTCTGAGGTTCCGTGATTTCGAACCAGACTCCATTTTGTTTGAGTTGTTCGTGACGCCATTTGTGTGTTGCCCTCACGTAGGCCTATGGAGGTAAACGAACGAACAAAGTTGCATGGGCTTCATTGTTCATGTATGCATTAACAGACCCTTTTCGACTTGTGAGTGAACTGCAAGATGCTGACCCCGTCACCTGAAACTGACCCTTCCACAAAGCCAATTTTCCTAGTTGATTGTTGTCTAAAATTGCCAATCAATGTTCAGGATATCGTTAACTTTTAGTTTCTTGCACATATCTTATCCTACTCAACATCTGAATTGTTTCTTTCCTTACGACTTTTCATTACATGGGTAGTGCTTTCAATTATGGGTTTGTCCGGCTTGTGGAAATTGAATTTGGGACAGTCCTAATAATTAACTTGTGGGTTAGTACAATGTAAAGTGAGCTTTTTGGAATGTAATAATGTATGTGAAAATGTATTTCATTGGTCAGAATTTGCCGCAGTGGGTGTGCATTTGTAATTAATCGAAAACAGCATAAAAGGTGATGTCTTGCTCTACGAAAATTGAGCAGTTTCCTAAGTTGTACACCGTGTTGTATTGCTTGGTTTACTGTTACTAGCTGAAGCTAATAAATTTGATCTTTGACGCCACCTAGAAGTATTCCATGTCTCTGTATTCCAAGGCAGGAGAATACGAAGACTTCGGGTGTGTCCCTGGCACCACTGGGTTCTAAGAAAACCCGGTTCTTCATTGGGCGCCCCCGCCCATGGGGGCTCCGTTATGCCCCTAGGTGCGAGTAATAAAACGACCCCAATTAGACGCAGCAGGAAGGGAAGAAGTGTCCCAAATATAGGGAACGTATTCCGAGGCAACACAAACTCGCGGAAGCAGTCGGGTGAAGACTTTCCCAAAAGGACCAGGAGGGTCCAAAGGCCAAATATTTTCGATGAACAAATTGAGCAAACATATATCCTCTTTCCAAGGCCATATGGCAGTTGCAGTGCCCTGCGGACACAACTAATGCACTTTGCTCCTGGAGTCGCCATTCAGGAAGGCTGATGAAAGAGTTTTTTTAGAATACACACTATGGGACTGATTACAAGTGTCCTGTAGGGATAAGTCAAGTGGTAATTAATGCATCTGATACAATATGATAACCAGGGTGCTTTAAATGCTATCTAGAACAAAAAAGTACATTATGTGGCACAGATGTGTTTTTGGGTTTTTGCGTCAATTCATTTTGCTAATATTCCTTGGTTTATTCGTCTTCAGCTTTAAATCTTCACCCTGCTATCATCCTCACCCTTGCCTGTCTTTGCACCCTGTAAATGCACTTTGTGTATCTTAGTGTATCACCCTCCTCTTCCATCATGTTTACCTACTCTCTCCCTCACCGTTCTCTACCATTCTCACCTGCCATTGTCCTAAACCTCCACTGTCATCGCCATTCTCTGCTACCGCCATTACCCACACCCACACCCTCCCCTACCTTCACCTTTTCCGCCATCACCCACCAACTAGAAAACCTTGACCAACATTAACCTCTTCTGCCTTTATCTAACCATTCCATCAGCCTACTCACCCATCACACTCCATCATCATTCCCCTCCGCCTCACCCTGCTTAACCAAAACTGGTTCTAAGCCTTCATTATCATACTGTGTTCTTAACACCCCATTGCCCCATTCCTTGTCCTCCTTACACCGACTCACCCCTGCTGACACACACCAACAAAACCATCATCAGTACAAGGCAGCAAAGCCAAGGGTGATTCAGGTGAGATATGGTAGGTCCAGGGATGTTTGTGTTCAGAGGCCAGTCCCTGCTCATCGAGGTACTGACCAGTGAACACAGAAGGGGCCAGCTGCTGCCTCATTTAATTTGCTAGAATAAGCAAGGGCGCAAATTTACCTCCTTCAGGGTGCTAACTTAGCAAAGGCTGGCTCTGCCTGTCATAGACATAGTTCTTATCGAAGTCTATGTTTATTGCTCTTAACTTTATTTGTATGAGTTCAGGACCTTTGTCTTCTTGAATAATCAATAACTACCCGAGGTCCTCAACTACCTAAACGGGTTCCCTTGTTGTTAATACCACTACATAGCGCAATCGCTGGATTGCAAGGGTCTAATTTCCCTTTGCCCACCCTAGTCGGGGGCGGGTCAACCCTAGCACCAAGTCCCTTTCTCCCCCACACCCCTTTTTTATTCTCTTCCTTATTCGTAATTTTCCCAGCATGTCATCCCATGCACCCTTGTATACAGACGACTATATTAAACAACTTTGCTCACGTCCCTCACTATTATCCGAGACACCAGAAACACCCACCCCAGCGAACACTTCAATCCCAGATCAGCTTGAAAAGCTTAAGAAAAAACAGGTTCGCTTAGAGCTTATGATTTTGATGCTGACTGACTACTTAAAAGCAGAAGTTATTCCTTTAGGCCTACAGGTTCGCAACGTCCCAGGGATTTTCACAGACAACCCCAAATACATCCAAAATTTCAGCTACATAGGGACAACCTGCTCACGCCACTGGCGGGTCCTTGGTATCGATCTCGCTACAGAAACTTTGAAATCCCTAGAAGTAGAGATCGCTGATATTCTAAAACAAATATCTGATTCTAATCCCACAACCGATGCCAAAAAACTGTTGGAACAGATTGACAAAACTGTCGCAGATTTCCACAGAATAGAACAAAACAAGAAATCAAACAAAATTAAGAAGGATGTCAATTCTTACAATATAGAGAATACATATCCGTATTTGCAGAAAGACTTCTACACAAATAAATCTTACCCACGATACCAAAATAGTCGCCCTTGGGGCCGCTATAATAAACGTCAAAACCTTGTAGGTTTTTCTGATACGTCTGCCGACTCATCTGATAGTTCAGACCCAGGTGAAGGCAGCAATGTAGCTAGAAGAGGGGGAGCACATCAGAATACTTTTTTAGCCAGAGGAGCTCAGGACCCACCAAAACGTGGCAGAGTAAAGAAAACCCAAAGATGGTACAATCCACCTGGAGAGCGGAAGACCCGCAACAATTACTACCAGTGGTAGTTCCTGACCCTCACACCCAGCATAACCTCGATACAATCCCGATCTTTAATCTATCAACCCACATATTGGCAGAAGAGAAGCTTTCACTGCTCAAAAAGGGTCTCTCTGTTGTTCCTACCGTTCCACCAAACTTCATGGAACTACAGACAGAGCTCATGAGATTTTTTAGGCGCATACGCCGCCAGGCTTTTTTTCAGCTGCACCCTACACCTGACAAATATACCAACACTCCCTTTCGCCCACCCTCGACCTTCCTGCCTTCAGCTGGGATGATTCCAACAGAAGTTTTAACCTTTGAGAAAGTAATTCTGAAAGAACTTTCCAATCTTCAGAATAAGAAAAAATTCATCCCATATAACATCTCGTTAAAAGATAAACAGGCAATTGGGAAATTAAAAACTAATGACGCCCTAATAATCAAAAATTGCAAAAAACACAGTTGATGGACAGAATGTAGAACAATGTCATACATTCACCCCAGTACAAGGATCTGGGCCTAAATCCATCGTTTTTTTGCACTCCACACCACCCTGGGTTAGACACTGGCTATATGCAAATCAGCTCTGACCCTGTGCCTCATGGGAACAGTCCAGTCCGAACTACCAAGCCATGTCTTTCCCAGACCGGAATCAAGCATCCAAGGACCGGTTTCTGGCTATCAGCCTTCATCAGCCTGGATAGCTTGACTCCAGTGGTGTGGAGAGCCTGGGACTCACGTCTGAGCATACCCAGCCCACTCGGGGTGAAAATTGCAAAAAACACAGTTGATGGACAGAATGTAGAACAATGTCATACATTCACCCCAGTACAAGGATCTGGGCCTAAATCCATCGTTTTTTTGCACCCAACACCACCCTGGGTTAGACACTGGCTATATGCAAATCAGCTCTGACCCTGTGCCTCATGGGAACAGTCCAGTCCGAACTACCAAGCCATGTCTTTCTCAGACCGGAATGAAGCATCCAAGGACCGGTTTCTGGCTATCAGCCTTCATCAGCCTGGATAGCTTGACTCCAGTGGTGTGGAGAGCCTGGGACTCACGTCTGAGCATACCCAGCCCACTCGGGGTGAAAATTGCAAAAAACACAGTTGATGGACAGAATGTAGAACAATGTCATACATTCACCCCAGTACAAGGATCTGGGCCTAAATCCATCGTTTTTTTGCACTCCACACCACCCTGGGTTAGACACTGGCTATATGCAAATCAGCTCTGACTCTGTGCCTCATGGGAACAGTCCAGTCCGAACTACCAAGCCATGTCTTTCCCAGACCGGAATCAAGCATCCAAGGACCGGTTTCTGGCTATCAGCCTTCATCAGCCTGGATAGCTTGACTCCAGTGGTGTGGAGAGCCTGGGACTCACGTCTGAGCATACCCAGCCCACTCGGGGTGAAAATTGCAAAAAACACAGTTGATGGACAGAATGTAGAACAATGTCATACATTCACCCCAGTACAAGGATCTGGGCCTAAATCCATAGTTTTTTTGCACTCCACACCACCCTGGGTTAGACACTGGCTATATGCAAATCAGCTCTGACCCTGTGCCTCATGGGAACAGTCCAGTCCGAACTACCAAGCCATGTCTTTCCCAGACCGGAATCAAGCATCCAAGGACCGGTTTCTGGCTATCAGCCTTCATCAGCCTGGATAGCTTGACTCCAGTGGTGTGGAGAGCCTGGGACTCACGTCTGAGCATACCCAGCCCACTCGGGGTGAAAATTGCAAAAAACACAGTTGATGGACAGAATGTAGAACAATGTCATACATTCACCCCAGTACAAGGATCTGGGCCTAAATCCATCGTTTTTTTGCACTCCACACCACCCTGGGTTAGACACTGGCTATATGCAAATCAGCTCTGACCCTGTGCCTCATGGGAACAGTCCAGTCCGAACTACCAAGCCATGTCTTTCCCAGACCGGAATCAAGCATCCAAGGACCGGTTTCTGGCTATCAGCCTTCATCAGCCTGGATAGCTTGACTCCAGTGGTGTGGAGAGCCTGGGACTCACGTCTGAGCATACCCAGCCCACTCGGGGTGAAAATTGCAAAAAACACAGTTGATGGACAGAATGTAGAACAATGTCATACATTCACCCCAGTACAAGGATCTGGGCCTAAATCCATCAGACGTGAGTCCCAGGCTCTCCACACCACTGGAGTCAAGCTATCCAGGCTGATGAAGGCTGATAGCCAGAAACCGGTCCTTGGATGCTTGATTCCGGTCTGGGAAAGACATGGCTTGGTAGTTCGGACTGGACTGTTCCCATGAGGCACAGGGTCAGAGCTGATTTGCATATAGCCAGTGTCTAACCCAGGGTGATGTGGAGTGCAAAAAAACGATGGATTTAGGCCCAAATCCTTGTACTGGGGTGAATGTATGACATTGTTCTACATTCTGTCCATCAACTGTGTTTTTTGCAATTTTCACCTCGAGTGGGCTGGGTATGCTCAGACGTGAGTCCCAGGCTCTCCACACCACTGGAGTCAAGCTATCCAGGCTGATGAAGGCTGATAGCCAGAAACCGGTCCTTGGATGCTTGATTCCGGTCTGGGAAAGACATGGCTTGGTAGTTCGGACTGGACTGTTCCCATGAGGCACAGGGTCAGAGCTGATTTGCATATAGCCAGTGTCTAACCCAGGGTGATGTGGAGTGCAAAAAAACGATGGATTTAGGCCCAGATCCTTGTACTGGGGTGAATGTATGACATTGTTCTACATTCTGTCCATCAACTGTGTTTTTTGCAATTTTCACCCCGAGTGGGCTGGGTATGCTCAGACGTGAGTCCCAGGCTCTCCACACCACTGGAGTCAAGCTATCCAGGCTGATGAAGGCTGATATCCAGAAACCGGTCCTTGGATGCTTGATTCCGGTCTGGGAAAGACATGGCTTGGTAGTTCGGACTGGACTGTTCCCATGAGGCACAGGGTCAGAGCTGATTTGCATATAGCCAGTGTCTAACCCAGGGTGATGTGGAGTGCAAAAAAACGATGGATTTAGGCCCAGATCCTTGTACTGGGGTGAATGTATGACATTGTTCTACATTCTGTCCATCAACTGTGTTTTTTGCCCTAATAATCAAAAGCGCTGATAAAGGGGGAGAAATAGTGCTTCAAGAAAAGACAGCCTACATTACAGAGATCCAGCGCCAACTTGATAATAGAGACCACTACAAACGGTTGGCTTATAACCCCACTAAAGAGATTCAGGCACTAATCCTTAAGATCACCACAGCAGTTTTAGAGGACGGTTTTCTCTCAAAAAAGGAATTCAATTTCCTCAATGTGAAGACCCCCAGAATCCCTGTTATATACACACTACCGAAAGTGCACAAAGAAGCAACCAATCCACCAGGGAGACCAATAGTCTCAGCGTGTGGGTCAATTCTTGAACCACTTGGCTCATACGTCGACTACTTTATTAAGGAATTTGTCCCAGAGACCCAATGCTATGTTAGAGACTCCATGAACATGATTAACATGATTGAATGCCATCCTTTTGATCCCACATCAGAGACTCTAGTCACTATGGATGTAGAGTCTCTCTACACAAACATACCTCAGACATCAGCACTATTAGTCATTCAGAGAATTCTAGAATCACGTCCTCGTCCACACCCAGTTCCAAGTACATTCATCCTACAACTTCTTGAAGTTTGCCTGACAAAGAACTTCTTCATGTTCAACAATAACTTCTTTGAACAAATCAAAGGCACATCCATGGGCGCTATTTTTGCCCCAAATCTGGCCGTGCTTTTCATGGACCAGTTAGAGACCAATGTCATCCTTACTCCATCTAACCCTTTCTTCACAGGTATAGGTTTCTGGCGCAGGTATATTGACGGCCTTTTCATTATTTGAAAACAAGATGTCGATTGCCTGCGCCAATTCCTCCATTGGATGAACAACAACTGCCTAGGGTTGTCATTTACCATCACCACCAACAACGATTCCATTGCATTCCTAGATCTCACTATTTTTCACAGTGAAGGACACCTCCTCACACGTCTTTACCGTAAACCTACTGAGAAAAACACACTTCTGGCCTACAGTAGCAATCATCCCAGGGCCTTAAGGGATTCTTTGCCTTATTTCCAATTTCTAAGGATTAGGCGTAATTGCTCGTGCAAGCATGATTATTTCATGGAAGCAGCAGTTCTGGCATCTAAACTTAAAGAACGTGGCTATCCTAGAAAAATCGCAAAAACTGCCTCCAAGAGAGCATGGTACTGTCCCAGAGATGTTCTGTTCTTCCCCAAACCTAAAAAGGAATTGAAACGCATTGCATGCGTGACCACCTTTTCACCCATTTCACACAAATTGAGGAAAACTATATTGCAACAATGGCCCATCATTAACTCAGGTGTCTTAAACATTGACAAACCTCTTTTTGCCTTCAAAAAGAGCAAAAATCTAAAAGACCACCTTGTGAGGGCGGCCCTACCATGCATACCTTCTGCCTCTACTCTTGATACTGTATGGGGTCTGTCCCCCATTGTTGGTCATTCGAAGTGTGGGGGTTGTAACAACTGTGATTTGACAATAGAAGGAAAAAGTTTCACATTCAACAACATTACTGTTTACAGCAATGCATTTTCAAATTGTAACACATCGAACGTTATATATCTGATCCAATGCCCTTGTCTGAAAGTATACATAGGGCAAACAACCCAAAAGATCAAGACTTGAATTGGACAACATAGGAGTCGCATTCGTTGCGGCACCCTGAACGCCCCACTGGTTGACCACTATTCATCATGTAAACACTCTGAAGATGACCTAAAGTGGACAGTTTTGAAAGTACTGAAACTACCTCCAAGAGGCGGAAATATGGGACAATTACTGAACAAATAAGAACTTAAATCCATCATCCAATTCAACTCCATACAGGATGGACTGAACAGATCAGAGGATTGGACCAATCTCTTGTAATCTCTTTTAATCTCTTGAAAAACCTCAAGTGAAAAAGACACTGATAATTTTTGGTCCTCCCTGGACCTTAACCTTTATTCTGATTCCTAAATTGAATTGTTTTTGGACAAGTGTTATGACTGATGTTTAAGTGTCACTTTGAGCACCTTTTCACCCACTCCAATATGTCCGCCGCTTGTTTTTCACCTTCTCACCATTCCAAAATGGCGCCCATGGTTCTGGCGACGGACTGACATCCGGTGGTAGTCCTCCGTTTGTGTTTACCATAATTCACAATGCACGCCGTATATGCTGCCCTCCACAGAGCCACTCACAACCAGTAATCCTGCTACATCGGACGGGACTCTGTGCAGCCCAACTCCGACTTCCCATTGAGGTAAGGTTGCCCCTGCCCACCCCCGCCCACCTCTGTCGGCCTTGATAAATCCCCCTGAGGGTCTCCAGTGGCCCTGATCCCTGTTTTTATCCCTTACAGGATCAACTAGCACCAGGACTGCCTCACTTAGCAGCCGAGTCGTGCCGCCAGCCGTTCAGGCTTGTATTCTCCAATTTTGCACGGGCACTCGCTGGAATCTGGGGACCACGGTTCGATCCCCTGCTCCGGCGGCAGGTTAGCCCAGCACCATGTGACTCTGGGCAATAGCTCGCTTAATCTTCCCGACGGCCCCCCAGCGCCTAGAGACCCTTACGGGTGATTGTGCGCTTTACAAATGTGGACTTTTTTTTTTTACTGTTTATAGGTAAACCACCTTGCCCGCTGGCTGTTCATGGCTTCTAGCATAATGGCCACCCGCCGCTAAAGCTTTTCTCCTTCCCGCAGGTCATTCGCATGTGGACAGGAACGCTCCATAGACGTCCTGCCGTGCCACCTTGCCTTCACAGAAGCCTCACAGGCTCTCTGTGCACACTCTCAGGTAAACTCCACTCCTTGGTTTACTTCTCCAAATAGCTAGATACCCCCCGAGTTTCCCCGAATCACCTAATCAGGTCACCTCTGCCCTTAGGTGTAACTGTCCATCTACGAGGCTCTGCAAAAGATGCCGATGGATCACTTTTCCTCGGAGAGAAGGTTAGCACTGCTGCCCACTATTAGCTCACCGCTGCCTCCCGGTAACCGGGTATCCGTTGCGTTAATTTCCCCGCATTGTGCCTCACCTAAACGGCACTCTAGTCACCTCTCTTGCGTCTACCGGCGAACACACCCTCCGGCACTTCGCCACGAGCCTGCCTTATCCACATAGGCACTCAATACACTGTCGATGCTGCCAGAAAAATGAGCACAATCATGCCTCTGCCCTTTCTAGCAGTCACTCCACGGACGGCCCAGCCGAGTTGTACAGAAAATACGTCGCCATACACCAGTCATGTTAAGGACAACAAGGGGCCCCAAGTGAATTAGCATCGGACCTCGGGGAGCATATTTTGTGAAACAACAACGGTCCATGCAAAAGAATTATATGCAAAGCAATGAATATAGACTGAATCAGTTCTATATTTGGGGCGACATGTCCAGCCGGACAGAGGTCTTCAATTTTTTACTCAATTGAAATTGATGACTGCACCTTGCACCTTTGTGTATTGTTTTTGCAATTTTCCACTGGATACGGTGGTTCTGAGCACCATGTCACAGATTTTTAAATCACTGTAAAAGGCTTGACATGCTTATTTTAAACGTGAATTATTCCTGAGATATAATTGTCTTTTCCCCCCCTTCTTCTCCCCTTTTTTCCTGTTTATTCTCACAGGCCTCTTCTAAAATACTCAGGCAATAGTAACTAATGTAGTCCTGAAGATGAACCCAGTTTATTATTGGAGATAGGGATCGAAACGTCACGTCTGGTTTTAACAGTACTGCATTTTTCCCTTGTGCATTATTTGTTGCAGTTACTGTTAGGTTTAGCTTACACAAGATTTGCATTGTTTTGTAAGCCACCTTTCGCTCCACTCTGTTTGCCTGTCATTCTCCCCATGTATTGTTTTCACCCCTTTCTGACTAGGTATAGGCTTGTGCCCAGTTTTTGATCTGTGTTGTGTCTTATATGTTGATCTTGACTTTATCCCGAAAATAAAAATTCCTCTGTCCGGCTGGGCACTGGATTAAAAAGACATAGTTCTTATCTAAGTCTATGTTTATTGCTCTTAAACTTTATTTGTATGAGTTCAGGACCTTTGTCTTGAATAATCAATAACTACCCGAGGTCCTCAACTACCGTATTTTCTGGCGTATAAGACGACTGGGCGTATAAGACGACCCCCTACTTTTCCTTTTAAAATATAGGGTTTGGGCTATATTCACTTGCTTATTAAATGATACCGGCGTATAAGACGACCCCCAACTTTTGAAAAGATTTTCAAGGGTTAAAAAGTCGTCTTATACGCCAGAAAATATGGTACCTAAACGGGTTCCCTTGTTGTTAATACCACAGGTGACACCCCAGGCAGACATGCGCCTGTCCTGCTCCAAGGGAAACAGGATTACGTGGGCGGCAGTATCTCTGAGAGCCCCCTCCACTGTCTCGAGTGTGTCTGCCTCACCCGCAGACACGCTGGTGAAAAGACACAAGTCGCTATGGCCTGCTTGACGCAGGACCAAAGATGACCATGAAGAGGGACAATCTGATGGACAGGGGTGGATTTTCTATTAGGACTCCTGGGCTGCGCCACCATGATATTCCTTCACATTCCTGTGCAAATATGAAATAGATCCATTTATTTAGTGACACAATTGTATCTCTAAACACATCAATGTTTTTAAGTCTGGGCTGTGCGTCCCAGGCTGCCTGCACCACTTCGCTCTGAAGCAGGAGACGGAGCCGGGCAGTAAATCAACTTTCTGAACTGAGACCAGGACACAGGACTTACTGTTCTAAAGCCGTTCATAATGATTCATTACCATTGTAGTCTATGGCAGGATTCTCTATAGGCCTGTCACGCTGTCAGCGTCATGGTTTTGGGGGCGGGAGGTTGGAATCTCCTTCCTTGTATGAGAGCCGCCGTCTGCAATTCCCAGCCATAGATCCCACCCATTCATCACACGGAGTGGAAGCAACCACATAGGTCCAAATTCAAAGCACTATGCTTTATGCACCGCATCAAAGCCGGTAAATCCCCTCACTATTTATCCACCCTAGTCCAGCAATATTGTCCCTCCCGCACCCTTAGATCCTCCACTCAATGCAGATTCTCTGTCCCCCGTTTCAAGCGTGCAAGAGTTGGTGGGCGCTTGTTCTCTTATCTGGCACCCACGCTCTGGAATTCGCTTCCCATCCCTTTGCGGTCTGAAACATCTTATCTAAAGTTCCGCAAAGGAGTGAAAACCTGGTTGTTCTCCCTGTAACCTGTTCCTTCACTTCCGTATGCCCTCTTGACTTCTATCCTTCTAGCGCCGGGAAACTTACGGGTAGCTGAGCGCTCTATAAAATCAGATATAATAATAATAATAATGTGCTTTGGTGCCTTGTCCTCGGTAATGGCAAGTGTTAAAATGCTAATCTTCTGTTATGTATATTGTTCTAAGACCCCCTGCGCCACCCTAATCTTCCGCACCATGACACCCAAGGCCCTGACTGCACCTCGATGGCCCGGTAAGAAGTGGAGCTGCAGCATTTGTTCTCTTGGATGCAAAAGACCAGCTGAGAGATGTGTGCTTACAGACCATTGAAGTCAGAAGAGACACGTACGTGCAGGGAAACGGCCACTACAACGCGGCCGTTTCCACGCAAACCTTTACCACGCATGCATAACAACGCATGTGTGGTTACCAGGAAAGCCTTTACCACGCATACCTTTACTACGAAATACGTAGTAAAAGCATGTGTGGTAAAGGTGAAAATTTGAAAAAGGGGGCATGGGGTCTCCCCCCCACTCCTCCCCCCCAAAAAAGCGAGGGAATAAAAAGGGGGGTTGGGGGATTCTCCCCCCCACACCAAAAATAAAATGTACCTGATTTGAAGTGAAGTGGAGGCAATCAGCGACGTTAGGGAGGAAACGGAAAGAAACTTCTGCTTCCTCTTTACGGCGTACGACGTCAAAAAGGAAAGATAAAGGACAGGACTCAGACGACGTGAAGAGGTAAGGGGAATTTTAAATTAATAAAAAGAATGAGGGTTAAGGGCAGGGGTAAAAATACAAAGGATTGGGGGGATATAACCTTTAGCACGAGTTTGCCTTTAACAGGCATACATTTACAACGAAAATCGGTGTAAATCTATGTGTGGTAAAGGAATTTTCATCCAAAAGGTTATGCGAACAAAAAGCATTCCTTTGTAACGCATGCGTGGTAAAGGCATGCGTTGCAACGGAATGCGTTGTAACGACATACAACCCATAGGGCTAAATATACAGACAGGGGACCGACTTCTCCAGGAGGGTCTGAATGAAGAAGGGGGCACAGATGTTAGCAGGGAAACATGGAGGTTCAACATCATATTGCGGAGGTCACATCCCACGGGGGCAAGCAGTGGAGTAAACCAAACTGATAGGGTCCCCTTGCAGAATGGGATGAGCTGCTCTGGAGACTGAATTTTTCCAAAAAATCCAAGCTGGCCAAAGGCAAGAGTTACTGGTTGAACAATGCTCCAGGATGTACGCCTAGACCCATTTGTCAGAATCTCACACACCCTGGTCACTGAACATGTCTCTCAGACTTGTGCCTCTCTCACGTCTGGGTGTATTGATAAGAATGTAGAGTGGACATTAGGAGTCTGTAATTACTGTACCGTTCCAACTTGCTAATAATTATTGATCCTTTTCAGAAACGGGTGTTTACTTTGCAAGCATATCAGTAATGTTTACAGCGTTTTGTAAACTGATAACACCATTTCAAAATGTATTTAAGAGTTTGGTGTATTATTTCATTTGCTATGGCCCAAAACATGTTGATCCTACCAATGTCTTTACCACCAATGCAAGGGAACCAATGGCAGTTAACAAACAATGCACACATATCTATGAGACATACTTAATTGTCACAGGACAGAATATGTTGACACGTATACTTAATTAAGATGACCTGGAATGACCCGGTACCTTACAGGCTCCCGCACAAGGAACCAATGAGCCATATGTACTAATTACTGTAATATCTAGAAAAGTTGTTAACAAGCAATCAGTGATGGGAGGAGGCTATGGACATTGTTGTTGGGATTGAACTATTAAAGAAATGAAGATGAAAAAGGGATGGAAAGTAACCGATGATTGAAGACAACCGGAAGTAACAATTATTCAACAGGAGCAAAAGGATGAACGAAAGCTATCCTGAACATTCGGCCATGTTTTCACTTTTTGGTGCTAGGAATGTAGTATGGCGCACGACGGAACAGGTGGGATTTTGCATTAATCTTCACACTTAAAGATGGAAAAGATTTGAAGGCCCTGCATACAGCACACAATCCTTAAGGAGAGGAAGGAAATGTAAGGAAATGTGTACACAGTGAAATGAAATTTGAGATTTGCTGGTAAATCCCGGCTGTCTGCACACACCACAAGATACAGGAACATTGTGACAAGGGATCTTTGAAAGGAAAGTGAGGTGATTAGCAGGTGCTGAATATTTCCAATGATCAATCAAGTTGGCGGAAGGGTAGAAAGAGATCGGAAATTGCATAGACTGGTTTATGGACGGCAACGGCTTCCACCCCTAGCAAGGGAATGGGGACTGTGTATTTCAACCAGTTGCTGGCATAGAATGTGTGCCCCGGCAAGCTGCTTCAAGGCCAGCCATATCTGCCCCGAAGAATGGCTTTGGATTCATTTAATTTGTTCTCTGACTTTAGCTCCAGGTAAAGTGCAGTAACTGACCACATTTCGCAATCACATCTTCCTCAAGTTGCCAATGAGTTTCCTTCTTTAATTACTATGGAGAAGATCAATTTCGCGAAACGATCCAGCCCTTTCCCTTCTCTTTCTGACGGTGCCGCACACAGAGAGATGGTTTTTCCCGACAGCCTTTGCGCTGTTTGCACTGCCATGGAAAACACCTGCCTGATGGAGCAATTAAGTGTGTCTTCTGGATCCTTGGTATTTTACACCAGACTGCAGAACCATAGCAGCTACTGTAGCTAGATGCTGCATGGTATTTTAGGCTTCCTTCCAGATGTGATTTATAATTGGGATTGCTTTAACCTTTCTCAGGGACGATCTCAGTAGTCGCAGAGAAAGCAGTTTGCCTCCTCAGACAACAGCGACAGTTCAATCCTCTTCAAGGCTCTTTCCCCAGTAAATGAAACTTGGAAATATCAACTGTAGATGCAACGGCCGGTGGCGGCGCTGTAGATCCAGCGGTTGTGGAAAGAATTCATCCAACCCTGCACCTCCAGGAGCTTCAGGTGGGACCCCCCCAACTTCCTCTTGTTCTGTGACTATCAGATGTGGTGGCAGGCCAAGAAGCAGTGGTGGCAGCAGGCACAGCTGTATGGAGGCAGCAATGGAGAGGAGACAACAGCAGCAGCAGAACGGCATGACCTGGTTGTGAAGCTGCGGGAAAGTCAAACAGCTCAAAGCCTATAAACATATTTTGTTTGGTCCAAGACAAGTCAGCAAGTTTCTTCTGTCCACTGGACGAGCAGCCTCAACCCCCACCAGCACAGGCCCTTTTGTTGTCTTACAAGTACCACAGTATGGTCGAGAGACAAAGGATATGTATTCAAATGTGTGAGCTGTTCAAACTGTATTTTTGATACATTATTTCAAAACCTTCATTGTTAGGGCAATAAGTTGTTAGCTCAGCCTGCATCACCGACAGTTGTTCCAATATAAGATATGGACACATTCGTGAAAGTTAACATAAGTGGCTATTTATAATGCTTGTAGAATGATTATATGCAAATACATGTCGAACAATACAAGCAAGATTAATGGAGGAGGGCTGTTAACAGTTTTGCTATTTTGTAGTTTGCCTGCTTTTAAAATTCAACAAGCCAAAAAATATTTGCAACTTGACAAAAAACAGATAAGGTTACAGTTTTGATAAATTGCTTTGACATTTTTTAAGGACAACTTTAAATACCATTTCTCTAGGGCATCATTAACTACAACTTTGTTTGATGGCGAGTCAGTGTAAAAAAAATATTATGGGTATATAGAGAAAACTAATTAGGGGACGCATTATTAAAGAAAGTCACAAAAGGCTCTCTCGGGCCAGTGGACTTGTATGGGTGCCGATTTATAACTTTCAGCATAAAATCTTACAAGAAAGCAAAGATTTGTGAATCCCATTCTCACATAAGCATATAAACATGCATATATTTGTGCAAACATTTGCTAAAGAAGTTCAAATTCACTTGTTACATTCATTTTCTTGTTTCTCCAAGGGGAAACTATTTTCTCCCATGGAAACTCTGTAACCATCTGTTCGTAGCTTGTAGTGCTGTAGATTTGTATTCTCTGCACCAGTGCTTAATTTGTAAATAACTAAGTGCCAGGGCTGTCATCAGGAGACCTCTGCAGGTTGCACCATCCATTCCCCAGCCAGCGCTGCCAGTGACAGTACAAACACACCTAGGAACATCACACTCCTTCAAGTGTGGCACTTCAGACTATTCCAGGCCCCCAAAGCTATAAAAATGGCCTGTGTGGGTGGTATTAGTCATTTTAATGTATATTAAATTAGTAAATAACTCTTGTAATGCTCGTTTCTAAAAAATGTAAACACTGCCACCGTGTGGCAGACTTTCATAAGACCTGGTGTTGTCAATTAAGTGCCGGTGCCGAGCACCAGAAACCACCAGCTCAAACTAAGCACTGCTCTGCACATTCCTGCCATCTAAATTTGCAAGTGGAAGTTTGAAAGTTGTTTTTGTTCGAAGAACTTTTGTTCACCAGATTTCCTATGACCCCTTACTTAACCCACAGTACATCAGAACTAAAACAAAACCCAAGATTGTTTTCCCCCCAGCAACCGAGACATGTTATTTGGGCAAGGTGAAGTAGTACAGAATAAATGTGCCATGCAATATGAACAGACAAGTAAATGAAATATCTTGCATCACTGCTAGCGCCCGGGGAGGGGGAAGGGTGCATGTGAATCTGCAGCACTACAAGCTATGAACAGATGGTTACACAGTAACATTTTCCGTTCTTAGCATGTGTAGCAGTACATACAGATGCTCTACGAAGACTGAAAAGTAGTGCCTCTCAAGCGGTGGCCAGAGAGAAGATGATACAGATGTTTTAAACAAAGTTCTTAAGACTGTTTGATCAACTAAGGTTCCAGATAGGCCTGGATATCCAGACAGTAGTGTTTTATGAACACGTGCAATATGGACTATGTATAACTCTACAGATGTCTGCAACTGGAAGGTTTTCCAAGAAGGCCATAGTCTAAGTGAAATGGGCTTTAGGGACTGCATGCAAAATACCCTTTGCTTTAGTACAGCCTGCTTGTATACACTTAACATCCACCTGCAAATACCACTCTTGGAAATCTGCTTCCCTATGTGGGGTACTGCAATGGCAATTAAGAGTTGTTTTCCTTTGCAGATTGGTTTAGTTCTGTCAATACAGTGCATTAGTGCCCTTTTGAATTCTAATGTATATAATGCTATTTCTGCGGAAGGATCTAGGAGTTAGAAGACAATGGGCGACTCAACTGTAGGGTTTAAATAAAAAGGGAACACCACTTTGGGAAGAAACGTTGGTGTGTTCTCACAACTAACTACCCTATTCCTGCATACTTGGCTAGAAGTGCTTGCAGCTGAGGGGCATGGCCAAGAAGGCCAAGATGGCAATTAAGCTTTCGTGAAGCTTCTGACACCCGATGTCTTTCATCCTCCATCCTTCCTGACAGTGCCCACTGAAGTTCGCCCAGAGGCCTGCCCTCGCGGGGACGCCCAGGCAGCAGTCATTAGGACCCCAGAGGGCACGGGAGGGGCAGTGGAGACCGCCCGGTGAGTCGCCTACAAATCGTCCATCCCTCAAGATGGCGGCCGCTGCTGCAGAATATGGTATTGCTTTGTTCGCTCTAAGTTGGCAGGGTATGCCCAGACGCGGGTCCCTTGCTCACTTTGCCACTGGATTCAAGCTAGCCGGGCTGATAACGGCTAATTAGCCAGAAACCGGTCCCAGGATGCTTGTTTCCGGTCCAGGGAAGACCTGGCTTGGCAGTTTGGGCTGGACTGTTCCCATGAGGCACAGGGTCAGACTGATTTGCATATGGCCATGTCTGAGCTGGGGTGGGGGAATGAGCTAAAGAATGATGATGGATTAAACCCAGATCAGTTGATTGGGGGTGAGTGTTTGATTTGCTCAAACGCTCCATCCATCATCCCCTTTGGTATCGCTTGGTTCGCCCTAAGTTGGCAGGGTATGCCCAGACGTGGGTCCCTTGCTCACTTTGCCACTGGATTCAAGCTAGCCTGGCTGATGACGGCTGATTAGCCAGAAACCGGTCCCAGGATGCTTGTTTCCAGTCCAGGGAAGACATGGCTTGGCAGTTCGGGCTGGACTGTTCCCATGAGGCACAGGGTCAGACTGATTTGCATATGGCCATGTCTGAACTGGGGTGGTGGAGTGAGCTAAAGAATGATGATGGATTAAACCCAGATCAGTTGACTGGGGGTGAGTGCTTGATTTGCCCAAAGGCTTCGTCCAATATCCTCTATGGTATATCAAAATATGGTGCTGGCAGGGGCCTGAAATAAGGAACTGGCGCCTTATCAAGATAGCTGAGACCAGGACGTAACCACAGAGCAGACCACCACTGAGGGCCAGCACTGGCTGCAGATTGTGGTCGGATGCATCGGATATGGCTGGAGCTGGCGCTGGGGGCCTTGTGTCAGTCGTTGAGTTGGGCCATGATGGAGCACTCATCTGGGGGTGGTGGTGGCACTTATCTTATCTTAACAAAAATGTATAAAGCGCTCGTACACCCGGGGGTTTCATGGCGCTGACCAACAGAAACTGAAAAAACTGCAACTCAAAAGGCTGAAAGAAGGTTAAGACAAAGTCTGAGCGAACAACCAGGTTTTAAGGTGCTGCCTAAACTGAAGAAGAGTGGTACAAGAGCGAATCTTCAAAGTAAGAGAGTTCCACAGTTTAGTGGCAAGCGTGGCAAACCTCTGTCCTCCCTTACGTTGGAATTTGTAGCGAGGAACAATCAGGAGGGTTTGCGTTGCAGAGCGTAGGCTGCGAAGGGGAATGTACCTGGGCAAAAGTTTTTGAATAAACTTCGGGCTACGCGCATGAAGAGACTTAAAGGTCATGCAGGCAGTTTTAAAGAAGACGCGCTGCATGATCGGAAGCCAATGGAGCTGCTTCAGCAGGGGTCTAGCAGACTTCCAATGCGGGAGACGATAAATAAGCCTGGCTTCCTGATTTTGAGCCATCTGGAGGTGTTTACTGAGGGCAACAGGGAGTCCCAGGTAGATGGCGTTAGCGTAGTCTAAATGTGACAACACCAAGGCCATCACCACCTGGGTCAGGGCAGGCTGGGTGAGCATCCGACTAATCTTTTTTATTTTACTGAGCTGGAAAAAGCAAGATGAAACAACAGAGTTTAGCAAGATGAAACAACAGTTGTTGGCACTTGACCCTGAACTTCAAAGTGGGCCATGCATTTACAGTATCATGGTTTGATTTGCGGGGGGGACAGACGTGGAGCCCCTACCCTCCCTCCTCACATCCTTCCCCAGCTGCCATCTTCCATCCTCGCCTGCACCGGCAGTGAGTGCTCCCGGGAGTGGGGGACCTTGAACTCCGGTAGCCGGGGGCCGGCGCCCCAACGTGGTGTGTAGCAGCCTACAGGGCCCTCAATCTGATCTTTACCTTGCTCGGGGGCAGTAGAGATTGCGGGACTGGGGTTGGAGGGCCCACAGAACCCTAAGAGGATGCGGTGACACTTGCCCCCCCCCCCCTTCCTATGCAGAGAGAAAGCCACACTGAGGTTAATCCTGCAGTAAATCACCACAACTGTGGCAAGTTGCTGTTGTACTGGGACCGCAGCCCTGGCCCTAAATAATACTTGCCTTGCTGAGACCCTCGAGGGCCTGCCCCCTCGTCCTTTATTGCCTTCACGTTGGAGGCCCGTATCTGTGCCACTCTGCCAGGTCCTGCCGTCCGTTGCCTAGACCAACGCTGCTGGAGAACAAGGCTCTGCGTAACAGGTACTGCCTGCCTGCATTCGAGGGGACACAGCAGAGAACCGGGGGACTAGAGGTGGGGGGCCCCCAACTGCCCTTACCATAACTCGAATAACACATTTTGTGAAATTGGCCCTCCTCCCCATCGTAGGTACCCAGCCTCCTGACCCCGTAACCAGCACCAAGGGCATGGTGGCGTAGTGGCATCCTGGCATGGAAGACTGGGAGACACCCTTGACGGAAAGGCTGCTCGCATTGCCGGTTGGCAAACAGGCCTGACCCTGTTGCACACTCTTCCACCCAACGGACTGTGGACAGGCGATGATGGGCAAAGGAAACATCCCTCCCCACTGCCATCAGACCTGACGAAGATGGACCAATTCCCCACTTCAGCGACAGGAACCAGGGAGGTAGCAGGAGCCCAGGAGCTCACGGCCTCATCTCAACCAGTACCAGCTCTGGCGACGATCTTCAAGGTGATACAAGATTCTCATGAAGCAATCGAGACTAACGTTGATGGTCTGCGTATTGACTTCTCACTGATGAGACCAGACCTGCATAAAGTAGCTGACTGTGTGACCGAAAAGGAGACCCAAGTCTCCATTACTGAAGATGAGGTAACCACTCTCAAGTATCCAAAATGATGGCCTCAACTGTTGGGGTCACCAAAAGGGCAGAGGATGCTGAAAACCGCTCCAGGTGCAGCAACATGCGCTGCCCACAACCCCCTTGTCCCAGCAGACAGTCTGTCCAGTATTTTTATAAATCGTGAGGGCACGTTGCTCCCTGGCCCCAAGGCCACCAGAAGGGGCCGCCCCTCACCTAGTGATGCTATGAGTCCTGAAGTTCTGCAACCGGGACGCTAGTTTACGTGAAGCCCGCAAACAACCGGATCTCCGGCACCAGAACTCTAGAATACAGATTTTTCCAGACTATACCAGGGAGGCACAGCGGAAACGGCAGTCTTTTGAGGAGGTAAAACAAAAGCTCTGTGCCCTCAACCTAAGTTACTGGCTCCTTATCCCAGCCTGCCTTAAGGTATTCTACATATTTCTATGACACCCCCTAACTGGCCTGGGAATGGCCACAGAGGAACGTAGTCTAGAAGCCATAACCAGGAGAGGTGAGGTGAGGATGGCCCTCAGTGGTCCTGTTCGCCTCACCCCATGCACAGACCCAGGAACAAGCAATCTAAATCCCAGAAATCAAGGAGAACCCACGAGAGATGGCCGAACTGCACGCCGCGACTGGCAGCGTAGGCACAGACAGCAGAAACATCAATCTCGGCCTTGCCGCCACCCCGCAGCTCTATGATCTGCCCGAAATAGTCCAGAATTTATCGGATTGATCCTCACTAACACATGGCGATTTTTCGGTACAGGATGCCCCCCTGCCCCGTATACTGCTGTAGGGACATGAGGTGGCGGCTGTGGACATCCTAGGGGCACGACTGACTAAACCGTCTCACCTCCAGAACCCCCCTGCCTACAATGATTCTTTCCAAATGTAATTATCTATGACTGAACACACCACAGTAACTGACTGTATTAATGCTCCTACTATATATGTGCTATCAGGCATAACATCACTCTTAAGACGTGTGAACACTGCCGTTGGACTACCCACACCGAGTTACTTTTTTGTTGTTTCCCTTTTTTTCTTCTTTTCTCTCCACATTCACCGTGTTTTGGATCAGGGCTACAGATGCTTCATGGAGAGAAGTATATGGTGGGGGATTTAGAAGGGGGAGGGGTTTTGTTGGTGTTAAGTGAATTTTTTTTGTTACTAATGCCTTTTTTCACCTCAGGCTTTGATTCTGCGAGCCCTCCAATATTGCGAACAGTTGTTCAGACCAGCGGGTGAAGACTAAGGGCCAATTCTAACCACTGGCGGGTTCTACTCGCCAACATATCTTTCCGCAACTTTCCCACATGTTCACAGTTATTTCCTGAACCACCTGTTAGACCGTATCAAGCTGTCAGCTGTATTACGCTACTTGCAAAGGTACACGCCAACTGTAGTTTTATTACAAGAAACCCACCTGATGGTGACTCATTGGCCCCTTCTTGGGATTTGAATACGATAGAATGTTTCACTATGGATTTACTTGGGGCTCCAGGGAGGTAGCCCTCCTCTTTCACAGATCCCTTCCTCTGACGGTAACTAAGGTACACATCAACACACAGTGGAGATGCACTGCGATTGAGGGCCGCATGGCGGTTAGACAGTATAATTTTGTCTCCTGTCATGCCCCATCTCAGTTGCTACAGCCCACCCTTCAGGCCCAATGCTCCTTACTGACAAAGCTGCCCCCGGGGACCACTCTTGGGGAAGGGACTTTATTGCTGTCCCAGAACCTGTGTGCGATATATCTGCTGCCCGGCAGCCCTGGCAAGAAGTCCCGATCTGCGTGTCTCACAACCTGGGCCGTTGCGATGCCTGGCGTCCTTGGCAACCCTCAGCACATGCTTACATCGAAACTGATACGGACAAGACTGAATGGTCACCTACTAACCAAATATTTACAGGCAAACATAATTTCACTTGGATTACAGGTTAAGAACGAAGCTGCTATCTTTGAGGACATACCTAAATTTAAAGAGAACTTTAGCTTCATATCAACCAACTGTTCCCACCACTGGATAATCTTTGGGGTCGAAACAGAGTTAGAACAAGTGGAGAAATTGATAAAAGAAATAACTGACCATAAACGAGAAATAACGGAGGATACTGCCCTTGTAAATGCCAGGGAAGCCCTTGAAAGTCTAGAAAAAAACTATTCTGGAGTATGACACCAACACACAAGCACGCAAATCGGACAACCTTGCGAAAGACACAACAGGGGTGGGAGCACACCGCTACACCTATCAGGCAAGGTTCGCCCCTGGCATTCTGGGTAATGCAGTCTTCTGGTAGTTCGCCATGTTGAAAAGTTTATCGAGTGTTTCGCCAATGTTGGCGCAGATGGTGCTGATCTCTAGACACCGGTGTTTCAGGTTCATTAACCTTCGTCAGTAGAGATTACAGACTGGTTTTAGGGGTTTGCTGAATAGGTGGCCAAAATCATCTTCAGGTCAGGTACCGCTCCTTGGCGCGCAGGTGCAACATCCACGAGCTCGTCAGCCCAGAGACTCACGGGAGTCCTTAAAATTACACAACAGGGGTGGGAGCACACCGCTACACCTATCAGGCAAGGTTCGCCCCTGGCATTCTGGGTAATGCAGTCTTCTGGTAGTTCGCCATGTTGAAAAGTTTATCGAGTGTTTCGCCAATGTTGGCGCAGATGGTGCTGATCTCTAGACACCGGTGTTTCAGGTTCATTAACCTTCGTCAGTAGAGATTACAGACTGGTTTTAGGGGTTTGCTGAATAGGTGGCCAAAATCATCTTCAGGTCAGGTACCGCTCCTTGGCGCGCAGGTGCAACATCCACGAGCTCGTCAGCCCAGAGACTCACGGGAGTCCTTAAAATTACACAACAGGGGTGGGAGCACACCGCTACACCTATCAGGCAAGGTTCGCCCCTGGCATTCTGGGTAATGCAGTCTTCTGGTAGTTCGCCATGTTGAAAAGTTTATCGAGTGTTTCGCCAATGTTGGCGCAGATGGTGCTGATCTCTAGACACCGGTGTTTCAGGTTCATTAACCTTCGTCAGTAGAGATTACAGACTGGTTTTAGGGGTTTGCTGAATAGGTGGCCAAAATCATCTTCAGGTCAGGTACCGCTCCTTGGCGCGCAGGTGCAACATCCACGAGCTCGTCAGCCCAGAGACTCACGGAAGTCCTTAAAATTACACAACAGGGGTGGGAGCACACCGCTACACCTATCAGGCAAGATTCGCCCCTGGCATTCTGGGTAATGCAGTCTTCTGGTAGTTCGCCATGTTGAAAAGTTTATCGAGTGTTTCGCCAATGTTGGCGCAGATGGTGCTGATCTCTAGACACCGGTGTTTCAGGTTCATTAACCTTCGTCAGTAGAGATTACAGACTGGTTTTAGGGGTTTGCTGAATAGGTGGCCAAAATCATCTTCAGGTCAGGTACCGCTCCTTGGCGCGCAGGTGCAACATCCACGAGCTCGTCAGCCCAGAGACTCACTCACATTTCAACATGGCGAACTACCAGAAGACTGCATTACCCAAAATGCCTGGGGCGAACCTTGCCTGATAGGTGTAGCGGTGTGCTCCCACCCCTGTTGTGAAACCCCTAAAACCAGTCTGTAATCTCTACTGACGAAGGTTAATGAACCTGAAACACCGGTGTCTAGAGATCAGCACCATCTGCGCCAACATTGGCGAAACACTTGAAAAACTTTTCAACATGGCGAACTACCAGAAGACTGCATTACCCAGAATGCCAGGGGCGAACCTTGCCTGATAGGTGAAGCGGTGTGCTCCCACCCCTGTTGTGAAACTTGCGAAAGACATCAGATTCTATGATAAAAAAACAACATATCCTTACCTTCAGGAAGTTTATTATAAACAGGACACACAGGGGAGATACCCGAGGAGATGAGGTAGCTTTAGGGGATTTAGGAGATTCATTAACTTTTCAGACTCCTCTGGAGCAAGCAGCACTGGTAGCGACACAGAACAACCAGGCACAAGTTCAGGCAGATACAATCAAGGCTATAGGTACCAGAAACAAAATCAGGCCCCTTTTTTAGGGGAGGGCGAATGGTGACCACACAGAAGCATGGGGGACATGGGACCAGGATCAACAAAGAGGACGGGGTTGGAGTGGGGGTCAAAACAGGATCTGGAAACAGGACGGTTTTCCATAGGGAGAGCCACGGAGACATTCAGACACAGAGACAACACTACAGATGGTAGCACTAAATAAAATTAACCTGGTCATGAATCTGTCCAATTATGAACTATCAAATCATGAACAGCTTGTACTGAGTAAAGGATTTAAATGTTGATGTGTGCTAGAAAATACCTTTTCTTTCCCACTCCCAGTATCCAAAAGATTGTTGCATAAATCCTCTCCCTTTCAAGCCTGTGAAAGAAAAGTAACCACCAAGCACCCTCAGAAGACAGATCCTAACATTTGACCCTGGTCATTGAAAGCACAGCAAATGTGACAAGAACAAACTTTAAAGGCCGGTTTACAGAAAGCGAGCACTTGTGGAATAATACAGTAAACAGGTTATGCATGGATGGCGTGGGAGGGACAAACGCATGCTGGACAGCCTAAAACAAAACAAAAAAAACAGCAAATTGAAAGCAAGCAAGTGTGAGTTACAAACCCCTAAACCAATGGTAAGCAATAGGTGGATTGCATTCCAAGGAAAGCTTTCAAAATGTCCTCAAGAAGTTTTTGCAAACTAGTCAGATGCGCCTTCTAGTAGGCTTCGACCTAAAAAAATACATCTGTGTTTCTTATGATACCAAAGTAACATGTAACGTGGTTACCAAAAGTTACACTTTTTTAGTGATTTCAGCTATTTTTGCTTTTAGTGATTTTGGCTGACACAAAAATATGAATATCTGAAGCTTTTATTAAGTAGCATGGTCAAAATCTTGTTTGTGCTGGAGAAGGGTGGCAGAATGAACTGGCTTGCTAAAAACGCTGTTGCCGCTTCTTCTGTTGAAGCTCCCCTGCAGTTAATGCATTGCTTTAATATTTTTTAGCTCAATTCCATAACTTGTTAGAGGGTGTTTTTCTTCCTCATGAAGTTTGCGAAAGATGATCTACTATATCAGGTTTTGCTTTGTGTAGTATAGATACAAAATCATGAATGGTAGAGTGGCAGGCAAGTGCAATCCCACCATACAATATACAGATATAAACAATTTCTTATCAATTAATAACAAGACTACGTTTTTATGTGCGTCTTTTAAGCTTATTATATGGACTGATGATTATAGTGGTCCCTTAGCTCGAGATAGTAATTGGGTTAATCTGTTATTAAATGATTTGCTCCTCTCTATGTTTCACTTCACACAAATTAAAAATGTTTTGTGGGGCGGTCATTCCTCACCAGAGCAATATGAAATAGAAGACATTATTACTTTAGTTAGCCTTTCTAATACGGAACAGTTTTACACATTGCCAACAGATCACTGAAAAGAGAGTAAGCGTTATGGGGCTGCCACCCATGTGTGAAGAGTTTTAGTAACCCCAGAAAAGCATTCATGGGCCTAATGGTCTCTAAATTATAAGTACAAACACGTTGACTGTTTGAGTTGTAACTTTTTTCTTGTACATCATTAAACACACTTACTTCTGAGGACCATACATTCTCAGTGCTGAATTGGTTATGGAACACTGACTGAGCTGCTGCTATGCTTTATGGCACTCGGTGATAGACAAGAGCCTAACATGGGAATACAAGCTAAACTGGAGGGTGAGTGTTCTATTTCTATTACCCAATTTGTAAAGCGCATGGCGGACCGAAGGCATCCCAGAGTTGGAGTTTGTACGTCAATTGTAGATTCATAGTAGGACAGTGTATTAAGCTATAATAGAGTAGTTTACAGTAATGCTAGCTTTAGATATACGCATTACCTAGAGTCACAGAGCTTATCTATCCCCAGTTGTACTTAATAAAATATACCCAAGTCAGTGGTATGGGCATGTCCCATAATAGGAGTATAATGGGACACGGTTATGTCCCGGTTACATGATAAAGATGGAGGAGTTGCAATACTGAGACATGTATATTAGTACTCAGCCTAGATGAAAAAGGCGAAAACAGAATTGTAGCATTATCTATCTTATTAGAAAGAAAAGTGATTGCCAAAGAGGAGGTGCAAAATGGTGGTCCCTCGTGAGATAAATGGAGGGATTATAGATAGGGAAAGTGAAACCGGCTGAAAAACTGACAGTGGATTTGAGAAAATGGAGAGATATCTGTGCGGTATTGTTAAGTAAGGGACAAGACTGAAGTGATGGTCTTTGGGAAAGCTGACCTACAAACTTCAGACCCAGCTCACAAGTAAGAAACCTCAGACTTATTCTAGACAGAAAACTGGACATGACTGCCCAGGTTAACGCAGTTGCCTCGTCCTGGTCCTAAACACGAATAACCAACACCTTACGAGAAGACTTGTCCAGAATGCAGCAGCCAAGCCCATGCTCCATCTCCCACGCCATGCCCACACCACACCACACCTCAGGGAACTCCAATAGTTCTCAACACACACTCTTCAAACTCCTCACCAACACCTACCTACAAGGCACTCCACAAAATCATTGCGTTTTACCTCAACAACCGCATTCATTTCCACCAACTACCCAGACAAGTGTTTCGCAAACTGTGGGAACCAAACAATTTTTTGCAGGTCACAAAAGTACAAGCAATAAATAAAGATACCTTATCTTGTCACATTTGCTGCGCTTCAAAGACAAACCTCAAAGGTTAGGCAATGTCTTCTGCCTATGTTTCGCAAGATGGGGAATGGTGTTTACAAACTCCTCTCACTTTACAGCCAGAGAAAGAGAAGTAAAGTGAATTATTTGACGATCTTGCTGAGGTAGATGAGGGTTGAAAGGAAAGGCTGCAGGATTTCATTATTTAAAACACAACAAAATGTAAATACCTGTAAATAAACGGTACACACTCAACAGTTAGGAAAGCAAAAATGATGCACTTTTACTGTATGTCTGGAGTGTGATGGAAACAACAATTTTAATAGGATCAAAATAAATCAAGACATTTTACTTGGTGATGCACAAATGAAACATTTTCACTGAAATCAATTTTCACACATTATCATTCACATGGAATATAGTTTTATCAGTGAAACTATGCATGTTCAAATTTAGTGACCATTTCAATCGAAAACGTGCGGTCTATAAATGAAAGTGCGCTACCACACAGTACTTTCGTTACATTAATAAAAACACATGCATCATGTCCATTAAAGCTAGGAGGGTCTTCAAAAGATTGTCCTACTAAAAAGGGTTGTGGTTCTAAAACGTTTGGGAAGCACTGTTCCAGACATCACTGCTCTGCTGGAGTCTCACTAGCATACTCCCCACACATACTTAAAAGCAGGGCTGGGGGGGGGTGTCACACCTTCTCATACTTAGCTCCTACAACTTGAAACGACCTCTCACAATACATCAGAGCGTCCTCTTTGACTTCTGCAAAAAGCTGAAGACCTGGCTTTTCGAGTAAGCACACCAGGCTGGCCCCATACACCTGCTGCAAGTGCCAGGACACCCTCACAGGTGATTAGCGCGCTACAAAAATACAAATGATATAACATAACAGGGAGCTGGAGCCCTGTTGGACCCTCAGATATGATCAACAATATTTGAGAGTTGGTTACTAGTTTTTTTATCTTCCCATGAACGCACCGACACGTATAACTTTATGATGAATACCTGTTGTCTGCTGGTGTAATTCCTTAATATGGCCATAAAAACAATTAAGAGCCATATGCATCAACACAGAACGGGCAAAACCCTTTGATGCATCTGGCCCTAAATCTATTGAAAAACCGCACTTTGCTTATTGAGAAGCCTATGGGCTAATCTTCTGAATTCTAGATATAGTTAATAGTATGTGAAAGTATAAATGAATATAAAAATATGATAGCAAGAGATCAGGACATAGATGTATCAAGAGAAATAAGCATAGACTTCAGAGTGGAAGGGAGACGAAGTGAGAAAGTTTGAGAGAGAAGACATGTGGAGTAGAATGAACACAGAAGTTCTACAAGTAAAAGGTTTATAGGAGGAGTAAATTCATCAAGACGGTCAGTAGTCATTGGCAATGGGACATTAGTACTCACTGTCGCTTCTGGCCTCCAAGCTGGCTCCATACCTCAATCACAAACCCATCGAACTTCTCATTCTAAAAAAAAAAAAGAACACCACAACAGTCACATTTTAGGCAGTTACTGGAATGACAAGGGCAGGTTTTCTGAAATAACTTTGATCCCCAGACAGTTTGGGTTCTTTGGGAACCAGGGGAAAGATTATGGGATGGGTGTCATGCGGTTGAAGATTTTAGACAGAAATAACTAACGTGACTGTCATGCGTGTACCTGCTGAATCGGTTCAGTGCTTTTCAAAGAAAGCCATTGTGCATTCCATTGCAGTAATCTATGTGAGAGTGTACATGTACGGGCATTAGTTCCATCAACAATGATTTTGGAAATATTAAAACTATTAAAAAAGCAGGCCTGTTTGAAACTAGGGAGTGTTCTATAAGGCATTCACCTACAGGATGTAAGATAGTGACAAGTTTAAAACAAAGCTTCAGATTTGTGAAGTTTATAGGCCTTATTTAGAAATACGTAGGACAGACCGTGATCTTCCAGGGTGGCAGAGGTATTTCCTCCGCCACCCAGCTGACTACCGCCCACCATGTTTTGATATCCTTGGCTGCTTTGTGGAGATTTCTGTGCCTTCAAAAGAGAGGCCATTTATGCCGCTCTTTGCAGCCACTCAGCAAACTTGTGATTCATGCAGCCACTCAGCAATCATTTTTATTTTACCAAAACAAACTCCCAAAGCAAGAGCTTGTTTTTGGTAAAACAAAGCATTAATGACACGGATAATCTGGGAGTTTTCTAACAGGACTTGAGGGTAACTTTTCTTTTTTTTTTCCTGATTGGGACTGCCAGACTTTCCCAGTCTTCCCGAACAGAAAAGAAAGTACATCATACCGTCTTAATAGTGTAGATGGTGTCTGTGTACTTGCACTCACGGCACAAGAGTAAGGTTGCCACCATTGGTGGCTGAATACCCAGTCCACCAAATTCTAATAAGACTTTCAGAGCTGTTCGTGTTGCCCTGTGAGGTGATGATAACAAGTTACTTAACATCGGTAGCACGTTATCTGGTAAAGACTATCTACACACAGATTTCTTACCTTAGAATATTCCCCAGGAGTCAAAGTGGATCTGGAATAACTTTTTTTTTTTTAGCAGTCCCCTTGCGCTTCGGTAGGTGGCGTTGTTCGGCTCAGCGTAGCGTTGTCGGCCATTACAGAAGTGACATTTGCGATGCCTATATTGGCACCACCTTAGCAAGCTGACCTCATTTTCTGACTATTTTTCCGTGCCACAAGTACGGAGCCATACTGAGGTGGAATGACCAGCATGCCATAATTAGGCCTAGAAGGACCTATTTGATGTGAGATGCACATTTGGCAGAACAGGGAGTATTGGTAATGAATATGCGGCTAGATAGAGCCTCTGCCAGATATAGCGATACTGGTATGTAACTTGTTCATCATAAAGAGACTTCTAGCCACAGATTCCTTAAGTTAGAATAGATGCCACAGCATCCTCTCCTCGTAGGTGGGTCTGCAAATTTGTTAGATCAACAAGTTGTGAAGGACTGAAAAGCAAAATGCCCATCACGTCAAACCTCACTGTCCAGTAAGGCTTAACAAATGTGTGCAGCAATGCCCACTTACCGACCAGACAGATGTCCAGGACTGGGGCTCCTCGAGCTAGCTCAGTGGTCGGAGCTTTAGTGCTAGTGTAATGAGCTCTCTAGCCCTCAAGGGGTTGTTTCTTGTCCCTTGCGTAGCAGCTTTTTATACAGAGCACAATCCACCTGGAGATGGTTTTCCTTTGCACTGCCTTTCCTTTCTTCTCATCCACTAATCCAATAAAGAGTAGATCATCCACCCAGAAGTCTTTGGTACGATCAATGTAGATCAAAAGTGCTCTTTTTGGATCCAGGCAGTCGACTTTCCTTCTAGGATAAGAGAGGGGGCAAAGAGGGCAGTGTGATCTTTTGCCGGACGTGAAAAGTTGTGATCACTTTATGTAAGAAGGAGGGACGGGTCCTAAGAACCAGTTTATCCAGGAAAAAAAAAAGAGGTGTATGGGGGATTAACAGAAAGCACCTGCAATTGGCTAACCCTCCTGGCAGTTGTTATATGAAATGAAATGAAATGAAATGAAATGAGGGATTTATAAAGCGCAACACAAACCGGAGGTATCTAGGCACTGGATACACCAGAAGACAGTTATTTCCAGAACAATATCACAAGTACAGCCAGGTCTTTAAGCGCTTCCTAAATTGAAGCAGGTTATGTTTGTTTTTCGTGCAAGTGGGCAAGGAGTTCCAGAGTTTAGCAGTGGTATAGGAAACACTTTTGCCTTCTCATTTTACTTTTGAAATCTTGGGGATAGATAGGTTTCCACTGTCGGACGATCTTAGTGATCTGCCTGGGATGTAAGGTCTAAAGAGTTGCAACAGTTGTCGTGGGCCCTAGCCATGTGTAGCCTTAAATGCAATACACAAGGCCTTAAACTGGATGCGCTTAATGATGGGCAGCCAAGGTAGTGATGGAGCAGGGGAGAGACAAACATTTTTGTGTACCCGTTGTAAAGTCAATCTCTCATAATAGGAACATGTATTAACCATGTGGAGCATGACAATTAAATCAACCAAGCATCCACAGAATAAAGTTACACGTGGGAAAACAAACTTGCTGATTTGCAAAAACTAATTTACTAATAAAATGAAGGAGTCATACTAATATAGAGCAGTGATATTTTAAAATAAATAAAAGTGTGTATTTGTGCTTTTTATTGAATGTTTATGTGGCAAAACAATGAACATGGTAAGTAAAAGGCACATATATGTTTGGTTTTTGCTAGGTAAATGTAAATGTAAATGTAGCCGTACTTGTAAAGCGCACTGATACTCCTGAGTGTCCTGGCGCTGTACTCATACAGCTAGGGAACCCTTCCTGGTTTTTCCCTGTGAAATGTCCACTCCTGGGCATCCCCAGGGTGCAACCAGGCATCCCTAGCGCTGTAGGGGGCCGTTGTGGAGACTAAGCAAGCTATTGCCCAGAGTTGCAGCGTGGGACCCATGCTTAGAGTAGGCACCGAGGCGAGAAATCGGTCCGAGGAATTATGAGCCCAAGATCCACCGAGACCAGCCAAGGCGGGAATTGAACCCTGGTCCCGGGCCAGACCTCTGCATCAGGGTCTGCCGCTCTAACCATTGAGCCACACTTCTCCACAGGTAGGTAACCTCTAACAAGGGAAATTAGAATGGTGGGAGGTAAACAGAAGGGCTAAAATTCTAAATCTAACATCTATTGTCTTTGTTTTCATATTAGTTCCCATTGAGGCCTGTGCGGTCTAGTTCGAAAATGGCTGTTTAAGCGAGATTTCGAGAAATATGGCCCTACGCATGCACGAATGTGCTAGAGATGCTTCAACGGCCTGTACTCGGAGTAAAAGATGTCAAAGGTCAGCTTGGCCTAGGATACCGGAGATGTGCCAAAGGATGCTTGAATTTAAAAGCCTGGGAAACTTTTGTGCTGTAACTTCGTGATGTATAAAAGATACAAGGACAGGATGACAGATTGCAAAATGGACAATTCTGGCCGTGAGAGAGTATGCAAGGATGACATAGCAAATTATGAACTGGTTTGGATAAGGAGGACATGAGGTGATCTTCACCACCCCTCTAATGGACCAATGAGAAATGAGTATGGACCCTAAAGTTTCAATTTTGAGTTAGATAGTTAGGGAAAAGGGTATAAAATAGCCTTCTGTATGAAAGAAGGAAAAAAGTTGGTTCCGTGAATTTTATTGCGCACCACGACATGCTGCTGGTCTGAACGATTTTTTGTGCGAAAAGACTTTGAATTATTTTTGGACTTTAAATTTTGATGGGGCAAAGAATTAAATGCGGAGTCCTGTAGGGAGGTAGACATCGAGGAGGTTAGAAAGACAGTTAACTTGGGAACCTGTTTCGTTGCAATTCTGTCATCGTCTATGGCAGACTGTTAATATGTTTTCTAAATTTTCCATTCTTGAATGTTTTGATAAGTGCTAACATTTTTGATTGAAATGCAATTTTCTTTTCCGACTAAATTCAGATAAATATTTCTATAAAAATATCGAAGTTATGTGTTCATTTAAATCAAAGTCATGACAAGGTAAATAATACAATAATGGGAATATTGTGATTGAGCTGGTCTTTAACGCCATCAACTAACTTCTACTAGCTGGTCCATCGATCAAAACAGTGGGGTGCCTTGATGTTATTTCCAAAAATTATAGAGAAAGGGAAATTGTTGATATGTATATATGTATATATGTATATATATATATATATATATATATATATATTCACTGAAAAAACCATAGGTTATAGACCATATATAGTTAGGAATTAGCATTTACAAAACCTTGAAAATTCACTGAAAAAACCATAGGTTATAGACCATATATAGTTAGGAATTAGCATTTAAAAAACCTTATTTTACTCACACAAAACCATTGAAATTCCATATATAGTTAGTTGCACTAACTATATATCGCGCACCCGCAATCCACTGCTGATGATGTCACATATTACATCATTCATGACATGGTCAGTGACATCACTGATGACATCACTGATGACATCTCAAATGACATCACTGATGACATCACTGATGACATCATCCAGTGACTGTGTGTTTCTGTAAAGTTTAAATATGTTTTACATATTGAAGAATGAGTAGATGTATAAGTGTCTGGACGAAGGATTTAGTAGGTGCGTGACTGAATGTATGAGTGAGTGATTAAATGTGTCTCACTGAGTGCATGGGTTAGTGACTAAACTGTCTTAACTTGTGCATCATTATGTCTGTTGTTCTGTAAACTGCTGCATGTGTTGATCAGTAGCTATATGATTAACTATATGGGTTATTGATTGATTGTCCAAGTATTTGTATGGGAGACTGAGTGTGTGTGTGGCTGGCTGGGAGGTGTGTGACTCTGTGCAGATCAATGTGTACTTGTATCAATGATTGTATAAGAAAGTAAGTATGTGTTAGTATATGTTTGAAAATGTAAGGTGCTCTATGTTTAACTGTATAGACAAGAAAATGGAAGTGTGATTGATTCTTTACAGGACTGACTAGGTGTGTGAGTAACTCCATGGATGAGTGGCAGAGTGTGAGTGTCTGTATAGGTGTATGAGTGCATATGATAGTGTTGTAAAGATGAGTGATTGTATGTATGAATGATTGTATGGGTGAATGAGTGAATGTGTGTGTAGACGTAGGAATCAGTGAGTGCGTATGTAGTAACTAGTATTGGTGTGTCAATGGTTTCAAAAATTATACTCTGTATTTAACACTGGGTGAAACAGAGGTTATATTAAAATGTGAGGAGATGCATTGTATTGTCACATGAATGATATCATCAGTGATGTGGTCATTGATTTCAAATGAGATGTCATCAGTGATGTCATTTGAGATGTCATCAGTGATGTCATCAGTGATGTCACTGACCAGGTCATGAATGATGTAATATGTGACATCATCAGCAGTGGATTGCGGGTGCGCGATATATAGTTAGTGCAACTAACTATATATGGAATTTCAATGGTTTTGTGTGAGTAAAATAAGGTTTTTTAAATGCTAATTCCTAACTATATATGGTCTATAACCTATGGTTTTTTCAGTGAATTTTCAAGGTTTTGTAAATGCTAATTCCTAACTATATATGGTCTATAACCTATGGTTTTTTCAGTGAATTTCAATGGTTTTTTAATAGCAAATATCATAAGCTGTCGAATGTCAAGTACGTGGTAAGTGAAAACATTTTCGTGTTTATGCACACTGATCTGCTTTGAATGGTGCCCCCCCTCATTTCTATTAGGAGTACTCTCTCTTTGCAGATAGTGAAAGGTAGTTAACGCAGGCCTTTGCCCCCGTTGTAATACGTCGTGCCTGCTTCTCTCTCCATTTGATTGATTGTTATCCAAGCATTTACTGTTTTAGAATTGGTTCTCTTTGGTTCATTCTCTATTTACAAACAAACACAGAGTCGCAATACTCTGTTTAGTCTTTGCAGATAATGAAAAATCGTGTAAAAAAAAAAGAAAAGGAATCGAGCAAAATCAGTAGGCCACTAATGGGATCTCTTTTTGACCTCGCTAAAATAGAAACATTAGGAACAACCCCTCATGACAAATACGAAACTAGTGAGATGAACTGAACTCCACACAATGATGGCTGCAAAACAGCTCGGCTCCGCCACCCACCCCGCCCAAAATAACGATAAAGAGCGGCTGCCATGATTGGTTGCGGAATGGCCACGACGGAGCTACGAAATGGTGGTGCTCTCATGCTAACCCCAGCTTCAGTCTGAAACATCCAGAAACACTGTAGACTACCAATTCGATCAGTTCCGGTAGCGCCCCAATGTAACCCGGTAGAGAAGAACTAGCCCTCCCCTCTTTGACTGATGGTTCTTGTTGCCTGTCCCTTCTGTTGTCATTTAACAAAACTATTTAGCCTGCTGAAAGGGGTTGTGTTCCGACCGCTGGTTGGTGGAGACATTTTGACTATATTCTGGACCTGCGTTGTCGCGTAATGCATCATATGACGCGCCGCGTTAGCGCATCCGGAAGTCATCCGGGGCGCGCAGCGCGTAACGTAAGCATAACAAGTCATGTGACTTGTTAATAAAACTTTTCATTGGTTCATTTTACTTTTCTTATTCTATTCTAATGATGAAAGGCTTGGTCATATGACCTAAAAATTACGCTTTTTATTACTTCCGAACATTATTTTTTCTTAAATATATGTTATAATGTTCCAGGCTAATGTACTTTCCCGGAAAATTTACAACTGTCCTGCAAGTAAAATATATTCTTTTTTCGAGAAAAAGAGCGTTTCTTCGTCCCATGACGGAGCCGTTGAGCAAAAGAGGGTCGACCTGCTGTCTTAGTCGCCGATACGCCTGAATATGAGATTCTTATCGATCACTTTATGTTGCAGGAGTAGAAAACACAACAGCCCTTGACCATTTATCTTTACTGCGTTCCTGCGTATTATACCTTTTACCCTTCATGTAATTGGTCTGCTTTATTTCACTTGCCTTTTAATGATTCTAAAACAGTGACTATTATTAAAAACTTTACCAATGTATATACTACTACCATGTTTTCTTTTAAAAACCTTTATTGTGAAAATTTCATTATACAAATACGAGCCTATAACCACGTGGGCCGGCCACGGAGCAAACTGTAATCGTATATGATGAGTAGACATTTACACTGTAGAGGAACGTAACGGGCGGGCCATTAGGTTGCAAGAACTAAGGTGTCTAACAGTTGCGGAATCGGTGGACGTACATTTTATAATTAAAATACGACAGGGCCAGTTACAATAAAATTATCTAGATATACATTTGCGGGCAAGTACCATGGGTGACGTTAATTCGAACTTTCAATAGTACAGTAATCAATAACACATCAGAACTTAATATCAATAGGGATGTCGAAATATTCAATCAATTCTCGTCCCCGCCCGCCATATGCTTCAAAACTGCATACGTATCTCGTGATTTCAAGGTTCTGCAACCAGTACACAACAAGGAGTTACGAGTCCCATTTATTCCGGCGCCATTTTGGGCGAGGACGGGCAGGTCCAGGATATAGTCAAAATGTCTCTACCAACCATCGACTATGATGATGTTCATATGCTGTATTTATTAGAGTAACACTCATCTGTCCACATGAAATTAATTTGCCACAATCTAAACATGTCATTTTAATCTTTCCAAAGTTCTAAATATTTGGGACCATTTCCCTTGCCTCTGATGCTGTCAGTGCCACTTCTTTGATGAATGTACTGGCAGGTCGGGGGTTCTCCTCCAAATCTCTCTTTTATGCAGCACTATAATTAATTGGTGCCACCTCTCCATATGACGATGCATGGTATAGTTACCATAACTATATTTTTTTTCGGTTCCTCTGGAGAGTACATCGTGGCAGATGAAGCGTGTAACGTACCGGGAATTTACCTTTTTTTGCATGTACAGGAAAGGAAAAAAAAAAATCGAGCGTCCGAGTTCTAAAGTGTCCCAGGGCCATTTTAGTAGACCAGGCCCAAATCCAAAGAACAAGCCGCCATTTTGAGAGTCCTGTTGCAGCCGCCTGTCGCTGTAGCATCAAGAGCAGCCGAAACTCAGCTGAATGGCAACTGAAACGGTAAAGGGGCGCCCCACTACAGCAGACGAGCCTCCACCTAGGAAGGCCCGTTCACGCCGCCTCCCCCCCCCCCCCTTCGGGCACCCCACGCCGTTATTCGGAGCAGCGTTGTAGGATGGCCACACCAGTGCGGCAACTTGCTAGACATCACCTCGGTGCCAACCGAATCTCAGCGCCTTGTGGTGTCTTCTATTCAGAAAATATTGTTGCGCTGCCTTTGGCCCCATTCGCACATCGGTCCGCTACTGACGCCATCTCACAGGCTAATGGGGCGCCCCACGCCGACTTTCAGCATTGTAGGATGGCCACACCAGTACAGCAACTTGCTAGACATCACCTCGGTGCCATCCGGATCTCGGCGCCCCACTGCAGATGAAGTGCCTCTCAACTATGAAACCACCACGGTGCCATCCGGATCTTGGCGCCTTGTGCTGGTTCCGGCCTATTCACACATCGGTCCGCTACTGACGCCATCTCACAGGCTAATGGGGCGCCCCACGCTGAGTTTCAGCATTGTAGGATGACCACACCAGTACAGCAACTTGCTAGACATCACCTCGGTGCCATCCGGATCTTCGCATCTCAACGCCTAGTGGTATCTTCCATACAGAAAATATTGTTGCGCTGCCTTTGGCCCCATTCGCACATCGGTCCGCTACTGACACCATCTCACAGGCCAACAGGGCGCCCCATGCCGACTTTTACCATTGTAGGATGGCCACACCAGTGCCACAACTTGCTAGACACCACCTCGGTGCCATCCGGATCTTGGCATCTCAGCGCCTTGTGGTGTCTTCTATTCAGAAAATATTGTTGCGCTGCCTTTGGCCCCATTCGCACATCGGTCCGCTACTGACGCCATCTCACAGGCCAACGGGGCGCCCCACGCCGACTTTCAACATTGTAGGATGGCCACACCAGTGCGACAACTTGCTAGACACCACCTCGGTGCCATCCGGATCTTGGCGCGTTGTGCTGCCTTCGGCCTATTCGCACATCGGTCCGCTACTGACGCGAACTCACAGGCCAACAGGGCGCCCCACGCCGACTTTCAGCATTGTAGGATGGCCACACCAGTGCTGCAACTTGCTGGACACCACCTCGGTGCCATCCGGATCTTGGCGCGTTGTGTTGCCTTCGGCCTATTCGCACATCGGTCCGCTACTGACGCCGCCTCACGTGCCAACGTATTTTCTCCGCATTTTATACCCTATGCCGCATAACAGGTCATGTGACTTGTTTATAAAACTTTTCATTGGTTCATTTTACTTTTGGTTTCCTAATGATGGAAGGCTTGATCATATGACCTAAAAACAACACTTTTCATTGGATGAAAACTTTTTTTTTTCCCCAAACGATGAAAGCCCCACCTTGTTTCTGGATGTTTCAGACTGAAGCTGGCGTCACCATGAAAGCACCACCATCTCGTGGCTCCGTCGTAGTCATTCCGCGACCAATCATGGCAGCCGCTCCCCACCAGAAGCCTGCAGGAGTCGGGGGCCCCCAAAACTTTTGATGAATCCTCAAGGCGGAGGGGACGCTTTCGAGAATGGGGTCCAAGACCTAGCAGACAAGCGTCCGATTTCCAAGGTGTCCCAGGGCCATTTCAGTGGACCAGGCCCAAAAAGGAAACAGCCTGCCGCCATTTTGAGAGTCCTGTGACAGCCGCCTATCGCTGCACCGCAAGAGTGGGCGCAACTCAGCTGAATTGCGGCTTTTGACACAGTGGACCAAAAGCGGACGGAATGGCAACTGAAACGGTAAAGGGGCGCCCCACTACAACAGACGAGACTCCACCTGGAGAGGCCCGTTCACGCCGCCTCCCCCGGGGCGCCCCACGCCGTTATTCGGAGCAGCATTGTAGGATACCAAAACCAGTGCGGCAACTTACTGGACATCACCTTGGTGCCATCGTTCTGCTGCCTTGGAACTATTCGCACAACAGTTTGCTACTGATGACCCACCCCCCGCGACGCCCCACGCCGGATGCCGAAATCAGTGAAATCTGGACGTTGTGCTGCGTTGGGACTATTCGCACAGCCGACCGCTACTTCGTTGTTTTTCCCTAAAAATGTTTATATGTTATTACTGTTTTTGTTTTCTTGTATATATTTATAAGTTATTAAAGTTTTATAATCTTACTACTTTGTTGGAGTGCTATATATTTTTAATGTGACACATAATTGTAAAAACTTTGATGTACAAAGAGTCATCCCTGGAATCTTCCGCTTCAGGCTCGGTCCCCTCCCCAATCACAATACAGGATGGTTTTCAGATAATAGGAACGCGTCTGCTGTGACGGATCTCATCGAGTGTGGGCCTTGATCTACTATAACTCCTTTGAAGAGGGGTGATTCTTTACAGCTGGGGCCATAAACTACATCTGCAGGGCTAGCTGATACCCTAGGACCGGCCTGGACAATCGGACACAGAGGAAAAGGAGTGTCAGAGGGTGCGGTAGTGAATAGGGCGAAAGGGAGGTGTCGGGCGGGCACAGGGTGTGATTCTCAGTGAAGAGCAGCGCAGATGGGGGGTGGTTTATTACCCATGCATAAGACAGAGAGCGGGGGTGACCACTGCCTGGGGGAGATGCTTGCGAGGGTGGGGAGCCATGCTAAGGATCGACAGCGTGCAGAGAGTGGGTCTGGTCAAGGCATCTAAAATGACTGCCGTGCACGACAAAAGTGTGGCATTTGAAAAAAGGCAAGATGGCGCAGACAATGTTTTTCAACACTTCCTGATTTCCTTCGAATCGAACCTTAACAGACGTTGGGGCATATTACCAAAGTTAAGCGATATTTATCCCTAACGATGCTTAGCAACGAATTTTTTACCACTAAGCATCTTCAGAAATTATCGCAGATAAACCTTGCTATTATCAAGGTTTATCGCAAATACGATAAAAAACGACCGCAATGCATTAATATCGCTGAAAACTCAGCGATATTCATGCATTACCGAGCTAATGCTCTTAGCCATGTTATCCACCTCCCATTGGATAACATGGCTAAGAACTGCTCAGGGCAGGTGGTAGCTTTTGGAGATATTCGCGCTTATCGCGAATATTTCCAAAAGTTGGTAATAGGAGATAGCGATGTTAGCGACTGTTTCCAGTCGCTAACATCTTGGCATGCCCACTTTGCATGTCATTAGTGATAAATATCACTCACATGCAAAGTGGGGCCCAAGATGGTCGCTATCTCCTACTAGCCGTCGCTAACTGGTGTTAGCAACAGCTAGGTAATACAGAGATAATTTTATCTCCGCGAAGCGGAGCGCTGTTACAGATATATATCTTGTTTTTGAACGTTAATTTCTCAAAATCCACTGAAGCACATATATTGAGACCTAGCAAAGGCACATCGAGCTACCAGTCCCTACAATTTTGCCAAGTTTCGTGCAAATCCATTCAGCCGTTCGATTATTATTATTATTTTTTTTTTTGCCCCGCGGGGCCCTTTTAAAACCTCCACATCAAACCTAAGAGGTCAAGGAGGATCTACTATGCCCCCTTATGGTCATTTGCCCCTTCGCTTTGGCCCCCTCTTGTCTCTCGATCCTACCGAGAGACAAGATGGCGGCCGCTACGGACTGTTTGCAATGTTTACAGACGCCGGAGAACCAATCAGCTTCGCAAACCTCCGTTACGCGAAGCGGAGCGCTGTTACAGATATATATCTTTTTTTGAACGTTAATTTCTCAAAATCCACTGGAGCACATATATTGAGACCTAGCAAAGGCACATCGGGCTACCAGTCCCTAATATTTTACCAAGTTTCGTGCAAATCCATTCAGCCGTTCGATTATTATTATTATTTATTTTTTTTGCCCCGCGGAGCCCTTTTAAAACCTCCACATCAAACCTAGGGGGTCAGCGAGGATCTACTATGCCCCCTTATGGTCATTTGCCCCTTCGCTTTGGCCTCCTCTTGTCTCTCGATCCTACCGAGAGACAAGATGGCGGCCGCTACGGACTGTTTGGAATGTTCACAGACGCCGGAGAACCAATCAGCTTCGCTTCACAAAGCTCCGTACCGCGTAAAGTCCGCGAACCGGAGCGCTGCCCGGTCCGCTGTTACAGATATATATCTTTTTTGAACGTTAATTTCTCAAAATCCACTGAAGCACATATATTGAGACCTAGCAAAGGCACATCGGGCTACCAGTCCCTACAATTTTGCCAAGTTTCGTGCAAATCCATTCAGCCGTTCGATTATTATTATTATTATTTTTTTTGCCCCGCGGGGCCCTTTTAAAACCTCCACATCAAACCTAAGAGGTCAAGGAGGATCTACTATGCCCCCTTATGGTCATTTGCCCCTTCGCTTTGGCCTCCTCTTGTCTCTCGATCCTACCGAGAGACAAGATGGCGGACGCTACGGACTGTTTGCAATGTTTACAGACGCCGGAGAACCAATCAGCTTCGCAAACCTCCGTTACGCGAAGCGGAGCGCTGTTACAGATATATATCTTTTTTTGAACGTTAATTTCTCAAAATCCACTGGAGCACATATATTGAGACCTAGCAAAGGCACATCGGGCTACCAGTCCCTAATATTTTACCAAGTTTCGTGCAAATCCATTCAGCCGTTCGATTATTATTATTATTATTTTTTTTGCCCCGCGGGGCCCTTTTAAAACCTCCACATCAAACCTAGGGGGTCAGCGAGGATCTACTATGCCCCCTTATGGTCATTTGCCCCTTCGCTTTGGCCTCCTCTTGTCTCTCGATCCTACCGAGAGACAAGATGGCGGCCGCTACGGACTGTTTGGAATGTTCACAGACGCCGGAGAACCAATCAGCTTCGCTTCACAAAACTCCGTACCGCGTAAAGTCCGCGAACCGGAGCGCTGCCCGGTCCGCTGTTACAGATATATATCTTTTTTTGAACGTTAATTTCTCAAAATCCACTGAAGCACATATATTGAGACCTAGCAAAGGCACATCGGGCTACCAGTCCCTACAATTTTGCCAAGTTTCGTGCAAATCCATTCAGCCGTTCGGGCTAAAAGTGAGGCCAACCGCCCTATGGAAAACTCAATGTTAAAAACACGTTTTGGGACCCCCCTTTTTTCTCAGCCCCCCCTTGACCAACACCCCCCAAATTTTCAAGGGCTGCTCAGAAACAAAATGTGCCATTTTCCTGAAAATTTCAGCCAATTCCGTCCACAAACGCCAAAGTTATTAGACATAGAATTTTCAAAAATCCCATAGAGAAAAAATCCTAACTATATATACCTACTGGCGACCGCCAGTAGGTAATATGTATGTATATATATATATATATATATATATATATATATATATATATATATATATATATATATATATATATATATATATATATATATATATACCTACTGGCGGTCGCCAGTAGGTATATATAGTTAGGATTTTTTCTCTATGGGATTTTTGAAAATTCTATGTCTAATAACTTTGGCGTTTGTGGACGGAATTGGCTGAAATTTTCAGGAAAATGGAACATTTTGTTTCTGAGCAGCCCCTGAAAATTTGGGGGGGTTTTGTCAAGGGGGGGCCGAGAAAAAAGGGGGGTCCCAAAACGCGTTTTTCCCATTCATTTTTCCATAGGGCGGTTGGCCTCACTTTTAGCTCGAACGGCTGAATGGATTTCCACGAAACTTGGCAAAATTGTAGATATTGTTTGCCCGATGTGCCTTTGCTAGGTCTCAAGATATGTGCTCCTGTGAATTTTGAGTAAATTAGGTTTAAAAAAAGATATATATCTAGAGCCGCGCCCCGGTGCGCGTACCGGGGAGCGCTTCGGGCGCGCCACGCGACTTGCGCACGGCAAGCTGATTGGTTCTCGGGTGTCTGTAAACATTCGAAACAGTCCGCAGTGGCCGCCATCTTGTGTCTCGGTAGGATTGAGACACAAGAGGTGGCAAAAATCAAAGGGGGAAATGAGCAAAAGGGGGCAGGGTACACCCCCCTGGCCCCCTAGTTTTGATGTGGGGGCCATAAAAGGGTCCCGCGGGTAAAAAAAAAAAAAAAAACATCGATTTTCGCGGGGGGAGCGCCCGGTACGCGCACCGGGGAGCGTACGGGGGAGCGTACCATGGAGATAAAAAATGACAGACTTTTTTTTTTTTTTTAAATAGCATTTTTTTATAAATTGGAGGTAGTTCTGAAAAGAACTTTTTTTTGTTTTTGTTGTTTTATATTTTTTTAGACTTTTTAAAACGATTTTATATTTTTTTTGGATTTTTGTCAGGGGAAAAACAAAAACAGGGATTCCAAAACTGCTCAACAGGAGCAAAAATATGTGAAAATTTAGGGACTGGCAGTGCAGCGGTGTTGCTGTTTCTTTAAGGCAATGAGTTCAACACTCTGCTCCCCATAGCAGAGCAGTTCGTCACACTCCGTGCACAGAAATTTGATGCCTGCAAACACCGGCTGTATGTTAGGGACCATTCTTCCACGGGGTGGTCCCGAAGGTGTTGCTCCACCAGTGGAGGTGCTGCCGCCATCTGTGGGTAAATTCCGTGCCAGCTCTCTGACACTCTCCCTGGCAAAGTTGTTTGGGTGTCTTCTTTTGACATGCCTGATTAAATTGGCATTTCCAAAACTATATTTTTTCAGAGGATTGCCTCTGGATAAAGTACTACCACATATTTTGCAGGTTACTTTTGGAGCATTGACTTTTTTTTGTCCTTCAGGGATGTCATAGAATTTCCAGATGAAATGGTCTTTTTTCTTCTGCTGAGGAGGGTCCTCATCTAAAAATCCATCGGAATCACTGCTGGATGACTCTCTTGCAGCCATTGCTGTAGATCAGGAAAGTAGGAGATGAAGACAGTACACAGAACAGCTCTTGCTCTCTCCAAGTACAAAGCAATAGTGAGAGAAATGGGTGGGTTTCACACAATTTGGAAAAAAAAAAGTTCTGAACCAATGAAAAGTGTTATTTTAAAGTCACATGGTTTGACGCGCTTACGCTACGCGCCCCGGGGCGCGTCCCGGGGCGTGTTTCATAAGCGCATCGGGGCGTTTACGTTGCGCGATCGCATGCGCTTCCGGGTGCGCTTACGCGGTGCGTCATAAGACGCATCTCGCGGCTACGCGATACGTGTCTTATGACGCAAGGCGTGGCGGCTACGCAATACGTCACGATGTTGTTTTCGTTCACGGCAATAGCGCTATCGGGACGCTCATCGGTACGCGCCCCGGGGCGCGCCGCAAGATTGCGCTTACCCGTGCGTTCACCGGTCCGCGTCCCGGGAGCGCACCGAAAAGAATAAAAAAAAAAAATGACATAATTATACAATATAAAATTCGCTTTAAAATTTATTATTTTTTAAAACTATAAACATTTGCTATTAAAAAACCATTGAAATTCACTGAAAAAACCATAGGTTATAGACCATATATAGTTAGGAATTAGCATTTACAAAACCTTGAAAATTCACTGAAAAAACCATAGGTTATAGATCATATATAGTTAGGAATTAGCATTAACAAAACCTTATTTTACTCACACAAAACCATTGAAATTCCATATATAGTTAGTTGCACTAACTATATATCGCGCACCCGCAATCCACTGCTGATGATGTCACATATTACATCATTCATGACATGGTCAGTGACATCACTGATGACATCACTGATGACATCTCAAATGACATCACTGATGACATCACTGATGACATCTATAACCTTAGATACACTCAGTGTAAACAGACACTCACAGACTGTCACTCATCCATGGAGTTACTCACACACCTAGTCAGTCTTGCAAAGAATCAATCACACCTCCATTTCCTCAACTATATAGTTATACACACCTTACTTATTGAAACATATACTAACACATATTTACTCTGTTATACAATCCCTGATACAAGTTCACAATGATCCATACAGCCACTCACACATTCACTGGCTCTTATGCACAGTTATTTATATATGTCAACTCTCACATGTACTGTGTTTTACATATGTACTTACTTTGACATGTAGCACTGAGATATCCATTCACTCACCAATACACTCATGCACACAGTCAACCGCCCATACAGCTGTTTCCACATGCACTTTTGAACCCATACATCTAGTGAATCAACTGCTCACACATCTATGCACAGAGTCATACACCTCCCAGACACCCACACACTCTCAGTCTCCCATACAAATACTTGGGCAACCAATCAATAACCCATATAGTTAGTCATATAGCTAATGATCAACACATGCATCAGATTACAGAACAACAGACACAATGATGCACAATTTAAAACAGTTTAGTCACTAACCCATGCACTCAGTGAGACACATTTAATCACTCACTTATACAGTCAGTCATGCACCTACTAAATCCTTCATCCAGACACTTATACATCCACTCATTCTTCAATATGTAAGACATATTTTAACTTTACAGAAACATACAGTCACTGGATGTTGTCATCAGTGATGTCATCAGTGATGTCATTTGAGATGTCATCAGTGATGTCATCAGTGATGTCACTGACCATGTCATGAATGATGTAATATGTGACATCATCAGCAGTGGATTGCGGGTGCGCGATATATAGTTAGTGCAACTAACTATATATGGAATTTCAATGGTTTTGTGTGAGTAAAATAAGGTTTTGTAAATGCTAATTCCTAACTATATATGATCTATAACCTATGGTTTTTTCAGTGAATTTTCAAGGTTTTGTAAATGCTAATTCCTAACTATATATGGTCTATAACCTATGGTTTTTTCAGTGAATATATATATATATATACACACACACACACATAATGTATAAAATTTGAATATAGGTTGATAAGGTATTCCGCTGTTCAGCAGCTCGCCTTCTGTTTTCACTGATTTCAGGAGCAGTGTGGTGTGTGGATGTGTGACTCGCGGGGCTATGGGCCCCACCGATGAGTAAAATAAGTCAGCTCCTGGGTTAAGTGCGATGGGTTGGGAGGGTTGTTTGAGAGCCGCGCTGGATCAGTAGCTCTGCGAGAGGCTTGGAAGCTGAGTCGAAGCGAGTAAGCTCAAACAGAACTCTGGCAGTGGCATTTTGCATAGTTTGCAGTTTTTGAAGACTACGCTTGCTTGCACTGGTAAGAAAGGTGTTATATAGTCCAGTCTTGAACCAATGAAGGCTGTGACCACTGTTTTCCTGAGCTCTAAAAGTATGAGCTGAAGTATTTTATTCAGGATTTTTAGGATGAAAAAGCAAGTTGCTGTGGTATGGTTGATCTGGGATTCGAAGGAGAGCCTGGAGTCACACAGAACTCCAAGGTTCTTAGCCTTGTCAGCTGGTGTTGGGGGAAGGCCCATGTGACTCGACCACCAGTTGTCTGACCAGACAATAGTTGCCAAAAAGCATAACGTCCGTTTTGAAGTGTTAAGTTTAAGACAGTTTGTCTGCATCCACTTCCCTATGTGGCTCATACAGCTTTTGAACCGGGAAGCAGTGTCTGCGGACGAGCTGTTAATGGACACTTTGATTTGTGTGTCATCCGCATAAGACAACAGCGTGTATCCAAAGGTTTTTATCAGTTTGGCCACCGGGGTGACGTAAAGTTTAAAAAGAGTGGGGCTCAGCGATGAGCCTTGCAGCACTCCACAAGGGAGTGAGAAGTCTGGGGAGACAAATGGATCGAGTGCCACTGATTGTGTCCTGTTCGACAGGAAGGATCTGAGTAGGAGTGTTTTGTCCCTGATTCCCAGCGAGGCAAGACGTTCTATCAACACGTCGTGGTTGAGTGTCGAATGCCGCTGAGAGATCTAAAAGGATAAGAGCAAAGCTCCCACCTTTATCAAGGGTTAGCCTAAGTTCCTCGGTAGCTGTAATTAGGGCCAGTTTGGTACTGTGGTGGGCCCGGAAGCCAAATTGCGAGTGATCTAGGATATCACCTTCCGCAAAGTATTTTATAGCCAAGCAGAAGATTGTTTTGATGATAATCAATGTCAGAAGGCAGGTGTGTATGGGCTCAAATAAACACATTTAGAAAGTCAGAACAAAATTAAGATCCCATTGGGGCTTAGTGTAAGGTTTAGGGGGAAATGTACTTCAAACCATTCAAGAAACTAGTCACAACAGGTGGCAACCGCATGAACGCTGAGATGGCAGAAAGATACCTTTTAACTGTATGCAAACCAGGGCATTACCAGGCAATGGATAAGGCAAGCAAGGAGACTTTAGACAAGGGTTCAGACAGAGGATCCACAGATTTGGCAGTGCACCAAGCCACAAATTTGTTCCATCAGCAGGCATATACCGTTCTTGTTGAGGGACAATTAGCTGCCAGAATGACATCATACACTTCGGAAGGGAGGTCAAATACGCTCATCTGTCACTGCTCAATCTCAATGAATGTAGATGGAGAGTGTGCAGGTTTGGGTGCAGGACCCTGCCTTGTTGCTGCAACGCAGATACTCTTGAAGGGGCAGCCTGATTAGAGGACAGATGCTTATGCTCAGGAGTTCAGGATATAATACTCTCCTTGTCCAATCCGGAACAACCAACATGACTTGAACTCAGTCATTTCTGATCTTCTTGCGAACTATTGGCAGGAGTGATATCGAGAGAAAGGTGTATAGGAGTCCTGATCCACTTGAGACAAATTGTGTCTCCGAGCAAGTGCTGCCTGGAAACTCAAGCGTGCAGAAGTGCGAACATTGGGCCTTCTTGGCAATGGCGAATAAATCCAATCAAGGTTCTCGCACACTCTGAGGAGACTTTGCACCACCTCCTGATGGAAATGTGTGGTGTTCTGCACCTTCTTTTTAAACCACAGGATCCTGGTTCTGGATTGTGGTGAAGGTTGCCTAGCACTGTTTGAATTGAGAAGGCAGTTGCTCTTGACCAGCTGCTGGGTGGGGTCTCTGTATTACTGCTCACTGAAATAAAGTCTCTCTCTTCAACTTCTTAAGCCTGGACTGCAATTTGTGAGAGACTCCCTGCCACAAAACGCCATTCATGATCCGAGAGGCATCAACACCAGAGTTCATCTGCTCTGGTGTTCAGTCAGTCTTCCAGATGTTGAACCACCAGGAAAATCCAATGACGTTCCAGCCATGTCCAGACATGCAGTGCCTCTTGACGGCCTCACCCAGAGCAGCTTGTTGCAATACCACATGGCTGTGGCCTTGTCCATAAACACCTGAACCTACCTCCGCCTGATGGAAGGAAGAACGGCTTTCAATGCCAGGTGAATAGCTTTCAGTTCCAACACGTTGATGTGGAGCAGAGACTGGGCCACTCACGGATGGCTTTTAGATTCATAGTCCTGCAATCCGGGCAGTTCTGTGTGCCACAGACCTCAAAACCAGTTGGTTTCTTCAGAGACATACTCCCAAAAACATTTTTTTTTAAAAACACATTAGTCGACGTTAACAAACTGTCAAAAATTCTGTCACAAAACAAATGAGGAGAGCTTGTCAAAGCACTGGGGTGGAGCCTATGTAGGCACTGCCCACATAATTTTCCGTGTGGATGATGCTGATGAACCACATGGAGCTGAATAATGACATCTAACAGATCCAGTTTGACACCTGTGGGAACTAGAAGTCTTTTACCAGATACATTTTACTTCCATACCTATAAAATGCATGGTTTAATTACTCCATATGTCACAGGTAATAATGCAAAGTGAAACAAGCTCGCTGTAGTTGCCCAGGTACAGAGATGCTGGATTACACAAAAACACCAGTGCACGTTATAAATGCATTCCCAGAAGATTGTCCAAATGCCGGTCTCAGACTGATAGTGCTGCAATATTAAAAGCAATATTGAACACCCCCTTTCCAGGAAATGGCATTCGAAGAGTGTGAGTGCACACTACTGAACCAATACCAGAATTCAGAACAGTTTCTGATAGGTATAGGATAGCAATGTCAGATAAAGACTCAAAAGGTGGGCCAACGACCACACATTTCTCTTAGTTATGAAGCAGTGTACCCACAAGCAGCGCACAGTCTGCATAATATGAATCAAGTGATTAAAGATGGTCTTACCTTTGCTGCTTTCACCATTGTGCTGCCAAGCTCCTCAATTTCATCCTCACTACCAAAGACACTGTCAAAATCTTTGTAGGACCACCCATCAAACAAGATGCGAGGCACTGGCAGAAAGAGAAAAAATTACATGAATGACAAACCTTGGAGTGATTCACTGTACTTAAACACCCCCTGGAAACTGCATCCCAAACATAGGAAGATAAGTGAAAAGCCGATCAATCTGTAATGCAAGCCTAGACAATACTGCAGCTTTTAGAATGGTATTGCATTCTGTATGACAAGTGCAGGCATCCTGTTCCCCAGAGAATGAGTCTTTCATTCTATGTAACAAGCATAGAAAGGACTGCAGCCCCTAAAATTAGTTAGATTATAAGCATAGAGAGCCAAGACGCCCTTAAAATGAGCCACGCGTTCTTCATGATAAGTATAACTTATCCTGCAGTTTCATGGCTTGACCTTGCATTTTAAATCGAAAGCTCTGGGAGGAAGCATTGCCTTCATGAGAACTGATCATGTACTATTTACGACAAGCATAGGAGAGCCTAACATTCCTGAACATTTGCACAGTACTTAACCCTAGGCTGCCTTGCATCCCTGAGAACTGGCTAAATGACAAGTATAGTAGACTGGAGAAGATGTTTTGCCGCTAAAGTTAAAATTACATTTTGACGTCCATTTCCTGCAACTTAGTCTCTTCTGCTTGCCGAAGAAATAAAGCAATATCTCCTTGGAGCACTTAAGGCAACCCCCTAATATTGCTTGCTTGCTCTAACTCTCCCGAAGTACAGGGGACCTAACAGCCCAAGGAAAGGCAATGCACGCTGGACAGAATACATGGAAGTGACCATACTCAACAGTACGAAGGGCAACTCCAGGGTAGTTAGGCCTGATTTACAGATATTGCCGCAAGCCAATCAGATTTTAGAACACGGACTGATCTGTGGCCCCATCTGCATTCTGCAACATAACTGGTGTACTGATCAGTCACATCACAAACTGGCATGAAGTCACAAAAACTCCTGTTTTCATAATATTTATGAGGCAGGAATTCCATAGGGACTCACTGCGGATTGTTGCAAATGCCTCAGCCTCCTGCGAGTCGCAATCGTGGCAAGTCCTACAGTTGGTCATTTGTACAATGTGGCTTGCTCTTTTGAAGTCTATAAGCATCTGATTTTGCAAACTGCAGGCTTTGCAATCACAAAAAGGCTTAGAGCAGCAGACCCTCAACGCCTAATGGAAAAGACACATTCTGAGAATGACAACTAGTGAGTTGTAGGCAAGAGGAGATTTCATTCGACTAAGGAGATCAGACTGTCTTTTGTCAAAACTGCAGGTGTTTATTCTTATGAAACAGTACCTGGGGAACTTTTTTTGAATTATGAAACTGAGGCTATAAAGGTTTGATGAGACCAGTTTAAACTTTGTGTTTATATTTTGTATAGTACATTTTATTTCTTTTTTTTTAAACTGCAGTATTTCTCTGTCCAGATGTCAATTGTTAGCCTATGTTTGTTCCTATTTTATGTGTAACTGCTATACTATGTAAATTTAATGAAGATGTTCTTCTTGCAATAACAATAAAAAAGTTTAAAAAAAAAAAAAAGAAACAGTGAAAAAGACTTTCCACACAACTCTGCAAAAGTAAGGAGCAGACCAACAACTTTACATAGAAGCAATCGCAAAGCAAGCTCCACGCCAAGCGGTGCATGAGCAAAAAAAGAATTAAAGGTAGTTTTAAGTGACGCCATCTTATTTCGGATACCCTTCTAGAGGAAACCCACGAATGAAAGCAAGGATGAAGCCAACAAAGTGCAAAGTGACTCACCTATTTGAGTGTTTTGGGAATTTTTCTTGACATCCTTTATCCATCCTGCCAAAAGAGAGAAAGAGAAGTTACAGTGAAAGGAATGTTCTAGTTAGGATTGCAGCCCCATATCCTCATCAACTGTCACAGGTCTGAGGCAGATCTAATCAACGCCCCCAGCATGGAAGACTTACAGTCCAAGAATTAAGTCAAAGGCACACACAGACACGAGAATCTGAATTCCACATTTTTAGTTCATGTATTTTGTTGAACCCAAAAGAGCAATTCCTTTTGCTTCTGCGATAACTCTCTAGACCCATGAGAATCCTCCTAAACCCTAAGGCTGCTGCCACGTTTCTGCACATGATATCAAGTAGGGGCCCATCACATGGCTTAAAGTAAAAAAATTAATATATATATATATAAATAAAATATAAAAAACACGCTATGAGTTGGCCACCTTTGACCGCATCATGGGGCTTTTTTCCTATAAGCCATGTTGCACAGTTTTGGGAAGAGGACGTGGTGGGAAAGGGGCAAAACAGAAGGGACAGTTGGTGGAAGATGGAGGGGCTGGTAAAAAAGAAGGGACAGTAGAAGGAGGGTGGGTGGTGGTTGAAACACAACAGACAGAAGGGGAAAAGTGGGTGCCCCATGGTAGAGGAAATCAATTTGTTTTTATTGAAAGTTAAGAAATTGTTTATTGTAGGACAATATTGGATATCAACCACATACCACTGTGATTTTTGTTTTTGTTTATGGGAAATCCTTGTATTTAACGTGCATATTAGGACACAATAAGTTTAACTGTTTTCTAAAATAAAAAAAAAGGACTCATAACAGTAGGTTCACTGCAGTCAAGCACAGAGGCCGTGGTTGAACCCAGCGCGCCCAGCCCGACTGGCAATGGATCTTGGGTGAGGAGTTAAGAATTCAGAGGAGCCACTGTGGAAGTGCTCTTTTGTTTTCCCTATAACCAGGACTGCAAGTAAGTCACTTCTAAGTTAACTTTTCCTTTAGGATGGCTTAATAATGCAAATATCTGTGTTTCACAACGGCTAGTAGGATGAGGGGATCGGATAGGGGAAACACAACGGGCAGCGTGATGAGGTAGAGGGAGTGCAGACACATGCACTCTACATAGTGCATTGTGCAAAAGTTTAAAAAAAAAAAAGTAGCCAAAGGAGGCAGCAGCCAGTGAAAGGCCACTGTTCGCAGATAGGAAGCTGTACTTGGTCCATGATCCATGACAGGGACAAACCGAGAAGCTCCAGGAGTATGCAGAGGTCAGGACGAGGCTCTGGCCCATAAGAGGCAAGGAAACTAGAGTGACATAGGAGAAAACCAATGGTAAATAAGAGGCGCGCTCTAAGCGCGTTTGAAGCATTTTTTTGCTTACAAGAGATTTTGCAAGCGCTGTGAAGGCAACCTAATAATAAAGTTCGCCAGTTGGGTAAGAAAAGTATTAATGTTCTTATGCAACTTTCGTACCATGTGAGAATAAAACACAAGTAAATTAGCCAGTTCTGTCACATTAGATGGGCTTTTTTACGGAAAGAATACTATAGCACAAATTAACATCTAGCATAAGATCAAACTCTATCAATCTCATTTGACATGGTCACTATTTGAAACTTTGCAGCTAGAGGACAATGCTTCACTACATAGTGCCTGTTCCTTTTTATTCAATGTGTTTGCCTAAAAATAATCTCACTTCTTCGTGTGTCCTGTTCAACAATTTGGCAAAAACACTACTCTATTGACGCTATGGAATACCGATTGTTTATCTGTGCACGCCCATTTGACTTCCAATCATGCAGTTTATTTCTTTAGTACCACAATTAAGATGTGTCTGCATCATTTCTACAACCTTTCAGCCCAGTAATCTGGACTACTTTACATATCCTAAAATACTTGAAGACGGTGCTATCGAAATATAATGCCAGAAGGGTTCGATCTTAGAAATAGCAAACAAGAAGCAGGCAGATTAGTGTGCAGTGGGAATTTTTGCCAAGTGTGATTCTAAAAAGCTTGTTTCAAGCTACATAGATTAAAAAAAAAAAAGCCTAAAAAGCTTTTCTGTTGACGGTGTGCAAAACGTCTGTGTAGTGAAAATATCAAAGGAAAACTTCTGAAAGAGTCCAATGAAGGTGGGAGGGGCCAACTGCTTGCTTGGTGTTCTAGTGCATTATGCTATTTGAATTTAAGGTTCACAGATCCAAACTAGGAAGTCAACTGCGACTTCAGTCAATCTCAATGATCACCCTGTGACAATTAGTTTCATCTAAATCCAGAGGCCAATTCAGAATGATCAATGGGAGTGTCATGCAGACTGGCTAAAACTCCAGTGTACCAAACATGGCGGCTTGTGACCAAAGACATGTGTCTGAACGTCGGGGCAGTCTGTCTGGCTTTGTGGTTTAGGTAAGCCATGGATGGTGGGGTCCATAACACATGATGTGTGACAACGTCTGTGCCCTGCCGCAGGGATCACTGCAGGGTTTTCCTGTCTCTGGATGCAGAAGCAAAGCATGGGCACTGCAGATCTGCAAGGTAATCTGCATCTGCTAATAAGACCTGAAAAAGCTGTGCCGAAAACCTACACGTGTCTAGTCACCTACCGAATATCACTTATTTCAAGACACCACAAATTCCTACTCAGTTTTCTCTCAATGAGGGAGACAAGTTCCAGTATAGTTGGAAAATGTATATACAAAAAACAGACTACAGGCTTGATATTTTTCATCTAAATAAAAAAATAATGCATTATTCTATGATGGTATAATTTAAAGCCCTGCTGATATCTTATTACAACGACAGTTTCATTCACACGCAGGGTAACGTATTTCAATTGCGAAAGATCCAACGACTGTGTCAAACTTTACAGTACTCCTCGGATAATTTTTGATGTGTTACAGTTCAAACAATCCCTCATAAAATGTAAAAAATAAAGCTTTGTGAACAAAATAAGGCAAAAATATTTAAGGTTGTACATTCAGATTAGGCAGCGCACAGCTGCGAGAGTAATTTGTTTCTCCACACCAGTATAGCTCATTCAGACAGTTATAGAAGACTTAGGTCTTTCATATAGCAGGGAAGAGGTGGACGCTCTCCTAGGAGATGCCACTTTGTTTGCTGACCCTTCGACATCCCAGACCATCTCCCAAACAACGGAGTGGGACAAATTGGGAGAACTGAAAAGAAGCCGTATTAGAGCAATCCTACATGGGACAATGCTTAAACAGTATCTATTGAAGAATACGGCACCTAAGGGACTTTTGGTGACCAACGCTCCCAGAATCTTCCTGGATGATGCACTATTCAGGAAGGAATGGGCTCAAATAGCCTGGCACTGTACGCGGGACTGGGCTATTCTAATAATAAAAACTGCGTTACGGTTATCAGAGGCGATTCAAATAGAGATTCAGATCACAGAAGCCCATTTTAAAGCCACTCTTACGGGTTATAAAAAGAGGCTGGATGATTTAAATAAAGAGCTGAATGACTACAAAGAAAATCTGGCACAGTCTAAAGGGCAGAAGTTACAGAAAGATTTTTAAAAAATGGTCCTATGAGAAGGTTTATCCTTACTCCATTCCAAGTTATGTTCCATCAACCAAAACAGGTTACCAATCTGACAATTCTGATGATTCTCAATCTAGTGGTTCTAGCACAGGCAGTACCAGTAAAAAGAACAGAGGGAGAGGCAGAGGTCGTGGCGGATACAATCTCAATTGGCAACCGTATCAACAGAATGAACCATCCTTTCAAAACCCGTATCCCCACCAATCACCTTTCCCCCCAATGTTAGGCTGGAATCAACCTTATGGCCATTTACAGCCACCCTTTTTCCAGCCCCCAATGTTCCAACCTCCTTTTTTAGGGAGGGGCCGGGGCAACAGGGGAAAGAGAAAGGAACCAACCAGGTCCATTGGGACCAGGACGAAGTGGTTGGCGACAACACGAGGAGCAAGACCGCAGACCAGAGACCGGGTCCAAGCAACCAGAGAGTCTAGTTATCAACCTGACTGATGTCACTCTAACAGAGGATGAGACCAGAATACTGGAAAAGGGATTGGGTTTTGTTCCCACTCCGGGTTTCGATCTATTCAAACTACGGTGCGAACTGACTGATTTCTTTCGAAAACTAAGATTAAAGAGTTTTTTTGAAAGACAAGTGACAGAATCGACACAGAATATCCAGGGGGATACCAACTTTAGATCAAAATCTACTTTTACCCCCCCACCACACAGTATTCCTCCAGAAGTACTGGCTTTTGAACAGGCTGTGATCAAAGAAGTTGAATCTATTAAGACCCCCAGCCCGTTTAAAAATCTAACAGCAGGTGAATTTAAAGCCATACAGTCACTACAGAAAAAATCTAATATCGTGATCAAGAGTGCGGACAAGGGGGGAGGCATAGTTATTCAGCATAAAAATGCTTATGATCAAGAATGTAGGCGATTGTTGAGCAATGAAACCAACTACATCCTACTAAGAGAGGACCCCTCAGAAAGTCTAAGAATTGAAATAACAGAACTGGTGATGTCAACAGAACAGAAAGGATGGGTCACGAAACAGGAGGCTGATTTTTTGACATTTTCAGAGGGGAAAATACCCTATTTTTACACTCTTCCTAAAACACACAAAGGGGTTTTACCGCCACCAGGGCGACCAATTGTGTCGGGACTGGGATCTTTACTTGAACCTTTGTCCAAATACTGTGATTTCTTCTTGAGACCAATTGTAGAAGCTACCAGTACTTACATTAAGGACACCAAAAGCCTCCTTGCTTTATTGGAAACCGTAACCCTACCAGATGGTCAATGTCTCTTGGCAACATTAGACATTGAAAGCCTCTATACGTGTATTCCGCAAGATGCGACCATTGAAGTAATCACCAACATCTTAGATACTTGCACATGGGATTATCAGACATCGAAGTCCTTTGTGGTTGATTGTGCTTCTTTAGCCCTTAAAAGAAACTTTTTCCAGTATGTAGACCAGCTATATCTACAAGCCACAGGTACCTCGATGGGCAGTACATTTGCCCCGAGTGTGGCCGGCTTGTATGTCTTCAATTTTGAAGAAAAACATGTTTTACCACCTGAGAATCCGTTTGCAGATAACATCCTTCTATGGCAAAGGTACATAGATGATGTGCTGCTGGTTTGGAAAGGGAGTAAAGAAACACTCAGTTCTTTCTTTGACTGGATCAATGACCGGGATCCACATCTCAAATTCACTTATGAATTTCATGAATCTACAGTAGTGTTCCTAGATGTGACTATTTTCCGAGTTGGCATGAGGCTAAAAACAAAAACTTACCACAAACCAACCAGCAAAAATAATCTCCTACATTATACCAGCTTTCATCCGCAGCCACTAAGGGAGAATTTACCCTTTGGACAGTACCTCCGTATTCGGAGGAACTGCAGTGCAGTGGAAGATTATAAAGAACAAGCAAAGGACCTGACTGTGAAATTGCACAATCGAGGCTACCCAGAACACCTTCTAACAAGGAGTTACAAAAGGGCAAGAAATCAAAACAGAGACTCCTTGCTAGAAGAAAACCCTATCAATGAGAATAGGGAGGTTCCCCTTACGTGCGTCACTACATTTAATTCAGCCTCTAATGTAGTGAGTCGCTGTATCAATAAACATTGGAGAATCCTCACCTCTAGTAATTGTAACTGGGACAAACCACTCTTTTCCTATAAGAGAGCGAAGAGCCTGAAAGACTCTTTAATCCACACAAGCCCCCGTAAAACGCAGGAATCCGCTCAAAGTGTTTTGAATGCATGGGGTCTACCACCTGTAGTGGGACACTATCCTTGTGGTAGTTGCAGCGTGTGTCCATTTACAACTAGTTCCAAAACTTTACAACTAGAACCCAACAAGATCTGGGAACAGAGATGCCACACAAATTGTAACACGACCAACGTTGTCTATCTAATAACCTGCCCCTGTGGTCTGAAGTATGTAGGAATGACCAAAAGGATGGTCAAACTGCGCATATGCGAGCACAGGAGTAGCTTCAGATGTGGCAAAAGCAACACGAAGATGACCGCACACTTTAGAGAATACCAACATTCTCCTAGTGATATCCACTGGACAGTGATTGAACACGTGCAGAATGGGAATGAACAAAAATTGTTTGAGCAGGAGCAAAGATGGATATACCGTTTGATGTCCCATGAAAGGGGACTCAATGATGATATCCCCTGGGGTAGCGTAATGAGATGAGACCCACTAAATAACTGTATAAGCCTTATGAGAATATGTATATCTACCAACTGGAGATTCTGATTGGTTTTAAACCCTAATTTTGGCTTTGGTTTTGGAGTAAAATCTTTCTTTAAGCAAGCATGCATCAATTTATCCAGGTGTAGATTTAATGACTTCGATAAGACATTTCGGGGCTTGAAAGTATCTGTTCACATATATTTGTTCAAAAACAAGGTCAGCATTCTAGCCTTTTCCGTATAGCCCTTACCGGAAGACGGGGTTTATTACTGAACTACGTTACCTGAATAAAGGGACTTCCGTTTATCTTCCACCATTCGGGCTCATATGGGTATTGACGTCCTACAGGATTTCAAAGATTCACACTATTTGTCCTATAAGGTCGTTATAAATGAGATTACGAATTTGGATAATCGGCAGAATTAGCACTTGCAATATTGCCGGATTTGCGATAGAAGTTGATCCTGTTCCGGACATGTGACCCGTGACGCTGTCACGTACACGCAAGGCGGTCCTCAAAGACGACCACGGCGCCATTGCGATGTTCATCCGGACACCAGTGAAATCAACACTAGGTTCCAGGCGGCGAGTCGTCCGTTTGAAAGTAAGAGCATTTTCTTTCCTGCGTTTATATCGGGGTGAACATCGATAGTCCTCTGTGTTGAAACTACTACACTAACTACACGGAGGGCAGATGTTAAATAACTCGCGCCTTATGTGTTTGTCTCTTATAGTTAAAACGTGGCGTGAAGAATTTGCAGAACTGCGTGTCCATGTGGCACGTTGTTTTTTCAAACGAAGTAAGTGTCAATAACATGTTTCCCCTCCGTTTCCCTAGTTTAAAACTGTTCTGAGTGATTTGTTCCGTAAGACCCTTGGATAAGAGGTCAGAGGACAATAATTTTTATGAGCTAACGAAAGGTGTTTTTGAGATGACAGTTTAAATGCTTGAATATTTGCGCCTTTGATTAGAAGGGCGATTTAAACAGCAGAACTTCTGCCTAGTCATTATGATCAGTGATAATCCTAACAAGCGACAGATAGCATAACTTGGTAACTGCTGATATATAATGGTCAAATAACGGATATAGCTACATTTATACAATTGTTTATTTACAGATTGTTTCCGGGCTATTTGCTGGAAGAATGACTGCGGGTAAAACCGTGAGTTTTCTTGAAGGAGAGTATCAAGAATTTTGATTTTCTCAGTGTTCCTCACGGTGTGGGCACACCTTAGTGTGTGTGGACCCCCGGAGGATTTTTTATTTTTTATTTTTGGTCCTGAAGAAAGCTGAGCTGACACAGCATATACAGCAGAAACATGTTGACCTCTCACACAAAGTCACCATGGTTATAATATTAAGCCATTAAGTGATTTTTGACACTTTTTTTATTGTGAACAACTGCCCTTTTAATAAAGTCTGTTGGGGGTACAGTTGGGATCTTTTAACTCACCACTCACTGATCACATATCACACAACCTTTTCACCAGCTCCGCTGCAATTGCAGGCGTTGAAGCACACAGGAGGGATATTTCCCCTCCTGTGACGAACCCTATGATGAAGCATGTCACCACTAGGGTGAGTGAGGGTTCTTTTACAAGATAGTTTCTTTTCTTAGTTCCATTTCCGTCTAGTGTTTTTTTGATCATTAGTTTTTCTGACCAAAGGTTCAGTCCATTCACTGTGTGTTTGTTCACTTAGTTAACCTTGTCTGATAGAATTTTACAATATAAGGCTCTCTTTCGTTGATAGTATAAAAATATTTAAACAAAATTACAAATCCGTTGACTAGGGAAATAGGGTGGTGGAGGGGAAACACCCTTCACGAGTGAATTATATGTTGTGAATTTTCAAGTGCGTCACATCACTTCAGCAAATGTTGTTGCCCAAAAGAAAAAATATGAGGCAACTGGCAGGATTGAAAAAGATTACTTTAAATTCAAAACAGGGCTTGGACAGTGAGGATCCGAAAGCATAGCACGTGGAGGAGATTCCCTGGAGGCAGTTTTTTTCGGGAGAGGAATGTTGGCTGTTCTCATGGACCACATAATATCTATTCAATTGTTTTACAGCATAGGCTTAAACTCCATGAGTATTATTGGACCTCTTTAGAAGTATTAATGTATTAATGCAGGAAAGGAGTGTGATGCAGTGTGTGGTGTCATTTCACCTTCAGAAATATGGCAAGACTCAGAGAAGAGGCTCAGCTTCATGGTTTAAAAAAATGAAAGCCTAGTGTTCAATATTATGATATAGATGGACTTCTAAATTTCAGTTCACATATTTTAAATGGGCCACTTTAAGCCTACATCGTCCTGTAGCTGTTGTTTGAGAAGACAATCAACCATCAACTCACAGAACACCTGGAATGCAACAACCCGCTGGACCCCTCTCAATCTGAATTCCGAGCCAAACACAGCACAGAGACAGCCCTGATCACAGCCACCGATTACATCAGTGCCTTCCTGGACCGCGGCAAAACGGCAGCCCTCATCCTCCTGGAATTGTCAGCCACCTTCAACACCATCTCCTATCACGTCTTGACCAACAGACCCCACCACATTGGTATCAAGGGAGATGCCCTCAAATGGATTGCCTCAAACTTCACCGGAAGAACCCTGAGAATCAGTCTCCCACTGTTCACCTTGGGACCCAAGATCATCTGCAGTGTTCTCCAAGGATCATCCCTCAGACCACCCTCTTCAACACGTACATGACCTCACCAGCCTGCACTGTCAGATCACACGGAATCAACATCATCTCCTACACGGACAACCCCCAGCTCGTCATCTCGCAGTTTGAAGACCCCTCCACCACCAGAGCTAACTTCCACAGATGTATGATGAATGTCGCAGACTGGATGAAGGACAACTTTCTTAAGTTTAAGATGAATAAGACAGCTGTCTCCATCTTTGGGAAAAACACCTCTCCATTGAATGATGCATGGTGACCTACTGAATTCTGCCCATTCCCCGTCCTAACAGACCACGCCTGCAGCCTCAGCAGCATCCTGGACAGCCAGCCCTCCATTAAGAAACCGGTAAACTCAGCCTCATTATCCTGCTTCCACACCCTATGCATGCTCCGTAAGATCCTCAGGTGGCACCCAGAAAAATACCAGAAGGATCACCATGCAGGACCTCATTACCTTGTCACCATAAGACTGGGCTAAGGGAATGTACTCTAAGTAGGAATCACAGCATGCCTCCTGAAGAGACTACAGACAATGCACAGCACAGCGGCTAGACTCATCCTCAAGCTCTACAGAAGATCCCACACCCCACCTCAAGACGCTACACTGGTTCCCGATCCAGAAATATGCCAGTTCAAGATGTTGACAAATGTCTGACTTTCAACCAACCAATCAGACACCTATGATCTGCCTCCATCTTCCTCACATACATCCCCCGGTTCCGAAGATGCAACAGCTCACAGTTGGCAGCCAAAGCTTGGAACAACCTTCCCCTTCACCTCAGGACCACCCCATTGAGCCAGCAATTCAGGAAGGGATTCAAAACCTCGCTGTTCGAATAAGCAGGTCACCGATGCAAACAGCAACTCCAGCGCCTTGAGACACTAACTGGTGATTTGCTGCACTTCACATAATCCTTGATTGACTGATTTGTTGTGTCTCCTTTTTGATTCTAGCAAAATGTTTTTGATGAGACCCTTTAGACATTACACAGTTGACACATCACTTAAAATTCTTCTCAGGTACAAAATGGATGAAGAAAAGTGACAACGCTTCCATTCCAGTAGTCAAATCTATAAAATAAAACAGCATTCAGAAACGAGAAATATTAGTTTGTTATGTATGTAGTTAAAGGTTTCCAATTGCTATTAAATCTGTGTCAATTATGTTTTTTGATGCAAATCATATTCTTAGATCAATAACAACCTAAAATGTTTTAGTGCCCTCAGCAAACAGTATGGTGTGGTTTGTAGACACGTTGTAATGGTAGTTAGTAAGGCAATTATCAGGCAAAGACATCAAACATTAGCACAGGTCACATTTGTTCAAACGCTGCACAAAATAGCAATTTAATGTTGCAACAGTTTAAATGCATACCAGAGATGTCATTAATACTCTTGAAAACAAATGTACAATTGTGTCAAAACGATGGGCCGTTAGCCCGAGTATGCACAGAGTCGGTTTTAATATCTCTGTTTTGAGCTTTAGCCTTAGTCCACAATGCACCATCTATAAACATTCTAAGGGGGTGCTGCATACAACGACTCTATGGAAACAAAATCTGAGTAATGTACCTAAGGGACTGTACAAAGTATTCTAATGTTATGTAAGAGACCAAATTGTACTCCCATTTAGAAATTTGAGCCTATATCTTCCTTTTCCAGAGAGAATAACTCCTCATAGTACATATTAATATTTTGTCAAAGAAAAGATATGGACTCCATCGTCTTCTGAGATAGATACAGTACTATTCGCGTAATACACAGGAGAAGAGAATAATTGTTAACACTTGAGAAAAAAATTTAGAATCCAAAAGTGGATGGAACCTCTAGGAACCTAATAAAGCCACTAAAACAAACCACATCGCCAAATGTGCAGGGCCAGAATGGCGGTAGCGGGCACCGGGCAATCCCCGGTGCCCCGCACAGGTGGGGGGCCGGTTTGGGGCCCCATGGGGGGCGTTTTTGCAGCATAACCAGCCGAGCACTTTGCCAGGGCCGGTTTTGGTTCCCAGTCCGGCCCTGCAAATGTGGAAATATAAGTTTGCACCCTTAGCTGTGAAACATGATTGTTGATAATATCTGGGAGCACTGAATTGTTTCAGATTGGTGCCATGTAGAGAAAGAACATTTATACATTTATTTGCAGAAGTTCCCCAAACATGTAAGTGAGAAAAATAGATTCATTTTTTATTTTTTTATTTTGCTTTTTGGTGGGGAAATCATTTAATCAGCAGATAGGTATTCATAAGTCCACAATTACACAGACACATAAAAAGAGAGGATACTCAAGACATATACCCAAATAAAAGGCTTCATAATTATCAGATTATGCTCAGTACGGAAGGAGTCGAATTAAAAGGTGCCCCAGGTCGCAACTTTCTGGTGTTCTGTTATGTTATAGTATTTGTATAGCGCATGGCTGCTCCAGCATTGGGGCGTCGCAGTTCTGAAATTGAACGCAAAGTGAGGAGACCGAGAGAAAACTAACAGTGGGAAAAAGCCAGGTCTTCACCAGCCTTCTGAAGATCAGGTGATCAGGGTTGCTACGGATGTAGAGAGGGAGGGAGTTCCATATGGCGGGAGCCAACGACTTAAAAGCTCGACCACCCGCTCTGGCCCTCCGTATCCGAGGGATTCTGGCCAAAGGCAGATCTGCTGAGCGCAGTCCTCGTGGGGGTACATAGTAGGAGCAAAAATGACTCGAGATTCCTGGGGCGATGCCTGAGAGGATCTTATGAGTGATACACAGCGTTTTGAATCGTACTCTCTGTTCAAGGGTGTTGTAAATAAAAGTAATCCATTCATGTAGGTTTTTCAGGTATCTTTATTCAGGTAAGATGTTACATAAGAGAGCCCCACCAGGAGCAGCCTCACTTCTGCTCAGTGCATCGCCAACTGACTCTCACACACATGAACATTCCATTCACCAACATTCTCTCACACAGGCTGAGCAGCAGTATACCACATCTCCTTCCTTTAAGGGAATACAAAAACCCTCAGAACAGTATCAGAACAAATGCAAGAAATAAATAACTTAACATAGTTCTGAAAAGGAGCATGAAAAATTAAAGGTGGAGAATTCATGCAGAAAGAATAAAATAGATAGAAAGAGACACAGGAATACACCATCTCCCTTCTTATCACAACACAACCCACACTCTTACCAAAGACTACCAACAAACCAAAGTACCAAAATCATGCAAACTGGCCAGGCAAGCATGAAGAAAGTACAAGGGTGCCAACAACAAACGTGCCAAGAGTACCATCCAGTAAAGAAAAAAAACGTACGTACACGTGGAGGATATCCACACAGAACTTAATAGCATCGCAACACCAAAATTACTGCAAAACTTCCCCCAACAACAAATTGTGGTGTGTTGTGTGAAATGGACTCCACACGGAACCAAAAACACTCCCAATCCAAACCTTGACATGAGAGAAATGTATTGAAAACGGAATAAACAGAAGATATGCACTTCCCCCAACAACAAGTTGGGGTGTGATGTGTGGAAGGGACTCCACATGGAACAAAACACTCCCGAAACAAACCTTGAAGTGCAAGGGAAAGCACTCCCAACGTAAACCTTGACATGGGAGGGAAAAACACAACACTACCGAAGCAAACCTTAATGTGCAAGGGAAGAAAAATGTAATCCATGCAAAATAATGAGTGACCTAGAAATAAGGTAAGTAAACACACATAAGATAATAACAAATGCACTTCCCCTAACAACAAGTTAGGGTGTGATGTGTGGAAGGGACACCACACGGAACTACGGTATATGCACATAAGGTAAGTAAGTGCACACCTGAATATTCAGCACAACATCAAATAAAAGGAACCGTACTACGATGGGTGGTTATACAGCACCAACCCATAACCACGCAAAAGTGGGAAAACAGCAACACAAACAAAAAACTACTATTCACTCAAATCCATACACATGACAATTTTACGTCCCAGGGAACATAACTTCAAGTATACACCAATAAACAATCATCTCAACGTCAAAAGAAAATATAAGTAATCATAAAGGAACCCCCTGCATAAAACAAGCACAGAATAGAATCATCACATATGAAGAACACTAAACAAATAAAGAGTTGAACCTTAGGGGAACAAGGAATCAAGAATGAAACATTAAGGCATTTGAACACAAGAAAAATGAAACACAGCAGAAATAATGAGATGTTGACCACCCGCTCTGGCCCTCCGTATCCGAGGGATTCTGGCCAAAGGCAGATCTGCTGAGTGCAGCCCTCGTGTGGGTACATAGTAGGAGCAAAAATCACTCCAGATTCCTGGGCCGATGCCTGAGAGGATCTTATGAGTGATACACAGCGTTTTGAAATCGTACTCTCTGTTCAAGGGTGTTGTAAATAAAAGTAATCCATTCATGTAGGTTCTTCAGGTATCTTTATTCAGGTAAGATGTTACATAAGAGAGCCCCACCAGGAGCAGCCTCACTTCTGCTCAGTGTATCACCAACTGACTCTCCCACACATGAACATTCCATTCACCAGCATTCTCTCACACGGACACCCCGGCTGAGCAGCAGTATAACAAAGGGGTAGCCAGTGTGGCAGCAAAGGAGGTTGGAAACATGACAGTGTTTAGGGAGGGCAAAGATAGGGCAGGCAGCAGCGTTATAAACGCGTTGCAATCTTTTGGTCATGGATTTGTTGGAACAGAGATGTAGCACGTTGCAATAGTCCAATATGGCCAGGATGGACGATTGGATGATCAGCTGCAGAGTTTGAGAATCAAAGAGACCTAGCATTGGCTTTAGCCCTCGCAGCAGTCTGAAACATTTCCCTGCCACTGATTTGGCGTGGGCCTCAAAAGTGAGGTATTTATCCATCATAATACCTAATTTATTCACCACAGGTTTGGTTACGGGTGGCACTCCAAGAGTAGGAAGCCACCACTCATTGCCCCAGAGATGGGAATCCCTGCCTACCAGAAGGATCTCGGATTTGGCTGAACTTAGCTGCACCTATGTCCTCTTTCAACTCTCTATATCAGTGGCTCTGATCCTTTAGTCCTACTCAGGGGTCACCGGGTCTATAGAAAATTAAATTAAACTAAGAATTAAAAATGTTAAAACGTTCTGCAAATGTGAAGGAATTTGAAATTAGAGGCTGAAAATGAAGTTGGTATCTTTAGCTTGATTTGTTGTACCATCGCATATAAACAGACTAGTATAGATGATGGAAGAGGTGTGGTGCAGCGGCCAGGGTGTCTGACTCCGGACTACGGGGTTCAAGGTTCGATCCCCGGTGCCGGCGGCAGGTTAGCCCAGCACCATGTGACTCTGGGCAATAGCTTGCTTAATCTTCCCGAGGGCCGCCAGCGCCGGGACACCACTTCAGAGGTAGCTGTGCGCTTTACAAATACTGGTATTTCATTTCATTTCAATTGAGCACAAAGGAAAGACTGATATGCTGGAGTTTAGCATATCTTTTTTTTTTTTTTGGTTTCAAGACATTTATTGAGCATTGTCAGGAACACACAGCATCTCGCCAACAACCCGGAGGCCGGCCGCTATCAGAGCATACAGTAATACAAAGCATTTCCAACATGTATTCGTGTTACAACAGTTCTGCCGACAGTTCCATCCAAGTGACAAGTGCAGCGTCTGTACAGCTAAATAAATGAGTCTCGAGGTGTTTTTGTTTTGTTGAACTTTTATATAACCAGTAACACGTGCAGTGTCCCTACAAACTCAGGAGTGGAGGGGGGGGGGGGGGCACACGGGCACCCAGGCGGGCATATCTAATCTCGATAGGCAAAGGGGGGGCGGAGGAGTGGCAGAGGCATGAAGCCACAAAAGAGGGAAGGGCCAGCCACGGTATCGGAAGCAGCGGTTAGCAGGTCCCAGGAACGTCGCGGAGGATGTGATGACCTACATAGGTTCTGAACTGAGGGGGGGGGGCCAGGAGAGGGACAGAGAGGGGGGGGGGATGGGGGGGGGGTAGCGGGGGGGGGGGGTGGGGGGGGGGGGAAGGGGGGGGGATGGGGAGGGGGGGATGGGGAGGGGGGGGGGGAGAGGAAAGGGGGGGGAAGGGAGGAAGCAGCAGACCTAACACGTCATATACTTTAACCCAGGGGCTGTATCGCCAGTCCAAAATAGCACCATCTAAGGATCCTTACTACCCAATTTCAATTGCTGTCAGTCCCAGGCGGGATTGGGGGGAGGGGGGGGGGGGGGAGGGGGGGAGAGGAGGAGTGAGGAAGCAGATAGCACAGCATGCCATACACAGCAGTCCAGGTGGTACATTGCAATACCATGAACACCATCAACAACTTTCCGGTGCCCAACTTCAAGTGCCGGCATCCTCGGGCGGATCAGTTATCAAATAACATTGTAAAGGGGCCCATATATCAGTAGGCCTAGAAGTAGGTGGCAGTAGTTCAGAATAGGTATGCAATTGCTCCTGGCAATACACCATATCACTCATCCAATCCTTGAATTTGGGCGCTCTTCCCCTCCCCCATCTACAGGCCACCCTACGTTTGGCCAATAGCATAGCCAGTGCCACATATTTGCGGTGAGCCGCTTGGAAAGGTGCAACATATCCCAGAAGGGCCACCATAGGGGATGGATCCACCGTCATGTGTATCATTTTAGAGAGGGCCTGAAATACCTGAGTCCAGTATCTATTCACTGCAGGACAACCCCATGCAAGGTGAAGGAAATCAGCTCCCGGGGCCCCACACCTGTCACAGGCATCGGTAGGCCTAAGCTGGAATCTGTGTAGGCGCGCTGGAGTGTGGTACAGCCTGTGCAGGTATTTATAGTGGATTATCCTAAAACGGCTGTTAGACGATATGCGCTCAGTCTGCTGTAGGCAAAATTCCCATTGGGTGTCCGTGAAGGTCAGTGCCAGATCCTGTTCCCATTTCTGCCTAGCGGGCAGAGCAGTGTATGTCGTGTTGACCCGTATAGATTTATAGAGTGCCGACACCAGTTTAATAGGATGGTCGTGAAGCAGCATGTTGTGTAAGGGAGGTAGCACCGGGGGCTCGTTGGGGAAATCAGGCGTGATAGCTTGCAGTCCGTGTCTGAGCCTAACATAATAAAACAAATCCAGGGGCGTCGGGTGGATGCCCTCATAGAAATGTTCCCTAGTTCGGAAGACGCCGGCTAGGTACAGGTCTCCCCACGTAGTGACATTAATCTTTTTCAATAGTTTTTGAAAGCCAGTCTCCTGTAGGAGCGGCAGCTGTGGGTGATAGGCCAGCGGCAATGACGGTGCGTATAGGAAGTGCAAGTCCAGCCGAGACACAACAGAGTTCCATGCCGTCACCGTGCTCGACACAGTGGTAGGGGTCTTGTCCCTTCCTTCAACCTGGGAGTAGAGTGCTCCTTCAATAGGGATGGGGTGTGCCAACCAGTGCTCAGCCGCCAGTTGGGGCATATATCTCTGCTGGTGCACCCAAAAGTACGCATAATGGGCCTGAGCAGCTCGGTAATAGAGCTCAAAGTCGGGGATTCCAAATCCCCCTTGAGAGTATGGCCGGATAAGGATCTCCCATTTGAGTCTGGGCGTCTTACCTCCCCACACTAGTCGGAGCAGTTCTGAGCGTAGCAGACGAAAGAAATGGGAACCGGGGTGGTATGGAATGTTCAAGAATAAGTATAAAAGTTGAGGGAGTATGACCATCTTAACCAATGAGGCTCGTCCCGCCATGGAAAGAGGGAGCGTGATCCATCTGGATATATTGTCACTCATCCTGTCCATCACAGTGCCATAGTTTGCGCGAATCAGTTCTTCTCTATTCTTTTCCACATGTATACCCAGGTACTTAAAATCCCCTGTGCACCAGGCAAGTGGGAATTCAAGTGGGAATTGAACTGTCGAGGCAGTAAGGGGGAAAATACATGATTTCTTCCAGTTGATTTGAACCCCCGAAAGGGCACCAAACCGAATGAATTCACGGAGTATGGTATGCAAGTTTTCACTAGGGTGGCGAACATAGAGGGTGATATCATCAGCATACATAGAGACAAGTAACTGTCTCTGAAAGCAACGCAGTGCCTTGTCCTGATGATGCTGACGCAACTTAGCCGCCAGGGGTTCAGTAGCTATGGCAAAGAGCAGGGGGGACAGGGGGCAACCCTGTCTTGTTCCTCTTGTGATGGGGAAGTCTGATGACAGTTTCCCATTGATGAGTACTTTGGCTGTTGGATCCACATACAGCAATTTAATCCAGGAAATAAAGAGAGGTGGGAAGCCCATTCGCTCAAGTACCTTAAACACATAGTCCCATTCGAGCGAGTCAAACGCCTTGGTGGCGTCTATAAAGATGGCTGCCATTGGGAGATCCTCATGGACAGAGTCGTACACTGAGAAAAAGGTACGGAGATTATGTGACGTAGCCCTTCCAGGAACAAATCCGGCCTGGTCTGGAAGGATAAGTGCAGGCAAGAGGAGGCTGATGCGCGTTGCAATCAGTTTCGCGAGGATTTTAACGTCGCAGTTTAATAGGGACAAGGGCCTATAAGAGTCGCAGTCCGAGGCGGGTTTCCCTGGCTTAAGCAGCGATGTAATGAGGGCAACTCTCATGGAGGCAGGGAGGTGGCCCACCTCCAATGCGTCTTCAAAAACTTCCCGCAACACCGGTGCCATGAAGTAAATAAACGTCTTGTAGAATTCTATAGGTATGCCATCTAAACCGGTGGCCTTACCCGATTTCATGCCCATGATAGCTTCCCTGACCTCGTCCAATTCAAAAGGGGCGTTCAAGAAGGACCTCTGCGCATCACTCAACCAACCCAGGGAGACATCCGCTAGATAGTCATCCAATGTGAGTTCACCATGTCTGCCAGTGGAGTACAGTACACCATAATGGCGCACGAATTCGTTAAGGATTTGGGTGGTGTCTCTAAGTATTAGCCCCTCAGCCGTCTCAAGTTCCAGTATTATCGTCGGAGCGCGCAACAGTTTGACCGTCGCTGCCAGAGCTTTCCCAGGCCTCTCACCCTCCCCATATCGTCTAGCCACCCAGTATTTGTTCCGAAACTTCACCTCGCGAGCAGCTTCTTCAGCGAATTCCGACAATTTTTCGCGAATGGTAGCGAGGGTCGTATTGTCAGGGTGTGCTCTAAGGCGAATTTCAGCACTGCGCAAGTCAGCCTCTATGCTGCGTAATCGGGTCAGTATGCTCTTGAGTACTCCCGAGCCCTTTGCTATACATAAGCCTCGGAGTGTGGCCTTAAAGGCATCCCATATAGTCGCAACGTCCTGGACAGAGTCTTTATTGCGTTTAAAGAAATCTAGGCATTCAGCACGGAGTTCCTCTTGGAATACCTCGTCCAACAACATAGTGGGCTGCATGCGCCACGCCGTCACCGGGGGGCCGAGCTCAGAACCAGTCAATGTGATCAAAACGGGGGAGTGATCGGAGTACGTCCTGGGGAGATGTGACGCATGTATCAGCGCTGTAAAAAGTTGTGAGGTTAAGAGGAAATAATCAAGTCTCGCCCATGACTTAGCCTGCGCTGTAAAGTGTGTACCCTCCTCTCTAGGTCCGCAGTGTGACCGCCAGGCATCAACTAGATTGTTACCGGCAATAGTCGCTCTAAGGACTTCGCGCCCATTCGTATAGTGGTGTGGGGCGGGGTGTGATCTATCCAGAGGGGGGTGTAGTGTCACGTTGAAGTCTCCTCCCCATATGATGTGTTGTGGTCCTGTCTCAACTATAGCCGCCCATAGAGAAGTAAAGAATTGAGGGTCATCCGTGTTGGGTCCATAGCAACAGACAAGTGTTACTGACATGTGTCCCAGTCTACCCCACAGTAAACAATACCGTCCCTGGTGATCCACCTTGGAGCCAGCAGGCTGAAAGGGTGTGGATCTCTTAACTAGAATGGCTGTACCTCGTGCATACGATGAGTAGTTAGCAAAGATCGAGTGAGAAGCCCACCTACTCCCAAAGGTCTGTGACTTGTGGGGCGCAGAGTGCGTTTCCTGTAGGAAAGCAATGTGAACACTATGACGATCAAGGTAACTCAATATTTGTCTCCTCTTCCTATGATCTCCCAGCCCTCTCACATTCCAAGTAATCACAGTCAAGCGTGTGTCAGCCATGTAATCGTGTAATACAATAACTGCAGAAGTAAAGTTTGGATGGCCACCAATCCATCCTCAGCAACAATCAAAGCATCATCCAGTCGGACCAGCCCATCACCCTCAAGTGGAAACAAAAATTGGAACAGAAAGGAAACGACCTGAACCCCTCCGCCATGTCCCCGCCATGAGTAACGTGCAGTACACCCATCCGGCCCCCGCACCCCCAGGCCATAATTAAGGAGTCTTCCATAGAGCAAATACTTGAGCTTAGTATACAACATGCACATGTCAAAACTAGAATCCCAACAGAGTCCCCAGTAATCCCCTCCCCCCCACCCCCCCCCGACAACTCCAGCAACCGGACCATGCTGGAAAAAGAGCAGGCAATTCTCTATGTGTAACAGTACATAACAAAGCATCCCAGAGTATTCAAAGAAGGGTCCACATCCCTCCGCATTAGCTCGTTCCACCCAGTTGTCAGTCCACCACCCCCCACCCACTGAAGCCACCCCAACAACCCCAGCAACCTGACCAGGCCGGAAAAAGAGCAGACAGTTCCCAATGTGTATCTGTACAGAATAAAGCATCTCAGAGCTTGCAAAGTAGTGTCCACATCTTCCCGCGTTAGCCCGCTCTACCCAGTTATCAATCCTCCACCCCCCACCCACTGAAGCCACCCCAACTAGCCAGCATCCCGTTCCCACCCCCCACCCATACCCCAAAACAGTGCTAAAGAGCAACCAACAAACAAGCAACCATGTGAATGTCATTGGGGAACACCCAGTCGGGGCCATCAGAGGTGCACGTTCCACCACCCCCAGCCATCCCACTCCATGCATGTCCACTCTAGGGTCACCCTCGGAGCGAAGAGGGATGAAGGGGGTGGGGCCTGGCATACATTACCACCTGCAGTCCAACACCCGTCCATGGCACCCCAGGGGCAGCAGCAGTCAGTTCCCGGCAGGGCGAGTTCCACCTATCCTCGAGGTGAGTGAGGATTTACCAGTCAATATAAGGAGGGTACACCAAAGAGAGCCAGCCGCCACTTATTCTGATCCAGATGCATTGAAGTCTTCTGTTTCCGCAGTCCTCTTGGGTCGTTTGGGCAGGGTTTTAAGGTAGTCTTCGACCTGTTGTGGATTGAGAAAAAAATGCTGTGTACCCTGGTGAGTGACTCGCAACTTGGCCGGGTACAGGAGAGCATAGTCAGTGTTCAAGTCACGGAGCTTCCGTTTAACAGCAAGAAATTTCCGTCGTTGTTCTTGTACCACCGGGGTAAAATCAGGGTATATCGAGAATGGCACTCCATCATACGTCAGGTTCTGGTTCGCTCTAGCCGCTTTGAGCGCCGCATCACGATCCCGGTAATTGAGCAGGCGAGCAATAATGGGTCGCGGTGGGGTCCCTGGTTGTGGTTGAGGCCCAAGGGAGCGATGCGCGCGTTCCACAATAAAGTGAGGCGAAAGAGCTTCCGCCCCAACTGTTGCTGTAAGCAGTTTCTCGATGTATAGTTCCATCTTCCCCGTGTTGGTTGATTCCGGAATGCCCGTGATGCGCACGTTGTTCCGCCGGCTCCTGGCTTCCAACTCCTCGTTCTTGGCAGCAATTACCCTCAGGACATTGTCAATTCTGGCAAGGCGGGAGTCATGTGCTGCGGTTGTGTCATCATTCACCGATATTCTGCGTTCCGCCTCAGATATGCGTTCTTCGTGGACATCCATCTTATGGGCAATGCTGTCCATCCTGGACGTGAGTCGGTCTACCTTGTCGACCACCGTCGCAAAGCCCTGTCGCATTTCTTGCAGGATGGTGGCCATCTCCGGGGTCAGCTGGGTCGATGTGGAGGCCTCCGCGACCGGGCTTCGGGGTGGCACCGCTTCTCCTGTGTGACGCGTCCCCTTTTTCTGCGGCGCAGTTTCAAACTGCAGTTTGGGCTGTCGACTGTCTGGCTTCCCCATATCTGCAAATCTATAGATGGACTTCTTGCGCCCCTGCGCCGTTTGCACCGCCGTCTTGAAAGGGCTAGTGAAGAATATAGTGGCCACACACCACGCAGTGCGGTGCAGCAGCGCCGATCTTGCCGCTCGTGTGCCAGGGATTGGGGGTAGCTGAGCAAGTGCTGGCGGGGGTAGCTTCAGCGTGAAATAGTGCAGTGCCGGTGTCTCGCAGGAGAAAGTGCAGGAATCTCGGCCAAGCCGCAGTGTTTTCAAAGGGGTGGGAGCATCCCCATTCCGGCTCAGTAATATAAGGTGTCCCCTCGCGTCCAGGCGTTCTCCGTACAGCTGCAGAGCAAGAACCAGTGAATAGGTATCAGCTCCACTACAGGCAGTACAGCGTAGTCCAAGACTCTCCTGTTCCACCCCCAGCACCCGGCAACAGTGGCGCCCCAAGGACAGTCTTCCCAATGATGGTGTGGCGCAAGGAGTAGTGCAGAGAGAGATGGCAAGGTGCAGGACTCACCCAGCAAATATTAAGGCCCTCGAGGGAGCACCGATGAGCCACAAAACTGAAATGCTGGTAGCGTGTAGGCTAAGTGGCAGAGGGCGGGCAGCAAGTACGCATACTGTCAGGGTCTGGGCGGGCTGGTATGGGTCACGGGCGCCCTGCCGGTAACAACCGGCAAAGTCAAATGCTCCACATATACACTTGTTGCCGCCAGCAAAGGGGAGCCCCAGCCCAGTAAATTCGGCGGGAGCGCCACACCCCCTCTGCCACCGCTCCGCAGATACAGCTCACCGTGATGTCTTCTGCCTCCAACCTCCGCCGCCGATCACTCTGGAAGCCCAGGCAGGCCACTCGCCAAGGTCGCAGGGCCCTCCCGCCTCGTGGTGAGCCGGGGGCTCGCGTAGATCTGGGAGCCGAGGTCCGACACCGCAGCAGGCAGGCTCCCGTCAGCCGGGGGGTTCCGTCAGCCGTAACTACGGCGTCCAAGGGTGTAGAGACTCCAAAGTCCCACCGATCGTGGAGCGATGCCAGCTGCCCCTCCGTGGGGATTTTCGGGCGGGTGCGTGCAGTGAAAGTAGGATTAATTCCGGATTAATATGCCAGGCTGCTGGAGCCTCACAAAGGTGCGGCCATACAGCTAGTGCGCCCTCTAGCGCCCCCGAGTTTAGCATATCTTTATCTTTAAAAATTAAAAAGAGGATATAGAGAACCTCCAATCTTCTGATGTAATTTGAGATGTCATCAGTGATGTAATTTGTGATGTCATGAGTGATGTCATAAGTAGTGAACTGCGGGCGTACATTATAGTTAGCTCAGGTATCTATAACTGCTGAAGTTCTCTGGTTTTGTACGAATGAAATCTGAGCCTGGCTATAACGTATCTGTAACCATTGGTTTGATCGATAGATAGATAGATAGATAGATTGTATTGTATTGTATTGTAATTGCAATTATATAACGCTTACTACCCCTGACGAAGCGCTTTTTCAGCGAGTAGCAAGCTACTCCGGGACCCATAAAGGATTAGTGTTGAATTAGTATAGTGAAATATGAAAGTAATTTAAGTGAGATAGTAGATCAATAGAGCTAGATAGATAGATAGATAGACAGATAGATAGATATAGATAGACCTTACCCCTGCTAACATGCTTTTGACTTCTCCATAAAACATGGTTACGTATGCTAGCACGATACTGCTGGGACTCAAGCCTGTTGACCTGCTGGCCCTGACCCGCAGTGATTGGACCTTAGCGATGCAAATGTTGGGTGCCGCCAGGCAACTTATTGCTCTATACTGGAAGAAGGTGGAGGCCCCCCCTCTAGCTGTGTGGTTCGGCAGACTGTGGCATGTCATTACTATGGAATTGCTCTCGGCCAGGCTGCAGTCTCGCGCGACCCGCTTTGAAAAGGTTTGGAGGCCACTAGTGGCTTACCTTTGCAGGAGCGAATTCGCTAGGAATATGCCCCCATCGCTGCGAGCATTGCAATTGGTGGAAGATGCGGCGCTCCCCTATGCTCCTCGCAATTTGTAACGCCCCCACTGCAGCGACTGTCTCCTCTACTTCCGCCCTACTCCTCCCCTGCTCTTCTTCTCTTCACCTTCTAACCTCTGCTTTCCTCTTTTGACGGCCTTCTCTTGGGCCTCTGGTTGACTGTTGGGCCCCTGAGGCCGGTTACTTGTTTCTGTTTGATATGTTTGCATTTGCCCGCTCCGCGGGAAGATTTGTGAGGCGGGGTATCACTGGGGTGTGCCGGGCAGCGCTTTTTGACCCCCTTCTTGATCGACTTCGTGGGATCTTGCTGGACTTTGATGTGCAGATCGATGAGTGCGATTGGACGTTCCGATTTATGCAAACTTCGCACCACGAATTCTTTCACGCGGCCGGCCCCATGAGGGTTGTAGGCTTATCGCTGTGTCACTGTGACCCTTTTCTTATGTGTGTCTCGAACTGAGGCTTAATAAACAGAAGTTGAAATAAAACATGGTTACGTATTGGCTTATACCAAAATGGTATATTTAATTTATTTGCAAGTCCCTTGAAGAGTTGTACTACATGTACACATGGCCTGTAAATCAAATGCTATTTGTGGGCAGGGTCAAGACTGATTTGCATATGGCTGAGTTCAAAGGGAATGGCACGGTGAGCAAAACAACAATGGATTTAGCCCCAAATCTTTGTACTGAGGGAATGTTCGACATAGTTCAGCTTTCCGTTCATCAATTGTTCTTTTTGCATTTGTCACTCCGAGTGGGACTGGTATGCCCAGACGTTGGTCCCGTGCTCGCCATGCCACGGGAATAAAACTAGCCTGGCTGATGTGGGGTGATGCACTGAAACCGATGACAGGATGCTTGCTTCCGGTCCAGGAAGGACCTGGTCTGGCAGTTCGGTGTGGGTTGGTCTCCATGGGAGCAGGGTCAAGAATGATTTGCATATGGCTGGGTCCGAACTGGAATGGCATGGAGAGCAAATAAACGCCGGATTTAGGCCCAGATCTTTGTACTGGGGAGGATTGTTTGACATTCTTCAGCATTCTATCAATCAATTGTTCTTTTTTGTACTAATGGGCCAGCAGCACTGATTCTCCCACCCACTTAACTTAAGTAGTACCTTAAAACATGTTCCAGGCCAGCAATAACAGCCTAAATGCAGTTTTAAACTGCCATGCCAACTTTGCAATAAAACCCCCTTTCCAAGTCTTAAACTCTCCTTTTAGTATATATAAATCACCCATAAAGTAAGCCCTAGGTAGCCCGTTGGCTAGGGTGCTGTGTAATTCAAAGGTTGGATATGTACTTTTAAGTTTTATATGTCCTGGTAGAGAAAAACTCCTAAATTAGTTTTTCACTACTGTAAGGCCTACCCCTTCCATAGGATAACATCAGGGATTCCTTAATTTATTTAATAAGCTGTGATTCCAATTGGGAGCTGGTCGCTATGTCATGTTTGGTGTAGGAGAGCAGGATCTGCTTCTTATAGTTCCCCCCACTTTTTGCTGATGTTTCACTGTTTTCGACTTAGACTGGCTGGGATCCTGCTATCCAGGACCCCAGACTAGCTGCTTTCTCCTCTAAATTGATTGCATGTACTTTAGGTACACTCCAGATTGGATTCTGGGGTACCCTTATAAGTCCCTTGTATATGGTATACTATGTACCTAGGGCATAGGTACCCCATAGGCCTCCCAGGGGCTGCAGCATGCACTATCCCACCCCTGGGAGACCATTCAAAATGACACAACAGGTCTGCTACTGCAGCCTGTGTAAGGTGGTGCATGCACCCCTTACTTATATATAGGTTCACTATATCTACTTTATATCACCTTATATCACTGCACATATAAACCTATCAGTCACCCTTACGGCAGAGGCCTTACCAATCCTGAAGGCAGGGTGCAGGGTTTTGTGTGAGAGGGTACCCATGCATGAGCAGAGCCCCTCTGCAGCCTTCGGAATCTATTCCCCGGGGTTCTTCTGTGATGCAGCCAACCATATTTTCTTAAGTGCATTATAACCTCGCGGTAAATGCTAACTTTAAAACGGCTGCAAGGAAAAATGTCATGTTTGGTGTCAAACACCTTGGAATCCTACCTCCACATCAGTAACTGGTGTGGGAGGTATGATTACACCCTCCTAGAGGGAGAAATATGACAACACCGGTACACCCGGTACCAGCTTTCTCGACCCCGACATCTCAAGATGGATGCTGCCAGCCACAGACACTAGTCTGCCCTCCTGCTGCTGGACGAAACTCCGGCAGGGGACGGCTGGACAATAGGTTTCCTATCAAAGGAAGGTGTAACCACCTCCCAGACAGGCTTTAGTGTATTGGGGCTGGGTGGGTGCACTCCCAGAGTGCTTTGATGTCTGCACTAGGGGCACATTTGGTGTCCCTGTGCAAAGTCCAGGTCAAGCCGGATGCAGGAGCCATTTGCTCCTGCTCTGGGGCGAAACTGGACATGGGTGTAGTCACCCCTCTGTCCTGACCCTGCCATAGGTGAGTCCCCAGAGTTTGTCCCACCCCTTCCTTGGGTATAAAGTAGGTACCCCTGACTACAGGACTTTAGATTTTACCTGGACTAAACTCTGCTACAGAAACCAAGTACTTTGACGATCTGCATGGAGCAGGACGACTGAAGAATCTCTCTTGGAGTAAAGGAGTTACTCCCCTGCTAAGCAGGCACCAAAACGCATCTGACCGGTTTGCATCTCCGAAGCTCCTGAGGACTCCGAAGATTTCTGCAACACAGGAGGTGGGTTCCGAAGGTTGATCTGCGCTCTCAGCAATTCTGAGGCCCATATCCCTCGTAGGCACTGTGCAACCCGAACCCCTGCGCACTGTGCTCTTTTGCAGCAGCATATGCTTTACGGCGACACCGGAGTCTGTGCTTTGGGCTACTTGTAGTCCTGACCCCGAAGATTTCCGGCCTACACTCCACGGGTGTTCCGTGGGCTGGTATTTTGTGATTCTTCTCGAGGTCCCTTCGCGTTCCCTGGTCCATTGGCCTGTGGGTCTCTGTGAAGGTAACTTTAACTGTCTGTGGGCTTTCCTGGTTGCTCCAGATGTGCCCTGACTCTCCATTGCTTGGAGAGTCCCCAGAACCTTGCCGGTCCTCACTGAAGTCGATTTAACTGACCGCGTGGGTTGCAGTTGCCAAGGCTTGTTGGTGTTCCATCCGGACACTGACCCCCCCAGCACTCGACATCCTTCGTGGGACAGCTCACCTCCGGACTTTGGTCATCCTTGACGTCTTCTGGTCCCCGTGGCTGCAGAGTCCAGCATCGCGTCATCTCACCTGAAGCACCCGACATCGGTGGGCATTCGTCTACGAAGCCCCTGGTCACTCTGAAGTGATCCAGACTCTGTCCCCTCTGCTTTCAGGTTCTTCTATCTCCGATCCAGGCTTGGATCTCACGGACACATTTCCTCTTCACAGTAGCAGCACTTTGCAGCATCACACCATTGAAAACAACGAAAATTCCCAACACCATTTGACACCTATGCACCCGGCTTCCCTGGGTTAGGTAACACTAGTACTCCGGTGCTGACATGGGGGCTGGCCTTAGAACCTTCTATGTTTAAAATGGTTTGCTCAAAGTCCTCTCCCAAGTGTCCTTAATCTTTAAGATTCCAACCGTGACTTTCCCATAGAGGTGTACGGAGCTCGCAGCTGTGATCTCACACTTCACACGTCCCCCGTGGGTCCCCAGTGGCACTATCTTGGGTGGTTCTTTGTGGTCCCAGCGATTCTACGTGCTCTAGGCACTGTGTATAGTCAAGTTGTGGTTGTTATACAACTTTCTTAGTATATAGTTTGGTCTCCCCCTGGAGCCCACTGTGTATTGTGTTATTTACTGTTGTTCTAGTACTGTAATATTGTGTGCCTTGTTCTCTAATCTCATAAAGAGGTTTATACTCCTTTAAGACTTAGCCTGAAGGCTGCTCTCCATAGCTACCACTAGGATAGCTTTCAATAAAGGTTGTCTTTAACCTAATCATCAATAAGGAGCGTTTGGACTGGTGCAAGGTGCCCACTATAACTAGTAGACAGCATATACCAGGCCAAGTTCTCACATTTGGTGCCTTTGGAATGGTGGTGAAGAGCAGTATATAATAACAAAGTAGGGCCTGTGATCACAATTTAAAAATGTCACTTTTAGAAAGTTTACATTTTTCTCCTCCTAGCCCTTTTACTACTATAGCCTGGCCTGGCTCACATTACTGGGTGCAACTGACAGACTTTGCAAATTCCTCCCAGGCAGTCACAATAGAGATATTAGGTGTGACTGGATGGGCATCTGCTGGCCAGGTGGGGGAGCGGAGCTAAGCAGATCCCACTTACAACTGAATAGGCTGTACTCTGCCTTCACACAGAGGGCCTAATGACTGTGCACTGTCACCCAGCCAGCTTGGAGCCAGGGCAAGGGAGGCAGGAAATTCCTTGTACTTCAAAGCCATTGTCTGGAACATTCTTTCACCTTCGAGAACCAGGGCACAAGAGTGTAAAAGTAGGACCCCAGAGACCAACTTTTGCGTACACTTTTGGACCTGTGGATTCTCTGCCAGGAAGAAGGACTGCTGTGCTGCTATAAAGACTGCCACTCTGCTAGACTGCTGCTCTGAAGGAACTGCTACCCTTCTGTGCCGACCTGCTGCCCTCTTGCCTAGGGAAGAAGAACTGGACCTACAACAACATCTTGAACTCAGGGACCCAGAGTCGGCTGGCCCCTGATCTGAGCCTCAGGGACATAAAATGCTCCTCAACAACTCCTGGACTCAGCTGCAACAAGTTCCTGACCCTCCAAGTGGTGCCTTGCAATTCCTAGACCCTTGGTGTAGCTCACGGGCTCTTTAAATCAAAATTTGTGGTCTTCACGACAATGAATGGGCTTGTCGAACTGGGCTTGCGCTGCTCGCACCGAAACTCAGCACGAGTCACTGCCAGCCTATCTGTCTGTTTGCACAGAAAGTATTGTTCGCCCATGGAGAACCGCCTACGCGTAGCATCACCTTTCCCGTCCACGACAACCGCCTGCTCCTCACTCAATGCCGACCACCACTCACTACACTCTTCTTGCTGCCTGTGCTCTTCTCCAAAGTGACACAAAACTTTAGAAGGTAAACCTTCACCACGACTGCATTCGACCCACGCTCCATCACGGCCTGCCTGAACATTTTACTTTAACCCGGTCCAGGGTGACCAGACACTTTCTGCATTTCACAGTTTATTCTTTAAAAATTCAAAACTCAGATTCTATTGAGTGGATTTTTGTCATTTTTGTCTTGTTTTATTTATTAGATCTATTTTCTAACCTGGTATGAATTCTTTTTATGTGGTGTTTTCACGGTTTGAAGTGTTGAACAAAATACTTTACACATTTCCTCTAAGTTAAGCGTGACTGCTCTGTGGCAAGCTACCAGGGGTTTAGTGAGCACAGGTTAACCTGGGGTCTGCTTGTGCCTTACTCGGACTAGGATTGTGGTTGCTGCTTGACCAGGGCTCAAACCCCAATCAACCCATAACCCAATTTCTAAAATATGTATGTATATTTAAGTTCACTAAAAGAAAAACCAAAGGTTATAAGGATGATGTAGTTATGTTCAGAACTTAGAGTTCTCTAAAGTAACCATAACTCATGCCCTAAGGAAACTATAACTTGCGCCCGAGCCACGCACAGTTTTCTCATAATAATTTTACAGCAAATGTTACACTGATATTATTACTAATCTCATAGAAGATTTTATGAGTGATGTAATATGCGGGGTAACAAGCAGTGCATGGCAAGGGTGTGAGTTATAGGTACCTTAGTGCATGAGTTATAGTGTCTTGACGTAACTCTAAAAATAACTGCTGAATTTCTACGTTTTTATGCGTGTAAATACTAAAATCAACTATAGCTTCCCTGTAACATGTTTTTATTATGAATTTTTACGTTTTTAAAAAAAATTCCACATCCCCACTATAACGTCCCTGTAACCTTTGGATTTTTTAGGTACATTTCTACTTTTTTTTAAGCAGCAGGGAGTTGGCCACAGGGCTTGGTGCGCCCAACCTCCCTCATGCAGTCACCCCCCCCTGCATGCAGCCAACCCCACGTCCCACACAGTCGTGTCCAGGCCTTGCAGAAAACCTCATTCATGCAGCCAACGCCATGCAGCACACAGCCTTTGACTGCGGATGGCCTTTGGGCTCCACAATGCAGCCAACCGCACACCACAGATGGCCTTCGGCTAGTCCCCCAAAGACAGCCAACCTGTAAGGGGGGTACAGACCCATTCCCCAGAACGGTCACTTTTTTTTTTTAAAAGGGGCGGGGGGGTACGTGCCCCCACCCCGGGCCATATTTTGGCACATGGGATCCTACCTCTTGGTGCCTGGCAATTGTCTAAAGTGAGTGGGGGGGGCACAGAACCCCTCCCCGGGGCAATATTGGTACCAGGGACTCCATCTCTCCCCACCCCTGGCATGGCCAGTAAATGGTGGGGACCCTGGAGCCCACCCAGGTCACCCACTGCACATTTAAAAGGGGTAGGGGCACACGCAAGCACCCTTCCCTGGAACAAAATGGGCCCCTGGGACCCATCTTCTGGGGCCTTCCCAGTAAATGGTGGGTGCCCTGGAACCCACCCAGAACACCCACCACATATTCAAAAGGGGAAGGGGGCACGCAGCCCCCCTTACCGGGCCAATATTGTCCTCAGGGACCCCATTACATGGAGCCCGCCACATTATCATTAGGGAGGGGGGAACACAGCCCCCATCCCTCAGGCCCTGGCCAATAATGAATGTTGGAGGTGGGGCGTGAACGGCCCCCTCCCCAGGCCAATTGTGGCCCCGGGGACCCCCTCCCCCCAGGGCCCAGCTAATTATTGAAGGGGAGAGGGGGAGAACTGGGCCTAGGGTTACCTTCCGCTTTATTACAAGTATATTATATCCTAGGAGACTTGTAATAAAGTGAACAGCATATCCATCACGTCTGTGATGGTGTAACCTATCAACCAAATTCAAAACCCGGAGCTAGGTTTCCTCAAACATACGGATTCCAGCAGATTTTATAAAAACTATTCCAATTGTCATCCTTAAAATTTGCAGTGAAATCTCCAATATTTGGCTATGAAATAGTTAAGGTTACCGAATCAGCAATTGGCTGCCAAGCTACTTACCATATACTGACAATGGACACACAATGCAGGTATATCTGAGGTGTACGCAAGGGATGTATGACGTTACAACTCATACTTTTACAACGCATACCATTACAACGAAATTTTTACAACGCAAAAACTATTACAACGCATGTATTTACAACGCATGTATTTACAACGCAGGTACCTTTACAACGCATACCATTACAACGTAAGTATTGGTAAGTATATATTAATTTTTTTAATTAAAAATAATCTATTGTAATTTAATTTAATGTAATGTTATTTAATTTAATTTAATTTCATTTAATTGATTTAATTTAAATTTAATTTTATTTAATTTTTACCCTGTACCCCTGTATCCCCAAAACCCAAAACTGACCCTAAACCCTAAAAATACCCCTGTACCCCAAAAACCCAAAACTGACCCTGAACCCTAAAAATACCCCTTTACCCAAAAACCCAAAACTGACCCTGAACCCTAAAAATACCCTTGTACCCCAAAAACCCAAAACTGACCCTGAACCCAAAAAATACCCCTTTACCCAAAAACCCAAAACTGACCCTGAACCCTAAAAATACCCCTTTACCCAAAAACCCAAAACTGACCCTGAACCCTAAAAATACCCCTTAACCCAAAAACCCAAAACTTACCCTGAACCCTAAAAATACCCCTTTACCCAAAAAATGAAAACTGACCCTGAACCCTAAAAATACCCTTTTACCCAAAAACTGAAAACTGACCCTAAACCCTAAAAATACCCCTTAACCGAAAAACCCAAAACTTACCCTGAACCCTAAAAATACCCCTTTACCCAAAAACTGAAAACTGACCCTGAACCCTAAAAATACCCTTTTACCCAAAAACTGAAAACTGACCCTGAACCCTAAAAATACCCCTTTACCCAAAAACTGAAAACTGACCCTGAACCCTAAAAATACCAAAAACCCAAAACTGATCCTGAACCCTAAAAATACCCCTTTACCCAAAAACTGAAAACTGACCTTGAACCCTAAAAATACCCTTTTACCCAAAAACTGAAAACTGACCCTGAACCCTAAAAATACCCCTTTACCCAAAAACTGACCCTGAACCCTAAAAATACCCCTTTACCCAAAAACTGAAAACTGACCCTGAACCCTAAAAATACCCTTTTACCCAAAAACTGAAAACTGACCCTGAACCCTAAAAATACCCCTTAAAAAACCCAAACATATAAAATGTAAAATATTATCATATACTTACCAATACTTACGTTGTAATGGTATGCGTTGTAAAGGTACCTGCGTTGTAAAAAAATGCGTTGTAAATACATGCGTTGTAATGGTTTTTGCGTTGTAAAAATTTTGTTGTAATGGTAGTGCGTTGTAAAAGTTGCGTTGTAAAGGTTGTTTCCCGTACGCAAGTCCTCCACTTCCCAGCGAGCATTCCAAGCACTTCCCAAGGGCAGACAGTATGGTTTACTCAATGCAGGCGCCTGTTCCTCTGTTCCTAGGATGCATGCGTCAGCCTACTTTTTTTTCTAAGCACTGTAAAAAACAGAAAAATTGTAGCTCACCCTGATCAGCATCGTGAAGCCCTGTGATCTGGAACATCTCTTTTCCCCTCCTTTTCACCTGCAGCCACACAGGGGAGACCAGGGTGAACTTTCCTCCAAACGTTTTGGCGATGTCATACCCATGACTGTTCCACTACAGAAAAGAAAACGCAACATAAGTTAGAAACCTTCGTGATGGCCATCTTTTCCCTACATTTCACTGGGTTATGAATGGGTAACAACACCTAGTGAAAAAGATGAACAGGGTATGGACCTGAGTTCAGGTAAGCAGTGTAAGGCAACAATATAGACAGGCAGAATAACATTTAAGTTAAATGCATATGCTCCTTCTCTCATATAAATATAATAATTTGCAGTATTATACTGTACACCCCAATAAAGAAAAATACAAGAAAAAGTGAGGTAAAGCGGAAGGGTGGTTGAGCAATGGAGGAGAATTCAAAAGTCTATATAAAAATGTTTTAAAGTTTAGCCACTCACTCCATCACTCTGAAGAGTCATTCTACTAAACTACTGGTCGCTCCCCTTTGATCGAATGCCCACAAAAGAGGCCTGCTCCTTTTCCTTGACGTTTCCCCTCCATACTCATTACTAGATAGTGTGATTAAGTCTGAAATGGCTGAGGCCATAGAAAGCTTCTTTGACATTAATATTGGCTCTGTCATTCGATTTTCTACAGTGTGGGAGACATTCAAAGTGTACATACGGGGGATAGCTATGTTCAAACACTCGCGGGTCCTCCGCTCAATCAGAGGGAAGCTGACTAGTTTGGAGAGCTGTCTGAAGGACCTAGAGCGAGAGACCTTGGCGGGAGGTGATGTGCAGGTAATGGACGAATTTAAAACCACACTAGAGGAATATCACGAGATAGCGGATAGCGAGATTAAGCATATGGGGAGTACGCAGTCGCCAAAACATATGAGGAAGGGGAAAGGCTGGGTTCAGTCTTAGCGGCGTTACAGAGAGATAGGAGAGACTGGAGAGGTTGACTGAGCGGAGGACAGATGGGGGAGAACTGCTGAGAGACCCGGATACAATAGCTGACAGATTTAACCAGTATTACTCAGATCTATATAGGTCTAGAGCAAATGTGGAAGAGGCAGCAATCCAGGAATACCTAGAGCACATCAAGATACCGTGGCTGGCCGATGCGCATAGGGATATTTAATGAGGCCATCAGACGCCGGTGAGATTCTTGAGGTGCTCAGGTCAATACGCTCAGGCAGTGCCCCAGGGCAGGATGGTCTTACTGTTTCTTTTAATAAAGAATTCAAGGATTTGCTCATTCCACACCTTATTACACTATTCGAGGAAATGGGAGAGGAGGGAAGAATGCTCCTCTCAATGAGGGAAGCATTGATAGTCACAATAGTAAAGCTGAATAAAACCCCCAACGAATGCTCATCTTACAGGCCTCTGTCACTTATTAATGTTGACACCAAGCTATTTGCAAATATTCTAGCTAACAGACTAGCCCCGTTGGTTAAGCTCATGGTGGGCCCAGAACAGTCAGGATTTGTGCCTGGACGCAACTTGTCTTATAATCTGCGAACTGTGTTTGGGGCCATACAGCATATCAAACGGGATACCAAGGCTGCTGCGGTCTTCCTCGATGTACAGAAGGCCTTTGACTCTGTGGAGTGGCCTTTCATGCAGACAGCGCTGAGGCTGTTGGGGGTGGGAGAGGTATTTCTACAATTAGTAGCGGTCCTATACAATACCCCCACAGCCATGATAAGAGTTGGCGACATAGTGACTGCCCCCATTATGAAATCAAGGGGCATCCATCAAGGATGCCCTTTATCGCCTCTGTTATATGCTTTAGTGGCCGAACCTTTGGCCTGTGCACTAAGAGAGTATCATGGGCAAAGGGGAATTTGCTTTCCGGGTTATAACCTCATAGTATCAGCTTATACGGACGACATCCTCTTGTATATCAGAGACCAGGAGATTAACCTATCCCCAGTTCTGGACGAAGTGGTGAGATATAGTGTCCTCTCAGGCATCAAAATTAACTGGCCCTAGTCAGCCATTTTCCCACTCACAACAGCCATGAAGCCTATTGAATTAGAATATCCTTTAATATGGGCCACTGATCCTATACGTTACCTGGGGATACAAGTGCATTCAGACTGTGAGCTGGTTTTAAGCGTAAACTATGGTAAAGCAATTGCAATGTTAGAAAACTATGTGGAGAGATGAATTCGTCTTCCATTGTCCCTTATGGGATGCATATCCCTCCTGAAGATGGTTGTGCTCCCTAGGTTCCTATTTTTATTTAGGAATATTCCAATGGTGCTTCCCTCTCTTATCTTCAAAGTTATTCGCTCATTACTGTTGAAATTGGCTTGGGCTGGGAAACACTCACTTGTTAAGTGGGATAGCCTTACACTATGGGAGGACTTGGGGCCCCTGATTTAGAGCTGTATTACTTTGTGGTGCAAAGCTCACACGTATACCACTGGTTGCATGAACAGGCCGGCCACCCGCACTTACAGATTGAAAAGGTTGTGGCAGTATCCTCCCCCTCCTTATATTGTTGTTTCACGCCCTGTCTAGATGAGTGAGTATTCTGGATTCTGTTAACTCTGTCACTCATGCCTGGCACAATTTGCTACCCCCCCGCCCCCCCCCCCCCCCCCCGACTCCGGTGGAATGGTGCGGCTGGCTGCCGATATGCAGCAGACAAGAAGTGGTCTGGTGTTTACCATCAGTCGGCATCACTACAATTGGGGACCTGTTTGCTGATGGGACGGGTACAAGAGTGGGCTGGGATTGAGGCGGAGGACCATGACCACACGCGGCTCGTGCAGTTTCACTTCCACAGAGTGAGACCTTTGTGAGATGCTGGGTGAGGACATGCTTGAGCCCCTAGAGGTAACCGCTTTCTCTTTGCTATTGCGGTCAGATACACCCAGTAAGATGGTTTCCAACATCTTCTACAGTATAACAAAAGACTGCGGTAGGAATCACTACAGTAAAGCTAGACTGGAATGGCAGAATGATCTGGGGGTAGCAATAGACAATGTCACCTGGAGATATTGCTGCGAGGTTACGCAGCATGTCTCATTAAATGGGAGGTATTGCATTATACATTTTAAGTTTCTAAACAGAATTTATTACACGCCTGACAGGCTATATCGCTATGGTCTACGCAACACTCAGAATGTGAGCAATGCAAATTTAGTCCTGCTGGGATTTTGCATGTCGCCTGGTCATGACAAGCGGTCGCTAGATTCTGGGAATCAATCCTTTGCACACTGAGTGATATCACAGGATTGCTGCTAGCTTGTGATCCACTGGTGGCAATTTTTGGGATGGACCAAATGCCCACATAAGATGCACAACGCTTGATAGACATGGGTCTCTTGCTAGCGAAGAGTAATTCAACGTCTGCTTTGTCTCGAATATCCATAAGGATTACTCTTCCTTTTTACAGCCTAAATCCTGAATTTTAATCAAATCAATTACTGCCTTAACACACGTATGGCCATTCAAACACTGCTAAGCTTGGAGAGTAACAGCAACACGCTTTAAATCACAAATCAGAACAATTCCTAAAGATATTACCGATTGACATTATCCTTATACTACTGGAAAAGTCAAGACAACAAAACAATAATCCACTAGATGGCAGCATTGGATATACAAACACGAAGTACTCTCGTTTCTGCATTTGAAAGCAGTTTTGGTACATGATTATTTTCGTTATGGATGTTTTTCTTCAGTTTTACAAAACGCAAATTCGGCCCAGGGACATTGAGGGGGTTTACAGAAGCACCAGTTACATTACACGAGGTCAGATTATTTCTGTAAGGTCAGATTATTTCTGTAAAGTACGGGGAGATGAAGTGATTGGCTCAGAAACAGTATGTTTAGCCGACGGAGGGACTAGTTCCATATCGGCAGCTCTGGCCCCACCATCATCCCGTCTCCCCTTATTCTCTTAAAAATCTGTCTATAGTACAGATTTAAAGTTAAAGATGCGTACGTTTAATCCACAAAGAGTAGAATAAATTAATATTCTCACTAATTAGTTTACATAAAAAAATGTATTCAGTGTCAGGATGCAGGCTGTGCATCCGGTGTGGGGACAATGCTTGCGACAATGATATGGCGAACAGCTGAATAATAGGGACACAGATACACTACTACGCTTGTGTGGACCGGAAGTCCTGAGCGACCCGGTCCGTTTATTTATGCTCTCTGGCCACGCCTGGCCAGAGAGTGTAACAATGTATGGGGGTGCTTCCGGGGCCCGGAGTGTAACAGAAACACTAGACCGTTACATCCTATCCCAAGTTAGTCTTCTGAAAAACACGGAAAACTATTTCAACATGCAGTCTGCTAGTCTCTGACTGGGCCGAGGGTTCGGTCTAAGATTATATGGACGTTGGCGGATCTCTTGTTCGTGCCTGGGACTCACCACTATTCTGTCCCTCGTCACATATTCAGGACTGACAGCGCCAGATGATGACAGCCTCGCGGGACTGGCTGCTGAATCTTCACCAGGATTGACCTCAGTGGTGTCCGACTGAGGTTCCACACTCGGTGCTGGTCCAGGGATCTGTGGTGTCCCAGTTGTTGGCGGAACTTGCTTGAACCAGGATATGTTTCTTGTTATCACTTCTCCTTCTCGTTCTACAGTGACGGCTGTTCCCTTTGTTGACTTCACAGTCCATAGTCCAGGCTCATAGGGAGTGCGGAACTTCCCCCCACTCCGTTGGTTCCTAATTAGCACGGAGCTCCCGGGAATCACCATGCGAGTACGTGCTCTTCGCCGATGGCTTGCCTGGTCGTTGGTTGCACGTCGTCTCTCTTGTGTGCCTGTCGGGTCGTACGGCTCGGGGACCCAGTTATCAGCCATGGGCAACATATCACGCAGAAGGCCTGTGAGCATGAGCGACCAGGGAGACCGTTGCGTCGTGCAGTGTGGTGTGATTCTATACTCTCTTAAGAAGTGTTGCAGAGCTGCTTCGGGATACTTGCCCTCCGCTGTTGCAATGCGCAGAACTTTGTTGATGGTGCGCATGAATCGTTCAACTTCTCCATTGGCCTGTGGCCACTGTGGAGTAATTCGGTGATGGTATATGCCTAAACCTTTCAAAAAGTCTTTGAACTCACTGCCCTGGAACGGGGGCCCGTTGTCTGTTTTGAGGACATGAGGTAGGCCAAACAATACAAACGATCTGTCTAGGATAGGCTGTACGTTTGCAAAGCTGGTGGATGGTGATACTTCTACAATGGGATATTTCGTGTAGCTGTCCATGATCACCACTGTCGTTCTTCCGTCGGGAAAGCTTCCGAAGTCAAGGCTCACCCATGACCACGGTGACGGTGCTGGCTCCTCCGTGATCACTGGCGCTGGCGCATCAGAGTTGCTGGTGAGCTGGCAGGCTCTGCAGTTGCGTACCATTGTTTTTACGCTGTTTTCCAGATCTGGAAACCACACCTTTTCTCTCATTCTTGATTTCATTCTGCCAGTGCCTTGGTGGCCTTCATGTGCAAGAGCCATTGCCTGGTCTTGTAAGCTGTGCGGTATCACGATTCGTGACCCTCTCAGGATGACACCGTTCCTGCAGCACAGAGCTCATCACGAACTTTCCAAAATATTCCTAGGCGGGTTCTGGCGGCCTCATTCCATCCCTGGATGTTTTTGAGAAAACTTTCCCAAGACGCGCTCTTCAGGGACTCGGCAACTCGTTCGAGGATTGCATCTGTGTGAATATGTGTTTTTATCTCATCTATTGACAGGGCACGCGGGCACGACCACTGGGAAATCATGTTGACAAATTCCTCGGTCCTGGTCTCTTGCGTGATGTCTTCTGTTTCTGATGCTAGTACCGGGTGGCGAGACAGAAAGTCAGCAGGATTTTTCACCCCGGGTCGGTACACTAACTCCATCTGATAATGTTGCAACTGTATTGCCCACCTTTCAATCCTGGGAGGCGGATGAGGCGCCGTTCCTTTGAATAGTGGCAGAAGGGGTTGGTGGTCTGTCACCACTCGGAAGGGGTGTCCGCTTACATATAAATGAAAATGGTTGCACGCCCACTTGATGGGCAGTGCTGCTCGCTCTATTTGTGAATATCGAGCTTCCGTTGCTGTGAGAGCTTTACATGCAAAAGCTAGCGGGACCCAGGTCCCTCGTTCAGTCTCTTGGGTGAGTAGTGCTCCTAACCCTACCGGGCTGGCATCAACAAGTAGCTCTGTGGGTCGAGTGGTGTCAAAATATGCCATTGTCGCACTGTCGAGCAGGGCTGACTTCACTTGCTTGAATGCTTTTTCTTCCTCAGACCCCCATTTCCACGGATTGTCCTTTTTTGTGAGATTGTGCAATGGTTACGCAATTGTGGCCAGGTTCGGGATGAATCGTGCCTCAGTATGTCGCCATCCCTAGAAAGCTTTTTACTTCAGACGCACTGGTTGGAGCAGGAGCAACGTGGATTGCTTGAGACTTTCTGGGGTCTACTTTGACCCCCTCAGAGCTGAACACATACCCGAAGAAATCAATTGTTTTGCGAAAGAATTGGTATTTTTCCTTATGAAGAGTCACGCCATGCTCTGCCAGCCGGTGTAGGGTGGCTCGGAGTCATTGGTGATGTTCTTACGTTACGCGGAGTCCGTTACTAGATTGACTGCTGGATCCTCCTTTGTGGACCTGAGCTTCCTGGATTTGCTGATAGACCTCTTGAGCTTGTCTGGCTACATCATGGGTAAGGATAGGCTACCTCGCACCTCCAACCCCAATACCATCACGCAATATACTACGCAACGACTCGCTAAGCAGCGAATCACTTGTCAGACGGGACAGGAGGGGGAGGGTGATGGCTCCAATGAGACATCACGAGCTGAGCTCCTGGAGGCGTGTGAGCTTTTCGCTGGCGGCCGGCTCGATAGTGAAAGGCAAGAGGCGGGTCTTAGTGATAGTGGGCTTTATTGTGCTAAGCAGAAAGTCTGAACAAGTCTTTCTCTGTACAGGGGTTCGTCGGGGGGACCTGCTCCGGGATCGTCTTCTCCTCCGCGAGTCCAGGCGAGACGTCCTCCGATCGTCTACCAGGCTCCGTCGGGCGGTGGGGTCTCCGAGATCCGTCGTGACCTTTCCTCCTCCCAAGGACCAGTATGAAACAGAAACAAACACAAGGCACTCGTAAGAGCGATATCCGGCAGTTCAGCAGCCGTTACAGGGAAAAGGGGGTGAGGACTCAAAATAACCACGCGTGCTCCCCTTCCTCCCGTTTCAGCTTCTTTTGTGGCGAGGGCGTGTTCGGGATTGGGGAGGTCTTAGTGCTCGTGATATGACTACAGGGACCCAAGGATGACTCGTCAGACACTCGGTGTACCTCCCCGTCGTCCCATTAAGCCCCTGAGGCGGTTACGCACCTGCGTGAGCCACGCACCTCCCCTGGGTGAGTGGCTGGGCGACAAGTGGGGTCGTTGGCCTCCTGGCGTCTTTCCACCTGGTCCGGTCCGTCTTCCTCCCAACGAGTCTTCGGTCTCCTCCATCTCTCCGTCTCTCCGGCCTCTCTCGTCGGACCCGCCCTGGGTGTACAAGCACACCGCCCTGTTCTGGTCGGCCTCTTTTGATGTGGTCCAGTCGCTCCAGGACTCCGCCCATTCCTCATCCGCTTGATGTTTAAAGGGCCAGTCTCGGTCTTCCTCTTGTATGACGGCAAAGTCTTCCCCAGAGCCGTGAATGTCAGTCTGCTGAGGGATAGAAGAGAGGTTACTAGGGACGCAATGGGGGGGCTCTTGTGCATGTGGCGTAACGGAACCCGGGACAGGGTCCCAAGACCGGGGCACCCCGTTACACACCTCCCCCCTAGGACGCTCACGCTCGGTGAGCGGATGGCGGGACAGGAAGTCGGCACCCACGTTGTCAGATCCCTTCATATGACGCACCGTGAAGGTGTAGGGCTGGAGGGACAGAAACCAGCGCATAACGCGCGCATTGTTTGACTTGTTCCTGGCCATCCAGAGGAGGGGGGCATGATCGGTGTACAGAGTAAACGGGTGGCCCTCCAGATAATAAGCAAGCTTCTCAACCGCCCATTTCACCGCCAGACACTCCTTCTCTATGGTGGCATAGCGCAGCTCGCGCGGGAACAGTTTCCGACTAACATACAGTATGGGGTGCACCCTCCCGTCGGATCCCTCCTGAGACAGAACCGCCCCAATGCCATACTCCGAAGCGTCGGTATGCAGAGTGAAGGGCCTCGTGAAATCAGGGGAGGTCAGCACCGGGGCCGAGGTTATAACCCGCTTCAGGAGGGCAAAGGCGGCTAACATGGCCTCTGTGGGTCGTATGGGCATGCTGGCTTTGCCGGGGTGACGCAAGGCATCCGAGAGGGGGGCTGCCACGTGGGAGAACTGAGGGATAAAGCGACGATAATACCCTATCAACCCCAGGAACGCCCTCATCTGTTTTCGGTTGGCAGGGAAAGGGGTCTCTGATATCGCTCGGATCTTCTCAATCTGGGGCTCTATCAATCCATGTCCCAACACGTATCCTAGGTATTTCACCTTCTGGTAGGCGATTCTGGATTTTTTTGCGTTAACCCTCAGACCCGCTCTTTTCAGGGCCACAAATACCTCGTGTATGTGGCGTAGATGGTCGGACCAGGATGGGCTATGGATGACAATGTCATCGAGATAGGCCGAAGCGAACCCAGCCACGTCTTTCAGTACAGTGTTCATGAGGCGTTGGAAGGTTGCGGGGGCTCCATGCAGCCCGAAGGAAAGGACGGTGAATTCATAATGTCCCCCATGTGTGCTGAAGGCGGTTTTCCGGCGGTCTCCTTCTTTCAGGGGCACCTGCCAGTATCCCTTGGTGAGATCAAGCGTGGTGATGTATTGGGCATCTCCCAGACGCTCGACCAATTCATCCACTCTGGGGAGAGGGTAGGCATCCAAACAGGAGATCTCATTAAGCGCCCTGAAGTCCATACAGAACCTGCGCGTGCCATCGGGTTTAGGGACCATGACTATAGGGCTGGACCATTCGCTCTTGGACGGTCGGATGACTCCCATTCTTAACATGTCCTCCACTTCCTTTTGTATCGCTGTTCTCCTGGACTCCGGGACTCTGTAGGGTCGGATCCTCACCGTTTTCCCTGGTTGCGTTTCGATGCTATGTTCGGCCATGGTGGTACGTCCGGGTTGATTGGAGAAGAGCGTGTCATGTTTTCTCAGGACCTGGGCTAGGTCCTCCTTCTGGCTCTGCAACAGCTCCTCATTGATTTGTAGCTCTTCTCTAGTGGAGTGGGCGGGTTCAGGGGCTGCGACATGGACTCCGGAGGGGGCCGGTCCCAGCCATTTCTTTAACAGGTTGAAGTGATACACCTGTGTTTTGTGTGGCCCTATTTGAAGGCGATAGGAGGTGTTGCCTACAGTGCCTATGACTTGGTGAGGGCCTACCCATTCGGCACGGAATTTCTGGGTGGACGATGGTAGGAGAACCAAGGCCCAGTCGTTGATTTGCAATCTTCTCCACTTCTTTCCTTTGTCATAGCAGTGTTTTTGTCGCTTCTGTTCCTGTTCCAGATGGGCATGGGCCAAATCGCGTAGTTTTCCCAGTCTGGCCTTCAGGTTTTGGGCATACTCGAGGGTGGTGGCTGTCTCGTCCGGTAGTTCGTTCTCCCACGCATCCTTCGTCATTTCCATCAATGACCTGGGCTGCCTCCCGTATAACAGTTCAAAGGAAGAGGCTCCTAGGCTGCTCTGGCGTTGGCCTTGGATGACATATAAAGCCAGGGGTAGGAGTCGGTCCCACTCCGCTCCGCTGACCTCCAGCATTTTCCGCAATATTGTTTTGAGGGTACGATTGTACCTTTCCACAAGGCCGTCCGTTTGCGGATGATATACCGAAGTGCGGATTTGCTTTATATCGAGAGACCTGCAGACCTCCTTCATAAGTTTTGAAACAAACGGGGTGCCTTGATCCGTTAGCAATTCTTTCGGGAAACCGACTCGACTGAATACCTCGATCATTTTCTCCGCCACTTGTTTGGTAGTAGTGGTGGTCAGCGGGAAGGCTTCGGGAAAGCGGGTCGCATAGTCGACCATTACCAACACATACTGGTACCCTTTTCTGGTCTTTGGAAGGGGACCGATGATATCCATACCGACCCTTTCGAAGGGCTTCCCAATGATGGGGAGGGGTTGTAGGGGCACCTGTGGGGGCTTAGTCATGTTTTTCCGCTGGCAGCTGCTGCACTCCCGACAATACTCTGCTGTATCTTTATATATACCTGGCCAATAAAAGTGTCGGAGAAGGTTTTGGGTCGTCTTTTCCCCCCCCCCGTGTGTCCCGCTAAAAGGTGGCTGTGTGCAAAAAACAAAACCTGGCTGCGAAAGGGCACCGGTACTAGCAGCTGTGCTTCCTCATTGGCAGTCCCCTCCCGGTACAATAAGTTATGCTTAATGACAAAACGGGGAAACCTGTCTGGACCCTGTCCCTGCCCTTGATGGGCCTGTTCCCATGCATTAAACAGGGAGGGGTCGTTTGCCTGAGCATAGCGGAAACTCCGGTCCAATACCCATGGTTCAGGGGTGAGCATGGCAGGACAGGACCTACAGGGTCCGTCCTCTACCGTTGTAGAGGAGGGACAGCCACCAGTACTTGAATTGAACAGAGACAGGAAACGAGGGTTGTCGGTGCCTATTATAAGGTCTTCGGGGTAACGAAGCAAGGACGCCCACCCGCACTGTCTGCATAACCCCTTTTATACTTATGGGCAAGGAGGCCACTGGGTAGGGTCGAACGTCCCCATGCACACATCTGATGTTTACCATCTGACAGGGAACGTATTGGGAGAGGGTGACATGCCTAGTCTGAACCACAGATTGACGACATCCTGAATCTAAGAGGGCCGAAATGGAGGACCCGTTTACCCTGACACTTACTCTGTACGTGCCTCCCATTTCGACAGAGAAGAGGACCGCCTTCGGAAGGTACCCGACTTCCATAGGTTCTTCCGGGGGTCTTTTCTTGGGACAGTGTCTTGCTATATGGCCCCAGGTCCCGCAGTCGAAGCATTGGGGCCCCGAGCCGCCCTGAGGCATGGATTGCCAATGCTGTGGTTTGGAGGCCTCGCCTAGTCGTTGCGGTCTCTTTTCTGTTCTATGGACGGGTCTCTGTGCCTTGTCAGGCTCTCCGGCCGGACCTCGGGGCTGAGCCCGAGCAAAGGAAGAAGCCATGTCGATGGCTTGTGCAGCCGTAAGATCATGATGTTGGCGCAGCCATCTCTGCGTAGGATACGGAAGGGCTTCTAGATATTGTTCTAGGTATATACGGTCCATGATTTCGGCCTTGGTGCTGGTAGAGGGCGTCAACCATTTGTCTGCAGCCATTCTGAGGCGCACGAACAGGGTCCGGGGATTCTCGCCGGGGACACCCCGCTCCTTCCGGAAGCGCAGTCGATAAGCCTCTGCGTCAAGTCCCAGATGCTCCAGGATAACCTTTTTTACCTCATGATACGGCGTGTCCCCGGTGGGATTGGCCACCTGGTAGGCGGCCTGGGCCTCCCCCACCAAGAGAGGAGCCAGAAAGAACGGCCACTTCACCACCGGCCATCCACAGGCCCGCGCAGCCCTTTCGAAATTGAGGAGGAACGCATCCGGGTCCTCCCCCGATTGATACTTCTGTAGGGCTATGGCGGCCGAGCCATGTGGAATAACCCTCTCGGTACCACTGCCGTGTTGTACAGGGTCCACCCAGGCTGCGGTGGATCGCATAGCCAGGGCCTCTTTTATCAGGTTCCTATCTTCTTGGGCGGCCGTGAGCTGCTGTTCGGCCACCCACTCCAGCCGCTCTTGTCCCTTCGTGAGTCGTTCTATCACCGTTTCCATCTTCTGTGTGCAGACGGCCTCTATGCCCGCATTCTCCACCACTGTGAGCTTTTCGCTGGCGGCCGGCTCGATAGTGAAAGGCAAGAGGCGGGTCTTAGTGATAGTGGGCTTTATTGTGCTAAGCAGAAAGTCTGAACAAGTCTTTCTCTGTACAGGGGTTCGTCGGGGGGACCTGCTCCGGGATCGTCTTCTCCTTCGCGAGTCCAGGCGAGACGTCCTCCGATCGTCTACCAGGCTCCGTCGGGCGGTGGGGTCTCCGAGATCCGTCGTGACCTTTCCTCCTCCCAAGGACCAGTATGAAACAGAAACAAACACAAGGCACTCGTAAGAGCGATATCCGGCAGTTCAGCAGCCGTTACAGGGAAAAGGGGGTGAGGACTCAAAATAACCACGCGTGCTCCCCTTCCTCCCGTTTCAGCTTCTTTTGTGGCGAGGGCGTGTTCGGGATTGGGGAGGTCTTAGTGCTCGTGATATGACTACAGGGACCCAAGGATGACTCGTCAGACACTCTGTGTACCTCCCCAGCGTCCCATTAAGCCCCTGAGGCGGTTACGCACCTGCGTGAGCCACGCACCTCCCCTGGGTGAGTGGCTGGGCGACAAGTGGGGTCGTTGGCCTCCTGGCGTCTTTCCACCTGGTCCGGTCCGTCTTCCTCCTAACGAGTCTTCGGTCTCCTCCGTCTCTCCGTCTCTCCGGCCTCTCTCGTCGGACCCGCCCTGGGTGTACAAGCACACCGCCCTGTTCTGGTCGGCCTCTTTTGACGTGGTCCAGTCGCTCCAGGACTCCGCCCATTCCTCATCCGCTTGATGTTTAAAGGGCCAGTCTCGGTCTTCCTCTTGTATGACGGCAAAGTCTTCCCCAGAGCCGTGAATGTCAGTCTGCTGAGGGATAGAAGAGAGGTTACTAGGGACGCAATGGGGGGGCTCTTGTGCATGTGGCGTAACGGAGCCCGGGACAGGGTCCCAAGACCGGGGCACCCCGTTACAAGGCGATACAGGGGTCCCGTACTGCCCTGGTGAAACAAATTGAGACAGTCTCCATTGATGTAAATTTCCTGCAAGCAGATCTGCGAAAGGTGGAGGATAAGGTCTCCACAGCAGAGGGGGACATTGTTCAGCAACAAGGGGAAATGGCCTCCTAGAGGCCACAGGTCTCCCAGCTCACCAACACCACAGAAGCACTTGAGAGACGGGCGGAAGAGGCGGAGGGGCGAGCCCGCCGGAGTAACATTTTCCTGGACATCCCGGAGCGCTCAGAACAGGGTAATGCAGAGCAATTTCTTGAGAAGTGGATACGTACTGGATACGGACTGTCGGAGGTCTTTGTGGTGTAAAGAGCCCACAGGGCCTCCACCGGGGGCTACCCCCAGGGCCCTCATTGCCAAAATACTGAACTATCGGGATTGTATAGTGAAAGCAGCGCGTGAAGCGGTAGACCTTACTTTTGATAACGCCAAGGTGTCCATTTTGTCCGGACTATACCCACCAGGTGCAGGAACAACGGAAATCTTTTCTCTGCATCAAGCAGAAGCTGCGGGAACTCCACCTACAGTACGTTACTGTACCCTGCGAAACTCAAGGTAATAACGAATAGGAAGGCCCATTCCTTTGACTCTCCGAAAAAGGTATGGGAATGGCTTGAGATCAGGGGAGAAGCCCTCCCCCAGCGTGAGCAGAGGGGATCTGGGGAATACCTGGGGGACTAGGCCACCTGGGAGCCGCAGGGGCAGACGCAGAGGTCAACTTGCGGGCGCAGCTCAAGCGGAGAGGCAGCGGATCCCAGTGGGGGACGACGGTCTCCTGCGCGTGGAATCATAGGACTCTGATGACCCTACCCTGCCGCCTGTGTCGGTGACCCCTGAAGAGAACTTGGTACCAGAGACACTCCTGTCAACCGCTAATGTGATCCCGGAGACGGTCTTGGACCCACAGACACCGAATAACAGCACCGCCTTGAAGTTGATATCCTTTTTTGTGCTTATCTCTCTATGTCTCTCCTCCTCTTGTTGGTGTAAGAGGGGCCAGGCTTGAGTGGACTAGTGACTGTCGTCGTACAGGGATTTGGGAGGATTGCAGGTTGAGGGGGGATATTGATGTAACATTTGGCGGAGTTTCATTGCTTTTGGCCATGACTGGCCACAGACACATGTATGAGCAGATAGGGTCTTTGACTCATGCTGACAGGTGGCTGGCTTGGGGGTGGGGGGTTTTCTTCTTATTTTGTAGACAAGTTCTGGCCCAGGTTGGGCTAATGGGACAGCTGTGCATGTCCTGGCACCAGCAAGGGAAGGGTATTTCTGCATGATTTGTTGTCAGTATATTGCTCGTGGGAGGGGGTTTCGGGAGGGGAGTGGTTGGTTTTGTTCGGGCATCGTATGTATTGCACTTAGGGCGCAGGGCTTGGGTGGCTACACGGGACACGTAACACGCAGGGATCGGATACCATACTATACATGGGGTTTACATTTTTAAGCTGGAATGTGAGGTGACTGGGAACTTGCACCAAGAGATACAGGTCCTATCATTTCTCCGAAGGCATCAGGTTTCAATAGCATGCCTCCAAGAAACTCACCTCATGGATGAAGGAGCACAGAAATGAGCAAAGAAATGGCGGGGACAGATTTTCCACTCTTCTTTCTCTTATTATGCCAGAAGGGTCCTTGTCTGGGTGGCCCCTGGGGTTTCATTTGCCATACAAAATGTGGAGGCCGACATTCATGGACGATACCTGCTCCTTAGAGCTAAACTAGGTGGGAGAGATGTGGCCATAATGAACAGTTATGCCCCAAACACTGATGACCTGGAATTTTTTCACTCCCTGCAGGAGGTACTGGTATCGGATCTGGAGGTGCCATTAATCACGCACTGGCACGAAACCGAGGATGACAAGGAAGCTCAGAGAGGTCACGGGGAATGTCGGAGCTCACGACGTGTGGCGCCAAACGCACCCAACCCAGAAAGTGTACATCTGCTTTTCATCCACTCATAATACGTACAGCCGCTTAGATAGGAAACTACTTGCAATCCGGATGCAGCCATGTCCCTTGAGGTGACACACCAAGCGCGCGTCCTTTCTGATCATTCCACCGTAACATGTGTGGTTAGCTGGGGGGTCCCCGATAAGGCGGCTTCGAACTTAAAGGTTGCTATCGGAAATCCTGGAGGATCAGGTAGGGAAACATCACCTAGAAACTGTCATAACTGATTATATGGACTTAAACTGGGGTGAGTCGGGCTTATCACAGGCCACGAAGTGGGAAGCCCTGAAAGCGGTGTATAGGCCTCACCTGTGGGGTTCGAAAACAGCTCCAACGTGAGCTGCTAGAGGAGGAAAGCCACCTCTTGCAGTTTCAGACAGCTGAGGTACCTAACGCAACGGAGAGGGAGCGGGAACATGGCATCCGTGAACGCATTCATGACATTTGGGACAGGCTTGACAAATACACCCTCACACAGTACAGACAACGCCTTCATAGGGAAGGAGATAAATCAGTCTTTTGGCCTGGATTCTCTGCCGGGAACACGCCCCTGCCGTGATCGTGGCTCTTCAGGAGCCCGAAGTAAACTTGGTGCACTCAGAGGTGGGGCTATTACGGGTCCTCAAGTCTCATCTTGGAGTTGGTATATACAGCGGACCCGTCAATTAGCGAGGCCTCCTATCTCCCTTACCTCTGTGACCTGACTTTACGATCCATATCTGAGCAGGCACAGAAGGAACTCGACGAGGCCCTAACACTGGGCGAGGTACAATCCGCCCTACAACACCTACCACGAGCTAAATCCCCAGGGAGCGATGGGTTCCCTCCTGAATTTCATCAGGCGTTCGTGGGTACACTTCCCAGACTCTTGTTGCAGGTCTATCTTGAGGCATTTGAACGAGGGGATCTCCCTACGAGCATGACACAGGGGGAAATATGTATGATTCTAAAGCCGGGAGGGGGGACGCCCTTGAGCCCTCATCATACTGTCCGATCACGATGATAAACACAGACGTCAAGATCCTTTGCAAACTCGTGGCCTCTAGATTAGTGCCATATATGACTCGCTTGGTCCATGAGGACCAGTGTGGCTTTATACCAGGACAAAACACAGCCATGAATTTGCGACGGCTGAACCACATTCTACATGAGGTGCGGGACCCAGAGGAGCAGTTGGTATTAGTATCTATTTACCTCGCCAAGGCGTTCGATACGGTGGACTGGGGATACCCTCTTGAGGTCTTACGGGCAGTGGGGCTGGGTCCCAACTTTTGCCGATGGATTTGCATCCTATATACAGCTCCCCGCGCTAGAGTAAAACTAGGGGGTGCACGATCAGAAGAGTGGCGATTGGGAAGGGGTACACACCAGGGGTGTCCTCTCTCGCCCTTATTGTTCGCTCTGACCATAGAGGGGAATACGAGTCATATTATTTCCCTATATGTGGATGACGCCTTGTTTTATTTGGCCTCTCCTCGGAATGCCTTGCTGGTACTGCTGCACCAGCTAGAGCGATTTGGAGAAGTCTCTGGATTACGACTCAACCGCAGTAAGTCCCTGACCTTCCCGCTGGCCGGACTGGCCTCAGAGCCCCCGGAAGACCTCCTAGACCTCGGGCTGCGTTGGTCTAGGATTCCAGTACCTTGGGATACAGGTGGCCCCGACCGACGCACAGGCGATAGCCCAGAATGTGGACCGTACAATAGCTTCATTGCTGCAGTCGGTGTACTTTTGGAATACCCTCACACTTTCCTTGATGTGCAGGTTAGCCATCTTTAAGATGGTGATGCTCCCTAGGACGCTGTACGTACTCCAGAGCTCCCTATGTCCACTGTCGCCACGAGTTTTCAAAACTCTCATTACCTTACCTCTCTGCTTTGGGCGGGTTGACGCAGTAGGGTAGCTCTCAGTACTATTGTTCGTAGGTCTGAAGAGGGCGGTCTGGGGGCTCCACGCTTCAACTTGTACTATTACGCGGCACAGCTACAACCTGCGGCACGTTGGTTTTCCGACACGGACAATTGGGAGAAGTGTCTCCTTTCCGGTAGAGTGGACACTTGAACACTGCAGGAAACACTGATGCAGGGCAGGGGGTCGGACATTTCTCTTCCTTATATTGTATGGCACACAGCTGGTATATGGCAGCGCTTTGTTGAGAAGGTCTTAACTAGGGCACCCTTTCACAGGGAGCTCCCGATCTGGATTCTGGCCCCCTTCCTAGATATGGAGACATTCATGTCTTTTCAATCTTGGAGGGGGGGGGGGGGGGAGTTCTTGGCGATCTCTTTCCCAACGAGACCTTCATTACCTACAATCAGGCAGAGGAGAATTTTGGCCATGGACAGGGCCAATTCCTACACCTCAAGGCAATTCAAGATGTGGTGAAAGTAACTGGCATCAGTACCCGGACATCCCGCCACTGATGCACACATTAGATATCAGACTTTCCTGCGGTGCTGGACGTAAATTGATTTCACTCCTGTACAAAACGACGAAGCAGGTCTCAGCCCCTCCGGTACCTCCGCCTTGGGCAGCCTGGGAAAGGGACCTTGCAATCCAGCTAGACAATACACAATGGGCAGGCATAGGCTCCCTCACACACTCAGTGTCATGCAATGCCAGGTTTAAGTTAACGCATATCAACTTCCTGCACCAAACCCATTTAACCCCGGTGTCCCTGAAACACATCTTTAGGGACAGGGAAGATAGCTGCCCTAGATGTGCTGCGGATAAGGTGGGGTTCCTACACTTGGCATGGGATTGTCCAATGGTCCGGCAGTTCTGGTTGGAGGTGGTGGGAAGGATTGTAGCAGCTACTGGCCTTCAAATGACGCCAGAACTCTTGTATTGTTTGCTGGCACTGGTCCGGAAGCCTAAGAAAAAGAAAGTCCCATATAAGCTTTTGCAATTGATGCTAGTGCTCGCTAGGCGCAGGGTAGCTATATCTTGGATGGGGCAGAGGGCCCCAGAGTTGCCCATCTGGCTCAAAGACGTTCGTGAATGGGCCCTAGCTGAAGAGGTGCACATGAAACTTACCAGAAGGGATGAGAAGCTCCAAGAAGATCTATTAATTTAGCGTGATATGTGTAACTCTGGGTTGGCAGAGGGGGGGATCCCCTCAGCAAGATGTAACTGATAGCAAGGGGAGTGAGTTGGATATAGCCGGTGGGTACAATCATGACAGGAAACGGGAGAGTTGACCCAAGTAATGTAAGCAACGGACCTCAGTGCTGTGCCCGGATTCCTCCCTCACTGTGATTTGACTGTATATGATTCTCTCTTTTTCCCCCACTGTACATTTTCCTACCGGATGTCACCGTTTGCCCTGTAAGCCATTAATAATGTCAATGATATGCCTACTTGTACGGATTTGATGCCTAATGCTTTCTTTTTTGTGTCTGTAATTGTAACTTGAAAAATAAAGTTTATAAAAAAAAATGCAATAACTGCAACCAGCAGTTGCATCTGAGGTGACAGGTACAGACCTCAAATCCGCCCAGGGAAGTTTATTCCCATCACGTCCAAAAGCTGTTACACTTTTCAAGCATAAACTGTGTTTTGACAGTTTTTTATGTTCTGTGTATTGGTGAACGGACTGTCTAGTATCTGTTTGAGGGGCTTTGGGAGCCATGGGGGATGTGGGAAATTTGTGGGTTCACTGGTGTCTCGTGCTGGAGAACATGAGTTAAATGATAAATTGTGGTAATTTGCAAGACCTTCCAACCTTTGAATTTGGGACCCATGTTCGAATCTGTGGCTCAATATCATGTGATTTTGGGTAAATCACTTAATCTTCTGGCCTGTGATTAAAACGAAAATGTATGTGACCTTGAGTAATGCAACTGGTTCTCATGTAAAACACTCCAATGCCCTTAGAATGTGTTCTCGCTATATGAAACTGCAAAAAAATGGATTTGATGGGGTGAGGGAACACAACCTGGAATTTCTGTGTTCCAGCTGGATTCTCTCTGTCCCGCCAACCAGAAGCAGCCCTTCACTACAAACAGATGCCCTCTCCCCACTCTTTCAGTACAAAACGCACACATTTCTGAGTGCCGGGAACGCACTAGTCCTTGAGTGTCAATATGGCACAACCGTTTAGGCTACAGCTCAGTTTGTAACGCTTGTCTGCATTCCTTCTCCTCTTAGCATCCATAGAGGGAAACCCTGTGCATCTTCCCACCACTACTGACAGCATTACAATTTTGAGACAATACACTGCTTCTGTGGTGCTCTTAGACGGCTGTATTAAACATTCATGTGTAGATATAGGTGGTCAAAATCCTAGCTAACATCCCCTGCCGATGCATGAAAATGCGGGGGGGGGGGGTGTCATGAGGCTGCTATAGCACTGCACAGGTAGGAATCATGGTCGAAACATTTAGGGTGGATTTCAAAGGAGAGGGTAAAAACTGGGATTGCAGTGAATAGGTCAACAGGATGACCAAGCATTTTCAATAAACCTGAGCAAAAGTATGATAATATCCAACCGAGTACACATGGAATATATACACAAGAGAGTGATTCTGTCAAATATTCTATAAAGAAAAAAACCATCACCAACAAAACAGTGCGTACAACAAAAATGCACAGAACATACAGAAGACTGATTCCATCAAAAAATATATTTGAGAAGACAAACACGCACAAAGGCAACCTTACATTAAACACAAAAAGGGGTGCTTTCACTTTCACATCCATCCACACAGTAAATAACTGTACTCGAAGAACCAGCCTCTAACATTCCAGCTTTGTCAAGATAAAGGTACAGTCATTCAAAACCCGATCGCTTGTGTGAAGAGCTGTTCAGAATTAAAAAAATATATTTCTTGAGCAAAAGTAAAATAGAAAAAAGTGGAAACCTACAAGAAATGGGGTGCTGCTCCAGGGGAGCGAACAAGTTACAAAAAGGAGGGACCAGAAAGACCAATTACCCACTGGTAAGCAAGGAATTTTAAAAGACAAGCAATCAGACAAATTAAAAGCGATGAGCAGAGTTCAAGCCCACAAAGTACATACAACAGATTATCCTGACAGTGCAAGCGCTGGTTAGGCTTGACTTAAAAATGACACAGTTAGGAAGACACATGGCCTTGTGGGGCGGGGTCTTGTGCCAAGAAGTATCCAGGACACACTTTTGCCACCCCTCCCACCAACCTACCATACACCCACCCCCCAAAAAGAAGAAGAAAAAAAAAGCTTGATGAAGCTGGTTTGATGCCCTGGGGTGATTTCATACCCTTTTATGGAGATCGGCCATCCAAAGCCTTAAGACTTATTGGAAATCCACTCTGTGCAGTGGTTTCCAGCTCTTTTCTTTGGCACCTGGTTATACCGGCTCCTCACTGGATGACCAAGTAAAGGGAGCAGATATGGCACAACACACAGTGGTACCATGCGAGTTGGCAGGTCTGCTCATTGGTAGGTCACCATGGTGTCATGGCTGCAGAATATTCCACGCAAAGTCCTAAATATTCTGCACACGAAAACCTGCTAGAAGTGAATGTGGGAGTGGTCCATTAAACAATTCAAAATAGGGCATATCTATCCAAAAATTGGAAGGGCAAGGGAAATCAGGGAGGGGCACATGGTGAGTCATGCAAGTTTAACATATCCATAAAAGTGTTTTTCAAGCAGAATTCACAAAAGATACACCCCCATTTACCCAAGCAGTACAACAGCCAAAACAAGATATAATCTATTCCAACCCACCCTTGAAGTGATTTACTCACGACACACAAGGCCAATCAAAAGAAATGCAATGGATGGGGGATGGGCGTTGGGGGGGTGGTTGGGTATTTCGTATTGTTGTATTTGATCACAGATATTACATTGCACCTTCACCGATTTCTGGGCAACGCATTTCGATATAGGCATGACCCGTTTATACTCCTGTCGATTTGTAGAGAAGACATTTATGCCTGTCTCGCTCGCACTATATGCCGATTGTATGTCTATCGCATTACAATGCCTGTTCTCTTTGCTCTTGAACTTAATAAAAACACTTGAAATTAAAAGAAATGCAATGGAATCACAGATAAATCAATGTGTAAATCAATTTGGCTGATAGACCATGTTTCGCTTATTCAATCTGACAAAAGAAATGCAGATGCTAACAGGGAAACCTAGATACCCCTCCTGTGAATAAATCGTGTTTTGCTTATTCAATCTAACAAAAGAAATGCAGATGCTAACAGGGAAACCTAGATACCCCTCCTGTGAATAAATCAACTGCAGTACAAAATCTCATCAATGATGACTGTAATGGGCCTCAAGTGCAAAACTTTACTACAACTTCGCTAGATCCGTCATCATCCGTCCAAGATATGCCTCCCAAAAGCATACAAAGATGGCAACACACAAGTAAAGTATATCAACGAAAACAAAGGAGGTGAAAGCAGAGTATTATCCACCAGCACAGAAGGTCTAGATGATGAAAAGGGTGTACAGTATGGGGAAGTAACACTTGGATTACACCCCACTCAAAAACAAAGCGCAAGCTTCACCTCAGCCCTGTGTTTGATTAAGTACGACTGAACACCCTGCCTAGTAAGGACCATCAGCAAGACTGAAACAGGGCTCAATCTCGATGACACGTTCCAGGCCTGTCAGCATCCTATCCAACAAAACCCTCAAGAGAATTACATTGCCAACAGGAGTAGGAATAGTGGCCCAGTATTGGCAACCATCAACAGCACTCTAGGGACAGTGTCCACTCAAATTACCGTGGTCAATGTCGAACCCCAAAACCCATTGGCAACAGAGGAATAGGAAGGCATCAGCTGGGTTCGAAAGACAGATTGCAGACCCTCTTTCTGCAATCAATTGCCGAGGACTGGGCTCCAGGGAGGGATGCACAAAGTACTTGTCCCAAGGGGGCTAAAAGCATCACCCTGCTTCATCCAAAATATTGTTTAAGGGGCAAGGAAGACATTTTAAATCAGGAGAATATACTCACACTTCTGAAGCAGATACCTACCCTAGCATGGGTTTCATCAGCCGAAATTGAATCGGTCCAATTCATCGACCCTGGTCTAGGGCAGCGCAATGACTCAAGCAAGGTCACCAGGAAATCGTCAGACACCGCCAAGAAAATACAGATCGAAAGCAAGCAATTCATGGACTGGGGATCCTAGTGGAGATCTATCTTGAACCAGGGTATATGTCACCACTTACATGGACAAAAAACACAGACTACAAAACAGAGACCTGAACAAGCCCCATATTCGTTCCTTAAGAAGGCGATAGGCGCTTCCTTTAACCAACATAAAGGACCCGATCCACACACCCACCCCCAGTTTCAACTGAGGGGGGAGGAGACAAGCAACAAATGGGGCTGGGTCTTGAATACCATTAATCGGCGACCAATAATAGATTGAATTACCGCCTGGGATACTGACCGAAACAAACCATCTCGAATTGAAGCATTTGCTCATGGAATATCCATGGGCTGAAAGCCAAGATCAGTGATTCAGATACATAGGGATATTTTCAATCTTTCTCAATTATTGCACTCCAAGAAACCTGGGCACCGGAACTGATCTTAATCCCGGTATTCTCTCACATCCTGATTTTTCAGCAACCAGAGAAGCAAAATTTGGACGATGGAAAGGTGGCTTAGGAGTATACTTATAAACAGCACTCACAATGAGCTGCTCCAACAATCAACAATGATAGATTTCAGACAATACATCTAACCCTCACAACAATGGGGAAAGATAAGCGTGCCACGCTGATAAACATCTATATACAACCAATGAGAAAAGGCCACATAGGGCTGTCAAAACAACTAATAAATAACATTGCAGATTGGGAAGGTGACAACCCAAAAATCCCACTAATGGTGACAGGCGATTTCAACATGACACTAATAGGCTACACAGTTAAAAGTGAACTTATTGAGGCCCAGGAACATGAGTGGGACATCCTTAAGCAAACCCAGGCGAGCATAATAAGGAAGGATTCAATGGGCATATTCCTGGTTGTGAAACTAGAGCATCTTGGGCTGTGTGTCCTAAATTGCTGCATCAATGGAGATATCCCTCCAGCCTTTTCGTTCCACACCCAATGCGGAAGCTCATCAATAGACCACACAGCGATGTCTCTCTCTCCCTTTATTAAATCTAGCCCTCTCATATAAAATGGGCTCAAGACCGGAAAGCGACTACTTACCCCAGGAACTGGTACTGGCAATGCCACCAACAGAGAACCAGACTTCAATAGACGTAGCCGGACCCAATACATTTAATTAACCTAAAAAGAATTGGGTGGACTGCGGAATCAATTGAAAGACTGGAACATGAAGCAACCCGCCACCAAGAAAAATAGCAACAATTCAAAGGCTCATCCATGGATAAATAGGTAAAATTTACCATCACTTATACAGAACAGTTCGCCACCAAAGTGAACTTTGGAATAAAGCAGTTTAGACACACCCCATTATCAAGCCATGACTCATAAAGGTCGCCTAAGCTCAAACACCTAAAGTGGGAAGTCAACAAGGCCTTGAGAGCAGTCCAACGCAATCCCTCAAACAAACTATACATTGCCACCTTGAAAGGAGCAAAACAGGACTTCAGGTGTGCAATATGGGCAATAAAAAGAGAAACATCAAAACGTTTTGGGCCAAACTTATTTGGGACTTCAAGCACAACAACGCAATGAACTTCTGGCATACAGTTAATGCCTTAAAAAAATTCCACCTTTGGAATGCTAGGCTCAAATGTATCAGAATCTGACTTTGCTTTCCCATCAGCCCACTTTAACCCTCCAGTAGACATAAATTCAAAGCGGTATGGGAACGAACCAGATAATACAGGACCGGACTGCAGACTGGCACCAACTTGGATGTTAGGCAAGCCATGAAATATTAAAATCAAGTCTGAAGATGTGCAGCGACAGATAACAAAGGGGTGGAACACCGGGGCTCCAGGCCCAAATAGGATACCCCAAGCCATCTATAAAACCAACCTGGCTAAATGGGCAGAAGCAAAGTGGCCACTTTTTAATTACAACCTAAATGGGGGACCTATCCCACCCTCCTGGAGAGATTCTATCAACTCACCAATCTTTAAAGGAGGAAACAAACTCGACCCAGGGCACTATAGGCTAATAGCCCTGATTGACAATGAGGCCAAATATTATGCCGGAGTCCTACTTGAGCATCTCAGGCACTGGGGTGATTCGAACTCTGGCATTCCCTACAACTAATCAGGGTTCACTAGGAAAACAGGAACTATAACAAACATAATGGCCCTCTCACTTATATTAGACTGTTCTAGAGACTCAAAGCTCCCATTCTTCCTATGCCTCATTGACTTTCAGGCTGCTTTCGATCGAGTGGACCGGAACAGGCTATGGGAAAATTGAAGATCTTGCAAATCCCACCATACCTTCTGAGAGTGATATGCCAACATTGGGTAAGGATCAAACTGGGAAATGCCAACATTGGGTAAGGATCAAACTGGGAAACGGAGACAACCTCTCAAGGGCCATCCCGACATCTCCACCAATGCACTTCACCAGCACAAATCCGGCTTAGGCTACCAAAGCACACTCACACAAGGGGAGCAGCTTTCGACGCTCTCTGCTATAAGCTAAAAAGCCACGCTCGCCTTTTCACAAATATTTCAATGATACCATTGAACTGCTAGGCCTGAAAGAATACGGATAAGTTCAGCAAGCCAAGATCAATAATAAAATGAGTCAACAAAATAATCTAAAATATCAGCATCTTTAAAGGATAGAGCAACCCTAGCGAAACGCCAACACGCCTGGGTTGTATTGAACAGCTACACATCCCTGAGACCTCAGCAGTACCATGCGGAAGCCCTAAATCCCAAGATAGAGAAACTATTTTTGTTCTGCCGACTGGACGGATTCCCGTCGCTACCATTTATTAAGCCCTGGATGATGACAGCTAGAGACATGGCCTGCAGGTTATGCGGTTTGACAATTGAAAACCAGGTCCACACCATCTGTCTCTCCTCAACCACACTAGGACTTTGACGGATACGTTTGCGCCCCCATTGAAAACAGCAAGGGGTGTGCACTTGCATGGAAGCAATCCTGACCTGCTTCAATTCATCAGATGCGAGTTCCATTGCTAGAATAGTTAAGGACATTCATGATGTGGAAAAGGCACACAAAGAGGCATAAAAACATTGCCAGGGGTCTACATTCCAACATTCTGCCTTAACAACAGATTGACAACGCTTCCTGTTTGAGCCAATAGATACCTCCTTGAACAACGGCTTCTTGAGTGAGGAAACAGACACCTCGCTGAACAGCGCCAACAAAGCAACCTTCACCCATCCACCCGGGTTATTCTAAAATGTACTTTGACCAACAAAATTCATCATCTTGCATTCTCATTGATGTATTAACCCCTTGAAAGCGGCTGGAATTCCTTCACAGTGCGGGCGAATTCCACGCGTGTGTGGTTCGGACAGCCCCAGGCCGTCCAACGCACACGCCCACCATGACGTTGGACGGCCGGGGGGCGTCAGACGCATGGAAAGGGTTAAAGGGGAACATACGGTTGATTATTTAAATCACATGGTTTTATTGAAATGTTAAAATGATCAGTATTAATGTTGCACTTTCGTTGCTTTTTATTGTAAAGATTTTAAATAATCATACAATAAACATACATACATATATATTTATCTCTTTGCAAAGGAAAGAAAAATTGGAGCGTCATGTAACGCGGCGTCCCGCGAGCTGCCAACAGCACCCGTCAGTGAGTGAGCAGCTTTCTTCGTGGGAGAGGAGCGTTTCCATTGGAATACAAGCTGTGCACCACCGCCACCGCTGGGGAGGAATCTCGCTAACCGGTGAGGACGCAGTACGGAGGAACCTACCAGGTGACCGGAAGTTTCCCGAGGAAGACGCCGTCCCGGTGAGCACCGATTTATATTTTCTCTATCCCCGTTGCCTGCAAAACAGTGCTAATATAGCGGGTTAAAGCGGTAGGACGACAAAGGAGGAACGTGTCGACAGCAAACAAGCGGGGGGCTGCATTGGTCCCAGCTGTAGTCACGGGCACAGCGTGGGACAGTAATACGCATCGGCATGTTTTCAGATACCGAGCGCCAGACGGCAGCAAAGGACATGTTCAAACGGCGGGAAAAGCCGTTAGAAATAACGAGTACTGCAGTGGCAGAGCCATTGAATAACAAACTGAAAGTGACTATGACAAAGTTGGAGAGACTCCACGAGCGTGAAGTAAGGAAATGGTGGGAGGCAACTAGCCTAACAAACTATATTGAGGAAGAAAGGGTGCCCAGAGGTTTAAGGCTCCATACAGTACCATCTTATGAACATCCGGACCCACAGTTATTGACAGACTGGTTTGAACACACTGCAGCCTACTGTGAAGGGACTCTCAAAATACTGGTTAAGTACGCTTGGGGCGACAGAGAAAAAGCACTGGCTGAGATCACAGTGATCAATGAAGAGCTAGAGAAGGAGACGGATTCTGAATTAATAGCGCTAGTTTCACAAATGAAAGAACAAATGAAAGCTCGGCTTGTGAAGTATGAGGCACAAATAAGGTTCCGCAAGCAGGAGAAATACGAACGCGACACGAATGACTATTTGACAGGGCTCGTTCTAACTTATGCGAAAAAATTTGACGCTCCTCGCAAGGCTCTACAAGGAGGCACCAGCGCAAATGCTGGGACAACAGCATCAGCTGAGGCGGTCACCTCAGAGTCTGATGTGACTGAAAACGAGTCCGGTGACGATCAACCTGACCCATTAGAACGGGGAAAGAACCGAGTCGCCCAAGCTGGAAAGAGTAAGAGAACCCCTTTTCAAGAGGAATTCGAGATAATCAAGAAATCCTGGCTCCGCGGCGGGAAAAACAAACCGCCAGACGCGGGAGCAGTGGGATCAGGAGAACCAGGAGGACAAGGAGGTCAGTGGGCGGCAAGAGGAGGCAGAGGAGGTGCAAGAGCCTCTCGTTGGACCAACCGCAACCGCAACAAAAAATAATGACATCCACACGCAACGGTTCCAGAGATCAAGTTAATCTAACAGTTGTGAATCTTACAGATAAAGAATTAACGGCTCCAGAAACCGAAGTCCTTAGCATGGGATTAACTTTCTGCTCCAACAATGAGTTGGAATATACACAAACAAGAACTGATTTGTTGCACTTTACAAGAAAACTAAAACTCCACAAGTATTTTAAACTGCGCCCTCACATGCAAGATCAGAGTAAGAAAGGAGCAAGGATAACTGCAACGGACGCTCTAAGCAGCAGGGATTTAACAGTGGAGATCCTCAAGGACCTAGAAATGGAACAATCCTTGGACACTGGCCAACTGGACACTGCACAACGAGCAGAATTGCAAGGAGTGGAACAGGAGAGGGAGGAAAGCAGATTAAAACCCACTTCTGTCTTCGTTCCTCAGTCTCCATGGGACGCCGTGGATGTATTCACCGAGGCAATGAACAACGACCTCATGCGATATAGAAAAGCGGAATACCAAACACATAAACACAATATCACAGACCAACAAAATATGGCATTGAGAAATTTAATGAATGACAAAAATATCGTGGTGAAACCTTCAGATAAAGGAGGGAACGTGGTTTTAATGAGTAGGGACTACTATAAGAGCGAAGCACTGAGGCAACTCTCAGATGAGAAGTTCTATATGAAATGTATCACTGATGTTTATCAACAGAGCATCAAGGAATATGACACACTGATCCAGAAGTGGTACGATCTTCAGATGCTAGGAAAAGAGGAACATCTCTTCCTGCGGAATAACTGTCCCATGATCCCTACCTTCTACCACCTCCCCAAGTTACACAAAGATAGAGACTGTCCACCAGGCCGTCCTATCATCTCCTCCATCGGCAGCCTAACTGAGAATATGTCCCGACTTGTGGACAATATCCTGTTTCCCTTGGTGTTGAATCTGAAATCTTACATCAAGGACACCAAGGATTTCCTGATGAAGATACAGGATTTGAAATGGGACTCAGGGTATTTGCTGTTGGTGCTGGACATTACCAGCTTATACACGTGTATTGAACATCGACACGGCCTGGAAGCAATTAAACACTCTTTAGATCAGCGCCAAATGCGATTTGCAAAGCATAATACCATGATCCTTGAATTTGTTGAGTTTTGTCTAACGCACAATATATTTTTATTTGAAGACCAGCTGTACTTACAGAAGTCAGGGACAGCGATGGGCACCTGCTTCTCTCCCAGCTATGCGAACTTGTTCCCCCTTGTCACGGTTAGACATGACAAGGGGGAAATCGTGTGTTGGCATCGTTACATCGATGATTTACTTATCGTTTGGAACGGTGGGATAAACACAGCAGAAAAATACATCAGGATATTGAACAACAATGACCTTAACCTGCATTTCTCGGGTTCAATTAGTCCGGTGGCAGCGGAGTACTTGGACCTGAGAGTGTTCATAGAGGGAGAACAACTACACACGACCTTATATAGAAAGGAAACTGCTGGCAATTCAACACTCTTTGCCAGCAGCAGTCATCCCCCCAGCTCATCAATAGCATTCCTTACGGGGAGCTATTGAGGCTCCGAAGGAATTGCTCCAGGGATTCTGACTTCGAGGCGGCTGCCTCGGAAAGCCTATCCCGTTTTACAATCAGGGAATATGGCAACGAACTGCTGCAAAGGACACTGAGAAAAGTGAGAAAGATCTCAAGAGGGACTCTCTTCACTGCCAAACCGACAAGGGGTGGCCGTGAGAAGGATGTAACCATGAATAAAGGGAAATTTAGGCTTATCACTCCCTACTCATCAGGGGCCAATCACCTTAGAAAGATGCTTAGAAAAAACTGGCACATTTTACAAACAGATAATGTGCTAAAAGAGGATTTGCCACCTTACCCATTACTAACATTCAGCAAAGCGAGGTCATTAGGAGACATGCTTGTCACCAGCCATCTGGAGAAACCCATGTCCAAGACCAGTACCCTGAAAGAACAGAAAGGGTTCTATCCTTGTGGCCGCTGTAAAGCCTGTGTGGGAAGCAAAAGGGTTCTATCGTACATGATACCAGAGACAGGGAAGAAAATATTCATCAAGAAGTTCATTACCTGCAGTATGCAATATGCAGTCTATTGTTTGCACTGCCCCTGTGGCCTCCGCTACATCGGCAGTACAATCAAGGAGCTGGAATTGAGAATATTAGAACACCTTAGAGCCATAGACAAGGCGGACCCCGCCTATCCGGTAGCCCACCACTTTGCTGAAGTCCATGGGTGGGACCGCAACAAAGTACAATATTTTGGTTTGGACATTGTGCCATCGAATGCTAGGGGCAGTGACCGCTTGAGACGACTCCGTAGACTAGAGTCGAGGTATATAATAGATCTCTCCACTAAGCACCCACGAGGCCTCAATAGTGGGGAAGAAATGGCGTTCCATCTGGGAAAGTAAAGGTGCATCTTAAATTAAATTAAGACTAACCTATGGGCTGTAGCACATGAGAGTCTAGATGTATCCATATGAAATCCAATGCCTATTCCCATAATGCCTATTATACACTGTGATCTGTGATTTTTTGATAGGTGATCTGGTACATATGTTTTTAAGCAGAACACTTATCAGCTCTAGACACCTTCATATATGAATTTGCCACTGAAGTTGCGACATTTCTGTATTTTTCTATAGTATATGATTGATGATATGAAAACTTGAATTAACAACTGATATACTATAGATATGACTTTGAATTGCCCTATGTACACTAATTTTTGAACTTTGCAATGCTGAAATTTGATGAACTTTAATTTGACTTGGTATGAAAAGGATATGTATCTTTGTACAAAAGAAATATCATGATGGGATGAATTGATAGAGGACACTAGCCGATCCACGGCTTTATGAATTGTTTATGATTTATACATTTTGATGTTGCCAACACTCCCCTGTTCACAGACAATAGCCCATCGGTGGGCTTTATCTGCGCCTTACATGGGCCTATATGGTGTATGTTAAACACCTTCAAGATGGCGCGCACTGATTCCAGAGGGGTTTAGTCCTTTGTCACTTCTCTTGATTCATGAAGAGAAAAAAACTTTATTAACATGCCGATAGTTGTATTTGTGTTATTCACACTGACGAAGGCAGCACGCCGAAACGCGTCTGTGCAAGCCCCCCGCAAATAAAATCTTGCGTGGTTGACACGAACTCCTTGAGTGCTGTTTTGTTTTGTTTGCAAAGGAAAGAAAAATTGGAGCGTCACATATATATTTATATATACATATATATATATATATATATATATATATATACACACATACATGCATACACATAATATATATATACACAGATTGTATATATATATATATATATATATATATATATATATATATATATATATATATATATATATATATATATATATATATATATATATATATATATATATATATATTACCTACTGGCGATAGCCAGTAGGTATATATAGTTAGGATTTTTTTCCTATGGGATTTTTGAAAATTCTATGTCGAATAACTTTGGCGTTTGAGGACAGAATTGGCTGAAATTTTCAGGAAAATGGAACATTTTGTTTCTGAGCAGCCCCTGAAAATTTGGGGGGGTTTCGTCAAGGGGGGGCCGAGAAAAAAGGGGGGTCCCAAAACGTGTTTTTCCCATGCAATTTTCCATAGGGCGGTTGGCCTCACTTTTAGCCTGAACGGCTGAATGGATTTACACCAAACTTGGCAAAATTGTAGGGACTGGTAGCCCGATGTGCCTTTGCTATGTCTCAAGATATAGGCTCCAGTGGTTTTTACGAAAATTAACTTTGAAAAATATATATTGGGCTACATTGGGCTATATATATGTTGGAGCCCAAATGTAGCCCAATGTAGCCCAATGTAGCCCAATGTAGCCCAAAGATGGCCACCAGAGACAAAAAAAAACAAATGTAGCCCAAATATCAGCCAGATGTAGCCCAACTATAGCCCAATGACAGAATGTCCCAGAGTGTTCTAAAGAACAACTAGAGTGCTAACAGTCCTACCTATTACAAAGGTATGGCACACCTGAAGCCATCTTGATTGGAATAAAGTGGTAACTCTTAAAACATTTAATTTAAAAAGGAACAAAATGAGGGGGTTCATTTTGCCATAGAAAGTATGATTAGCGAATATATGACGAAATCCCGCATACCATCAGTCCGCAAAAAAAATCCTGCATGTACTATTAGGCCACAAATTAAAATAACGAAAACTTTTAGAACGAATATGCCTTTAGCATACACTAAACAACTAAACTACCCTAAACCCTAAAACACTACCCCCAGCATGACCCTACACTACACAAACAGTACAACACTACCCTAAACCCTAAAACACTACCCGCAGCATGACCCTACACTACACAAACACTACAACACTACCCTAAACCCTAAAACACTACCCCCAGCATGACCCTACACTACACAAACACTACCCTAAACCCTAAAACACTACCCCCAGCATGACCCTACACTACGCAAACACTACAACACTACCCAAAACCCTAAAACACTACACCCCAGCATGACCCTACACTACGCAAACACTACAACACTTCCCTAAACCCTAAAACACTACCCCCAGCATGACCCTACACTACGCAAACACTACAACACTACCCAAAACCCTAAAACACTACACCCCAGCATGACCCTACACTACGCAAACACTACAACACTACCCTAAACCCTAAAACACTACCCCCAGCATGACCCTACACTACGCAAACACTACAACACTACCCTAAACCCTAAAACACTACCCCCAGCATGACCCTACACTACGCAAACACTACAACTCTACCCTAAACCCTAAAACACTACCCCCAGCATGACCCTACACTACGCAAACACTACAACACTACCCTAAACCCTAAAACACTACCCCCAGCATGACCCTACACTACGCAAACACTACAACACTACCCTAAACCCTAAAACACTACCCCCCGCATGACCCTACACTACGCAAACACTACAACACTACCCAAAACCCTAAAACACTACCCCCAGCATGACCCTACACTACGCAAACACTACAACACTACCCAAAACCCTAAAACACTACCCCCCAGCATGACCCTACACTACGCAAACACTACCCAAAACCCTAAAACACTACCCCCAGCATGACCCTACACTACGCAAACACTACAACACTACCCAAAACCCTAAAACACTACACCCCAGCATGACCCTACACTACGCAAACACTACAACACTACCCAAAACCCTAAAACACTACACCCCAGCATGACCCTACACTACGCAAACACTACAACACTACCCAAAACCCTAAAACACTACCCCCAGCATGACCCTACACTACGCAAACACTACAACACTACCCAAAACCCTAAAACACTACCCCCAGCATGACCCTACACTACGCAAACACTACAACACTACCGTAAACCCTAAAATACTACACCCCAGCATGACCCTACACTACGCAAACACTACAACACTACTCAAAACCCTAAAACACTACCCCCAGCATGACCCTACACTACGCAAACACTACAACACTATCCTAAACCCTAAAACACTACGCCCAGCATGATCCTACACTACGCAAACACTACAACACTACCCAAAACCCTAAAACACTACCCCCAGCATGACCCTACACTACGCAAACACTACAACACTACCGTAAACCCTAAAATACTACACCCCAGCATGACCCTACACTACGCAAACACTACAACACTACTCAAAACCCTAAAACACTACCCCCAGCATGACCCTACACTACGCAAACACTACAACACTATCCTAAACCCTAAAACACTACGCCCAGCATGATCCTACACTACGCAAACACTACAACCCTACCCTAAACCCTAAAACACTAGCCCCAGCATGACCCTACACTACGCAAACACTACAACCCAACCCTAAACCCTAAAACATCTTGTCTCTCGGTAGGTTCGAGTGACAAGATGTGGTGAAAAAAGAAGGGGGAAATGAAGGAAAGGGGGCAAGGTAAGCCCCTCCTGACCCCCTAGGATTGATGAGGGGGATATTAAAGTCCCCCGCGATTTTTCGCGGTAGAGGCGCTTCCCGGTACGCGAAACGGGCAGCTAACCGGCAGCGTAACGGGAGTCCGCCATCTTGTGTTTTTGGAGCGTCCGGTTCGCGTACCGTGTAGCGTCCCGGTAAGCGTAACAAGGGGAAAACCAAGAGAAACAGTAAAAAAAAATTAAGGGAATAGATTTCCAGCAAACTTGGCAAAATTGTAGGGACTGTTTGTTTGATGTGCCTTTGCAAGGCCTCAAGATATGTGCACGTGTGGATTTTGTCTAATTAAGGTTAAAAAAAATATATATATCTGTAAGCGTGCTCCGGCACGCTTACGTTACGGGTTTTGTTTGCGCTGCAGAGCCGATACGTCACGGTTATGCGACGCGTCATGAGGCGTCTCACGTGGCTACGTGATACGTCACGTAATAAAGAATATATTTTACAGCTATAGATATTAGCTTTTAAAAAACCAATGAAATTCACTGAAAAAACCATAGGTTATAGACCATATATAGTTAGGAATTTGCATTTACAAAACCTTGAAAATTCACTGAAAAAAACATAGGTTAGAGACCATATATAGTTAGCTGGACATTTTATTGACATAAAACCAATGAAATTCCATATATAGTTAGTTGCACTAACTATATATCGCGCACCCGCAATCCACTGCTGATGATGTCACATATTACATCATTCATGACATGGTCAGTGACATCACTGATGACATCACTGATGACATATATATATGTATGTATGTTACCCACTGGCGGCCACCAGTAGGTATATATAGTTAGGATTGGCTACCATAGGAAATCTGCAACATTCTATTGGGAATAACTCTGGCGCCGGTTGAGGAATTTGTGTGTAATTTTCCAAAATTTTGGCCAGATCTGCTGCGCTCCTTCACTGAAAGTTCCGGGGAGATTCGTGAAGTGGGGGCTGAGAAAAAAGGGGGGTCCCAAAACGTGTTTTCCCCATGTTAATTTCCATAGGACGGTCTGATAAGTCTACAGCCCGAACCGCTGAACGGAATTACGCCAAACTTTGCAAAATTGTAGGGACTGGTACGCAGATGTGCCTTTGCTATATTTGGTGAAAATCCCTCCAGTAGTTCCTGAGAAAATCAAAAGAGAAAAAATATATATATCTATAGCAGCTTACGTGTAAGCTTACTGTAAGCTTACCTTTCCGAGCATGAGCTGCATTCTGATTGGCTGCCAATGTCTGTCAACACTCCAAACCAGAAAGTGTTGGCAGCCATCTTGTGCCTCAGTAGACTGAGGCACAGGAAAGCAGAAAAACAAACATGTAGAACTCAAAAAGGGGGCAGGGTAGAAGCAACCTGACCCCCTAGACTTGCTCAGGGGGTCCCACAAAATTCATATTCTTCGTCCAAGAAGTGTTGGCAGCCATCTTGGGACCAATATACATGATAGCACCTCATTAAAAAGCATTGTAGTTAATAGAGGGTTTTAGGACTTTAGTTAAATAATAAATCATTTGTTGATGGTACCATACTCATTTTAGGAATTGTGGTGTGTTCTAAGGTGATTTTACCATGTGACAAAGCCTTCTGCTGGGATATCATGAATCATGTTTGAAAGAAAACTATTATCTCATGCTTTTCCCACAGTGGTTTGGAAGGGGATCTACAAGCTAAACTGAAAGCATATTTTCTGTAAATTTACATTATCTTTCTCCGTCATGTGAGAATGAAGTCGGACATGCTCAGTAAAACATGTACATCCAACAAGGACAGAGACTGTCAGTTGATTCCTTTGTGTTCTACTGCAGCTTCCCAGAGTGTTCTATAGAACAACTAGAGCGCTAACAGTCTTACTTATGACTAAAGTATGGCACACCAGAAGCCATCTTGATTGGAATGAAGTGGTAAGTCTGAAAACATTTAATTTACAAAGGAACAATATGAGGGGGTTCATTTTGCCATAGAAAGTATGATTAGTGCTTCAGAAAGAAAATTTGGGCACATTTTGGGTGACTTCTCAAATACTCTATTTCATTAAACAATTCTGACATGCAGTCTCCCAAGATAGCCACCAGAGACAAAAGAGCCCAAATGTAGCCCAAATAGCCCCCAGATGTAGCCCAAGTATAGCCCAATGACAGAATGGCCCAGAGTGTTCTAAAGAACAACTAGAGTGCTAACAGTCTTACTTATGACAAAAGTATGGCACACCAGAAGCCATCTTGATTGGAATGAAGTGGTAACTCTTGAAACATTTAATTTAAAAAGGAACAATATGAGGGGGTTCATTTTGCCATAGAAAGTATGATTAGTGCTTCAGAAAAAAAACTTAGGGCACATTTTGAGTGACTTCTCAAATCCTCTATTTCATTAAAAGAATTCTGACACGCAGACTGAAACATGCACTTTGAATACCAGCAGCAGACTTACCTGGTGAGCAGTAGCTTTACTACAGTGATATAATGAGCAACTAGAGTGCTAACATTCAGAATTTATGGCAAATGTGTGACACATCTGAATGCCTTCTTGATGGAACCAAAGTAAACAAGCATTGAAAATGCAATAGATCTCAACCTCGTTTAAGTTAAAGCCATTCTGTTTGTAATGAGGTGGCTTTTTAGCTTTGCTTTTAATAGTGTTTTTCAAACTTTCATGTAAATAACATGCATATCTATGCATATATGGGAAAGGATCACTAGTCCTGCTTAAACCATGGTTTTGCAGGTCGAAAAGGTGGTATCTCCCAAAATATGACCCTCATACACGTGTATGTTGGAAACTTGTCTGAGCGGTATATACTGTGTCCCCGCTTTTTTTACACGTGCGTGCGTAATCATTGGATCATTTTTTGTATGTGCACCCTCCACCAGGAGGTTTTACCTTAGGTTTAAGGCAGTAGTGATCGTGGAATAGTGGGGAGGTTGGTGGTGATTATTAAAAAGTCCGGACAGCCAGAGAAAAAGTTATTTAATGAATCTGGATTCGGACTATGGATAAAATTGTATGTGCAACCTTCGAATTGATAAGGGATTCAAGTGCACTTAATAGAGACAATAAAAAGAGGTCAACATGTTTCAGCCTTGGGTAGTCAGTAGATCAGTAGGCTTTCGTCAGGACCAATGGGGTGAAATAGTGAAAATAGTGTGTGAAGAAAAAAGGGTTAATGACCTGATTCTTCATGAGGTAAAGGCTTCATTGAACCTGTAAAAAAGAGAAGACAAACATACACACAACAAACAGGGAGATAGGGTATAGGAAACATATAATTATGTACAATAGTACCCTTGTAAATTCAAGGAACTAGAAAATGGCAATACTTTTCATTGAATCACACTCATTTCTGGCGTCAACTCTCCCATTGTCATGCTTCGGCGGGCGTAGGTGATTCGGTTTGTACTGTAGTGAAGTGCCCATAGTTCTAAGATATTACTTGGTCTTGGTGAGAATAGGCTATAACATAAACCGCCTCGTGATTGCGTATAAAACGCTACATACATTCAGTGCTTGGATTGATATTGCTTTTTTGTGCGTATGGTGCTTGCGCAAAAATACTTATGATTCTTTTTTTAATAAGTTCCTTATGGTCAACTTGGGTCATTGTTTGGTTAGTATACAGTGCGTGGCTCGAATCTTAGTGCGTTCGTTTTTGGAGCTAACGGCAAAAACGGTTTTTCGATTTTTAATGCGTACCTTGTTTTTATTAAGAAATTGCTTCCTCGGGGAGTTTAGGCTGAACGAGGGAGGCCTTACTGTGAAGGTATAAAGAGGAAAAGAGGGTTAGGGGCGAAGGTTATTTTACTTGCGGTTCTCATATCTTGTGAGAGCGCGATGTCCCCGGTTACCTTAGTGCCTTCTGCTCTGTCCTGACAGCATGTGCTGACTCTGCCTTGCGTCACCCGGAACTGGAATGAGTTCTTTTCCGGGTGAATATGTACTTCGCGGTAGTAATGGAAAAAACACTACGGCGCTAAGTTAAAATTAGGAAGTACAGAGTGGTATTATTTTCAGGAAAAATGTATTTGATAAATTAATTAAATTGAAGGAAAAATATTGTTAAGTGCGGGACCACGACAATAATGTTTTTTAATTAGAAGTGATGTTGGAATTTAATTAGGGCACTAAAGTTTAGATTCTTATGGTGACACTTGGAGGGCCAATTATCGTTATTAGCGCCCTAAATTTCGGTGTGGAGGTGTTGTTCCACATCTTTGGGAGCTTATAAACTACCAGGTGAAGGGGAGGTACTGGCAATTCACTATAGGAAACTGGGAGCTGTTGTAGTAAGTCTATACTAAACTTCAATAGGAAACTTATTAATTTCAGTATTTATTTTGTAGTTCATTGTGGTGATGTTTAAGGAGGGGCTCTGTTTTTAGACCACTGGTATTTGGGCACGTATGGCGTATTGAGAAGGTAGACTTTAGTAATTAAGTCATCTGTTAAGGGAAAGCCAAGGAATAGAATCGTTGAGACCAAGGGTATCTGTTTTGAGCCTATGGACCCAACGTTGTTTCTTCTCGAATAGGATTTTTGCTGCATTTCTGTCTACTGTTTCTAAGGTTTCTAAGATTACCCAATGTAAGTCGTCTACTGTATGTTTTAGTTCCTTGTAGTGGGACGACATTTTTGTTGTACTTTTCTTGCAGTTAACGTTGCTCCGATGCTCGCAGAGACGTTGTTTTGCCTTTCGGCATGTCATCCCTATGTACCTCAAGTCGCACGGACAGGTGATCATGTAGACAACATGGCTGTTGTTACAATTTGTATGCCTTTTTAATTTCCATAGGAAGTTCGGAAGAAGCTGCAATTCTTTTGTGGGTTCTGTTGTTGCGCACGCTACACAAGTGCCACATGGATAATGTCCTGTTACTGGGGGATTATTCCATGGTCCTGGTTGCGGTTTCTTTTTCTTTGGTGGTGGTCTAGTGTGGACCAGTATATCTTTAATGTTTCTGCTCCTTTTGTTAGCAAATCTTGGTTTCGACCAGGTCAGGGTGTTGGATGTTATGATTTTCCAATTGCGGTTGATTATCTTCTTCACCTGATTTGTGATCGGACTATAAGTGGTGACACAAGTGATTCTGTTGTCAATCTGTTTTGGGCGACTTTCAAGTAGAGACTCTCTAGGTTGGTTTCTGGCACGTTTTTTGCAGGAATTGATTACTTTCTTGGGGTAATCTCTAACTCTGAGTTTTTCACATAGATCAGTAGCTTGGGTTTTGTAATCTGCCAAGGAGCTGCAGTTTCTCCTTAATCGTAGGAACTGGCTGTACGGGAGGTTTTCTCTCAAAGGACGAGGGTGAAAGCTATTGAAAGAAAGCAGACTATTTTTAGCCGTTGGCTTAAAAAATGTTCTTGTTTGTAAGGTGTTTTCTTCCGAGAAGATTGTAATGTCTAGGAAATCGAGACTGTGCGCATTGGCCATATACGTGAAGTTCAAGCATTCATCTTGATTGTTCAACCACCTGTGGAAGTATTTAAGAGATGTAGTATCTCCTTTCCAGATTAGTAGGATATCGTCGATATATCTCTTCCAAAAGAGTATATGACGAACGTAGGGGTTGTTTTCGTTGTGTATGTGAGTCTGCTCGAAGGTGCTGACATACAGACCGGCCACGCTCGGCGCAAAGGTGCTGCCCATAGACGTGCCATGCTGTTGGAGGTAGAGGACATCTTTATACGGGAATTTTTTTTCCATAAGGGCCAGTCTGCAACATTCAAGTACAAAATGTCTTGGAGTTTTATAGGGCCAGTCGGTGTTAAAAGTATTGTTTCGAGAGTCTCCAAAGTCTTCTGTTGTGGAAGGCTGGTGTAGAGGCTCTCGACGTCTAATCCTACCAAGAGCATGGTGTTCTCTGAATACTCAAAATTGAGTAACATGTTGATCAGATCTCGTGTGTCTTTTAGGTAGATAGGCGTTTTTTGGACCAATGGTCTCAAATATTGGTCCGCAAATTCCGATAGTGGCTCTAGGATGGAATTGATTCCAGAGACAATGGGCCTTCCCGGTGGGGGCATCCTTCCTTTATGCGTTTTAGGCAAAGAGTAGAAGTACGGTGTGACTGGTGCTGTTGTCACTAGGTAATCTGCCTCCTTTTTGGATAGCCAGTTGTTAGCTTCTGCTTCTTCAATCATAAGGGCTATCGTCCTCTGTAAACGTGCTGTTGGATCGATCATTATTACTTGGTAGAATTTCGTGTCTGCCAGTAGATCCATGCATTGTCTGTCACATCCTTCTGTAGTTAAAAGGACTATACCTCCACCCTTGTCCGCGGGCTTTATGACTATGTCTTGGTTTTCCTTCAATTCTGTCAAAGCAAGATTTTCTGCTTTGGTTAGGTTCTGGAATGGTTTCGGAAGTTGTTGATTCAATTTCAATTTCAAAAGCTTTTATTCGATTTGTACATACAAATCATACAAGCAGAAATACATGATTAAAATATTAAAATCACCATATAATTATTCCAAAAAGGAAAAAAAGGCTAAATACATCAAATTGGAAATGATCACGTCTCTATAGGCCAATATTATTATAAAATACAGACATTCTTATATTGATTAGCTGGGGATCAGTAGGAGTTACTACTAGACTTTTCGTGGGCAACTGAACGTTAAAATTATTAAATAATCATTCAATACTATGGACCACTTCATGTTTAGTAATACCTTACTTACAGAAATTGATATAAAATTTAAAAGTAGAGGCATAACTATACAGACAGGAGCGTAAAACAGTAATATCATCATAAACAGATCCTGGCAGCTGTAGAGCATAAGTACAGACAGGTAAGTAGGTAACATTATAATACAATACTTTTCCTGGCAGCTGTACATTTTAAAATAAAAGTAGCCAAAAAGAAACAAGTCTCCTCGTTCTCTAATGAAGATAAAAATATCAATGCTGTTTGTGTGGTGCAAATGTTATATTTAATAAAGATAGGTTTAAGGTATTTTAACCTAAAGTACTGATAAAATTTGCAAAAAAGCAAAAAATGGCAACTACTCTGCCTAGAGGTGCTATCGCATGGACAGGGTATATTTGAACTAGTTTTTGTAATAGGAAAAGCAACCAAGTGGTGTACAATGCCCAGTCTGACCCGTGTTAGCACATACTGGTGGGAAGGGTGAGTCACAAATACAAGATAAGATTGTAGTCCGGGAGCTAGATTTAGGTCTTTATAAAATTTTATAGTAACAGGATTGCCAACGGCTTTGTCTCGTTCGGCCTTACGAAAATTAAGAAACGTTATCTTGATTTCTTTTTTAGAAATGGAGACAACTTTTTCAGGCTCATGAAACACATCAATGTTAAAAAGAAGTAGATACCAACGATGAATGTATCTTAACCATGATACACGTGAGGAGTGATCCAAGCCTATACAGTCAAGGATAATATCCTTGGTGAATCGAGTCTCTGGCTTAGCCCAAATAGAACGCCACAATAGGAGTGGCCGAACTGCTGCTAAGTCAGAGATATACTCGATCCCAACTTCTTCATGGATCAGCTGAATGGAGGCAGAAGGGGGAACACATAACATCCTCCTTAAAAACTTGTTTTCCTCCTTCTGTAAGCAAATACCCTCACAGTGACCCCACACCCCTGCCCCATACAGAGCAGAGGAAACACAGCATACATTGTAAATGTTCATCATATCTAGGATACTTCGTGAGCCGAGTTTAGAGGCAAAACGAAATATGCTACTAGTGGACCGTAGCATTTTTGTTTTTACGGCCTCAAATTCCGCATTCCAAGACCCTCTATTATTGTATGTTATTCCCAGATAACAAAATGATTTAACAGAAGTTAACTTTTCCTTATCGAGGAAAAAAGTGTGCTTTACCTGCTTGGCTGCCTGTCCACATGACATTACATATGTCTTAGTTTTATTCACACGAAGCCGCCTAGCTTGAATGAACTGCATAAAATTATCAATTAGGCGCTGTAGGCCCAACTGTGTTCGAGATAAAAGAACAGCGTCATCCGCATAAAGTAACAGCGGAACAGGTTTACCATCAATCAAAGGGGCGTCTGCTGGGATGTTGGTCAATAATCGGTCGACACCATTAATAAAAAGGGAAAATAAAAGCGGGGCTAAAACACAACCCTGACGTATGCCCCGGGACACTCTAAAGAACGGGGTACATTCGCCAAGGGTGCCATAGCGGACTTTACATGAGAGTTTTTCGTACAATCTAGCTAGAAAGTACACTATTTCCCTAGGTGCCCCGGCATCAAGCAGAACCTCCCAGAGTATGTTATGGTTAACCAAATCAAAAGCGCTGCTCAAATCAGCAAAACATAAAAAGAGGTTGCCACTTTTAGCCACAGTGTATTTACTGATTAAAAGGTCCAGATTTACGCATTGGTCCAGTGTTCCCAGGCCTTTGCGAAAGCCGTATTGGACTCTAGTTAGGATGTTAAAATCCGTTGCCCAGTCTTCTAGCCTTTTCAGCAAGATCCTACTCATCACCTTTACAGAGGCGTCCAGTAATGAAATAGGACGATAATTAGAAGCCTCTGCCTTGTCACCTTTCTTATGTAAGGGAATGATAATCGATTGACCCCAAGTAGAAGGAAATTCACTTTCGGCCGCACAATTAAAAACCCTCACCAAAATGGGGGCCCATAACGCTATTTCGTCTTTGTATAAATCCAACGGAACCCCATCGGGGCCGGGGGCCTTTCCTCCTTTACTTAAAGAGATAGCTTCCTGACATTCTTCTAGTGTTATAGCCATCGAAAGGGGCAACCATGGGTTTATAACTGGTGGAGATAACTCAGAGGTTGACCTTTCCGGATTAAATATTTTAGAAAAATATTTAACCCAGTCGCTACATGCCACGTATGAGATCAGTTCTGGGACATTTTCTTTATTGAGAAACGGGCTGTTAATTGTTTCCCAGTAGAGTTTACTATTTTTGGTCTCAGACGCCTCCCTCAACTTATCCCACGCCTCAGACTGCAGAACCCTTTTCCTTTCACTAATAGCTGTTTTATAACAGGCCCTGAGATATTGTATATCCGTCTTAACACGGGGTTTAGTGCCTAGCGCATTCTTTAGGTCACGGAGGGCGACTATACATGTCTTATCGAACCACCCCTGTTTTGGACCACTATTGGCTAACGGGGTCTTAGTAAAAATGCCATCGATACAGCTATTCATAGATACAAAATAATCTATTAAGCAGCCAGAATCACTGTCATCATCTAAAAAATAATTAATTTGGTTCTTGCAAAGCATAACGACCTCCTTCTGCTTAGTTTTGGAGTTTAAACCAGTCCATTTAACCCTCAGGCCCTTTGGTCTAACAGGCACTATATCAGTTGTACATTTACCCCCTGGAACTAATGAGGTACCATGCCCCAAGAGGGTAACACGTAGACTATTGTGGTCACTGAAGCTTTCTTCATTCACGTACAAATCCGTGTAGGCTCCACTGCTGGACAGCAAAATATGATCTATGAATGAACCTGCCCCCCTGCCTGTAAATGTAGGGCATATAATTGCCTGATTATTAACATTGCAATTTAACAGGGTCATATCTAGCATGACTAGCATATTATTTAAAGTGGAACCATAACTACAGTGTTGAAAATGGGGGGAGCCCTCCCTCCCCCCCTGATCTCCCCAATGGCTATTTAGTGCTGCATCGAAACCACAGTTATTCCCATTGGACAGACGACAGGGCTGCAAATTAAAATCACCAGCCCAAACCACCTCAGCCTTTCTTTTCGAGATATCAAGAGCCTTATTGATTTCCCTTTCTAGAGGCAGTAAAATATCCCCCCTAGTAGCATCAAAAATATTGTTATAGAAATTAACAATAACTAAATCGATGTTCTTCCTGCACTCCACCCTAATAACTTGGCTGTATGTCCCCACGGTTGTACTGTATTTAACTGTACATTCACACAGCTTGGTTGACATTAACAATAAAAGGCCCCCCTTAGCCCTACCCGAGCTAGATTTAGTTGCTCTAAGGCAGAAGGATACATACCCTTCGATGTTAATGGGGTCTGGACACCAAGTTTCCTGAAGTAGGATTAAATCAAAACCCTCCCCCAAAAAACTGGTCCAAAAGGGTGTACCTAATTTGCCAGTAAGACCAGCGATGTTCCAAGAAATAAGAGAAATTCCTGCTGGTTTACCAGGATTACCACCAACAGATATCTCCAACTGATTTGCTGGTGGTGAAAAGGCAGGACCCTCTTCCCGAATAATGGTAGCTGGACTTAGGCTCAGATTAGCGGTAGTTATACATATATCAAAGCTACCTTGATTACCTATGTACTGGGGAGGTATTGGTAGCGCCGATGTAGTGAATTCGTGAGTTACAGCAAGGGGTATGGCAGAGGAAGAAGAAGAACGCTCCATATCAAGAGAGGGCTTAGGAATGTTTAAGTCCAGTGCGTCTAGAGGGCTAAGTCAATCTACCTCATCTAGCACGGCATATCTGTTTGGGTGGGCGAATTGTGAAGACATTGGGTCTTGGGAGTGGGGCGGGTCCTGCCACATTTGTTGCCACGGATGTTTATCTAATTGCGGTGGCTGGAAAGATTGCTGCCATTGATAAGCAGGCTGGTGTAGAGGTGGCGGACAATGAAAAGGGTGTTGCCACTGTACTCTAGCTTGCTGCATAGGAAAAGGTAAGGCATTTAATACCTGCTGCTGTGGATTAGCATAATGTGGAAAAGGAGGGGGCGGATAAGGTGGTTGCAGCCATGGTTTAATGGCTTGCTGTGGAAAAAACCCCGGTCCACTGTTACTTTGAAAAGTGGAACAGGGGGGATTAGGTCGTGCGTGATTTGATAAAAAATGTGACAGAGGAAGTGGTTTAATTTGGGTCGCAGGACCACTATTGGGTGCATTACATACATAACTAGCAGCCCCTACATCCCTAAAATTGACAGTTATTACGTCCCCTACTATTGATTTCTTACTTCTGCCCACCCAATCCCCTCTCCGAACGGTAAGAATTTCGCCGTTCATGCTATTAGGTAGAGGTTTATGTAGATGGAGCCGAGCCATTGGGCACATTTATTTCTAAGCTCCGTAAACGTTTCTTTTACTCCCTCTTTCAATGGGGGAACAGCTGTCAACACAACAACAAAAGGAGAAACCTCTGGTGGTAGATTGATGGACCTAAAACGTGCCTGCTTTTGTTTAGGCCCTTCCGGTTTATTTGTAGAGAGAGGTACAGTGGTTGAATTGGGTTTCCCTGGTACATCTTTAGATTGAATAGATGTGGTGGCAATATTAGCAACAACAGAGTGTTGAATCGCCTGAACAGGAACACTCTCCTTTGTAGTCGGTACAGTTATTGATTGAACAGGGTTGTTCACTATTTGCGACTCAAGAGATACTGAGTTCCCTGGGGCTACGCTACCTTGAGCTTTATTTAAAGCATCTTTAGGGGACTGGATGCTCGTTAGGCATTCAGAGGCTAAAACTGTAGTCCCTTGCAATTGAACATGCCCTTGTCCTTGCTTGTTGTGTGGCCATTTGGAGTGTATTAATGAAGTAAGCCTATCCACTTTAGAAATTAAAGGTTTGATTTGTGCTGCTAAAGTGGCTTCAAGATCTAGTTTTAAATCTGTAACCATATTTTGCACCCAGCACGGGATGCCTGATATCTTTTGTGGGGTAGGGGAAATCAAATTGTGATTCCTAGCTGGTGCTTTTGCTTTGCTTTTGCCTTTTGATGTAACCTTAGGAGGGTTGGGTGCTCTTCTCCGGTGAACACTGGGTACAGGGGCTGTTTCCACATCGTTAAACCCACTCGGACTCGGCTCCTCCTTATCGGACGACTGACATGATTCTAGATCTGGTGTAACCTCCAGGTCTTCTAAAGATGGATCCGAGTCCGATTGGGCAACCGATAAATCAACAGTATTCGGTACAGTCGAAACGCTGTTAATAGGTAAGGTTATAGGTAAAGAGCAATTATTCAGAGTCTGCATAGCAGGAGATTTAACCTTTGCCAGAGGGCCCAAGGATGAGCGCCTAGCATTAGCAAGGTCCATAGAGACTCTTTTTTCCAGTAATACAATACTCTGATCAATAGTCTCGTGCACACGTGAAATGAAGAGATCAATAGGTCCTGTCACCTGGGCTACCGCCGTAGCTTTTTTCGCACAGCTTCGAGTTCTGCTACGTAAGGTCGACATTTTAGACAAATATGATTATCACGGGCGAAGATACAAGAGTTCTGGGCCAGGGCCGTCCTCTGCCGTCCTTGAACGGCCTTAAACGGCCCGCTCTTTGCCCGGTCTTCGCCCCGAGCTGCGTCCCGCGCTGCGGGAGAACACACCCTATTTATGGTGGGTTAGAAAGGGCGGTGGGCGGGGCTAGAGGGAGAGCGGACCGGAAGCTGGAATCGGTCTCGCAGGGACACCTGGATGTGGTAGTCCCTGCACGCTCGCAGCCCTCAAGCCTTCCTATGCCCAAGGTTCGCCCTGAAGTGCGCCGACAAACAGCAGGCAGAGTCAGCAAGACCCTCGATGAAGCGGCACCCGCGGAGCGGGTGCGGCGAACAGCTGATGCGGTCTGAAGAGGTGAGGTGAGCGCTGGTCCGCAGAAACGCTGGCAGCAAAACCAGCTAGCAGGCAAAATGTCCCAAAGGTCAAGGGCAGCACAGGTGGTTTATGTCAGCCGTCCGATGGGCGGTGGGCGGGGCTAGAGGGAGAGCGGACCGGAAGCTGGAATCGGTCTCGCAGGGACACCTGGATGTGGTAGTCCCTGCACGCTCGCAGCCCTCAAGCCTTCCTATGCCCAAGGTTCGCCCTGAAGTGCGCCGACAAACAGCAGGCAGAGTCAGCAAGACCCTCGATGAAGCGGCACCCGCGGAGCGGGTGCGGCGAACAGCTGATGCGGTCTGAAGAGGTGAGGTGAGCGCTGGTCCGCAGAAACGCTGGCAGCAAAACCAGCTAGCAGGCAAAATGTCCCAAAGGTCAAGGGCAGCACAGGTGGTTTATGTCAGCCGTCCGATGGGCGGTGGGCGGGGCTAGAGGGAGAGCGGACCGGAAGCTGGAATCGGTCTCGCAGGGACACCTGGATGTGGTAGTCCCTGCACGCTCGCAGCCCTCAAGCCTTCCTATGCCCAAGGTTCGCCCTGAAGTGCGCCGACAAACAGCAGGCAGAGTCAGCAAGACCCTCGATGAAGCGGCACCCGCGGAGCGGGTGCGGCGAACAGCTGATGCGGTCTGAAGAGGTGAGGTGAGCGCTGGTCCGCAGAAACGCTGGCAGCAAAACCAGCTAGCAGGCAAAATGTTGATGATTCAATTCTTCCACTTCTTTCATTATGGCTTGTTCAAACGTGCTGATTTCAATGGGTATTTGTGAGTTTAGTGGACAGAAATTAGATTTATTTCTCAGAGTGGTATCTCCTTCTTGGGACAGTTGTTGTTCATCCTTGAAAAAAGCTTTCAATTTTAAAGTGCGGCAGAAATTTGCAAGTTCACACTTCGTTTTGAAGACATCTGCTTTAGGGGTTGGTACGTAGCCTAATCCTTTGTTCAGGACACTCTTCTGATCTTTTGTTAGTTCTAGTTTAGTTAGATTCACAATCAGGTTGTCGGACCTTGTGCTGTGTTGGCCTTGGTGACACTTCTGGTTTGGACCTGTCGTGTCTGGTCGGACCAGGTTACTCCTTTTTGCCTGGACCTGCGGTTGTTCTGGCCATTCCCTAAAAAAGGGCGGCCTTGTTGGTAATTCTGGGCACCTTGTGGTTGCATTTGGTGGTTCATAGGTACTGGGAAATAGGGGTTCGGCCACCCTTGGAACTGAGGGTTAAATGGATGGAATGGTATTCCCTGTCCATTATCTTGGAAGTATGGTGGGCGCCAGTAATTACTGCGGCCTCTTCGCTGCCCTCTCTTATTTCTGAAGTTTCCTCGGCCGCGGGTGGTAGTGTCATCTCCACTCTGGTCTGAACTATTGTCTGATGACATGCTGTTGGAATCAGAGTTGTCATTGGGTTTTAGTCTTTGCTACTGTAAGGATGGATACGTTCCAAAGAAAACCTTTTCAATTCTTTCGCAAGTTTTTGCAATTTTGTTTGGGTTAAGTATTCTTGGCTGTCTTTCATTTCTTTGTTGATTTCGTCTAGACGGGTTTTGTAGATAGTTATGTTAATGGTGTTATTCAATTTTGTTTCCAAGATCTCAATCTTGACAGCAAGTTCATCCGTTAGTCTAGTTGCAGTCTTGATTATAAGCACTAGGTAATCTCTTGTGCATTTCCAAGATATTGAGGACCAATCTTTGCGAAATGCTAGGTCCTTTAGGAAAATGCGTGGTGCATTCGTCACCCACAAGCCTTTTGGGGCAGCGTTGACCCGGAGATACTCAGTCATTATTATCCCGTGTACAGCCGTGCGTACTTGCTCTTTCTTTACTTCGCTTAACTCGTCCCATTCCGCCGTGGAAGACAGAGTCTGGTTGAGGTCACCTTCCATGAGTAGAGGTGGTCTTGCCAAAATCTCATCTATATCTTCAGTCGTGTAACTGAGTCCAAAACTGCCTGCCATGATGTCGATGTCTTCTTTGGCAGTGTGATATCAAAGGCTCTTTTGGATGCCTATGAAATATTCTCCCACAGCTGTTCGCTGCTCAACATGTATAATCATAAGGATGGGGGGAGGTAGAGTGAGAATCCTTTCAGTCTCCGTAGTATGCTTTTTTAATCAGGAAGGGGAAAGGATCACTAGTCCTGCTTAAACCATGGTTTTGCAGGTCGAAAAGGTGGTATCTCCCAAAATATGACCCTCATACACGTGTATGTTGGAAACTTGTCTGAGCGGTATATACTGTGTCCCCGCTTTTTTTACACGTGCGTGCGTAATCATTGGATCATTTTTTGTATGTGCACCCTCCACCAGGAGGTTTTACCTTAGGTTTAAGGCAGTAGTGATCGTGGAATAGTGGGGAGGTTGGTGGTGATTATTAAAAAGTCCGGACAGCCAGAGAAAAAGTTATTTAATGAATCTGGATTCGGACTATGGTCTGTTTTTTTTTAAATTACCCCCCCCAGGGGACCAAATCGCGGCGGCATAGTGATAAAGAAGTGTGGGGGTCCACAATCCCCCCCAACACTGCCCCCGGGACTGCCGCCCCCGGGGCAAAGCAACACAGCCCCTTGGTGCATACTGGAGGCTCCTGGTGGGCTACTTGGCCCCCAGGGATCCCCAGTATGCAAGGGGAATTAGTTCCTATTTTGCAAACACGCCAGGGGTTGCGCTGCAGAGAGGTGTAAAAAACGGTGTGGCCTCATTACACCTCTCTGCAATGCAGCCCCCTGGCGCATACTGCAGTTCCAGGTGGGCTAGCTGGCCCCCAGGGACCCGCAGTATGCAAGGGGAATTAGTTCCCCCTCTGCAAACACGCCCGGGGCTGCGTTGCAGAGAGGTGTAAAAAAGGGTGTGGCCTCATTACACCTCTCTGTAATGCAGCTCCCTGGCTTATACTGGAGGCTCCTGGTGGGCTAGTTGCCCCCCAGGGACCACCAGTATGCAAGGGGAATTAGTTCCTCCTCTGCAAACGCGCCAGGGGTTGCGCTGCAGAACGTTGTAAAAAGGGGGCGTGCCCTCTGAACACCTGCCTGCAAAAATGTAGTAAATCAGTATAAAAAAAATAACAATTAATAGATTTAAAAATTGTTATTTAAAAAACCTTCGAAATTCATTGAAAAAATCATAGGTTTCAGGCCTTATATAGTTAGGAATTAGCATTTAAAAAACCTTGCAAATTCACTGAAAAAACCATAGGTTTCAGGCCTTATATAATTAGGAATTAGCATTTAAAAACCCTTGCAAATTCACTGAAAAAACCATAGGTTTCAGGCGTTACATAGTTAGGAATTAGCTTTTAAAAAACCTTTGAAATTCACTCAATAAACTATAAGTTTTAGGGGTGTTATAGTTAGCTGGACATTTCACTCATACAAAACCATTGAAATTGCTCCTATATAGGTAGTTGTACTAACTATATTTCGCGCACCCGCAATCCACTGCTGATGATGTCACATATTAGATCATTCATGGCATGGTCAGTGACATCACTGATGACATCTCAAATGACATCAATGATGACATCACTGATGACATCATCCACGTGACAATCACATACACCTTTTCATACACTATTACAATTTTTCAACACTCTTTGTAAAATACAGAGTATCATATTTGAATCCATTGTCACAGCAATACAAGTATCTAAAAATCCACTCAGTGATTCATAGATGTATACACACATCTAATCACTTACCCGTGGATTCACTCATACATGCTGTCAATGAACAATAGAACACTATCAAAAATACTTATACACCTATATAGACATTAAACAACAGCACACATCCTATTCACATATGAAGTCATCCTACTCACTTATGCAAACAATGGATCATACTTACATATTTACTTAGCAGAACACTTATACAAACACCACTTCATCTATTCATTTAGATAGTAAGTCATACTTAGTGAATTATAAAATCATTATTACAAGTATACAGTTATCCATACAGTCCCTCACACAATCATTGAGTCTTATGTATACTTATTTATATACAACAACTAACACATACAATGCCTTTTATTTTTCTAGTTTGTTGGAAGTGTACCATTGAGAAATATATTTGCTCATCACCACACCCATAAAGAGATTCACTCACCCAAACTGTTAGAATATGTAGTTTTAACTTCATATATCTACTGAATCAACTAGTCACACATCTTTGGACAGTCACACACATACCACCGAACCGCACACACTTTCACACTCCCATACAAACACTGAGTTAACTAATCAATAACAAATATAGACTTTCACATAGCTAGTAACCAACTGTAGAATCAGTTTACACAACAACTGACAAAGTGATACAGATATTCACACAGTTTAGTCACTATCCACTATATTTAGTGAGACATTATAAATTGGTCAAGTAAACAGTCAATTACGCTGCTACTAAATCCTCCATCCAAATATTTATTTATATATATCCACTCATTCTTCAATGCAAATTGCTATATATATAATGCATATTCAAATAACGAAGCAAACCACATTCACTGGATGATGTCATCAGTGATGTCATCAGTGATGTCATCAGTGATGTCATTTGAGATGTCATCAGTGATGTCACTGACCATGTCATGAATGATCTAATATGTGACATCATCTGCAGTGGATTGCGGGTGCGCGAAATATAGTTAGTACAACTAACTATATAGGAGCAATTTCAATGGTTTTGTATGAGTGAAATGTCCAGCTAACTATACACCCCTAAAACTTATAGTTTTTTGAGTGAATTTCAAAGGATTTTTAAAAGCTAATTCCTAACTATATAACGCCTGAAACCTATGGTTTTTTCAGTGAATATATATATATATTCACTGAAAAAACCATAGGTTTCACACCAGTTATAGTTAGCTGGAAATTTTACTCGCATAAAACCATTGAAATTCCCACGTTATAGTTAGTTGGACTCACTATAACTTGCACGTCTGGAATGCACTGCTGATGACGTCACATATTACATCACTCATGACAGTGTTTTTTTTTTTTTAAATTGATTGGTTAACTGGCTTATTAAGTGTATCTTAGTGAATACATATATTAGCGAGTAATGTTTAAATATTTAAATATTTGCATGAGTGATGTAATATGTGACGTCATCAGCAGTGCATTGCAGACGTGCAAGTTATAGTGAGTACAACTAACTATAACGTGGGAATTTCAATGGTTTTATGCGAGTACAATTTCCAGCTAATTATAACTGGTGTGAAACCTATAGTTTTTTCAGTGAATTTCAAAGGTTTTTTAAATGCTAATTCCTAACTATAACTGGTGTGTAACCTATGGTTTTTTCAGTGAATATATATATATATATATATAACATTTCTATGGCAAAATGAAACCACTCATTTTGTTCCTTTTCAAATTAAATGTATTAAGTGTTCCCACTTTATTCCAATCAAGATGACTTCAGGTGTGCCATACTTTTGTCATAAGTAAGACTGTTAGCGTTCTAGTTGTTCTTTAGAACACTGTGGGACATTCTGTCATTGGGCTATAGTTGGGCTACATCTGGCTGATATTTGGGCTACATTTGGTTTTTTTGTCTCTGGTGGCCATCTTTGGGCTACATTGGGCTACATTGGGCTACATTTGGGCTCTAACATATATATAGCCCAATGTAGCCCAATATATATTTTTTCAAAGTTAATTTTCGTAAAAACCACTGGAGCATATATCTTGAGACATAGCAAAGGCACATCGGGCTACCAGTCCCTACAATTTTGCCAAGTTTGGTGGAAATCCATTCAGTCGTTCGGGCTACAAGTGAGTCCAACGCCCTATGGAAATTAACATTGGGAAAACACGTTTTAGGACCCCCTTTTATCTCGGCCCCGCATGACGGATCCCCCCGAAACTTTCAGGGAAGGAGCGGAGCGCAGCGAGGCAAACTTAAAGAAAATTACAGGCAGATCCCTCATTCGGCGCCAAAGTTATTCCCAATAGAATGTTGCGGATTTCCTATGGAAAACGATCCTAACTATAACTACCTACTGGCGACCGCCAGTAGGTAAATATATATATATATATACATACATATATATATATATACACACACACACATATATATATATATATACACACACACACATATTACCTACTGGCGGTCGCCAGTAGGTATATATAGTTAGGATTTTTTCTCTATGGGATTTTTGAAAATTCTATGTCTAATAACTTTGGCGTTTGTGGACGGAATTGGCTGAAATTTTCAGGAAAATGGAACATTTTGTTTCTGAGCAGCCCCTGAAAATTTGGGGGGGGTTCGTCAAGGGGGGGCCGAGAAAAAAGGGGGTCCCAAAACGTGTTTTTAACATTGAGTTTTCCATAGGGCGTTGGCCTCACTTTTAGCCCGAACGGCTGAATGGATTTGCACGAAACTTGGCAAAATTGTAGGGACTGGTAGCCCGATGTGCCTTTGCTAGGTCTCAATATATGTGTTCCAGTGGATTTTGAGAAATTAACGTTCAAAAAAAGATATATATCTGTAACAGCGGACCAGGCAGCGCTCCGGTTCGCGGACTTTACGCGTTACGGAGCTTTGTGAAGCGAAGCTGATTGGTTCTCCGGCGTCTGTAAACATTCCAAACAGTCCGTAGCGGCCGCCATCTTGTCTCTCGGTAGGATCGAGAGACAAGAGGAGGCCAAAGCGAAGGGGCAAATGACCATAAGGGGGCATAGTAGATCCTCCCTGACCCTCTAGGTTTGATGTGGAGGTTTTAAAAGGGCCCCGCGGGGCAAAAAAAATAATAATAATAATAAAACGGCTGAATGGATTTGCACGAAACTTGGCAAAATTGTAGGGACTGGTAGCCCGATGTGCCTTTGCTAGGTCTCAATATATGTGCTCCAGTGGATTTTGAGAAATTAACGTTCAAAAAAAGATATATATCTGTAACAGCGCTCCGCTTCGCGTACTTTTCGCGTTACGGAGCTTTGCGAAGCTGATTGGTTCTCCGGCGTCTGTAAACATTCCAAACAGTCCGTAGCGGCCGCCATCTTGTCTCTCGGTAGGATCGAGAGACAAGAGGAGGCCAAAGCGAAGGGGCAAATGACCATAAGGGGGCATAGTAGATCCTCCCTAACCTCTTAGGTTTGATGTACCATTTTGCCAAGTTTGGTGTAATTCCGTTCAGCCATTCAGGCTGTAGACGTATCTAAATGTCCTATGGAAAATTGCATGGGGAAAACACATTTGAAAGTGTTGAAATTTAGAACCAATTAAAATGTTACTTTGGTTTTGTATTTGTGTGTGATGAAAGTTAATTGGTTATGTATATATCTAAAATGAGAGGAAACCACAGCCATTTTGTGATACTACTGTCTGAGGTACATTTGTGAGGAATTTTTGGTGGTCAATTGCTGGTGTTTGATTTACACAGTACTAACACTTCTCCTACTTTTAAAAAGGTGAGTTGTTAATTTGTAAGGGGAACTATGTTGTACACTTGAAGATAATTTGAAAAATGTTTTCTGTTATTTATTTACAGTCCTTCTGTTATACTAAATACTTGATAAAGTTAGTTTTATATTATGTATTACTAAAAACGATAAATGAAAGTGATTATTTTTTTCTGCAATTTACAGTAAGCAATTTCAAAATAAAATGGCTCACAATGAAGAGACCGTGGCAATTTCTTTTGAATTATCCACTACATGTATTGAAATTGAGAGCACCAATAATGAAATATTGTCACAAGGAGGAGATGACTTGAATGATTTTTTGGATCAATCTGTTGATGGCGAATTTATCGAATGTTTGGAGACCATAGAGTTAGAAGAATCATCATTGCAGACTTTTCATGAGGAGATTCCAGATGAGATGATTGAAGAGGAAATTCCTGATGAGGACATGTTACTAGTTCTTTCAAATTTTGAAAATTCAGAAGAATAAATTTATATTTAGAAATCAAAAATTGTTTGAGACATTATTCATTTTTATTTTTAATTTATGAGGTTGTAGCGAAGTGATTGTAGTATAAAATGAGACTTATAGTATAGAGTGCAACATTTTTATGTTACATGGTAAGTTTACTCATATTTACTTTCCTTCTCCCACTATATTATCTCCAATGTGTATTTGACATCTCTTCTTCATATCCGGCCTCCTTTCTCTCACTGTCTGTCTCTGATGCATCTTATCGCTGCCATTTTGTGTAATTACAGAAGAGAGTAAAAAAAAATAGTTCGGAACGTGAAAAGGGGGCAAAGTAGAGTACCCCTCACCTCCTAGGCCTTCTCTGGCGGTCCCAAAAGGATCAGTTTCTGCTTTCCTGAGAGATTATGGTATGAGTTCCATATACCACAATAACTTGCATTACAACATGCAAGATATCCATCTCCTATTACCAACTTTTGGAGATATTCGCGCTAAGCGCGAATATCTCCAAAAACTAACACCTGCCCTGAGCAGTTCTTAGCCATGTTATCCAATGGGAGGTGGATAACATGGCTAAGAGCATTAGCTCGGTAATGCATGAATATCGCTGACTTTTTAGCGATATTCATGCATTGCGGCCGTTTATCGCATTTGCGATAAACCTTGATAATAGCAAGGTTTATCTTCGATAATTTCTGACGATGCTTAGCGGTAAAAAATTCGTTGCTAAGCATCGTTAGCGATAAATATCGCTTAACTTTGGTAATATGCACCAACGTCTGTTAACGTTCGATTCGAAGGAAATGAGGAAGTGTTGAAAAACATTGTCTGCGCCATCTTGCCTTTTTTGAAATGCCACACTTTTGTCGTGCACGGCAGCCATTTTAGATGCCTTGACCAGACCCACTCTCTGCACGCTGTCGATCCTTAGCATGGCTCCCCACCTTCGCAAGCATCTTCCCCAGGCACTGGTCACCCCCGCTCTCTGTGTTATGCATGGGCAATAAATCTCCCCCCATCTGCGCTGCTCTTCCTTGAGAATCACACCCTGTGCCCGCCCGACACCTCCCTTTCGCCCTATTCACTACCGCACCCTCTGACACTCCTCTTCCTCTGTGTCCGATTGTCCAGGCTATCAGCTAGCCCTGCAGATGTAGTTTATGGCCCCAGCTGTAAAGAATCACCCCTCTTCAAAGGAGTTATAGTAGATCAAGGCCCACACCCGATGAGATCCGTCACACCACACGTGTTCCTACTATCTGAAAACCATCTTGTATTGTGATTGGGGAGGGGACCGAGCCTGAAGCGGAAGATTCCAGGGATGACTCTTTGTACATCAAAGTTTTTACAATTATGTGTCATATTAAAAATATATAGCACTCCAACAAAGTAGTAGGATTATAAAACTTTAATAACTTATAAATATATACAACAAAACAAAAACAGTAAAAACATTTAAACAACGAAGAGACCGTGGCAATTTCTTTTGAATTATCCAATACATTTATTGAAATTGACAGCACCAATAATGAAATATTCTCACAAGGAGGAGATGACTTGAATGATTTTTTTGATCAATCTCTTGATGGCGAATTTATCGAATGTTTGGAGACCATAGAGTTACAAGAATCATCATTGCAGACTTTTCATGAGGAAATTCCTGATGAGGACATGTTACTAGTTCTTTCAAATTATGAAAATTCAGAAGATGTTGCCTGGGTGCCGCACTGATTTGGGTATCCGGCGTGGGGCGTCCCGGGGGGTGGATTGTCAGTAGCGGTCTGTTGTGCGAATAGTTCCAAGGCAGCAGAACGCGCTGAAATCTGGATGTCACGAAGGTGATGTCTAGTAAGTTGCCGCCCAGCAAATAACGGCGTGGGGCGCCGCGGGGGTGAGTGAGTCCAGTAGGCACCACAGCTATACTTATCGGCATTGCAGAATTACTGCTGGGGACAATGCCTGTGCTGTAGCAGGGTCACAGCAGAAACAAAAAGGATTCTGTTGAAGATGTTGTTGGTTTTCAATTTGAAAACAGTTCTGGTGTCAACTGCTATGCTAATGTAGTGGTTAACGTTTTGTTTTCTCTAGAAAATGTAAAAGAGGGGGAGGCAGTCCATAGTTCCGGTAAAAGGGCAAAGGAAAGGATCGGTGGTTTGAACTATCAGTCAAAAAGGGGAGGGGGTGCAACAATTTTTCCTACCGGGTCACACTGTGCTTTCACCGGAACTGAGGTCTGCAGGATTCTAGTCATTCAAACTGAGGCTGGTGGCAGCATGGGAGCGCCGACGTCCTGCGGCTACAGTTTCGTCACTCCACGGGCGATCATGGCAGTCATTCCCCATCGGGGGTGTCTGCGGGGGTCGGAGACTCCCGCGGCTCCTCTAGAATCTTCAAGGTCGTGGAGGACTACGGTGGTGGAGTCAACCAGTGACCGGGCCATTTCTTTATGCTGGGCCCGCTCTTGCCAGGTCGACCGCCATTTTGAGAGTTCGGTAGCTACTGGCGATCGCGGGTCAAATGAGCGGACGGGCTCCACCCTGCCGGGCGAGACGTTGCAGCATCGCCACAGTGGAAGAACCCTTTTCCGGGCGCCTGGAGCGCTGAGGGTGCAGCTGGGAAGCCTTCACCTGGGGAGGCGGGAGAGGCCTGTTCGCATCGTCTCTCCCTCCCAGTGCACCCCACGGCGTCTCGCTTGACATTTGTTATGGCCGGACCAGGCGATGAGGACGAGGGGGGGGGGGGTCGGAGGCATGTGCAAGACATCCCCCCCAGTGTTGTCAAAGCCATTATTGAAGAAATAAGAAATGTCCCGTCCGTCTTTGGGCCGCACCTCTGGTGGATGGCGGCCGGACGCCCTTTGCTCTGGCCCCATGAACGGGTTCCTTGGCTCATCGGCTGCAGCCGGATCCCGTCGGCCCCAGCCCCCGGCCGTTGGTGGCCGGACCGGGAGAGAGTGTGGAGGGACAACCTGCAACTCTCAAGGGCCACCGCGGCCGGACTGGGAGAGAGAGGGGAGGGTCGAGGAGAGGGACATTCCCCCCCCTGAAACTCTCCAGTGTTGTCAATCCCCCTGGCCGGGTCCCGCTGGCCTCGGCCTCTCCTCCGGCTACACCCTACGTGATGATCTCCTGGCCGAGGCGTGGCAGCAGGACCCGCCTTATATGTGTTGCTTCCGGCTGGGCGTAGCCGAAAACCTGTTGCCCTTTGGAAGTTTCTAGAATGGGGCGGATGTCTGCTGACTTCTATCTTTCCCAGTTTGCCGTTATTTGGCCGTGGCAGGCGGTGGGACAGACACGTTTTGGGGCAGTGAGGGGCGATGTTTTCAGGTTTCTTATTACGGGCTTACTTCTAACGTTTCTTGTTTCTAGGACAATAATAGGTTTTATCATTACGTATTGTTATCGTTTCTTTGTTTGTTATTTAATAAAAAGTTCATCAGTGGCCTACTGATTTTCGTTTTCCTATTCTTTTCTTTCCAGGTTGTTTCATGCTAAAGTTTCTGTTAACAGGATACAGTGATCACTTCGTTATTATTGCATATGTCCTTTTCACTAGGGGTGCTCTCTGGTCCGGCCAGATGACCTATCTCTAGTAAATGGTCTGGGTGAAACAGGTGCATCAATCAGTGGGGAGTAGATAGGCATGACAGATTACAACGGGGGAGAAAGGTCCGCATTACGTACCCTTTCACTACTTGCAAAGATTTTCCTACGTTTATTTGCAAACAGGGAATACCTCCAAAAAGAACTAATTCCCAAACAGTCAATGTTCGGACAATCAATCAATCAATGAGGAATGAAATAGGTACGACGTGTTAAAGGCTTGCGTTACCTACCCTTCACTATCTGCAAAGGGAGAGAGAATATTCCTATTCTTCCTCGTTTGCAGGCAGAGAAGATCCTTAAGAGAACCAACTTCGAACAATTCAATGCTCGATTCAAACAATCAACAAGGGGTACTGTGAACAGAAATGAACGCCGCTTATGTACATACACATTGCTATTTTCAACAGGTTGTTCCTAATGTTTCTATTTTAGCGAGGTCAAAAAGAGATCCCATTAGTGGCCTACTGATTTTGCTCGATTCCTTTTGTTTTTTTACACGATTTTTCGCTATCTGCAAAGACTAAACAGAGTATTGCGACTCTGTGCTTGTTTGTAAATAGAGAATGAACCAAAGAGAACAATCAATCAAATGGAGAGAGAAGCAGGCACGACGGATTACAACGGGTGCAAAGGCCTGCGTTAACTACCCTTCACTATCTGCAAAGAGAGAGTACTCCTAATAGAAATGAGGGGTGGGGGGCAGCATTCAAAGCAGATCAGTGTGCATAAACACGAAAATGTTTTTACTTACCACGTACTTGACATTCGACAGCTTATGATATTTGCTATTAAAAAACCATTGAAATTCACTGAAAAAACCATAGGTTATAGACCATATATAGTTAGGAATTAGCATTTACAAAACCTTGAAAATTCACTGAAAAAACCATAGGTTATAGACCATATATCGTTAGGAATTAGCATTTAAAAAACCTTATTTTACTCACACAAAACCATTGAAATTCCATATATAATTAGTTTGAGATGTCATCAGTGATGTCACTGACCATGTCATGAATGATGTAATATGTGACATCATCAGCAGTGGATTGCGGGTGCGCGATATATAGTTAGTGCAACTAACTATATATGGAATTTCAATGGTTTTGTGAATATATATATATACACACACATAATTTTATATATATATATATATATATATATATATATATTCACTGAAAAAACCATAGGTTATAGACCATATATAGTTAGGAATTAGCATTTACAAAACCTTGAAAATTCACTGAAAAAACCATAGGTTATAGACCATATATAGTTAGGAATTAGCATTTAAAAAACCTTATTTTACTCACACAAAACCATTGAAATTCCATATATAGTTAGTTGCACTAACTATATATCGCGCACCCGCAATCCACTGCTGATCATGTCACATATTACATCATTCATGACATGGTCAGTGACATCACTGATGACATCACTGATGACATCTCAAATGACATCACTGATGACATCACTGATGACAACATCCAGTGACTGTATGTTTCTGTAAAGTTAAAATATGTCTTACATATTGAAGAATGAGTGGATGTATAAGTGTCTGGATGAAGGATTTAGTAGGTGCGTGACTGACTGTATGAGTGAGTGATTAAATGTGTCTCACTGAATGCATGGGTTAGTGACTAAACTGTCTTAATTTGTGCATCATTATGTCTGTTGTTCTGTAAACTGCTGCATGTGTTGATCATTAGCTATACGAGAGGCTATATGTGTTATTAATTGGTTGCCCAAGTATTTCTATGGGAGATTGAGTTTGTGTGGGGGTGGCTGGAAGGTGTGTGACTCTATGCATAGATGTGTGAGCAGTTTATTCACTAGGTGTATGAGTTCAAGAGTGCATGTGGAAACAGCTACATGGGCAGTTGACTGTGTGCATGAGTGTATTGATGAGTGAATGGATATCTCAATGCTACATGTCATAGTAAGTACATATGTAAAACACAGTACATGTGAGAGTTGGCATATATAAATAACTGTGCATGAGAGCCACTGAATGAGTGAGTGGTTGTATCGATCATTGTGAACTTGTATCAGGGATTGTATAAGAGAGTAAATATGTGTTAGTATATGTTTCAATAAGTAAGGTGTGTTTAACTGTATAGTTGAAGAAATGGAGGTGAGATTGTTTCTTTGCATGACTGACTGGGTGTGTGAGTAACTCCATGGATGAGTGGCAGTGTGTGAGTGTCTGTATACACTGAGTGTATCTAAGGTTATATTAGAGTCTGAAGAGGTTTATCGTATTAGCACAAGAATGATGTCAAATGAGATGTCATCAGTGATGTCATCAGTGATGTCATTTGAGATGTCATCAGTGATGTCATCAGTGATGTCACTGACCATGTCATGAATGATGTAATATGTGACATGATCAGCAGCGGATTGCGGGTGCGCGATATATAGTTAGTGCAACTAACTATATATGGAATTTCAATGGTTTTGTGTGAGTAAAATAAGGTTTTTTAAATGCTAATTCCTAACTATATATGGTCTATAACCTATGGTTTTTTCAGTGAATTTTCAAGGTTTTGTAAATGCTAATTCCTAACTATATATGGTCTATAACCTATGGTTTTTTCAGTGAATTTCAATGGTTTTTTAATAGCAAATATCATAAGCTGTCGAATGTCAAGTACGTGGTAAGTGAAAACATTTTCGTGTTTATGCACACTGATCTGCTTTGAATGGTGCCCCCCCCCCCTCATTTCTATTAGGAGTACTCTCTCTTTGCAGATAGTGAAAGGTAGTTAACGCAGGCGTTTGCCCCCGTTGTAATCCGTCGTGCCTGCTTCTCTCTCCATTTGATTGATTGTTATCCAAGTATTTACTGTTTTAGAATTAGTTCTCTTTGGTTCATTCTCTATTTACAAACAAACACAGAGTCGCAATACTCTGTTTAGTCTTTGCAGATAACGAAAAATCGTGTAAAAAAAAAAGAAAAGGAATCGAGCAAAATCAGTAGGCCACTAATGGGATCTCTTTTTGACCTCGCTAAAATAGAAACATTAGGAACAACCCCTCATGACAAATACAAAACTAGTGAGATGAACTGAACTCCACACAATGATGGCTGCAAAACAGCTCGGCTCCGCCACCCACCCCGCCCAAAATAACGATAAAGAACGGCTGCCATGATTGGTTGCGGAATGACCACGACGGAGCTACGAAATGGTGCTGCTCTCATGCTAACCCCAGCTTCAATCTGAAACATCCAGAAACACTGTAGACTACCAATTCGATCAGTTCCGGTAGCGCCCCAATGTAACCCGGTAGAGAAGAACTAGCCCTCCCCTCTTTGACTGATGGTTCTTGTTGCCTGTCCCTTCTGTTGCCATTTAACAGAACTATTTAGCCTGCTGAAAGGGGTTGTGTTCCGACCGCTGGTTGGTGGAGACATTTTGACTATATTCTGTACCTGCGTTGTCGCGTAATGCGTCATATGACGCGCCGCGTTAGCGCATCCGGAAGTCATCCGGGGCGCGCAGCGCGTAACGTAAGCATAACAAGTCATGTGACTTGTTAATAAAACTTTTCATTGGTTCATTTTACTTTTCTTATTGTAATGATAAAGGCTTGGTCATATGACCTAAAAATGACGCTTTTCATTACTTCCGAACATTATTTTTTCTTAAATATATGTTATAATGTTCCAGGCTAATGTACTTTCCCGGAAATTTTACAACTGTCCTGCAAGTAAAATATATTCTTTTTTCGAGAAAAAGAGCGTTTCTTCGTCCCATGACGGAGCCGTTGAGCAAAAGAGGGTCGACCTGCTGTCTTAGTCGCCGATACGCCTGAATATGAGATTCTTATCGATCACTTTATGTTGCAGGAATAGAAAACACAACAGCCCTTGACCATTTATCTTTACTGCGTTCCTTCGTATTATACCTTTTACCCTTCATGTAATTGGTCTGCTTTATTTCACTTGCCTTTTAATGATTCTAAAACAGTCACTATTATTAAAAACTTTACCAATGTATATACTACTACCATGTTTTCTTTTAAAAACCTTTATTGTGAAAATGTCATTATACAAATACGAGCCTATAACCACGTGGGCCTGCCACAGAGCAAACTGTAATCGTATATGATGAATAGACATTTACACTGTAGAGGAACGTAACGGGCGGGCCATTAGGTTGCAAGAACTAAGGTGTCTAACAGTTACGGAATCGGTGGACGTACATTTTATAATTAAAATACGACAGGGCCAGTTACAATAAAATTATCTAGATATACATTTGCGGGCAAGTACCATGGGTAACGTTAATTCGAACTTTCAACAGTACAGTAATCAATAACACATCAGAACTTAATATCAATAGGGATGTCGAAATAGTCAATCAATTCTCGTCCCCGCCCGCCATGTGCTTCAAAACTGCATACGTATCTCGTGATTTCAAGGTTCTGCAACCAGTACACAACAAGGAGTTACGAGTCCCATTTATTCCGGCGCCATTTTGGGCGAGGACGGGCAGGTCCAGGATATAGTCAAAATGTCTCTACCAACCATCGACTATGATGATGTTCATATGCTGTATTTATTAGAGTAACACTCATCTGTCCACATGAAATTAATTTGCCACAATCTAAACATGTCATTTTAATCTTTCCAAAGTTCTTCTAAATATTTGGGACCGTTTCCCTTGCCTCTGAAGCTCTCAGTGCCACTTCTTTGATGAATGTACTAGCAGGTCAGGGGTTCTCCTCCAAATCTCTCTTTTATGCAGCACTATAATTAATTGGTGCCACCTCTCCATATGACGATGCATGGTATAGTTACCACAACTATATTTTTTTTCGGTTCCTCTGGAGAGTTCATCGTGGCAGATGAAGCGTGTAACGTACCGGGCATTTACCTTTTTTTGCATGTACAGGAAAGGAAAAAAAAAATCGAGCGTCCGAGTTCTAAGGTGTCCCAGGGCCATTTTAGTGGACCAGGCCCAAATCCAAAGAACAGGCCGCCATTTTGAGAGTCCTCTTGCAGCCGCCTGTCGCTGTAGCATCAAGAGCAGCCGAAACTCAGCTGAATGGCAACTGAAACGGTAAAGGGGCGCCCCACTACAGCAGACGAGCCTCCACCTAGGAAGGCCCATTCACGCCGGCTCCCCCCCCCCTTCGGGCACCCCACGCCGTTATTCGGAGCAGTATTGTAGGATGGCCACACCAGTGCGGCAACTTGCTAGACATCACCTCGGTGGTAACCGAATCTCAACGCCTTGTGGTGTCTTCTATTCAAAAAACATTGTTATGCTGCCTTCGACCTATTCGCCGCAAGTGCGCACACAACTCAACTGCATAGCTTGCTAGACACCACCTCGGTGCCATCCGGATCTTGGAATGTCAGCACCTTTTGGTGTCTTCTCTTCAGAAAATATTGTTGCGCTGCCTTTGGCCCCATTCGCACATCAGTCCGCTACTGACGCCATCTCACAGGCTAATGGGGCGCCCCACGCCGACTTTCAGCATTGTAGAATGACCACACCAGTACAGCAACTTGCTAGACATCACCTCGGTGCCATCCGGATCTCGGCGCCCCACTGCAGATGAAGTGCCTCTCAACTATGAAACCACCACGGTGACATCCGGATCTTGGCGCGTTGTGCTGCCTTCGGCCTATTCGCACATCGGTCCGCTACTGACGCCATCTCACAGGCTAATGGGGCGACCCACGCCGAGTTTCAGCATTGTAGGATGACCACACCAGTACAGCAACTTGCTAGACATCACCTCGGTGCCATCCGAATCTTGGCATCTCAACGCCTAGTGGTATCTTCCATACAAAAAATATTGTTACGCTGCCTTTGGCCCCATTCGCACATCAGTCCGCAACTTAGACATCACCTCGGTGCCATCCGGATCTTGGCATCTCAGCGCCTTGTGGTGTCAGTCAGAAAATATTGTTGCGCTGCCTTTGGCCCCATTCGCACATCGGTCCGCTACTGACGCCATCTCACAGGCCAACGGGGCGCCCCACGCCGACTTTCAACATTGTAGGATGGCCACAGAAGTGCGACAACTTACTAGACACCACCTCGGTGCCATCCGGATCTTGGCGCGTTGTGCTGCCTTCGGCCTATTCGCACATCGGTCCGCTACTGACGCCATCTCACAGGCCAACGGGGCGCCCCACGGCGACTTTCAGCATTGTTGGATGGCCACACCAGTGCGGCAACTTACTAGACACCACCTCGGTGCCATCCGGATCTTGGCGCGTTGTGCTGCCTTCGGCCTATTCGCACATCGGTCCGCTACTGACGCAAACTCACAGGCCAACGGGGCGCCCCACGCCGACTTTCAGCATTGTAGGATGGCAACACCAGTGCTGCAACTTGCTGGACACCACCTCGGTGCCATCCGGATCTTGGCGCGTTGTATTGCCTTCGGCCTATTCGCACATCGGTCCGCTACTGACGCCGCCTCACGTGCCAACGTATTTTCTACGCATTTTATACCCTATGCCGCATAACAGGTCATGTGACTTGTTTATAAAACTTTTCATTGGTTCATTTTACTTTTGGTTTCCTAATGATGGAAGGCTTGATCATATGACCTAAAAACAACACTTTTCATTGGATGAAAACTTTTTTTTTCCCAAACGATGAAAGCCCCACCTTGTTTCTGGATGTTTCAGACTAAACTGGCGTCAGCATGAGAGCACCACCATCTCGTAGCTCCGTCGTGGTCATTCCGCGAGCAATCATGGCAGCCGCTCCCCACCAGAAGCCTGCAGGAGTCGGGGCCCCCAAAACTTTTGATGAATTCTCAAGGCGGAGGGGACGCTTTCGAGAATGGGGTCCAAGACCTAGCAGACAAGCGTCCGATTTCCAAGGTGTCCCAGGGCCATTTCAGTGGACCAGGCCCAAAAAGGAAAGAGCCTGCCGCCATTTTGAGAGTCCTGTAACAGCCGCCTATCGCTGCACCGCAAGAGTGGGCGCAACTCAGCTGAATTGCGGCTTTTGACACAGTGGACCAAAAACGGACGGAATGGCAACTGAAACGGTAAAGGGGCGCCCCACTACAACAGATGACACTCCACCTGGAGAGGCCCGTTCACGCCGCCTCCCCCGGGGCGCCCCACGCCGTTATTCGGAGCAGCATTGTAGGATACCAAAACCAGTGCGGCAACTTACTGGACATCACCTTGGTGCCATCGTTCTGCTGCCTTGGAACTATTCGCACAACAGTTTGCTACTGATGACCCACCCCCCGCGACGCCCCACGCCGGAAATCTGGACGTTGTGCTGCGTTGGGACTATTCGCACAGCCGACCGCTACTTCGTTGTTTTTCCCTAAAAATGTTTATATGTTATTACTATTTTTGTTTTCTTGTATATATTTATAAATTATTAAAGTTTTATAATCTTACTACTTTGTCGGAGTGCTATATATTTTTAATGTGACACATAATTGTAAAAACTTTCATGTACAAAGAGTCATCCCTGGAATCTTCCGCTTCACGCTCGGTCCCCTCCCCAATCACAATACAGGATGGTTTTCAGATAATAGAAACGCTTCTGCTGTGACGGATCTCATCGAGTGTGGGCCTTGATCTACTATAACTCCTTTGAAGAGGGGTGATTCTTTACAGCTGTGGCCATAAACTACATCTGCAGGGCTAGCTGATAGCCTAGGACCAGCCTGGACAATCGGACACAGAGGAAAAGAAGTGTCAGAGGGTGCGGTAGTGAATAGGGCGAAAGGGAGGTGTCGGGCGGGCACAGGGTGTGATTCTCAGGGAAGAGCAGCGCAGATGGGGGGAGGTTTATTACCCATGCATAAGACAGAGAGCGGGGGTGACCACTGCCTGGGTGAGATGCTTGCGAGGGTGGGGAGCCATGCTAAGGATTGACAGCGTGCACAGAGTGGGTCTGGTCAAGGCATCTAAAATGGCTGCCGTGCACGACAAAAGTGTGGCATTTGAAAAAAGACAAGATGGCGCAGACAATGTTTTTCAACACTTCCTGATTTCCTTCGAATCGAACGTTAACAGACGTTGGGGCATATTACCAAAGTTAAGCGATATTTATCCCTAACGATGCATTGCAAAGATTTTTTTACCGTCAGAAATTATCGCAGATAAACCTTGCTATTATCAAGGTTTATCACAAATACGATAAAAAACGACCGCAATGCATTAATATCGCTGAAAACTCAGCGATATTCATGCATTACCGAGCTAATGCTCTTAGCCATGTTATCCACCTCCCATTGGATAACATGGCTAAGAACTGCTCAGGGCAGCTGTTACTTTTTGGAGATATTCGCGCTTATCTCGAATATTTCCAAAAGTTGATAATAGGAGATAGCGATGTTAGCGACTGTTTCCAGTCGCTAACATCTTGGCATGCCCACTTTGCATGTCATTAGTGATAAATATCACTCACATGCAAAGTGGGGCCCAAGATGGTCGCTATCTCCTACTAGCCGTCGCTAACTGGTGTTAGCAACAGCTAGGTAATACAGATATAATTTTATCTCCGCGAAGCGGAGCGCTGTTACAGATATATATCTTGTTTTTGAACGTTAATTTCTCAAAATGCACTGAAGCACATATATTGAGACCTAGCAAAGGCACATCGGGCTACCAGTCCCTAATATTTTACCAAGTTTCGTGCAAATCCATTCAGCCGTTCGATTATTATTATTTTTTTTTTTTTTTGCCCCGCGGGGCCCTTTTAAAACCTCCACATCAAACCTAGGGGGTCAGCGAGGATCTACTATGCCCCCTTATGGTCATTTGCCCCTTCGCTTTGGCCTCCTCTTGTCTCTCGATCCTACCGAGAGACAAGATGGCGGCCGCTACGTACTGTTTGGAATGTTTACAGACACCGGAGAGCCAATCAGCTTCGCTTCGCAAAGCTCCGTAACGCGAAAAGTACGCGAAGCGGTGCGCTGTTACAGATATATATCTTTTTTTGAACGTTAATTTCTCAAAATCCACTGAAGCACATATATTGAGACCTAGCAAAGGCACATCGGGCTACCAGTCCCTACAATTTTGCCAAGTTTCGTGCAAATCCATTCAGCCGTTCGATTATTATTATTATTTTTTTTTTTGCCCCGCGGGGCCCTTTTAAAACCTCCACATCAAACCTAGGGGGTCAGCGAGGATCTACTATTCCCCCTTATGGTCATTTGCCCCTTCGCTTTGGCCTCCTCTTGTCTCTCGATCCTACCGAGAGACAAGATGGCGGCCGCTACGGACTGTTTGGAATGTTGACAGACGCCGGAGAACCAATCAGCTTCGCTTCACAAAGCTCCGTTGCGCGAAAAGTACGCGTCCTGGAGCGCTGCCCGGTCCGCTGTTACAGATATATATCTTTTTTTAAACGTTAATTTCTCAAAATCCACTGTAGCACATATATTGAGACCTACAAAAGGCACATCGGGCTACCAGTCCCTACAATTTTGCCAAGTTTTGTGCAAATCCATTCAGCCGTTCGGGCTAAAAGTGAGGCCAACCGCCCTATGGAAAACTCAATGTTAAAAACACGTTTTGGGACCCCCCTTTTTTCTCGACCCCCCCTGGACGAACCCCCCCCCAATTTTCAGGGGCTGCTCAGAAACAAAATGTGCCATTTTCCTGAAAATTTCAGCCAATTCCGTCCACAAACGCCAAAGTTATTAGACATAGAATTTTCAAAAAACCCATAGAGAAAAAATCCTAACTATATATACCTACTGGCGACCGCCAGTAGGTAATATATATATATACATCTTTCCTTGAGCTGCTGACCTGTTGCTTATGGCTGCACTACCTTAACAGTGCCACTGTCTGCATCATGTGGATGCTGCACAGGAAAAGAAAATGATTATTCTGGTGAAAACACCAGAAGCATTTGGTTTTCAAAAATCAAAGTCAAAGAGGTAAGAGCTTCCGTCTTGACCCTGGTTTGATATGTTTTTGTTGTAACGCCACGATGCAGATGTCATAGCAAAACAAAGTGAAAGTAGACTGTGCTAATAACATGGTCTACTTTCACTTTTGATGTGTTGGCGGATATAACTCTGCCCTGCAAGCACCGGTCTCTCTAAAAGTAGTTGCGCTAAAAAGGGGCCAATGTCCCTTTTCCAGCAGTGCTTCTTTCCACTGGATCCCTCCTGGGGGATCACAGCCAGAGGGGGAGTTGCAAGCAAAGTTTAACCCCACTAGTTACTGGGGTGTAGTTATTTGCATGGAAGGTGGCCCCTTGGTTAAGGGCCAGTGCTCTCCCCATCCTCAGTAATGTCTAATACTGTCTCCCAGACAGCACCATCCCGGCATTGCGGAGGAGACTCCAAAATCAATAGGATCTTTGCATGGCCCCCGTTTGATCCATTGCTCCGTCGTGGGTGCTAGGCCCATCCTCACAAGTGGGGTAAGATTTTTACTGGGAGAAGTTTGAGAATGCTAGCTTGTAGATATTCTATGGATACTGCAGATTTCATAAGTTTCCATCACAGAAATAAGAGGAAAATGCATATCCGGTCCAGACTCTATCAGAGACACACGAGGAAGCACCCCAGTACTCACCATAGTTCTAACAGCGGCGGATTTTGCCATTTCATAATTTCTTCGAGCCACACTGAGGCTCTTCCCTAAATATCTTGAAATAGACACTGAAACGGACTTTCTCGTCCGGGATACAGGCAGGTTTTGTCTACTGCCTCGTGATACAAGAAACAGGCTCAAGATTGACAAGTCTGATACCTACCTTAAGATTCATGGTGCCGTCTATCTATTACTGCACCCCACCATAGAAGGATAACATGACCTACTGGGTCAATATTATCACCAGTTTCAAGATCTAAGAGTCACTTCACTCCGTTACAGCCCTGGGGAAGTCAAGGGTCACACCCCACTGGCGAAACACGTGTTGGCTGGCTCGATACAACACACATCATTAAAGCGAACACCTCAAAGAAAAGACACCTTGCCATCATCATTGACCAACGAAAACTGTTTTTACTTTTTATTACACAAATTGCATGTGCATAGGAACTGTTTATTGTAGGGTGGAGTTGTGCAGTATAGAGTGGCTTAGACTGGAGTAGTGTAGAGTGTGGTGGTGAAGAGTACGGTGGTGAAGAGTACAGTGGTGTAGAGTAGAGGCGTAGGGTCCACTAGCAATGAGTAGAGTGGTGCATTGTAGAGTGCAGCGGCATAGAGTGAAGTGGCGTAGAATGGAGTGGTGCAGAGTAGAGCGCAGTGGCACAAAGTGCAGTGGCATGTGGTAAAGTAATGTAGAGTGGTGCAAAGTAGAGTGTTGTGGCTTGGAGTGGAGCTGTGCAGAGTAGAGTAGAGTGGAGTGGTGTACAGTGGAATATGCATGGTGTGGTAGCACACTTCCTTTACAGACAACACATCTTCAATTGAAATCATTTGCACAGACATACAGTCTCACTGATAAAAGTATACAGCGCACAAACAATAATGTGTGGAAATGTCATCCCTTAGAGTATTGATTTGTTTTGATCGTTTCCACCACACTTCAGAATTACCCAAAAATGTGTTTCATTTGGGCTTTCCTAATTCTGAAATATCTGCACAGTTCATTTACAGACATTTACATTCTGTTGTGTACTAGATAAAAAAGTAACAACGTACAGCCTTCTTTAAGCACTCCCTGGAGCCAGCATGATTGTCACATAAATCCGCTCACTTTGAAGTCAGAGAAATAAAAGTAAACTCCAAGCTCCCACTAAGAGAGCCTGACATTTGACCCGGTCTTTGAATGCATACGAATGGTGACAAGTGACAAGAAAAAGATGTACAGGCCTTTTAACAGAAATCGAGTACTGGTGGAAGAATAGAGTAAAGAAGGTTTGAGAAAGGGAAGGGACTAACTTGAACGGTACTGTCTAAAACAAATAAAGCCCGCAAATAGAAAGCAAGCAAATGTGAATTACAAACCACAAAGCAAAAGGTAAATAACAGCTGGAATGCATTCCCAGGAAAACTTTCCAAATGGTTCCAAGACGTTAGCAAACTAGAAAAAACATCAAGGAATTCAGTAACATTATCCGTGTCAAACGTACCCACTATTTTGACTTCAGACTATTTTGGAAAATAATCCATCACTGCTTTTCCAAAAGCCTCTATTTGAAGCAGGGGTGAAAACAGGACTATAAAATCTATTTGCATCCGTCTCCACGGCCCATCTGGCATATCCAGTCTTAGCTGTCACCCCAATTCATATAAAGAACACAATTCGGACCCCATATATATATGTCCGTCCATCTCCAGCCACCAAAAGATTTACCTGGAATGTCTCTAGGTGGTAGACAAGTCTAGGTGTCCTTCACGACATGAGCGATAAAATCTTTCCTCAAACTGAAAGGAGGTGCAATTTTGTTCCACAAGAAACAATACAATTTTCTGAACTCAACTCTGCCTTTATTTAAAAAAAAAATGCACACAATTCACCTCTCAACCTACACTCCTCCGGCCTCCCAAATTAATATGCCCAATGACAGTCTTCAGAGCAATGTCGGCTTCCATTCAGCTACCCAGATTCTCTTTAATCATACAAATAGTGGATATGGCACAATTTCTCTTTGTATTTTCCATGGTGAAAGCTACTTCACACGCTGGCTCACCAAGCATTGATTTCCAAGAACATCCTAAACGGATCCTAAAAATGCAATCAGTGTGCACATTACATGCAACCAGAACATATTCTACCACAAAGTGAAACTTCTGCAATTTTGCAACTAACCTAGCTAATCTTACTATTCAATTAGTTACTCCACTAGGAGACAGAATATTAACAAGGGTTTGTTATCAGTTCTAAGTGTAAACTTTGCCCCCCATAGAAACATTAGCTCATTCACAAGCGAACATCTCTCTCGCTTTCTCAATAACCAAGTCATTTCTCCCACTGTCCTGAGACGCTTGCAACATCCCATTCTTTCTTACCATCTTTCTTCATTAAAACAGCACCAATAACAACACTACTACCATTGGCACATTTTATACATTCCTTCCCAATCCTAAATGGTCTCAGGCAAGGGGTATTCACCAATTATTTCTTCATTACTGAAAAGCAATGCTCTGGCCCCCCAAACCCTCCCACCCCCTCCCCACCACCAAACCCAAACTTGGCATTCTTGCTCAAAAAACAGTCTCAAAGATTCACCTTCATGAGCATAATTCTGAGAGGCCTAGAAAGAAAGCTAACGGTTTCTTAGATTCTAGTACCAGAGCTTCCAAAATAGCTTTTATGTGATCATTTCACACTGCTGCAAGTGAAATGACATTTGTCCACTCACAAAGGCAGGCCTTTCAAATATAGCAATCTTAAAACCTCTCTCAAGTTCTTATCATGATCGATCCAATCTCGCTCGAAGACTAAAATGTACACTTGGAAAGTTATGCCCCAGTCATTCCATCTAATGTCTCCTTCATCAATCTTTGGAATACGTCAGCAGCACTTGCTAACCCAAAAGGCATCCTTCTATACTGGAATAGTCCATCTGTGTGATAAATGCCGTTAACAATGTTGTGTCTTCATGAAGTGCCACCTGATGGTACACACTTATTAATATTATTATTATTATTATTATTATGCGTTCTTATATAGCGCTCGATTACCCGTAGGCATCTCGGCGCTTGCCTTGGGAACCCGTCCTGGCTTTATCCCTGTGAGATACCCGTACTGGGCATCCCCAAGGTGAAAGCCAGGAAACCCTGCCGCGGGGGAGCCGTAATGGAGATTAAGCAAGCTGATGCCCAGAGCTGCAGAGTGTGAACCCGTGATTCGAGTAGGCACCGAAACGAGAATTATCGAGTCCGTGGATATTTGGGCTCAAGACCCTGCCGCGTCGGAAATTGAACCCTGGTCCCGGGTATGACCTCTGCTTCAGGGTCTACCTCCTCTAACCAGTGAGCCACACTTCTCTCTAGCGAAATCTAGTGTGGTGAACACAGAGGCCTCTGCTAATGTGTGGATAATTTGTGAATGTTAGGAGCAGGGTGTTCAATGATTCAAATTGCGTTTCTTACACTGCGAAGGTCAATGCATAGACAAAGTTCCCCAAATGACTTCAATAATATAATAACTGGGAAAACCCACAATGAAAATTCTGAAGGCTGCATAGTACCTTTATCACACACATCCAGCAACATATTTTTGAGGTTATCCTCAGTCCTGTCAAGCGTCACGCAACACGCGTGACGCCCACGCATTTCAGTGAGGTGATCCGCATCACCGCACTGAAATGAAATATCACGCATTTTTGCCCTGCCAGGCGAGCCAACGGCGCCTGTCACTGTGCCCGTCACCGTGGCTCTCTCTGCTGCTCGAGGTGCCGCCTGTGCCCCGAAACAGTTAACAACAGCAGACTGCGCAGCTCTCTGAGTGCCGGCGCGCTACAAATGTATCGACTGGGCCGGGGATTATTAACGGATGTGACATCACGTCCCGGCTGCCTGCAGAGGAAGTGAGGTCCCTGGTCATTAGAATCGGCGGGGGACTCGAGAGAGTTGAGTGCCTGAGCCTCCTACCGTTTGACTTAAGTCCGTGGAGCGGCCTGCCGCTTCTCACACCTCTGTTGTGCTGCCCTCTTGTCAAAGAGCCGCTTGCCTGCTCCGGAACAGAGTTGGAGGACCACGGTCAGTGCTGGGCAAAAGGGTTAAGTGGTGCCTGCAGCCTCTGTTCTGCGCGAATCCGGACGGACCGGACCACGGATGATGCAGCCAGTCGAGTTTGGGGCCTGCAGACTGACTCTCATGTGCTGGTCGGGTTCCATGCTTCACTCTGAGAGACTGCCATTAACAATATCCGGCTCCTGAGTAGCGCACAGACTACCGGCTGTCACCACGGTAGGAAGAGCGCTTCGGCGCTCGTTTTCAAAGTCTGCCCTTATTTTGGTCCTGGTATGGGGCATACAGAGGTTGCGCTCACTGACACGGAGTTTTTGAAATTCCTGCAGGCCCTGCACCGTCCGCCTGCCTCAGCACCCTTTCCCTCCCAGGCAGATTGGCGTGGCTTGGCACCCTGGCCAGATTGAGTGTTAATATTATGTGAGGGGCCAAGGGGACACTTTTTTTTTGCAAACTGGGGGCCAGAAGGGGACACATAATTGCACTGAAGAAGGCAGTTTCAAGTTTCAGAAGCGCCTGGAGTGCAGCACAGCTCCTCTCAGAAACTCGGCGGCAGATTGACCGCCTCTCTTCTCGGGCCACAGGTCGACAGATTTACAGCCGTGCTGCAGAGCTCAAACAGAGTGTCTTCTGGGCCGTCTACAGCATTCAAACACTGTTAAACATCAGCATGGGGGACACAGGCTGGAGCTAACACTTGTAAGTATGTATAGCAGCAGTTTGCTGTTCGTTTCTCTTGGCATTTCGCCTCTTGGCAAAATATACATGTAAGAGGAGCAGTTTTGATGTACCGATGATTGGGGTTCCATGTCAGTATGCTATTATACTAGAAGTATGCTGCATCAATATCTAGTGTATTGTAATTTGAGATGACCGTTTCCACATTTTAGGGGAGAGGCAGCCAAAAAAAGCAATTTTTGCTTTAAAAAGCGGGAGTCTTTAGTCTGATTCGGTTCGATTGAAATGTATGAATCATCTAAATTTATTTTAAGCATGGCTTTTTTGTCTTTGTTTACTTTGTCAGTCAAGGATCATTATTGCAGCTCCAACACATTCTTTAAAACTTTCGTATAATTACAGAGGAGTGTAAAAAATACTGACGCCTGGTGATAATGTTACTTTTTGTTGAGTGTTTAAATAGATGTCATGAAATGTGCATAACGTTACTGGAGAGTACTGTACTCAGTGACTCATGAAGCCATGTACTACTCATATAAAACGGTTGTTACAGTCATGTACCTAGAGCGTAAAAGAACTATGGTCATATTTAAGATGTTTCTTACTACTGATTTAGCATTTTTTGTTTACATCGTATCGTAGGAGTCCTTCTTCCTATGTAAAGAAATCCTGCCCACTGAAATGAATTTCTACATTGAGATGTTCACAGTGCCATGGTCCTTGTGAGATCTTATCCACCTCATCCCTTTTTCCCCTACAAGTTAGACATGGGCTTACATTTGTTATAATGTGGTTAGTTTAGCTTAACTACGTGTGTTTGAACACAAGGGTCTAAAGACCATCTCATTGCTCAAATGGGTGTACTTTCTGATATATATTTCCCCGTCGTCATTGCTTGATTTTGCTCACGAGAAAGTGTCACTCATAGTCGTTGAAATGTCACTCATAATTGCACTGAAATTATGAAAATGTCACACATTGCAATCTGAAACCTTGGCAGCTATGTATCCTCTATACTTAATTCGAACATTCCTGACCTCATGGCACATAGGTATTCTAACTTCCTTGAGTATAATCGTTTGTTTAAAACCGCTGTACTCTTCTAGTTTGATTTCAAAACAAAAACACCTCCCTCACATTCTGCACACAGTTGATTGTATCCTGCCTTTCCAAATCATCAAACACAGAATAAACTGTGGACATATCCCAGGGATTCAGTCTTATTCCTAAATCTTCCGTGTGTCGCCAACCTAATATTTACTCCTCCTTGTCAGCACCAAATATTTTCCCTTTTGAGCTTCAATTCGAATTCCATAACAGGCCAAGAAAACTTAGAATTTTGATTCTGTGCCCTGTGTGTCCACAGGACTCACATCAGTAGGTAGCAATTCCCCATTCATAATAATGACGTCAATAACTTTTGGATTAAAACACAGCACAAAACACAGGAGTCCACCATTAAGTCTACATCAGCATCATCCACTTTGACACAGGTGGTCGGTAAAGTGCCTCCGATCACCTACACCAAGTAAAAATTGAGGATATAAGTGGACATCCTTTTCCTAATCCTCTTTCGTAACATTATTGACCTTACCAAAATTCCCAGCTTAACACTACCTAGGAGAAATACCCCTTGCTGCCCCCCTTTTATTTTTTTTTACATTACTGCAAACTTTTTCTACTGCCGGACATCCCTTAACATTCCCGGCATGGTTACAGCGGACACATCTGTAGAGGAAACAACTCTGCTTTCTGTCACTACTTTTGACATCCTCCCTTCTTCGCCATTACTACACAACCATTCTTTGCAATCATACTTACATATACACATTTCTCTGAGTTCTCAATGCCTGTAGCTATATTTACCACAGTGCTCAAGGTTAACACTCACAGTATACCCATAACAGGTCTTTTACTTTTGTATTCTTACGCCTCATGAGTATCTGATCCCTTAAAACAGGCTTGTAATTAAATCTTATCAAAGTAACACGATGCTGTTAGAGCTCTTCCTACAGCAAAACACTCTGTGATAGATTATTCAATTGTTGGCTTCTAGAGAATAAAATTAGTAGCGTTCCATGGTCACATTTACACTTTAGCCATATGGTAATCCAAGTGGTTTTACTATATCGTTGAATACATCTAGTCCCCCACATGGTGTAAAACACAAAAGTGGTAGGCTCTTAAAAAAAATTTCTACCCTGTACCACAATGTTTCAGCAAATCTAGTTTATGTGTGGCAGCACAATCTTCTCCTTCTAAGACTTCCACATAGGCTACAAATACATCATGCCAATCCACCAAGGACATGAATAGTTCTCCAGCATGCTGCAAAGAATGGTGGTGGCACATCAGAAGACAATCCAGAAACAAAATATTCACTATCATATGTGAAAATAACAAATTCAATAAAAGTAGAGACTGGCGTTTACAATGGATTACTACCAGCTTCCCAGAATCATGGTCTTTTTTCAGATGTGAAAAAAATGTCTCGGAAGGTATTAAGCGATGAACCAGCATCTTAAGTTTATAAAAATTCCTTGAGCACTGGTGTCGACAACAGAAAAGTGTTATTGACATCCCAGGCTCAGAACGGAGTTATTCAGCAATACTTATTTTTTTTATTGAGATTTTAGATGAGCAACTACAGTGCATGATATCAGCAGCAATGGTCATATACAAATCAATAAAAAGAATCTCCCAACACGTGGCAAAAATCATAATCCATGAAAGATTGACATGTGATCATATTTACAATGAGTAGGAGATTATCATGCTATTGGTCCATACAATTTAGAGTTAACATGCAACATCATTTGGGGGCTCGTCTGTTGACACAGACCGTAAATATTGCAGAAATGGTTCCCATATATCAGCAGGTCTAAATGAGGAGGGAAGCTCCTCTGCATAAAGAATGAGTCGATCTCGACAGCTCGCCAGGTCCTGGAGCCATCATGCGGTCGTTGGAGCTGCCGTGCCCTCCCAGGTCATTGCCACTGGCCTTTTAGCCATCAAGAGAGCCACCCTCACCAATTTGCCCACAGCTCCCTTCACAGCTGGCACCAAACCCAGCAAACAGATATGTGGAGCACACTGTAACTGCACGCCAACCATTGTGGATAGTATTCGGGTCACTCCCCCCAAAATTGAGCCACCCTGTGGCATACCCACGAACCCACGATAAGTGCCAGAAATCTGCTTCTGGGGTACCGCACCTCTTACAGAGGTCGTCGCCTCAAAGCCCACACTTAAATAACCTACTGGGAGTATAGTATACTTGATGTAGATACTTTTAGTGTATGATTCGAAGATTACAGTTTGAGGTCAGGGTGCCAGTGAGCTGCCAACAGTGCTCTCAGTCTGGCAACGACAACGGTGGGTCCAGATAAGTATTCCATACCTCCAAGCTACGGTTGGGGGGCTGCGGTCGTTCCTCCCTGGCAGCGCGATATCATTTGGTGAGAAGGTGGCGGCGTGTTGGGCTGAGAAGGAGAACCTGGAGTGTTCAGGGTCGCGGGTTCAGTGGGAAAGGTGTGATAGTGCGTTTGCAACGCTTTCTTCAGTCTGTGAAAAAGGAATATAAATAGTGGTATTTTGTTCTGTATAAAGTTGAGGCCGTCAAGAAGGAGCCCTCTGGAAAGAGATCTTGCATTTAAACCATATCTACTTAACGGAGGGTGCGCATTGCCCCCACTTCGTGTGTTGCCGATAGATCAGCATGAAATGCAATGGGTAAGAGAAGGGAGTATATTGGCAGCTTACCGGCCAGGCGGCCGAGTGCCTGCCAGGCTTTTATAGTGGTGTCAACCATGTTAATTTCTGTGCGGGAGGTCTCCCTCTTAGCATGTGTTAGTATGGTACTTAAAGGGACGGGGTGGGCGTCCCCGTCCTCTATCGCTACGTGTGGGTTGAATTCCTGCGCGCCAATCCAGTAGTGGGCATATCGTGCTTGAGATACAGGTATAACTCAGGTACACTAAAGCTCCCATGCTTGTAGTCCATAATAAGTGTTTTCCATGACACCCGAGCCCGCTTACCTCCCTAGACCAGCCGAAGGAGCAGGGTGCGCATAGTACTAAAGAAGTGTTGGGTGAGCGGGATTGGTATATTGCAAAAAAGATACAAGAATTGCGGTAATATTACCATTTTAATTAGTGCAATACGGTCAGCCAGGGACAATGGAAGACGCATCCATCTATCAACTTGTGGCTCCAATTTGGTGTATGTGGGTCCGTAATTTGCACATATCACTGTGTCGGGGTCTCTATGTACCCATACCCCCAGATATTTCACGGGGTCTAAGGACTACTCAAGTGGATATTCCAGGTAGTGCACTCCGTAAGCTTTACTACCACCAACTTAGACCAGTTTATCTGCAGCCCTGAAAACAGACCAAAGCGGACGAATTCCCCCAGCACTGGTGCCATGAAAGTGCGGGGCTCTAGTATAAATAGCAGCATGTCATCCGCGTATATGGAAATGCTGACTGGGCAGTGGGCGACTTGCAGAGCTGCGGTCCGATGTCGCTGACTGATTATGAAGGCCAGAGGTTCAAGAGACAGAGCGAATAGAAGAGGTGACAGGGGATAGCCCTGCCTCGTGCCCCTGGTAATGCAGATTGGGTCGGATGTGCAGCCCTCTAACCGAACACACGCCATAGGGTTAGTGTACAGTAATGTTATTCACTGCACAAATATTGAGGGGAAGCCCATACGACGTAGAATGCCAAACAAATAACTCCATTCAATAGAGTCAAATGCTTTGGTAGCATCGAGCTTAACGGCCGCCGCCTGTAGACTCGGTTCTAGTATGTGAAAAGTAGCAAAAAGAGCACGCAGGTTGTGTGAGGTGGAGCGAGTGGGAATAAAACCAGATTGATCCGAGAGGACCAGATTTTGCATCAAAAGTTGGAGCCTGGTGGCCAACAATTTAGCCAAGATCTTGGCGTCGGTGTTAATAAGCAAAAGCGGCCGGTAGGAGTCGCAACTATGTGAGGGCTTATCTTTTTTAAGAAGCGTGATGATCAGAGCTTCCCGCATGGTGGGCGGCAGTGTGCCAGAGTCAAAGGCTTCCGCATAGATTTCCAATATGTGAGGCATTATCTCCTCCGCGTACTCCTTATAAAATTCGCTAGGGAAGCCATCGGAGCCCGGAGCTTTATTATTCTGAAGAGATTTAATAACTGCGCGGACTTCCTCTTCTGTGATTTGCTGGCCAAGGTACTCCTGCTGTCCGTCTGATAACCAGGCTATGGCTATGTCAGAGATAGGCATGAAAGTCGTCAATGCCCGTCTCCCCTTGTGTGGTGTATAATGCTTCATACGTGAGCCTAAATTGTTTCAGGATCTCGGAAGTGGTGTAGTGGTCTTGTCAGTTATTTTGGTGATAACCTGTTGGGCCATGCGATTTTTGTTTTTCCTAGCTAAGTGCCGTCCAGGTCGCCCGCCTTCCCCAGAAGCTTGGGCAACATGTCGCCGGGAAATATATTTCACCTCCCTTTCAGCCAATTCAGTGTATTCTAACGTGATCTCCTCGATGGCGGCTAGCGTTTGAGCGCAGGGCAGGGCCTCATAGTCCCGCTCAAGAGCCTAAAGCGTGATTTCCAGTTTGCTAAGCTGTTCTCGTAGATCCTGTAAAATACCAGCAGATGTGCTAATGCACTTGCCCCGGATAGTGGCCTTGAAGACCTCCCAGAGGGTCGATACGCGGTCCACTGAACCCTTGTTGTCCGCAAAGTATTGTGTAATAGCATCACGAATGGTCGTGACATAAAGAGGATCGAGGAGAGCCTCTGTGTGGAGACGCCATGTAAAAGCCCATCGTGTAATACAGGGAAGGTGTAAGGACACGAACACAGGGCTGTAATCGGACAATGTGCGGGGCAACCCAGCTGTGATGGAGACCCATTCACCTGCCGTCTCACTCAAGAGCCAGTAGTCTAGTAGAGACCAACTGTTGTGTGCAGTGGAAACATGTGTGCCTTCTTGCGCCTCTGGATTCCGCTGCCTCCAAACATTTATTAAGCCCATTTCAGCCATTCCATCATTAATAATTTGGGCTGCCTTAGGTGAGTGACCCCCCCTGCCGCTTGCCTTATCTTTCCACGGATCTAAATTTGTGTTAAAATCACCCCCTTCCCCCCCCCCCACATAATATCACAGCATCGACCCAGGGACGCAGCCTGGAGAGGACTCATTCGAAAAAGCCTGGGACATCGGTGTTCTGGCCATAAGTGTTTACTATGGTGATAAGAATGCCTGCTAGTTTCCCATGTACTATAGCAAAACGCCCAGCATCATCAACACAGGCGTGAAGCTCAGTGAAGGGTAGTTGTTTCTTAACTAGTGTGAGGACACCACGCGAGTAGGAGTAGGAGGACGCTATGCGGTAACCCGCCCACTGTGACCCAGTTCGACCATCGGATTGGGGTGTGAGGTGCGTTTCCTGTAATAGAGCGATATCGGCTTCATGTCTGTCTAGAAACACCAAGACCGGTCTAATCTTTTTCGGAGTATTGAGCCCCCGTACATTCCAAGTGAGGCACTTCACTACAGTGTGGTCAAAATGTGATGCAAAGATAGAGTGTCGCATGAGCATGACAATGAAGCGTAATACGAAATCACAAATACAATAAACATGGGGTTGACCGTAAATATAGCCACAGAACAAGACCCCCCAACACCCCTCCATCCCCCCTCATCCCCCAACCCATTTCAGCAGCCCCAACATGCCAAAGCCATCCCGAACCTCCCAATATGCACCTTGAGTAACGTCCCAAGGGGGGAAACCATAGCGGGGAACACCCATAGGGGAGAGCAGGAACAAGGCATCCTCCCGGTGTAGTGGGAGGTGGCCGAACAGTTTCAGGGATGTTACCTGGCGAGCAACATGTAGCTCTCACAGTAGTATACAGGTTTACAATAGGTGCAGTAAGAGCAATTTAGTGCGACTAGGTAAAAACGCTTTCTAAACAAAGGAGAGCACAGTGAGGAGGCAATGTTTTTTTTTCCCAGTTCGCAACTCACAAAGCCGGACAACGGCGTCAATTGTTCACCACTGCATCTGTGGAGTTGCTATCTCTCCCCGCCGCTGCAGTGGGGGAGCGGCTGCGCCTTGTCAAAGTCTTGGCATTGTCCATGGCCGCTTTAGGTTTAGTGTAGATCTGGGGTCTGACATCATCATCAACGGTCAGCCGCATAGGATAGAGCATTGCGTAAGACACTTTAGCGGATATGAGGAGTTTTTTAGCAGGTAGGTATTCTCGACGAGCTTCTTGTACCGCCGTCGTGAAGTCTGGGTAGAAGGCAAGTTTATTACCCTTGAGTGTGACATCCCCTCCTTCACGAGCCAGTTGAAGGATGGTATCACGGTCTCGATAATTAATAAGAGACGGGCTATGATGGGGCGCGGTGGCACGCCAGGTGGAGGGTGAGCAGCCAGGAATCTGTGAGCCCGCACGACAATCCACATTTTTGAGAAATGTTCAGCGCCAAAGATATTGCAAAGTAATTTCTCAAGATATGGCTTGAGGCAGCCGGTATTCGTGGATTCTGGCAAACCAGTAAAGCGCACATTGTTGCGCCTCGATCTAGCCTCCAAATCTTCATTGGGTGCTTGAATTACAGCTAGCACCTTCTCCATGTAAGCCATCTTCGTGGTGACCTGCTGCAGGACATCCACCGCATCCGAAGTACTGGTTTCTGCCTCCCCAAGCTGCAGTGCATGCTTGTCTAGTTTTTGCGACATGTGGACCATACGGAGATTCAGAGTGTCGATCTTTCCGTCAATAGATTGGAGGCTTGATTGAACTTCGAAGAGAGTCTTGTCTATGTTGGACAGCCGGTCACAAGGGCCATCACGCGCAGAGTCCCAAGCCGCCTGTTGGCACGTCTTGGTGGACCGGCGCGGCTCATAGGTGAGACGCGGCTGATTGCACTCTGATTTACCCATGGCAGCGTGCCCAGAAAGGAGAGCAGAGCAGTACAGGGGGCGATCAGCGCAGAGAACAAGTCTACTCCCGCAGGTGCATCGTAGGTAAGGACCAGCAAGGGGCCTGGCCAGCAAACTGTGAGAGATCTATACAGGCGGCAGGGTGAACCTACCCGTGCGTCCAGTGATTGCCGGCACCCCTAAAGATGATCCACGGGCGTGAGCTGAGCACCAGACCTACACTTGGCCTGCAAATGTTGACAGTGCCTATGGCCTGGCCATGTAGCCAAAGGTGGACTTTCAGCAAAGCTCAGAGGGCAGCGGCAATTTCCAGCAGAGGACAGCACCACGTTGGAGAGGCAATCGGTAGTGCGGCGAGGTCGGGCAGACAGGCAGGGCAGGGCACTGGTCTCAGCCCCTCGCAGCCACAACAGTCCGCGGATATAGAAATCTGATGACAGGTCGGGCCGCAGCGCATGCAGCAGCACAGCAGAAAGGTTGTGTGTCGTTGTGAGTGTTGCAGCCCCCAGACTGGAGCACACCGGGCCAGCGAGTCCAGATGGGCCGTGCAGTCAGGGGCAGCTGCAGCAGGAGGCCTCAGTGCAAGTTCGCAGGATGGGAATCTACAGGCCCACTGATGTGAGTGAGGCAGTATATAGGCGTGGAGCAAATAGCAAAGAAGGCCAATATGTGAGGGGGGCACACACCACAATAGGCACCCAGAATCACTGCCGCCAGTCAGCGGGACCTAGGCGCGCCGCAACGACCCAACCGCCGAGACTCTAAAACCGCAGCGGGAAAGAGGCAGCCACAGGAGCCCGTGAGTGGAGCGCCACACGAAGTCCGGCAGGAAAGGCCACGGCTCCAGCAGCCGAAGCGACTGTCTCCGGCGCCTACCCCGACCAGCGCCGGCCACGTAGCTCCCACAATACTGGACTACCAGCGACACCCCCAGCCCACTCGGATCAGGCCGCAGCTAGGGTCGTGCCGCACTTACCGAGTCACCGCCGCCAGAGCCCGCTCCGGGCCGCCATGTTGGTGTTGCAGGCTTGGTAGTCCTACGGCTCCGTTTTCAGTCCGCTCTGCACAACAGGGGTAATGCAGGGTGCCAAAATGTAGCCCTCACACTCCGCCACTGGACCTCTGTGTTTGAGGGGTTGATGTCGCCAGGAAACCAAGATAATAGTCGGATCTTCGTCTCGGCCTCCGGAGCTGCTCTACAGAGTGTCCATCTTGCGTTGTGCCCTCTAGCGCCCCTCCAAGTTATTCAGCTATACTTGGACTGAAAATCAAGATGTGTGCCTATCAGGCGCGCAACACCCATTGGACTCACCGGGCTTCTGCCCCCCCCAGTCGTGTGTGGCAGCTCGGGATGAGACAGATCCCGGGCACACACACAGCCACACCCGAATGTTTCACAGGTCTTTAAAAGACCATTTGAATGTTAATTAGGCGTTGCTGTTGTTTCACCCCTTGTTGGAGGCCCTGCAGCTCCACTCTGCCTACTGATTAAAAGTTCAGCCCCCCCCCGAAATGTTTTCTTAGCCCCCCCCCGTAATTTGGCTCTAGTTGCGCCTCTGGTGCCTATCACAGGGTAAATAAGGCTAATAAAAATTCTAAACCTCAATTGCACAAGGCTGAAGGACACTGCTCCTGCAGATAACAGCTCGCTTACCCTCAGGTGCTCTGATGCTTGAAGAGAGATGAATATCCAACAAAATAAACAAATATGGCCATCTCACTGCACTACATTTGCAGTATTGTTGGGCGGTAGCGATCAGTGGTGCTGGCACAATTGTAAGAGTGGGGGGGGCTTCCCAGTAACTTCATCACACTACAGGCATAGGGGAGTATGTGGCGGCAGATTGGGTCTATCTTTGAAACACAACAAATGCTTCCAGAATAAAAACATTTGAACGGCCCTTATGTTGATCATTCCTCAATTAAAATTCTTTCCAGTTCATGATGGGGGTTCTACTGTAACTCCCGCACCCCTAGTTCCATCACCACTGGTAGTAATTGTTTTATACAAAAATAAAAAAAATCTATCGGCGATGGATCTTAAAGATATATTGGAAGCTTTATTACAATTTTAAACAGGAATATCTATGAAGAAAAGGCCACCACAGCTCATCACTCAACCCCAAATGTCAAAACCCAGAACTCCACGACGACCTCAGACTGAACATAACATTGTTCGATTCCACATAGCACCATCACCAAACAGCTACCAGCTCGCTACCACAACAAGGTACTGGTTAACAATGGCCGGGGCCACAACCACCTCTTTGAAGATCAGCCAGACATCTTACCCAATAAAGCTCAAATGTCTAAATAGACCAAAAGAATTAAGCTAACAAAATGAAAACAACCTGCAATTAATACGGTTCTTGAGGGCATTTAATTTTTTTATTAAAAGAGCTCACAATACATATGTGAGAATTTAAAAGTGGCCTGACACACTTAAAACACTTCACGTCAAAAGATTTTGCTATTATAATAAATATACCTATTAAAGTTTATTTGGTTTATACAACATTAAACTCACATTTCATGTTCAGAGCATATGACGGCTGTTGGGAAGAGAACAAGAAACATTTATAAGAGCATGGAATAAACTACATACACCACTCTATCCTACGCCGCACCTCTAGAGGTACCTCAGGGAACTTGAACACACACTAGACTAGAACAAGCATTTGCAATGCAATAGGTCTCGCATTTGCATGAGTTTGAGCTATTAGAATTGTAAATGATAATGCCATTTATGTGTTTTGAAAACCAGCAAGCGGTGCGTAAACAGGCACTTTGTACTTGTAGTCCTTGCTTACAAGAAGCAAGGCTGGTAGTTAAAGAGGTGCGCTTACTGCCAGCTTTACATTGCAAATGCATGTTTATTTTTTACAATTGGCAAAGCACACTAAAACCTTCACCGTTATCATTCCACGATGCCCACCAAAAACAGTACAGAAAAAGAGTAAAGCATGTCCATTAATCGACAACATTTTGAAAAAGGTTTTGTGACAGACTTGTGACCTATAGTAAGATTCAGCAAATAAGGGAAGAGATTTATGACCTGGTCGTTGCTTAAGAAAAATACCTACCTACACCTCTGCATTTACGAATTTTAAGTAGAACTAATAGTCCAGCTGATGCAGAGCGTAGACCTTCAGAAAGAGTGGTAAATGTTTGTATAATGCAGGGCAGCTCTCATCGATGGCTTTAGGACAAATGCACAGACTTTTAAATTTAACATGCTTTCAAACGGGAAGCACTTGACTCAACCGGTTGGTAATAAACCTGCCTGTGCCCTTATCCTATTGGTTGCACATTAAGTGGACAGGACTCTCTCTAGATGGAACTGTAGTCTGCTTAGATGCCCCAGTCCCAATGTCCACCTAATGTACCTACACTCTCACCAAGATTAAGGTTTTAGGTAGTGTGCCACCTATCGGGTAGTTCACCCTAGCGAAAGGTTGGAGGAAAGGTTTCAGGATACCAGGAAATAGAAGCGTCTGTCAGGTGGACCACGGAGCCCCCTTGCAATTTGAATACCTTTAGATCACTTTCGGTCACAGCATTGAGGAACTCAAATGTCCTCAGCAGTAGAAATAGTCTACCTCTGTTACAGCACTAATCCAATTGGGTGTATTCTGGGGAACCAGGCAACAATGCCATCCTTCCACACCAATTGCATCCTAGTTAACTGGACTCCCGCCATCCCTACCATTTTCGTGCCTTCCTCTCCTGCCAAGAGAATTTTTTACCATAATTTAAAGTAATAGAATCTTATCTAGAGTGTAAACAATAAATGAAAACGAAATCACATTTCAGAATTCAAATGGATTAAGAGTGTCTGACCTGGTTGGCAAGCTAAGCACCCTGCCATCATCTAGCCAAATGTTCTTACTGAGCAAATTCCATGTCATCTTCGACACGCCGTAGCATATCGCTTGGTGTCCATCCCAAGCCCAACCACAACTCCCGGCCAAGCCAACATGAATCCTGACTAACGCACAAAGACCTGTTGAAAAAAGCTCATTCTCACATTTGGGTTAAGTTTTAGGGCCTATCAGCAAGGTGATCCCCCTACACCGGCAATGGAGACAAGCTCACGGAGTAAAGGTATGATGCAAACACAAAGAGTTACCAGTATTGATCACATGACTAAATTGTCACCAAGAAACAACTAAGTGTAAAGCAGCACTGATGAAAAACTTAATAAAGTGTCTTTATAAGGAACAATCAAAACGGTCTCACGATTTGCAAGCTTCAGATTTAGGGTGCCAAAGCATATCTCTTCTTGCATCAAAGATGTTCACATTTGGTGATCAGTGCGAGTATGAGCAGAAAAAGTGGCTGTTTCGAGATACTGAGGTCAAGAATCAGTCAGCCAAAGGCCAATCTATTTTTCAAGGTTCTAGGTTAAACTTCAAATAAGCTGACAGGGAGGGGGCACAAAGACATGTGAACACTGCACTTTGAATGAGCTTTCATAACACTAATGCACACTCACTAATTTTTAAACCATTACTGCACTAACATCCATCCACAAATCCATATCCTGCCCAAACAAATACTTGTGAATTACAGGCAAGTTGGATAATAATTAAGAAGCCACTGATGAGGTATTCCAGAATAAGGCATTGCACTTCAATCACTAAGATAACGAGCATTAGCAGAGCCAAGTGGTCTGGCGTTCCTGTGGTGCATGCGCAGAACTAACAAGACGACAGGTAGATATGGGTGTACTGGGAACATACACACAGACACTAAGTAAATTCATGCAAGTAGATATGGTGGTGGGTGCATGCACTCTTGTGAAAGCCACGCTTGGTCACTTTGGTGGGTGCATGCACTCTTATGAAAGCCACGCTTGGTCACTTTGGTGGGTGCATGCACTCTTGTGAAAGCCACGCTTGGTCACTTTGGTGGGTGCATGCACTCTTATGAAAGCCACGCTTGGTCACTTTGGTGGGTGCATGCACTCTTGTGAAAGCCACGCTTGGTCACTTTGGTGGGTGCATGCACTCTTGTGAAAGCCACGCTTGGTCACTTTGGAAAAGTACTGTTTTTGATATGGCAATCACTGTAAGCATTAACTTTTTTCAAAGCAGTCTCAGTGTTAGCAGATGCAGAAGGCCAAGAGTAGGAACCAAAGTTTCTGTAGATCATATAGTCTGACAACAGGATAGGCACCTAGGAGGAGAGATACTAACAAACTTTAAGATAAAAGGGGGAGTGCAGTGGTTGCCTTGGCTGTATTAAGAGGTGCTCCCAGATAAAAAGACATATACCAGAGATAGACTCGGCTAGTCATAAAGATTGGTATGTTTGAAAGGCCAGTTTTGGCATGCACTGGTATCTGACAACAACCTACCTGTCAACACGTCCTCAACTTTAAATCAGGTGCCATCATGTGGAGGAAACATTGGTGCTCACGCAGACAGTGCAGTATGCGGGTTAGGGAGGTGCAACCTTCGATGTGTTCATTTGACTAAGTGGTGAATAATGGCGGGGGGTTCTCGAAGTTCGCGGGGTGTCGGAGGTCTAGCTATGATAGCTTTAGGTGGTTCTGATCAGAGCTCATGTTAACACATCATCTACACTACAGCAAACAATGTACAAAGTGCTTCGAGGTAGCTCTCTCCCTTTGCAGTCAATAGCTCGTATTTTTTATGTTTTATTTTAGAAAACTTCAACAAAATTATAATCGTCGCGTCTGTCCACTTGGTATGATCACATTAAACATCTTTCCTGGCAAGTAATTAAAGTTTTATTTACACTGATAAGAAGCGGTTGCAGAACATTAAATTGCGATTATTTTCTGTCCTTATAATTGTTTCTTAAAATGCACCATTTTTGAGCAAGTTGTCATACAAGAATCAACGGTAAATGTGCCTTTTAACTTTGTGTTTATTTACAGATTCATTGGGCTGCATTGTGGTTTCCCTTTCAAGTTATTGTAAAATGTAAATTTAGTACAATGCACCTGGTAGCAGTACGTCAGCCATATAAAATTACAAATATCAATGAGCTGAACAAAATGTTTTGCACCTTTTATGGATTTGTTGGAGTGCACGTGCGGTTTCAGCAACCTAGATGCAGTTTGTAAGGAGAACACAAGCACACTTTACAAACACCTAGCAGTTCAGAGTGAGCGTTGTCAACTGAACATTACCTCTGAGTGGCAGGCGTTTCTGCCATTTGTAGCGCCTCCGGAATGTGAACGATATTAGAGGAGCATCTTTATTATTTTTAATATTGCCTAACAATAAGAAGCACGCATTATTTATCTGTAGTTTTGTGAGAGCATGCCCTCTTCCCTCATCTAGACCCTAGCAACTTCCTCCTCTCACCATGATCTCTGAAATGCATTTGGCACACACATTTTACTGTGTCTTGGTGCTACATCGGAAACAGTGTGCTACTCGAAGCATACCTCACTGTAACCAATTGTTTTACTCTATTGCACTATTAATACATGACCTTAAACTCACAGTGTCTCGGCCAAGTGACAAGTACTCGTTGTCACTGCAGTTACTTGTTGAGGAATGAAACTGCCAAAGGTTTTTGTTTGACTGTTTCACAAAGCTTTGCTTCACAATAGTATGTGTCTACTGAACAGGTATCTCTGGAGATGCACTGTTGGGAATACTGTCTAAGCAAGAGTTCCGTAATTGTGTAATCTGGAACAAAGGGCGTGCAGCATTATTATTCCTCATAGTACTGATTAGAGTGCTTTTGTGCGGATGGTGCTCGGTCTCTGGTTTCACTATCTCACTTCCACCCAGGGATTTAAGTGGGATGAAAAAACTGGGGGCGGGGTCTCTCTAAGGCGCATGGCTGATGCAGTTAAGGACACGGGTTAAAAACGCATAAATTAAAAAATCTGTGCTAATGCGCCCGACTGGTAAAAGTGGAAGCGCGCCATTTCCGCACACCATACCTGTGCACATGTCCTGATTAAAAAATCTGTGCTAATGCACCCGACTAGTAAAAGTGGAAGCGCGCCGTTTCCGCACAGCATACCCGTGCACCTGTCCTGTCCAGTCGCGTACACATCTCCTGTCCGAGATTATCTGGAGCAGACAGGAAAAGGGAGGGAAAGTGAAAGAGTGCCATGCGCGCGTTGTGCTGAAACGGCGCAAGCCTTACAAGTGCACATCACCTGTCCGAGCGCATGCAAATCTCCTGTTCCCCTTCGGAAGCTAAATCGACAACAATAGAACTCGCCAAAGCGAGTAGCACATGCATTGCGTCACTAGGCGAGACCTAAAAGCGACACACAGTTTTTAAACTGTTTTTTTCACCTGTCCGTACATTTGCCCAATTGTCTGGATCCCATGTGTGATTTATTAGTACACTCACAGGACCAGGCCATTTCATATTAAATTATTTTCATAAAATAATACACTGGAATCAGTCTCTTCACAGAAAGGCACACTTCTGTGACATTAGTCCGACGGAGTGTTTTTTTTTTACCTCCTAGGAACTTAGAGGCGCAAATTATACCCTTACATGGTCTAAGATTTACAAATATCATTAATTCACACAGGTTCCCAGAAGAATGCCAGGCAAGCTACAAAGGTTTTAGTTTTCCAGACTATACCTGATAAACTATTGTGCTGTCAAACTTTAGAACATGCATTGGTATCCCTGCATGCAGAACTGCACATAGTGCTTCATTATGAGTTATCCTGTTATTTTGATGAGGCTAGCAACTGGAGTTACCTGCAGTTTTACGAGACCCGTGGTACCACTGTGGATCTGGGGCCATACAATGATAAGTGATCCTGGGGCGGGCATTTTGTGTCTCCCAGGGACACTTTAGTATGATTACTGAAGGGGTTGCAGACACCGGCTTAGCCCTTCTGTAATACACATTGCACCAGCATTAAATATATGCCAGACTGATCTCATGGAGGTGATCCCTCGTTTGTGTTGCCCCACTGTGTAAAAGGAAAACTAAAATCACAATAACATATCGGTATTGTCATTTTATTTTCCCTATTGCATGCAGTCAGTGGCCTGTGTGCAGTATGGGGCAGGCTGGGCAGAGCAGGGGAGGAGTGGTTTGCTCCCAAAGTGCACATGAACGGTTTGTCCGGCCCTCTTGGGCCGACCAAACAGTTCATGCGCACTTTGCATTTTCTCACCAGGCTGCATTACAAAGCCAGATGAGACATGTGCACAAGATCCCTGTTCCCGTCTGAGCGCCAAACCACGGCGCTCAGACCAATCTCAACACTACATCATAGCGTTGGGATTGGCTCTGGGGAGCCTGTGTGCCCGGTGCTTCCTGCTGCCAGCCGGACTAGATAAAGAAAGAAGGAAGAGGACGCACGGAAGGCAGAGGCTAGCTGTTACAAGGTAGGTGTTTTTTTTGGGTTAATTAAACCCCCACTCTGTATGGTAGCAGCCGCTACTGGAGAAACCCATAGCGCTTGCACAGTATTCAAGACAAGGTGCAGACGCAAAGAGGCAACCGAATGCACACTCAAATACAGTGCACCTTCTACGTGTGCCCTTTGAAAGGAGAAAAAGTGTCTTTGTTGGAATCCACAGACATCAGCATCAGTCACTGAGCCACCTGAGGGGCATCAACCGCCCTTCAAAATGCTTAGCCCTTCTGTAATACACAATGCACCTGCATTAAATATGTGCCAGAGTGATCTCATGGAGGTGATCCCTCGTTTGCATCCCTATGCAAATGCATCCCTATGCAAAGGAGAAACCAGTGGCGGCTCATCGGCTAGGGCAGAGGAGTGTTGCCCCACTGCGTAAAAGGAAAACTAAAATCACAATAACATATCGGTATTGTCATTTTATTTTCCCTATTGCATGTAGTCAGTGGACTGTGTGCAGTGTGGGGTGGGCTGGCCAGAGCAGGGGAGGAGTGGTATGCTCCCAAAGTGCACATGAACGGTTTGTCCGGCCCTCTTGGGCCGACCAAACAGTTCATGCCCACTTTGCATGTTCTCACCAGGCTTCATTTCAGGGCCTGATTAGGAACATGCACAAGATCCCTGTTCCTGTCTGAGCGCCAAACCACGGTGCTCAGACCAATCACAACACTACATCGTAGCGTTGTAAATGGCTCTGGGGAGCCTGTGTGCCCGGTGCTTCAGGCTGCCAGTCGTACGAGAAAGAAAGAAGGAAGAGGACGCACAGGAGGCAGAGGCTACCTGTTACAAGGTCTGTGGGTTTTTTGAGTTAATTAAACCCCCCGCCCCTGATGGAGCGAGATAGAAAACAGAATTCTGTTTAAACTCGCGAAGTCACATTTCCATAACATGAATAATAAAATTAATGATTTGTGATGTGTTGTACTAATACAATCTAGATTAAACTTTACACATGGGGGGACTAACATGTGTGCTCATAAACGTGCATAAGTGTTGCATCTTTTTGTTCGTGCAAAATAATAAAATAATTCGTTGTTTTCGTTTTTGTCATTACTAACTGCAGCAAACCTAAAAGAGGCATGTGCTTATTTTGCTTTCCTTGTCTATGTGGTGTCATTTCTACTATTCTAGGTGCACATAAGATTACATGGATTTCATGAAGACTGGTAGATATAAAATGCTGCTTTATTTGTTTGCAAATGCTAGGTAACATTAGACTAATCGGGAGGGTTAATCATTTAGAAAACGAAGGGTGGTTACAGAATCAACATTTTTTCTTACATTAATACTTTTCTTGTGTTTGTTTTATACTAGAAAGCATAAGTTGCCTACTTTGGGCCTAGTTTGCTCGAGTTTGCTAAAAAGCTGAATTTTACTTCTGCAAAAATCACGAGAAGCCCATTCTGAAAAAGTGTTCGTCAAAGCTGCATTCACTGAGCAAATCTGACGTGCTGTCATCATTTTGTCGGACGTGGTCAAGGTCATAAACCGGTGGAAAAGAACAATTTTGTCAAGTCCTAACTTGGCACCCGCAGAAGTGAAATGAACGCTACGAGAACATTAATTTACAATTGTTGCAAACCAAGGAAGCTCCTAGTCACGTTTGGAAAAGACAATGGTCCTTAAGAAATGTGACCTAATGGAAGTTTTGAAATGTGGGTGACATGTCACTTGTCACTCTCAACCAATGGGACATCGTGGTTTTCTGAAAAACTTTCCTTTACTTAGATTAGTTAGCTTAAAAGGTATAAAAAGTCATGCCCTTAGGGATGGGCTGGCTGCTGCTTTCTGACTTTCCGATGAGGGTGAAGTGCTGCTGGACTTTACTTGGAGCACGTAAGAAACCTCAAAGAACTTTACTTTATTTTCCATTTATATAGCTTAACTAGGGACTTAGGCTTTAGAAATGTTAAACTTTTAAAATTCTTATTCAAACTTTGATTCACTTGCTTAAACTGTATTTTTCTCATGATTCTTTTTTAAACATGCTTACTTTAATGTTAATAAAATTGCATTTATAAAACTACAATTGAAATACCATAATTTAGTAAATAAAATCTTACTTTTGACAAACAAGCTGGTCTTGATTATTCAGAAGTGCAGGTTACTATTAGCTAGATCCCATCGCCAATGGTGGTCGTTTAAATAAGTTAGGAATTATTATAATGACAACATTCTTTCCGCAGATGTATAAAATTATATATAGTTTGTAAATAGGGTGTATATAGATTTAATCTGACCACCTGATTCAGTAGGCCCAAATATGTCATGTTTATAAATGGGTCCATGAATTAGTGTAGAAATTTGTTTATAGGTTATGAAATTGGGTAGCGTTGTTTATGATATATTTCCTATAGGCCGCTGGATCAATTATCTGGTAGCAGAAATTGATGGTTGCTAAGGGTAACCAAGGTAATATGTTGATTGCTAAGGGTTACTAAAGTGTTATGGTATGGAAATAGGATCGATGTTTTAACACATGTTGAGTTTGTTTTTCGTGCTATCTGTAAGCTATACCGGTATAGATTGTGTGACAAGAAATTAGTCACGCAAGTCATCTGTTCTGTTTGCAGTGATATCGCCGAGTATCACAAGTGGTATCGCCGTGTACCACAAGTGTTGTCGCCGTGCAGCACAGTGTTAGGGCTAGGTGTGAATCTTGAATAGTGAGGGTTATCTAAGAAATTAGAGCAGCATGAGAATAGGGACAAAGCGCCTTCCATAAAACTCACTGTGATAAAAGTACTAGATATATTCGAGCTTGATCGAAGGGTAAAGTAGCGTCGGTGCATGACTATCTATAAACAGGTGAAAGTCCTGTAGGGATACATGTTTTATATCTATAAACAGGTGAGAGTCCTGTACGGATAACGTCGTTATTTTGCTAACGGTGCATGATTTCTATAAACAGGTGAGAGTCCTGTACGGATTTCATGTGTGTTTGAATTTAGGGAATTTTCAGTGCGAAAGTGCGAGTTTGAATTGTAATTTATGTTCGAGTGGAACTTTCGAACTGTCACTTCGCGGTGCGTTCAGAGGAAAACGAGTTCATAATTTTACGTGTTAGAAGGGTGGGGTAAGAATTACTCTACTGACAATTGAGAATTATCCTTAGTGTGAATAGCGCCGACTATTCCGAAGTGTGGATACTTGAATGTATGTAAACTATCCTAAATAGTGAAACAAACAGATGAGTCCTTATTGTCATTGTTAAGAATTAATTTACACTGAAAAGTGTTCTTAAAATGGCGCTGTGAAAGATTTTGTGAAGGAGGGGTAAACGCCAGGAGTGAGAAACGAGAAACCGCAGCTGCTGTGTACGTCACAGAGCCGCGCTGGGATTGGGTAACCTACGTCATAAACTGTACTCTGATTGGCTCTTGAGTCTCTGACGACCTGTAAGCTGATTGGTCCTTCAGAAAAACTCCATTTTTATTTGTTGAGCAGAAAAGTGACGTAGCTCAACTGTCATTGGCTTGTTGGTGTGTTTCGCGCACGGATTGGTTGCTTTGCGGAACATACCGGAAATATTTTACGAACGATTTTGCGAATTAAATTTAACTTTTAAAAATGAGTTATCATTTTAAACATGTTGAGAAAAAGCCAACATTATTTCAGAAACTTAAAAATTTATTTTCGCCTGACAAGAAAATCGAAACGCGGGGTGGTAAATTACTTCATAAGTACAAAACACCTGCAGCATACATGGAAGGTGAATATGGATATCATACTGTTTTATGGTTTGATAGCTGGAAACGATATACAAAGAACGACGGTGTTTTAACTTGGCCTGATGATGGTTCATTCAATGTAAAGGTCCTGAGAAATTTACGAGAGAAAATGAATGCTCTTATTCCTAAACCGAGACCAACTCAATTTGAAGCTTTAGTTGAGTGGGAAGATGAGATGTATCAGTTACAAAGAGAAGCTAGTGGAATTAAAAGACCTTCTAAATCTCCAGCTTGGAGAAGAGATACTCATGAAGACAGGTTGCGAATGTGGAGGCAGGGAAATATGAGTGAAGGATTATATTTAATTCAGGAAATGGTTATGGGTACTCCTACTGGAAATTCTTTAGAAAGTGAATCTGAAGATGCAGTTATGGAAGAAATATACACTACTGCTAGAAAGAATCAGCCTTTGAGACCTCCTAGATCATGGTCTACTCCGGTAGTTTCTACAGAAACTTCACCGAGTGCACCTCCAATTAATGAAGCTCCAAAACTTTATCCAAAAAATTGTGAGATTATTGAAACTCCTAGAAGACCAGAATTTGATAATGTTCGGAATGAAGGTAGACATTTTTCAATGACTCCAATGACAAGAGAAGCCCCAAAAGATTATGCAAGAGAGACAAGAAATGTTGAGGCTGTTGATTCTGCTGAATATTTAAGATCTAAGGAAGAATTAATTAGACGAATGACAAAAAGTATGGAAGCTGTGACAGTTCCAGTAACGATTGGTCCTGTTCAGCCTGTTTTTGACCAAAGAGAATCAAACAAAACTGGGTTAACTATTCCTTTAAATGCAGAAATTCAAAGGGTTGCTGAAAAATTTTATTCAGACATATCTGATATAAACTCTTCAAAATCGAGAATGCCAGATGTAACTTTTAATGAGGATTTATCTCCAAAAACACCAATGGGTGCAATATCAGATGTAGGGAGTCCTGAAGCTAGAGTGACCACACCGAAACTTGATGTGGCTAAATTGAAAGCAAATATTGAAGAATTAATAATTGGAACTATTGGTCCTGATAGTTTAAATTACTATCGAGATGATGAACTACTGTTCATTTGTAAAAGTATTCAGTGGAAAACAAAGAATAAATATGACCAGTTAGAGGAACTAGCAGCGGAACTTGAAATCGATGTGAGTAAACAAAAGAATTTTGCAAAGCATTACAGATTAGACTTTTCAGAAAATGACATTGAGAGTTTGAACTCAATGGGAAGAATATTATACATAAAGGATTTGATTGTTTATATCAAAAGGCTGGGAGAACTCAATAAGTGGAGAGTGAAATGGACGAAAAAGAAGGAAGAGGAGAAATTGGAAAAATTGTCAAAACAATTTCCAATGAGAGAGATTGCAGGTGGAGGATATGTTCATGTCCCTTGGTCAAGACAGGACATACTGCTATTCACAAATGACTTTCCAAAATTGAGGGAGAAACCAATAGAATGGTATAGACAAGTGGATAGGTTTATCAAAGTCTCAAAAGTTCTGTGGATTGATTTAGATGGATTTTTCGACATTGTCGTCCCATCAGATCTTTGGACAGAATGCAAAATATCAATAAGTTGGCCAAAAGCAGAACCTGAACGAATCAAAGAAACAGGTGCTCCGAATCCTCTTGTAATGGATTTTTATGAAAAGGTAATTGTTTGGATGAAAAACAAAATTCCACCCAAAGAAGTTGATTGGGTTAAAATAGAAAGGACGAATCAGGAAACAAAAGAATCAGTTCATTCATTTTATGAAAGGTTACTATTAATTTTTAAACAATACAGTGGCTATGAAAAGCTGGATGAAAAGGATATGAGTCATTTTGTCTATAGATTTGTTTATGGCCTAAAACCTGAAATTGCAGACATGATCAGGAATAGCATTGTAGGATGGCAATCACTTTCTGTGGATGACATTCTGAGAAAAGCTAAGTATTGCAGTGATGAGTTAGAGGTGAGACAAAAGAAGCTCAAAGAGAAAGCCATGTGGGCTCAGGTAAAGGTGGCTGAACAACAAATTGCCAGCATGGGTAATAAGAACACAAATTTTGTTCAAACTGGAAATACGAACCAGATACAAGGAAAGTTTAAAGGTAATAATTTTCCGAAAAAATTTAGCCCAAAGATTGAAGAATTGAAACAAAGATTACCTTGTTTTAATTGTGGCGAATTTGGACATTGGAGAGACGAATGTCCTAAACCTCCTAAAAATTTAAAGAATCCCTTATTGAATCCACAGATGCAGAATGGTGTTGACCTGCAGCAACAGCTACAGATGCAACAGGGTTTAAACGAGTTAAACATTCAACGACAGTTGCAGCAACAGGTGAATAACCGTCAGGATCAATTGCCACAACCACCATTTCCGAATTGTGGGGGAGTTCAAAAATATAATTCAAGTGTGGGATTTCAGGGAAGTGAACAGTTGATAAAACCACAAAAACAGCAAAAGCAGCAAATGGTACAAATGCAAAATGCTTCACAACAATTTTTGTTAACAGAAAGCCAAGACAGTGATTCTGATGATTATTGCTGACGGTGCCCGGGAGAGGAGGAAGAGTGTGTTGTTGGAGCCACTCTTGAGGTTGACCAGTCTGGTCCATTTGTAAACGGGAAAGTTAATGATGTAGACATCACTTTTCTAGTGGACACTGGTGCTACCCGTTCTACTGTTAGATCAGTGGAAATTGAAAACCTACCTCTCTCTGGGGATACCATCCAAGTTGTTGGAGTAAGCAATCAACAAATTAAAACTGATTTGACTGATCCAGTTCCAGTTGAAATTGGAAATTACAGAGACAAACACAGATTTGTGGTTTGTAATAGTAGTCCAGTAAATTTATTAGGCAGAGACATTCTGTGTAAAATGAATTGCAGAATATATTGTTCTCCTGATGGGGTTGAATTACAAACAATGGAGGAAGATGGTTTGTATAGAATGACAATGATGTTGATGGAAACAGATGAAACAAAATTGTTTCCTGCATTTGAAAAGAAAGATTTGCCTGAAGAGCTCAAGGAAACAGTGAAATCTGAAATATGGGATTTTACTGGGAATGAGATGGGTCTGATGAAAAATGTAGATCCAATAAAAATTACATTGAAACAGGGAATAGAACTTCCTAACATTCCACAGTATAAAATGAAAGCAGAAACAATTGAAGGTATTATGCCTATAATTGAAAAATTCATCAAACAAGGTGTATTAAAAGAAATAGAGAGTAGTCCTTGTAATTCACCAATTATGGGAGTTAAAAAGTCAAATGGAACATTTAGGATCGTACAAGATTTGAGAAAGGTTAATCAAATCGTTGTTCCATGTTGCCCTGTGGTCCCAAATCCAGCAGTGATTCTGTACCAGATTCCACATGATGCTGAATGGTATACTGTTATTGATCTTTGCAATGCATTCTTTACTGTTCCTTTGCATCCAGACAGTTATGAAATCTTTGCTTTCAGATTCCAAGGTAGGACCCTCGGATGGTGTAGAATCCCTCAGGGCTATACAGAAAGTCCTTCAATATTTAATGAATTATTAAAAAGGTCTTTGGAAAACCTAGACTTACCTGGTAGGTCTACGTTGGTGCAGTATATCGACGATCTGTTGATAGCTGCTAAGACAAGAGAAAATTGTGTGACTGATACAATAATACTGTTGAATCGCCTTGCAGAAGAGGGACATAAAGTGTCCCCAGCAAAATTACAGTTTTGCAAACAAGAAGTAAAATATCTTGGTCACAGAATTGCAAAGGGAAAAAGACAAGTGACAGTTGAGAGAATTAAAATGATTCAAGCAATGCAACCTCCAAGGACACAGAGAAAGGTCAGAATGTTCTTGGGAATGGTTGGTTACTGTCGACAATGGATAAGTGGATTCTCAATAATTGCGAAACCACTACAGAGACTGACAAAGTCTGATGTAAAAGATCCAGTTATTCTCAATGAAGCTGAGATGGAATCTTTTGAGAACCTGAAAAAGAGTTTATGCCAAGCTCCTGCTTTAGGTATGCCAAATTATGAGAAAGATTTTGAACTGTATTGCAGTGAGAGAGAAGGATGTGCATTGTCTGTGTTGATTCAGAGACATGGGAATTTAAAGAAACCGATTGCATACTTCTCTGCAGTTCTTGATCCTGTTGCAAAAGCATTACCAGGTTGTTTGAAAGCAGTTGCAGCTACAAGTATCAGTCTTGAGCAGAGTGAAGGAATTATTATGGGATTTCCTGTAAAAGTTTTTGTGCCTCATTCAGTTGAAATATTGCTGACAAGAGGTAAAACTCAGCATTTGACAAGCAGCAGATTGACAAAGTATGAGAAAATCATACTAGGGGCAGATAATGTTTCGATTTCAAGATGTTTAAATCTGAATCCTTCTACATTACTGCCAGATTCTGAAATTGTTGATGACACTGAACTAGAACATGAATGTTTAGATGTTATGGAATTTTGCACGAAACCAAGACATGACATCAAAGATAGACCTTTATCTGAATCAGATTTTGTCTACTTTGTGGATGGCTCCTGTCTGAGGACAGAGGGAGGTGTTTTAAAAGCATCATATTCTGTCTGTACAGTTGCAGATGTTGAAGAAGCATCTTGTCTTGAAGGAATTCGTTCAGCACAAGTGGCTGAATTGATTGCTTTGATTCGTGCATGTGAAATATCAAAAGATATAAGAGTTACCATCATTACTGATAGTCAGTATGGGTATGGAGTTGTGCATGATTATGGACAACTCTGGTCTCAGAGAGGCTATATGACATCAGCAGGGTCACCAATTAAAAATGCAGTTTTCATTAGAAGATTAATTGAAGCAATACAGTTGCCGAAAGAAATCGCAATTGTCAAGTGTGCAGCACACACTAAAGGAGTGGATTATATCTCAAAAGGCAATGCCTATGCAGATGAAACAGCAAAATACTGTGCAAGAAAGGGTTGTGCATACAATCGGGAAAAGAGTAAAGAATCTGATTCAAATTCATTAATGCTAACAACAGTTATAGAAACATGGCATGAGATTAGGGATTTACAAAATGAAGCAGATGATGAGGAAAAAGATCTGTGGTTAAGATCAGATTGTAGACCACGTGATGAAGATGGAGTGTGGGTTTACAAAGATGGCAGAGTAGTCTTACCAAATTGCTTGATTGCTGACATGGCCAGATTATATCATGGTCCAGCTCATCTTGGAAGAGATTCCATGATCAGACTTTTCCGAGAAACTTGGTTCAATACTAAATTTAGAACAATTGCAGAATCTTTTTGTCAAAGGTGTTTATCATGCCAACAAATGAATCCAAACCGAAAATCAGTGGTGGGGACAGGAGTAATTGGTCGAGAGGGTGGTCCTTTTACCAGGTTACAGATGGATTTCATTGAAATGCCCTTACACAATTGCTTAAAATATGTTCTTGTGATTGTTTGTTTATTTTCAAGATGGGTAGAAGCATTTCCTACACGACATTGTGATTCAATTACAGTAGCAAAACTGCTGCTCAGAGAAATTATCCCAAGGTACGGTTTTCCAGTTACTATTGAGAGTGATGGAGGAAGCCATTTTGATAACAAATTGATGAAGTTAATTTGTGAAGCTTTGAGCATTGAGCAGAAGATACACTGTGCATACAGACCAGAGGCATCTGGGGTAGTTGAACAAATTAATGGAACAATTAAAAACAGAATTGGAAAAATGTGTCTTGAAACAGGTGTAAAGTGGACAGATGCTCTTCCACTTGTTTTGATGTCATTAAGAAGTACACCAGATAAAAAGACAGGTTTGAGTCCTCATGAAATTTTAATGGGAAGAGTTATGAGGTAAGCTTTTGTACCTGTAGGTAAACTGTTGAGCATAAATGACAGTGCTATTTTGGATTACTGTAAAAGGTTATCTGATATAGTGACTTCTGTGTCTAATCAGGTGGGAACTGAAGCACAATCAAATGAAAAAGTTTTGACACATGATCTGAGGCCTGGTGATTGGGTCAGAACAAAAGTACATCGGAGAAGAAATTGTCTGGCTCCTAGATGGCAGAAGCCTAGGCAAATAATTCTGATCACTACTAATGCAGTAAAATGCAAGGGATTGAAACGTTGGATTCATCCTAGTCATACTATTCCAGTACCAACTCCCGAAAATTCCGATGTTGAAAGTGATACTACAGATGATTCTGATTCTGAAGTAGAAGGTGAAATTAATCCAGATTCTGAAGATCGACAAGAAGGTCGACATCTGGAACCTGTGCCTGTGAATGATAAACTGACAAGAAAAGACTTGGAAATTATTGAAATAGATTCTGAAGGTGAAGAGAATCTGTTAAAAGGAAAGAAAACTGAGAATTCAGTTAATTCTGTTGGAAACAGAGAAGCGGAACAAAAGGAAGTTTCAGACCAGGAGAGTATCGAAAAGCAGAAGTCAAGCTCTGAAGTAAGGAACAGAAATCCAAAATCTGGAAAGTTGGAGGTAATTGAAGAAGAGGAAGAAAACGAATTACCAAGTACCAGTATTGGAAATCAGAGAGGTGTTCCTGAAGGAGTAAAACTGCCGAATAGAGAAGTTCCTGAGTCGATTGAAATTTCAGACTACGAAACTGAAGAAAGTGATGTGGATGGTGAAAGTGAAAACAGAAAGAAAAGGGCTTGGAAGTCAGAATCAAATGCTTCTGAACCAAAGAAGAAATTTGTGAGAAAAGCAGACTACTGGCCTGGTGGAAGATTGAGAGTTAGGTTGATCAAGAAACCTAAAGAACAAGTCGAAGAAATCAGTAGTCAAAAGAGTCCTGGAAAAGAAATTGGAGTTGGAAGAAAAATTGAAGTAGTGTCGAGAAAAGGAAAAAGGATAATAAGGCCAAACCAGAAATACAAGTCTCCTGAGTGGACTTATTTAGTAATTCCACCTGTAATTGACATTTATGGTAGTAGTGAAGAAGACGAAATCGAAGAAATTAGTGACAATGATTGAAGTACAAAAAAAAAAAAATTGGCAAAAGGCTGAAGAAATTTTGTTAGCTGACATAAGGTCGAAGAAAAACTGTTTAGTTGAAAAAAAAAAAAACTTATGTATGACATAAGGTCGAAGAAATCTTGTTTAGGGTTTTAAAAAAAAAAAAAAAAAAATATTTTAAAAGGGGGGTATAAATAAATATTTAGTTTCTTAGAAATTTTAAAATAGATTTTTGTTTTATTTCGAGACAAAGCTAACCAAAAATGCCTTATGTTAAGGAGAGCACTTCAAGGTGTTCTGTTTTCAAGAGATGTTGTAAGATGACTCTGGTGTGTCTGCTCATTTTAATTCTGCTCTGGTTAGTTTTAGCTGTGATTATCCCTTTGGAGATGAACAGAGAATTACACAAAGTTAACAAAACAAGCAAAGCTTTAGTTAGTCAAACTAAACATAGTACATCTGCAAAAGTTATTGATCATCAGCCTAACATTCATCAAGATAAATCTATTAGTGATTTTTCAAGCAATACATTCACAAAGCTTTTGAGTGAATATGTAAGGGTAATGGACGCAAAAGATTGTTATGTGTGCGTAAAGATACCTGCTTCTGTTTCTGAGGGAGTAACATACAATATGCTTCCTCTTACATATGGTGTAACATGTAGTGTGTTAACTAGCTTATTTTATCAAACTGGACGCTTAGAATATTACTATTCAGATTTTGACGAGATTTTTGCGAATATAAAGATTGAGGGTGCTTTAAATAAGCATAAGAAAGCCAAACAAATGAGAGAATTTTTCATTGTTACTAATGAACTCACTTATGAGTATGCTTACAAGAATAATCTAACCTGCAAATTAAGTGCTGAGGGAAAGAAATTTTTGAACCTGGTTGAGGAGAGAAGAGCAATTTATAAAAGAAATGAATTAGTCAAGCAGACTAAGTCCAGGTTCTGGCAGAAAGAAGATGAGAAGTTAAATGGCAAAATGCTTGAAAATGTTGCAATTCACATAGACAAACCAGTTAGTGGAAAGCTTTGCATTAGAAGAGATAATACACTTTTTGATAATTATTTCGTAGGTGCAAGTAACTGTGAAGATACTTATCAGATTTTGGGAGGTTGGGGATTCAAGGGTGGAAAAGATCCAATCTTTCCTGGGATTTATTTTGTTTGTGGTGACAAAGCCTACTACAACCTTCCAGACCATTGGTATGGAACTTGTTATGTGGGAATTGTTTTTCCTAAAGTGTTTCATGTTGACAGAGATTCAGAAGGATTGTTTAAAATTCATAATTATGTAAATAGAGTCAAAAGAGAAACTTTCACAGAAGTTCTGGGAGACATTTTTCAAGCAGTGATACCTTTTGTTGGTATAACCCTAAATGCAGGGAGAATTAGAAAATTGTCCACAATTGTTGATAGATTATCAACTGACACAGCTGATGGATTTCAATTAGTGAATGTTGAAGTAATTGCAATCAGATCAATGGTAATCCAAGATCGCCTTGCTTTAGATATACTTCTAGCAAAAGAGGGAGGAGTCTGTGGCATATTGCATGTACAACATTGTTGCACATATATACCTGATGAAAGTAAGAATATTGAGATGTACATTAAGAACATTACACAAATGCATTCAGAGATAACTCCTTTAGAAGAAGATGATTTTACAGGGAAACTTTCAACAAGATTCCAAGCAATTAAAAATTGGTTTCATGATATTGGTAGTTCAATTCTTGGCAAAATTTTGGCACCTTTGATTATAATAATATTCATTTTTATTTTGACGAAAATAGGTTGTTTGTTGCATAAGAGAAAGAAACAGTTGAAAGAAAAGAAAAGGATCTATAAACTTAGAAAGGAAGAAGAAAGGGAGATTGAATTACAGGAGTTGCATAGAGAGCGTTATGCTAATTCCAAAGATTATGCAGAGACAGGTTTTTAGGATTACTGACTTAAATGAATTTGAATCATTTTCTCGAAAGTTTAAATTACCAAATTTTGGGTGTTGGTGTGGTGATTTGTTAATCACCAGATGAGGGAGTTGATGGAGCGAGATAGAAAACAGAATTCTGTTTAAACTCGCGAAGTCACATTTCCATAACATGAATAATAAAATTAATGATTTGTGATGTGTTGTACTAATACAATCTAGATTAAACTTTACACATGGGGGGACTAACATGTGTGCTCATAAACGTGCATAAGTGTTGCATCTTTTTGTTCGTGCAAAATAATAAAATAATTCGTTGTTTTCGTTTTTGTCATTACTAACTGCAGCAAACCTAAAAGAGGCATGTGCTTATTTTGCTTTCCTTGTCTATGTGGTGTCATTTCTACTATTCTAGGTGCACATAAGATTACATGGATTTCATGAAGACTGGTAGATATAAAATGCTGCTTTATTTGTTTGCAAATGCTAGGTAACATTAGACTAATTGGGAGGGTTAATCATTTAGAAAACGAAGGGTGGTTACAGAATCAACATTTTTTCTTACATTAATACTTTTCTTGTGTTTGTTTTATACTAGAAAGCATAAGTTGCCTACTTTGGGCCTAGTTTGCTCGAGTTTGCTAAAAAGCTGAATTTTACTTCTGCAAAAATCACGAGAAGCCCATTCTGAAAAAGTGTTCGTCAAAGCTGCATTCACTGAGCAAATCTGACGTGCTGTCATCATTTTGTCGGACGTGGTCAAGGTCATAAACCGGTGGAAAAGAACAATTTTGTCAAGTCCTAACTTGGCACCCGCGGAAGTGAAATGAACGCTACGAGAACATTAATTTACAATTGTTGCAAACCAAGGAAGCTCCTAGTCACGTTTGGAAAAGACAATGGTCCTTAAGAAATGTGACCTAATGGAAGTTTTGAAATGTGGGTGACATGTCACTTGTCACTCTCAACCAATGGGACATCGTGGTTTTCTGAAAAACTTTCCTTTACTTAGATTAGTTAGCTTAAAAGGTATAACAAGTCATGCCCTTAGGGATGGGCTGGCTGCTGCTTTCTGACTTTCCGATGAGGGTGAAGTGCTGCTGGACTTTACTTGGAGCACGTAAGAAACCTCAAAGAACTTTACTTTATTTTCCATTTATATAGCTTAACTAGGGACTTAGGCTTTAGAAATGTTAAACTTTTAAAATTCTTATTCAAACTTTGATTCACTTGCTTAAACTGTATTTTTCTCATGATTCTTTTTTAAACATGCTTACTTTAATGTTAATAAAATTGCATTTATAAAACTACAATTGAAATACCATAATTTAGTAAATAAAATCTTACTTTTGACAAACAAGCTGGTCTTGATTATTCAGAAGTGCAGGTTACTATTAGCTAGATCCCATCGCCAATGGTGGTCGTTTAAATAAGTTAGGAATTATTATATTGACAACATTCTTTCCGCAGATGTATAAAATTATATATAGTTTGTAAATAGGGTGTATATAGATTTAATCTGACCACCTGATTCAGTAGGCCCAAATATGTCATGTTTATAAATGGGTCCATGAATTAGTGTAGAAATTAGTTTATAGGTTATGAAATTGGGTAGCGTTGTTTATGATATATTTCCTATAGGCCGCTGGATCACCCCCCACCACTCTGTATGGTAGCAGCCGCTACGGGGAGAAACCCATAGCGCTTGCACAGTATTCAAGACATGGGTGCAGACGAAAAGAGGCAATCGAATGCACACTCAAATACAGTGCAACTTCTACGTGTGCCCTTAGGAAGGAGAAAAAGGGTCTTTGTGGAATCCACACATATCATCATCAGTCACTGCAGCCACCTGAGGGGCATCTACCGCCCTTCAAAATGCAGGCCAGGTTATCGCCTGCAGAATGAAAGGGGCTGGCCGATTCAAATACCTGGCCTGCCTTTTTCTAATGCCAGTAGGTTCATTGTGACCTAGTTTATGCCCAGTGGACGTCCATGTCTAGTGAACCTTATTTGAAGAGTTTCAGAGTACATTGAGCGCTACCTACATTATTGGCCATGAAGTTCTTCAAAGCAAACCCAAGGAGATAATGGACGGAGTGCTGAAACTTTTCAGACACTCACCCCTAGTTACAGAATCCATCATCGTTCTATAGTGTCGTGCAGTTCCTAGGAATCCCCAGGACCTGCGCAGGACCTGCGCATTTAGGATGACCTCAACTAGGGGCTTGGTGTCAAAACCACTTCCGGACACCCCCACAGGATATGTCAGTTATTCGACCAGCTAGCACTACAGTGCCACTACCACACCCTCCCTGTATCTTACAGTGATGTAGGTAGTCTCTGGCAACCAATGAACAGGACAACCCTGATTCCACAGGGATCATTGAAAACAGTACAGTATTTTTCGCTCAGTAACTCGTGCTTACTTATTCTCAGAAAATACACAGCATGGCGATTAGTACGTTTCAATAGGTATTTATTGGTCCAGCGTCAGTCTAGTGTAAAACATATTTGCTGCGACATCTACGAGACAAAAGCATACAAATGAAATCACAAGTACTAATATAGTAAACAGTAGATATTGGGAATGAAACGGATGGGTAACTTTGCCCTAGTCTCTCCAATCATGCTGAGCAACATAAAAGGTGAGGCAGCAGCAGTAGCTATACACCACCGCCTAAGGGAATTAGCTCCAATAAACAAGGAGCAGGAATTACCAACAATTATCAAAGAGACCTATGCCGCATTAGGTGGTGATAGCTTGGGAGCCAAACCAGGGAAGCCAAAGATGGCGGGTAGTCCCGACAAGGACAACTCAAAGAAAGCAACCTCTTCTTCTAAAAAGAAATGGGAAATTAAAAACTCTAAGAATAACAATTCAGAAAATAATTCACGATCAAGGGGTCGGCCTCCCCAAAGGGATTCCTCTGAAAAAAGGTACAGCCTTAGGAAACATGATAGCATTAAAAAACCGGACTTGTATCAGGACACTGACACACGTTCCTTTCGTTCCTTTAAGGGTTCATCAAAAAACTCAGAGAGGGACATGCGATCAGCACAAAAACAGGAAGATCAACAAAAAAGGGAAACACATCAAAATTCAGATTACATAACAGGAAGAACAACCTAAAGCAAAACCTCAATTCAAAAAGCAGAAAGTATCAGGCTTGAAAATTAGACATGCCCAGGTTACTGAGGACTCAGCTTCTGAATTGGGATACATACATAATTTTCAATGAAGGTCAGACAGTCCTAAATGCATACAAATCACATTTACACAAAAATGCTGAAATGCAATTTGCGGCTACAGAAAAAATACTGACAGCAGTACAGACTGATGTAGTGAGAGAGGGAGCACTAGCACAGGGGGAAACACGTTATCATTGTAAACCCGGGTACCGACTTTACAAGCTGTTACCAAAGCGAGCATTCCAAATACAAAAGCACTGCATTTGCGATGGATACAATGTGCTAATTCATCTCACTGCACCAGATGTAGATTACAAGTACGATTCTACATTGAAAACACAAGTGTTCCTGCAGTACGAACAAGAATTCCTTCTCCCGAATGAAATCTTGCCTCTAGTGAAACATGAATACATCATTTATACTGATGGTTCTGCTCAGCCTGCTATTGGAAGTAAACAGTATGCAATTTCTAGGCGATTGCACAGCACATTTGGCAGAGCTGAAAGCCCCGATACTAGCACTACAATATACAGATCGGAAATTCCCACACTGATAGTGTGCAATTTGTTTTATTGTGTGCAGTTCTATAGTGAATATCTTCATTACTGGGACCAGAATGGGTTTAGAGATTCCAAGGGTTGCACAATTAAGCATAAATTGTTATTGGAACAAGTGGCAAAGCTGAAAGCATGCGGGCCAATGGCTCAAGATATTCACACCTTGAGTCATCAATGTGTTGGCGTACACATTAAAAGCAAATTCATTGGCCGATAAAGCCGCCAAGACGACAGTGCGAACTGTTGCCGTTGCTGCAATCACTTGTTCTAGCATGAGGGTAGATGGAGACATATTGATAGCTGTCAACGCCTCAAAGAACGGCTCTGCTGTACCGAAGGGCTTTCCACTCAAGTATTCCTATAAATCAGATGCACAAAATACACCATATGCTCAAATTACAGGAGTTATTCCAAACATAGATCGCAGATTAGGTTTAATTCTAGCTGCACACAAGGGTCTGGGCTCAGCACAAGCAGGAGTCACTGTTACAATTTCATTACTAAGGCCGCGATACTGGTGGCCAAGTTTGTCTAAACAAAATAAGGGCTTATGCCTTAAAGTGCGACATCTGTCAGCAGATGAAGGGTACCACCGTAGCACGGCCACCGCAAACAACATTACTTATTTCAGACAGACCTCTCGTGTATGTCCATTTGGACCACTGCGGCCCCTTAAATTCAGATGGGGCTTACAAGTACATCTTGGTGGCAGTTGATTCATGCTATAGATTTCTATGGGTTTGGCCTCAGCGCTCAGATGACGCTCAAAACGTTATAGATTCTTTATCAGGATATACGCAATTGCCACGTTACATTCCGACTGCTGCCCTGCGTTAGCTCACGGGCTTACAAGGAAGACATGGAAAGTATGGGCGTGGCTTTGCAGTACTCCTCCCCCTCCTATCCCGAGGAGAATACAGTGGTGGAGAGGAAAAACCAGAACCTAAAGCAATCCTTAACAACAAGGGTATTAGGTGCGGGCGGTAGTTGGGGTAATCGCCTTAATGGGGTCCAGAGGGCACTAAACAATATGCCAAGAAAACGTTTGGGAGGGCGTACCCCCTATGAGACCCTGTTTTAGACAATAATGTGGGTACCTGACCCCGATTGTGCCAGCACTGTGGCAGGTGTAAACCCATTTTTTATTTTCTCAAAGTTTTATATAGTGCGAACTTGACCCGAAATCAGGTATCAGAGCGCTTTACATGAGCACCAGTTTCGTTACATGAGGACACATTCATTTTTGGTAGGCACGGGGAGATTAAGTGATTTGCCCAGAATCACAGGATGTTGAGCGTCGTTGCCGAGACTCGAATCTGGTTCCCCAGATTTAAAGACCACTGCCCTAACCATTATGCTACATCCTATTTGAATTGAATGAGAGTCTGGTTGTTTTACAGGAACTCAATGAATTTCGGGCATTACAAAGCAATGTCCAAGTAAAACACACCGCCACCGGGGAAGTGGAACCGGTACCGGCAAGACCAGTCTGGGTCTCGAAGATTGGGGACCTGGTAAGAGAAAAGATCATAGACAAGAAGGCTTTTGGGCCATCCTACAGAACATCTGTACCTGTCCTGGCAGTAAAAGGAACAAGAATGGTACTTCTTCAGCCGCTTGCCAGTAAAAAGAAAGAAGATTCGGCTCCATTGATCTTATCCAATCACATAATGTGGCTGATTCTAAACAGTAGGCCGCATGAAGTCGTGAGTAGCCGCAGATCTCCTCTCTCTACTATACAGGAAGTTCAGATAGAAAGACTAATAACGTTTTAAGACTCCTATGTGCAAGATACCGGAGTAGCAAATGACGGAGTACGAATTACCAAAAATCCAAATGCAACTGAAACGCAAATTGCAATTCTGCCCAATAATGACATTTACATCAATATGCTTTCACAAGAAGCAACTGCCAGTTCTACAAACACTGCTGAGCTCCCAAAGATAGATCGAACTGCGTCTGGATACTTCATCAACTTTGATGACTTTTCTTCCGATCCAAGTGAAACTGAGCAAACACCTCCCATTTCCAAAAAAAGAAAAATGATGACAATTCTATCTCTGGCTGAAAAATACTTATTTTGTGTCCCTTTGGTTGCATCTTTAGTTTGCATTAGGGATTCTCTTCCTGTTAATTTGGATTGGTATAGTAACTGTCTTTTTCCTACTATTGAATTGACATTACCTCCCACAACGCTCTGCAGTGCAATCTGTGAACTTGGTCCTGAAACTTCATACATCATAACACCATTACCAGAGAGACCTGCCCCTAGTGAACATTACAGCAGTTCCAGTACAGGATGGTCTAGTTTGGGATAGGGTTTTATATGATGTATTTGGTCCTACTGAACATTTGAAAATTCCACATCTATTTAAAATTTCATTGAATGATTTCAATCACCCAGAGTACACTCTCTGATGATTGGGACATTGAAATTGTAAATACTATGCTCTCAAATCTAGAACAATCTGCTGAATTTTCTTAGGAATAGTATGAAGATACACCTGACTTTGACAGTATGTATTGTTACCACCATTAGGGTCATCACTTTTTGCATAAAGCAAGTGTCCCATGCACTGTTAACAGTTATCATCAATGGGAACATTGCCCAAAACCACCAAAAGATAGTTCTGCCACATTCGCAAAGAAATTTGCATACTTTTCAGGGTTCAATACATCAGACCCAACGTCATACTATTATAAGCTAGTACAGATTAATTCAGCTGTGAAGAAAATACTTGATAAACACCAAGCTTATATATTCTGCACCCTTTATCTCCCAACTGTCTATATAAGGTTTTGACTATTGGAGGGACACGATAGACAAAAATTCGATCTGAGGAATGAAAGATTGGCAGGTTCGGTGATCTGAGGCTATATTTAGAGCATGCCTCATTCCATTACAGATAATTTTGCTACACACAACAGTGCAACAGACTACCTGCTACGGGTTTGCAAAAATAAAAGACTTGAAAACACCACACATCTCCTTGCCCACACCTATTGAAGGTATATTAAATGACACTGATAAGTGAGGAGATGCTGGGTGCAATGCTACAGAATGGTACATACAATTCATCAGCTCACAATTGGAAGGGATGTTTGGTTTGGCTGATAGACACTCAGAGGAGTCAATCAACATTCAGGGATAACACTGGAGGGTTTAGTATCCATAGGCCTGACCCACGCTATGTACACACAGCCAAGGACGAAAAAAAGTGGTGACCCTTATACAGAATAATTATACAGTGCCTGAGAACATGTTTTTGTACGTCAGGTACAGGGATTATGATAGAATACTAACTGCCGGGTGTCGAAAAGACAGGTGCAAGCTACTAGGTAAAAGGTCACCTGTTTGGAACACTTATTGTCGTGTGATTGGGACATTGTATGTAAAAAGGGGGTCTACATGACAGGACTAGCCTAAAAGACATGACAATAGCTCACCTCCCCACCCCAGTTCAGACCCAGCCATATACAAATCAGTCTTGACCCTGTTCCTCATGGAACAGTCCAGCCTGAACTGCCAAGCCAGGGACCGATTTCGAGGTAACACCCCCCCATCAGCCTGGCTAGCTTGAAAACAGTGGCAAAGTGAGCAAGGGACCCACGTCTGGGCATACCCTGAAAAATTAGGGTGAGAAAAGCAAGCACAAGGAGATGATGGACGGAGTGATGAAACTTTTCAGACACTCACCCCCAGTCACAGATCTGGGTTGAATCCATCATCGTTCTATAGCTCACTTTGCCACACCAGTTCAGACCCAGCCATATGAAAATCAGTCTTGACCCTGTTCCTCATGGGAACAGTCCAGACTGACCTGCCAGCCAGGTCTTCCTTGGACAGGAAACAAGCATCCTGGGACCGGTTTCGGGGTAACAACCCTCATCACCCAGGGTAGCTTGAATCCAGTGGCAAGGTGAGCAAGGGACCCACGTCTAGCGGGGCAACACCCCCACGCCCTATTGAAGAAACCGCCGCTGTTCCAAGTCACGTCAACTCCAGCAGCCAGGCCAGGAAATCCCACTGCTCGCACAATGGCTGCCCTTCTTATGTTGTCCAGTACCTTCAGTATATTTTCTAGGACAATCATGGCCTCCACTGTAAGGTCGACTGACCATACAATTTTCTATTCAGGTTGCTTTGATTTGGTCTCCTGTGATTTGCAATGTGTTCTTCATGGAGGACACCACAGATTCTGTTACAGAAAACCTTGTTTCCATTTTTCAAACCACCTAATTTCTACAGCCGACACAGGGTTTCAGCTTTATCCAGATTCCCAAGTGTTGCCATCAGCTCCTAATCCTTCAACAATTGTCATCCTTCTCATCGCCCTCCTCGTATCCGGGTGAAAAAGGTTTTGTTCATCTCTTTCATTTAACTTATTGACCAGGCTGCCACCCCCATCAGTATGAAATTGCCACTGTTATCCTACAGCAGACACAGACCAGGGACATTGCCTCTGCTGCCCTCCTCCCGCTGGCCCAACTTTCTGTTATAGGCCAGGACTTCTATCAAAACCCTCCACCACAGTTTTCTGCCACTGATACAATGGCCACCAGGGAGATAGCATTAATACAAGGAGACAGGAGACCCAGTTATTTGTGACAGTGTCTGTTTTGCCTGTATCCGAGACAAGTGAGCGCAATGCACCAAGGTGAATCGGTGCTTGCTTCACTATTTCCGAGACAGTAAACTTTCAATAAGATGGTGTGAAAAATGAAACTATATTATATATAGAGTCCTCACCCACTTGTACCACCTGTGGCATGCTTCATCATTGGACCCTCACCCAGACAACGGAACGTGAATGGGCGGGCTGGACACGTTTGTAAGTGGAGTTCTTTGAGTGGAGGCAGGGTTGAGTGAGTGTGTTAAAATAGCCTTTAAATCCTTTTTAACAAATGTATTATTCTGGGATCTATGGCTAGGTTAAAATAGATCAGCGTGATGCTTTTAATGTTCTCAGGCATCTGATCAGTCGACCTGTTTCAGCCTTAATATAGCCCGTGAAGGGTCAGTATGCTTTCCTCAGGACCTCGTTTTTTCTCTTCTCTTTGCGACTGCTAATTTTCTGTGCAATTAAATAGTAATAAACATGCACGTTACTAAACAGACCATATTTATAGGACCTTTTCCTTGTATGGTTGTAACTGAAAAGGGAAAAAGTGGGGGACGAATTAGGCATCTGTGGTCACTCGTATTTTTTGGGAGCACCCTTAATAGTGAGATTATTATAAATGGCTATAATTATTTAGGTGAAAACCATGTGCTTGCCTTAAAATAGTTGTCACCACATCTAGAGAAGTAGCATAATTAATATTTAAAGTATCACTACCAAAAGTACATTTAAAAGTAAAAACATACTGGACCTATCACATACATGACTTGTTTTTTTAATAGACAACATAGGGGTGCCAGGGGAGGACGGATTCTGTAGTCACACACTAGGAGGAGAAAATTAATTTTAAGTCATTTTGTTTTTAAAAAAAATGTACTTTCTGCATTAACAGAGCAATTCGGTTAATCAGTGTAGAAAAATGGGAGGTGAAATTAGGAGAGAAAAGACATTGCTTCATCAAGAGTACGCGTCTGCTCACGCTCGTAGTGCTCCCTGTGTCCATGAATGTTGAGGGAGGTCAGTTTGTTCTCTCCTTTTATATGCCTCGTGGATCCTTGTCATGTGATCCTGGTCATGTGATCTTTGGTCACATGATCAGGACCGGAAAAGAAATACTCTTTCGGTTGCTTTGAAGAATACAGTAAAATGGCATGGAGCAGAGTGGAGTGGCGTATTGTGGTGTATGGTGCAATGGTATAGAGTAGATTGTTTCAGAGTAGAGTGAAGTGGCGTAGAGTGGATTCAATCAATCAATCATGGCATTTATAGAGCGCACTACTCACCCAGAGGGTCTCAAGGCGCTTGGGGGGTGGTGGGGGGCCGCTACTGCTCGAACAGCCAGGTCTTGAGCTTCTTCCTGAAGGAGAGGTGATCTTGGGTCAGGCGGAGGTCGGTAGGGAGGGTGTTCCAGGTCTTGGCGGCCAGGTAGGAGAAGGACCTTCCTCCTGTTGTCGCTCTTCGGATGCGGGGGACGGTGGCGAGGGCGTGGTTGGTCGATCGGAGGTGGCGTTTGGGAGCGTAGAAGTTGAGGCGGTTGTTGAGGTAGCTCAGGCCTTGGTCGTGTAGGGCTTTGTGTGCGTGGGTGAGGAGACGGAAGGTGATTCTTTTGTTGATGGGAAGCCAGTGCAGGTCTCTCAGGTGTCCGGAGATGTGGCTGCGTCGGGGGATGTCGAGGATGAGTCTAGCTGAGGCGGTCTGGATCCGCTGGAGTCTTTTCTGGAGCTTGGCGGTGGTTCCGGCGTAGAGGGCGTTGCCGTAGTCCAGTCGGCTGGTGACGAGGGCCTGGGTGACCGTCTTCCTGGTCTCGGTGGGGATCCCCTGGAAAATCTTTCGTAGCATGCGCAGGATGTTGAAACAGGACGCGGAGACGGCGTTGACTTGTCTGGTCATGGAGAGGGAGGAGTCCAGGATGAAGCCCAGGTTGCGTGCGTGGTCTGTCGGTTTGGGTGCGGTGCCCAGGGCGGGGGGGCACCAGGAGTCATCCCAGGCGGAGGGCGAGGAGCCCAGGATGAGGACTTCCGTCTTGTCTGAGTTCAGTTTAAGGCGGCTGGTCGTCATCCACTCGGCTACGTCTTTCATCCCTTTGTGGAGGTTGGTTCTGACGGCGGCGGGGTCGTTGGTCAGGGAGAGGATCAGCTGGGTGTCGTCGGCGTAGGAGATGATGTTGAAGTTGTGCTGGCGTGCGATGGCCGCCAGGGGGCTCATGTAGACGTTGAAGAGGGTGGGGCTGAGCGAGGAGCCCTGAGGAACGCCGCAGATGACTTCCGTGGCTGCCGATCTGAACGGTGGTAGGCGGACTCTCTGTGTCCTTCCAGCGAGGAAGGAGGTGATCCACTCCAGTGCCTTCTCCTGGATTCCGATGTCGCTGAGGCGCTGCACTAGGGTGCGGTGGCAAACAGTGTCGAACGCCGCGGAGAGGTCTAGGAGGATGAGGGCCGCTGTTTCACCGTTGTCCAGCAGGGCTCAGATGTCATCGGTGGCAGCGATGAGGGCGGTCTCGGTGCTGTGGTTGGCTCGGAAGCCTGACTGTGAGGGGTCGAGGGATCCATTCGTCTCGAGGAAGGCGGCCAGCTGCTTGTTGGCGGTCTTCTCGATGACTTTGGCTGGGAACGGGAGGAGCGAGATGGGGCGGTAATTCTTGAGTTCGGTGGGGTCCGCTGTTGGTTTCTTTAGTAGGGCGCTGAGTTCGGTGCACAGTGGAGTAGGGTAGAGTGCATAGGTGTTAAGTGGCATAGTGTGCAGTGGAAGAGAATAGAGTGGTACAGAGTGCAGTGGTGCAGAATAGTTTAGAGTGTAGTGGCGTAGAGTGCTTTAAAATTGAGTGCAGTAGAGTGGCGTAGAGTTGAGTGGTGCAGAGTAGAGTGCAGTGGCATAGTGTACATTTGCGTACAGGACAGTGGTGCACAGTAAAGTGATGAATAGTAGAGTGGGGTGGAAAACACTGGCATAGAGTAGGGTGGTGCAGAGTAGGGTGTAGTAGCAAACAGTGTAGATAGAGTGTAGTGACAAAGAGTGCATTAGCCTAGAGTGCTGCAGCGTTGAGTGCAGAGGTGCATAGTAGAGTGGCGTAGATTTCAGTGCCAGACACCCAGGATTGGACAAGTAGGCCCAACCCCAAACCCTTTGGCAGCCAATTTACAGTTCCACATTATGAATCGGGGAAGGGCAAAGTCTGAAGTTAAGGTAATATTTGTTCCCATATGTTCATGCTTTTCAAACTTTTATTTATGGTTCATTAGTGCAAAGCCTTTAAAATTAGGGCGAGTGCTCTAAGGAAATGTTGGAAGATCCGACTGCACTACGGACAGTGGTTCCAGTATAAAAATATGTACACATATTTGCAAGTTTAACAACTTAACAGCAAGTTTAACAATATAAGGCTATGTATAATGCTCCCAGAATGCTCTCTGATGAGATGCAAATACTTTCAGACGTTTGAAAGCAAGATTGATGATTCTTTGCTTTCAAAATAAAATTTTCACGAAAAAAAGCTACCCGAATGTTTTTTTTGCGGTTTACTGTGAAATTTTGGGTACCATTTCTTTGAAGCATCATTTAGTAAAACGTGTTCATGCATGTTAGTATTTAAAAACAAATTCATATTGGAAAATCAGCGTAACCAGTTTCGACAAGATTATAGGAAACATGAAAATAAATGAGCATTCGCAAACCCAATAGGTGCGACATTAGGGCTCAGCCTTTTGGTTTTGTCAATGCGTGTATTGTTATGACACTGCTTTTGTAGAACTTTTTTGTTGTGAGAGCTGCCGATCCGTCACCATTAAAATAAACAATGGCAAAAAGCCAAAATAATTTTTATTCTCAAAAGCTCCTATTGCCACATTAGATCCTGGCACTGAACAAAACTACTTTGTACGCTGATATGCTCCTTGTGAAAGAGCAGAAAGCTTTCATTCACAGTGATAGAGAGGGATAGAATTTTAACAACTTTTTTTTTTAATTTTAATAAAGTTCTTGGTTAACGCCAGACCTAAATAGGGCCCAATTCTTAAAGAAAGTCACATAAGAGCACCCATGGTATATGTCCTTGCATTAGAGCAGAATTACGGCTTTCATCAATTCACAAGTATTTACAGAAGTAAGCCAGGACATCGTATTCCTAGAAAATATTTGAGAACGGCATTTTAGCACAAGCAAATATGCATGATTTGCTCATGCGAAAATCTGTTGAGCGTTTACAAGTTCACTTTCTCTCCAATCACTTTTTTCCCCAACCCTGGTAGAAGTTTTACTTCTTGTCAGAAGGTAATTTCCAACTTTTCTCAGTATAAGAAAAGTTTAGATAAGACATGGTGAAAACCCCTAAAATATACTTGTTAGTAGACTTGCAGAATCAAAAGAGCATTTAAATCCTAGAACTATTCCTTATAGTTACCTCCAGCCCCAGTGTGTAGATATGCAGAAGTCATCACAAAATAAAGGAATTGCTAGTATTCCAACCTAGTATAGTATAAGCCCTGGCACAACCAGAGAGTCTGTTATAAGAGCTCTTATATAATTAGATTACGCCCATAATTTGTTGCCGCACTACATGGCACCAAATGGATTTTTTTTTACAGGACAAGTAGATTTATGAAGCAACCTGTCATATGGCCAAATAGGTATTTTATTACATTCCTCACCCCTGATAGCATGGTGTAGAGTGCATTCGTGTAGAGTGTAGTGGTGTGGAGTGGTGAAGAGTAAAGTGACGGAGAGTGCCCTGGTGTAGAACAGAGTGGCACAGAGTACAGTGAAGTACAGAAAAGTGTTGCAGAGTACAGAGTAGTGGCATACAGTTCAATGGTGCAGAGTAGATTGGTGTAGAGTGTATTGGTTTTTTAGTAAAGTGGCGTAGGATACAGGGGCATAGAATAGAGTGGCATACTGTGCAGTGAGGTAGAGAGGAGTGGTGCATGGTAGATTGCAAAGGCGTAGAGTGGAATTGGGCAGAGTAAATTACAGTGTTGCAGAGTGCAGTGGCAAAGAGTGCAGTGGTGCATAGGAGAGTAGTGTGGGTAGAGTGCATTGACAGAGTGGAGTAGAGAGGCATCTAGTGAAGTGGTGTAGAGTGGAGTGGTATAGAGTGCAGTGACAGTGTGAAGTGCTGCAGAGTAGAGTGCAGTGGAGTGGTGCAGAGTAGAGTGGATTAAAAGTGGAGCTTGCATGGTGTGGTGTGGTAGCATGCTGCATTACAGACAACACATCTTCAATTGAAAAGACCATTACATTTGCACAGACGTACAGTTTTACTGATAAAAGTATACGGAGCACAAATCATAAGTGTGGAAATGTCATCATCCATTGTATTGATATGTTTTAATTATGTTAAAATATTTGTTTCTACCATACTTCAGAATTACCATAAAATGTGCTTCATTAGTGCTTTCCATATTCTGAAATATCTGCACAGTTAAATTACTACATTTAAATTGTACAGCGAATAGGCAGCATGATTGTCAGATAAATCCTCTCTTTGCAGTCAGCCTGACATTTGACCTCTGTCTTTGAATGCACTGCAAATGTGACATGATGAGAACAAGATTTAAAGTCAGGTTTACAAAAATTCAGTACTGGTGAAAGAATACAGTAAATAGGTTTTGGGCAAGGGAACGGGCAAACCCAAGCTGGAAAGCCTAAAACAAATAAAGCTAGCAAATCGAAAGCAAGCAAATAGGAGTTACAAACTACAAAGCCAATGGTAAGCAGTCACAGGGATTCTTTCCAAATGTCCTTAGCAAACCAGACCGCTCTGCTGTCTGGTAGGCTTCAACCTAAAACAAGCATTTACAATGCAATAGGTCTCGCAATGACATTATTTTGAGCTATTGCCATTGTAAATGTTATTGGGTTTTTTCCCCTTTGTGAAGCATTAATCAAATGCTGTAATGCAAAATGGCAATAGCTCACTTTGTTGTAATTGCACTAGTTGGGTACAGCACCCCATCCAGCACACATTGGAACAGTTATGCATTACACGTTGTACAGCTATAAAATAGGAGCCTTGTCAATCATAATGCCCATGCACTCTGCTTCCTACGAGATTTGGGAGCAGACATCTTCTTCATTGTATATATAATATATTGTGTATAATTCTGTCTGTGTATCTTCTGTTCTTGGGCGTGTATGATTTTCTGTGTGTGTTCTATACTTGTTTCTATGCCTGTTTTAATATGTGTAAGTGTCTGTGCTTTGTGTGTTATTAAGTATGTATTTATCTCTGTGTCTATGTGTTCACACTGCCTGCGAACGAGTCAAGGTAGGGTGCTGGCCAGGGGACTCCCATCCACCCCTCCCTCCCATGTCAGAACAGGCAGTGTGCTGCGGTGAAGTGCCTGCTCTGCAGGATATTGAGCCGCACCATTCCTGAGTCTGGGGCCGGGATCCTTCCTGGCAGCTGCCCTCTGTTAGCTCGGCCCAGCTCTTTAGTGGGCCCTGATCCGGCGCATGTTATCGGCCCTTGCAGCCTATTGCGGCTCCCAGGCGCCAAGTGTGCGCCAGCACGGCTACCTCCCTCCTGCTCTGTCTGACTAGGGTTGCGAGCGGCGAATTCCAGCAATGGACGAGGCAGGGACACCGGTCTCTGTCATCAGCTCTACAGCCTTATGGCAAGGGCATTGGAGACTATCTGCACAGCCCTCCATTCCTGTCCACGTGGCTCCGCTGTGATGCAGGTGCAAGCTGAAGCCCCGTGATTGATTAAAAGGGAGGGAGAGCAGTGGGGTAGAGGAGGGTAAATAAGAGAATGAAAGCAAAACCAGTGTGCCGCTCATGTAAGGGCGCACGCTGATTGAAATACCTCATACAGCAGCACCACCCCCCTCTGTGACCAAGGGGGAGTGAAAGCAGACTACGGAGGAGCGTAGGAATCACACAAAAGCAAAAACAAGTCACCCTGTTTTTGCGAACCCATCGGTATAATTGTTACCAGATGCACTTCCCCGTAGCAGGCCATCACACGCTTACTTTAAAACACCGAAGGAAGAGATTATGGCCTTACAGCCTAAGCTGCCGAGTTTAAAGCGATGGAACCCGGTTCAAACCTGGGCAGGCGATCCACATCAGTGATTCTGGGCAAAGCACTTAATCTCCCCGTGCCAAACTAAAAACAAGCTGTCGGAAACATGATCCGGCACTACAAGCCTCCTAAAGATAAGAAATTGGTTTACGACAGCCGAAAAGCAGACGATCCAGTCCGGATGGGCCGGGCAAAAAGGGAAAAGGGCAGAGCCCCAGTTTCAATCAGAGGCCGTCGTTTTACATAAACGATGATTCCAGCAATGAAAATGAGGGGCGGGTCTTCAAGTCCCTTTCTGAAATCTCCTCATCCACAAAATGTCTCGCACAGCACGCATGCGCGCTGCAATGCTAGACGAGACCTAAAAAAGGAGTAAGGCACAGACCAAAGTAAACAACAGAAAATGGCACAGACAAGAAAAGAAGGGGGTAGGTGAAGACTGAAGTAGGAGTAGATATATTAACACAGGAGATGGCACCAAACTACCACACTAAGCAAAAAGCAAACATATTCTAGAGAAAAAGTACTTAACGTTTCAGAAAAGGTGCCCATAGCATCACTGCAGCTAAATTCGTCCTCAATCTCCCATACAGTTCTCACATCACACCACACCTCAGAGAGCTCCAATAGCTCTCGATACACAAACACCTCATTTCAAACTCCTCACTCACCTATTCTAGGGACTACACAACTTAGGCCCCACCTACCTGAACAGTCTTGTCTAATTCCACCAACTACCCAGGCACCTCTGCTCCTCAAGACTCTTATTCGCACAGACCCCACACATACATAGAACCAGGTCAGAAGATGCCCATTTTCTTACATCGCTGTTAAAGCAACTGAACAGCCTCACACTCGACATCAGAGCCACCTCTTCTCTTCCTGCATTTCGCAAGAAGCTGAAGACCTAGCTTTTCAATTAACCCACCAACCCCAGGCAGGGCTAGAGTATCCTTGCAGGTGATAGAGTGCTTTGTAAATACTCATAACAAAGCAATTATCATCTGTGATCAGGTTTCAGAAGCTTTGAAATCCTACACTCCTCCAATTTTCAAACAAAGAATGCTAAGAAACAAGCATTGGCAAAGACAAAGTGTCTAAGCTCGGAAATGCTGAGCTATTGACTTTGTCAATGCCTGCCTTCCAATTACATGCATACATAGGTGTCAAGACGCATAAATACACATGGCTGGTAATCCTGGAAAGGATTTACTATTAAAGAACATTCATTCCAAGATGGCCAACGAACCGCACGCATGATTTGTGACAAATGCGTCATAATGCAGGGGGCTTTTTTGATTTACTAACATAACATGGTGAACAGCCATGTTAGGCAGGTTAAATTAAAAAAAAAATTAAGTTAGTTCACGGTGTGCAATGCACTAAAAAGCAAGGAAGAAGCCTGGCATTGCTTTCCAGCTGATGGGTCATGGCGAAAACATAAAGCATGATGGGGAGCGGAGCAAGCAGCATTAGGGTTTGGGGAGAGGGGAGATGAAAGAGAGAGACAAACTGATTGTAGCAGGATGAGGGCAGTAGCATCAGAGGAACTTAAAAGAGAGAGTGCCTGGGTAGGAAAACCATGGACTAAACCACATACAGCCACTCTATGTAACATACACTTTCATGAAGTGTTCCATACACAAGGAAACAAATGGAGTCTACTTGGGTATCAAGAAAAAGAATAAAACTCATCCAGTCAGAATAATATGAGACAGAAATGCTTCTGTGTGGTTTAAACATAAGACACAGGAGGAAAGACATTTAATCAGTAGCAGGGACGTGAGGTAGAAAAAGCAATTCAATCATAAGGAGGGGACTGACACAAAGCCCGTTCTATGCATGTTGGAAACAATAGGCCTGGTCAACAGACAGCTAGAGTTGTCTCTAACTGAGGCTTAAAATGTACTTAAGCACCAACCAGGAAATGTAATAGCCAACCTGTTGTTGGACATAGTTGATACAAACTGGATGTATCCAAAAAAACGAATCACTGTAGAAAAAAACAGTGACTTCAAGTGGATACTTTTAATTGACTCAGCAAAAAGTACAATAAATATCTACATTACTGGGATATGTCTGCTGTATCAGTGGACTAACGCATCCAGTTCAGGAATCTGTGTTTGACCATATGGTCACCTGCAGTTTTCACTTAGTCTTTCATTATTCGGAGTTTGATAAAATAAGTACAATTAGGTTGGGCGACTATAAACAATTGTTATTTAGTAGCAAGATGCCCCATGAGTTGAATAAATGCTTTACAAATACAAGGTATCTTTTGGGGGCACACATTAATGATGGTAACCTTAAATGATTTGAGGGGGGTTCCAACACAATAAGAAACTAGTATCTTGGCGCGTGGTTACAGAAAAGTAACATAGTGCAGAATGTGCCCGTTTACATTTTAAATATCCCTTTTCCTGTAGCCACTGCTTGTATGTGGCAGGAGCTTTAAGAAATGAACCTTCAGAAGAACATCAGACTTTGTCAAACATGTTTTGGCCTGGAAAGACCTGTAGCCGGCTCGAAGCCCATGCACCCTGATCCCCAGTAGACAGATGCACACAGTAGGTCCTTGGTGAAGTTCTGCTGTCATACAAAGGGCTTCAAGCCCCAGGCCCTCTCCAGATTTTGAAAGCTGAAGGAGGGTTGGTGGGAAGGAAATGAGAAACATGCAGCTGGAATCCATTCAACACACATAAGTGAATATGAGATACACTCACCGGGGTAACATATCCTAGCACATCTCCAGGGAAGTTACGATTCTTCACGCTCTTAGCACAGTAGCTCTTATGTTCCAACACAATATCTTTTGCTTTTGGATCTGCAACCACTAAACCCCGATCTTGTGCAGGATTATCAGAAAAGCGAGTCTAGAAAAGAAAAACATTAGTTGGGTAAAAATCTTGACCCACACCATTTTAGGTGTCTACCATTAACATTGCCAAGAAAGTTTGAGTGTATGCAGCCCTTTCCGCTGGATACAGCATAACTAAAATAAAGACTAGCATTGCAACATTTTATATAGTTAAAGACATCTTTATAAATCCGCCGATTTAAAAAGCAGGTGCTGACTATTCAGCATGGGATAAGAAAATTGTGGTCCTCACTTTTCCTTTTTCAGTCCTGCCCGGAGGCGAGGTGGGCCCCTCTGAACATGGATTTCAAGTTCCTTCAGTGCTAAACCGTACAATAAATACTTTAAACTGGCCTTTACAGATTTTCTTTTTAACCCCTGCCTATTCTTGTCGACATCTATACTTTCGAAGAAGCTAGCATCCGGTTTAGAAGAATATATATATCTCCCCATGGAAGCAATGGCAGACAATAGTACTTCTGGTGGAGATATGCAGCATCGACTGGAGCATAGAGAAGTACCGTATAGACCTCCACATGTCTGTAATTTCCCACTTATTGTGTCTGAACTATTGTTACCCCCTATTTATGTGGGGAGGACTGGCTTGGTTTTAATAACCAGACAGGCAGGCACAACCTGCCAACCTGACTCTACAGTGCATAACAAGTGTGATAAGAGAAACCATTCACACAAAAAATGTTTCTGTACATGAAATATCTGTCATTCATTATGCAAGTTATTTAAGGATTAAATAGTACATGTTGATGGTTAAACATACATTTGTTCATCTTTGAAAAACTGCAACATTTAAACTATGCACTAAACCAAGCTTCTCCAACGAGCAGCTCGTGAGCTACTGATAGCTCTCCACCTGACTGAAGCACTCCTGCGTGCATCCCAGCCTAGTAAATACGAAGCTCGGTGGAATTAATATATGTATAGCACAATTGAGTGTGTGTTAAAGTTTAATATATGCGCAATTCAGAACTCAAACTAATGTTTGAAGAAAAAAATGGCAGAATTTCTAAAATATACTGACAGCTGATATTTGAGTGATAGGATATGTGGCATCGGGATGGTTTTTCTTGAACATTAATTGGTCTACTACAGAAAAGAATGGAGACCCCTACACCAAACATGCTTCAACAACAAACATGTAGAAATTGTCCTGTGAGAATCGACTTCATGAAGAAACACTTCATTTTACATACGCATATCGAATATATCGAATACAATATAATAATATGTACTAAAGATAGCAGACAAAAATAATAAATACATTACGCAGATTATTAATGGTTAAACAAGAAGTCAATTTAAGTTCAGATGATAAACTGATACTTCAGAAAAATACTGGAATTTTATTAAAATAGGTTCAGTTTTCAGAATGTAAACAATTCATTTCTGAAATCAAAAGCAAGTATCAGAATCATTGCAATTTGAATTACCTCCAGCGGCTTACATATTTCACTAAACATTAATACATTACTTAAGGATTTTGAAGGTGCCGATATGGATTTTAAGAACCCGCTTTGACACAATATGAATAAGGAACAAAGGTAATTCACTAAAATAGTGTCATAGCAGCACACTTTGTTGGTGATACAATTAGAAACTGGTACGTGCTGTAGTATGGCAGTCAGTACCTACTTTCATTAAAAACTATTTACTAAATCAATTGGCCCTAATTTGGATGACCCCGACTACTTCAACACTTTGGGGACATATACTTAAAATGGGCTCTACTCATGTTATATGGGGCGCGGATCTTAATTCGGTTCTTTGTCCTTCTAAGGACCGTTCTAACCCCTTTCCACATCTCTACACAAATGCTTGGGAAGTCCTTTCGGAGTTGCTTAAGGAGCAAGGCCTTGTAAATGCCTGGCGACATGTGCACCCTACTACTAAATATGGCACTTTTTATACGGCCGGACATGCTGCATGGTCTAGACTGGATTACTGATTGTGCTCCCGTGGTCTTGTCCCATGCATCAAAATGGCTACTCATCTGGAGTGTACATATTCAGACCACGCATTGGTGCGCCTTGAACTAATGCCCCCTGACTCCGTAGTTATTCCTCGATGCTGGAGGCTCGTGCCAGAGGCACTTCTAGACACTGTGTTCCAAGCAGAACTAGGGGAAGAGATTAAAGATTTCTTCCTTAGGAATAAATGCTCTGTTGACAATGTTGGATTGCTCTGGGAGGCGTTTAAGGTTACAGTCAGGGGCGTTTGCATATCCAAAAGTTTTGGAGTGCTGCGAGACATTAGGAGAAATCTGAAACGCCTTGAACTCGAACTTAAACAACTTGAAACTGACATGTGGGCTACCAGCTCTGGGGACAAGCGTGCTGCACTTGGCGAAAGGCTAACAGAATATACTGACACTGCAGCCCGGGAGGTGAAATTTAGAGGTAAACACTACACTGCAAGTTGCTATGGCGAAGGTGAGAGACCTGGTCGGGCACTTGCGAGTACTATTAAGACACCCCGCTTCTCAAACCACATACTGGATGTGGTGGATGATAGTAGCATGCAATATAGGGACAGCTTAGATATCCTTCAAATATTTACTACATACTACTCGGAACTATATAGTTCGCAACGTACGACCCCCCCTGACTTCTCTCCCTTTTTACGGGATATAGCTCTCAGGTGGCTAGGAGATACTCAACGCAAGTTTCTGGCGGCCCCATTTGAGGATGATGAGTTCCATGAGGCCATAATGCAAATGGCATCGGGGAAGGCGCCCGCTCGGATGGGCTTCCTATCGATTTCTATAAAATGTACATCGATTAATTGCTCCCAGTGCTTAAAGAGGTGTTCCTTGAGGCTCACGAGACACTAACCCTACCTGGCACCATGAGAGAGGCACTCATTACCTCACTATTGAAAGCTGGCAAACCTGCAGATCGATGCGAGTCTTATAGGCCGCTCTCACTAATCAATACAGATGTGAAAATTCTAGCGAAACTATTGGCAAACCTGCTTAGTTTACTTATGGACAAGCTAGTTCTTCCTGATCAGGCCGGGTTCATACCGGGGAGAGCCACGTCCCATTACCTCAGGACTCTATTCTCCATCTTGCAGACAGTGGATCCAAGATTACAATTGATAGCGGTGTTTCTTGATGCATCAAGGGCTTTTGATTCAGTGGAATGGGACTACCTGGTCACTATTTTACAACGTATGGGCCTTCCCACTGGTTTCCTCACATGAGTTCGGCTTCTATACACTTTGCCCACTGCGAAAGTCTTAATCAATGGACACACTTCCCCCTCCAGATATATATATATATATATATATATATATATTACCTACTGGCGGTCGCCAGTAGGTATATATAGTTAGGATTTTTTCCCTATGGGATTTTTGAAAATTCTATGTCTAATAACTTTGGCGTTTGTGGACGGAATTGGCTGAAATTTTCTGGAAAATGGAACATTTTGTTTCTGAGCAGCCCCTGGAAATTTGGGAGGGGTTCGTCCAGGGGGGGGTCGAGAAAAAAGGGGGGTCCCAAAACGTGTTTTTAACATTGAGTTTTCCATAGGGCGGTTGGCCTCACTTTTAGCCCGAACGGCTAAATGGATTTGCATGAAACTTGGCAAAATTGTAGGGACTGGTAGCCCGATGTGCCTTTTGTAGGTCTCAATATATGTGCTCCAGTGGATTTTGAGAAATTAACGTTTAAAAAAAGATATATATCTGTAAGCGCGCTCCGGGCAGCGCTCCGGTCCGCGGACCTTAAGCGTACCGGAACTTCGCGTAGCTAAGCTGATTGGCTCTCCGGTGTCTGTCAACATTCTAAACAGTCCGGAGCGGCCGCCATCTTGTCTCTCGGTAGGATTGAGAGACAAGAGGAGGCCAAAACAAAGGGGGAAATAACCATAAGGGGGCATACTAGATCCTCCCTGACCCCCTAGGTTTAATGTGGAGGTTTTAAAAGGGCCCCGCGGGGCAAAAAAAACAAAAAAAAATTTTTGTTTTTTTTGCGTGGGGAGCGCCCGGTCCGCGAACCGGGAAGCGTTCTGGGCAGCGTACTGCAATGAAAAATGAATGATAGACTTTTCAAATGCTGTATGTTAATTGATTGTTGGTTTTGTTGATTATTTTTTATTTTCTTTATTTTTTAAGCATTTTTTTTATTGTGATTGTGTTTCATAATTTATTAAACTTTCTAACATTTCATTGTCAGAAATTTCATAATTATCATTGAATATACATTGTAGTCTCTGAGGGTGTAAAATGTCCTCATTTTCAAGGAGGTTATCTACTGCTTGTACACATTGCAGTAGTTCTTTGTCTAAAGTTTCATCGAAAAATTCAATATCATTTTCATCATTGATTTCTTGGCTGCTCTCTTGCAGGACAATTTGAAATTCAACTTTCTGTTCGCCTTCCATTTTGCCTGAAATTTAGATTAAAAAAATATATATTAGTAGAGATAGGGCACTGTTGGGATTAATTTTGGGCAGTGTATAGTATCAGAGTGGAAGTAGGAATATAAAAAAGTGTATGTGATTTAATGTAAGTAAATTCATAATTATACAAGAGAAGCCTAACTCCAGAAAAAGTTTACCATATTAACTTATAGTGCACAATATACTTCAGTTTTAAAAATAAAAACTTACCTTTAGAAAGAAGTTGAAGGAATTAGTGAAAATCCTATTGAAATGTACACCAAGAAGTAGTAGTCAAAATGGCTGTGTTTTCTTCTCTTCCTTTATATATATTTAGGTATATAACCAATCAAATGTCAGGTAAAAAAAAGTAGAAAATGAAAGTAACATTTTAATTGGTTGTCAATTCCAACACTTCAGATGTGTTTTGTGAAGTAATTTACCTCACGGTATTTAGAGAGGTCTACAGGCTAAATGGCTAAATGGAATTCCAATCAAATTTGTGAAAATGGTAGGGATTTGTATGTAGTATGAGCTAGTCTATATTTGGTGAAATTGTCTCCAGTGGCTTTTCTGTGAACTACTTTCCCACCTTTTTTGATGGTGCGCTTCCCAGGGAGCGACCCGGTACGCGAACCGTTGAGCGCCCCGGTTCGCGAACCTTAAGCGTAACGGGAGTCCACCATTTTGTGTTTCGGTCGAATTAAGATACAAGATGGAGGGCAAATAATGTTCAGAATGGGTAGAAGGGGGCACGGTAGACTTATCTTGACCCCCTAGGTTTTGTGAGGGTGGCTGAGGAGGCCCATATGTGCGAAAAAAAAACATTTTTTAAAAAATTTTCTCGAGGTTAGCTCCCGGTTCGCGTACCGGGTAGCGCCCCAGGGAGCGTACTTTGTTGAAAATTAGTGAAAAATGTTAGAGTAAAATAATAATTGTGAGTGATCAGATGTAGGGTAGCTCTGAGAAGAGCTTTTGGGTTTATGGTACATTTAGGTACTTATAAGTAGGTACCAATACACATTCTTAAATTCAGAGTGAAAATTCTGTTGCCCTCATCTGAGAAGTGAACTCCATCTCCTCTGTAGATATCTTGCATGTAGTAACGCAAGTTATTGTTGTACAGGGAGCCCATTCCATGGTCTCTCATGTAAGCTGAAACAGATTTGTTTACATGCTTCCTCGACTTCTCAATTTGTGGACAAAATTGGTTTGACCACCTCCATTTCTGTCTTTGGCATATATTTGAATATACCAAGGCAGTCTGAGGAAAAAGTGCCATTAATTGCTCAAAGGTGTCCTTTAAAAGCATTTCCAGACCTACACCAGTCAAAGTGCCCAAGTCATTACCTCCACAGTGCACAATTAACAGGTCAGGTTTGGGCAAATGCATAAAGGTTTTCACCAATGGTATCAATTGGTGACATTTTAATCCTCTGTGGCCAAACCACTTAATTTCCACATCTTGTAAATTGAGGTTAGGTAAATTCCTGTTTTCAGTGTACCTTTGAGCCCAGTGAATATAACTATGTCCAACAATCCAGACAGAAAACATGGTGAAAGAAGGTTCTCCTGCAGTCAGATGAAGTGTGGCAATGAAATGGCAGTTGAAAAAATGAGAGTTTAAAATGAAAAAAACTGTGGAGTTTCTGTGTTCATGAAGCAGTAACAGTGATTGGTGGATTTTGATTGCTGAAAACAGAAAGTTAGGGTGCACGGATGAGTTATTTGAAAGATGTATTTTGAATGGTCAATAAAAAATCATTAAATGAAAGAATGCACTGGATATGCAGGTGCACTGAGAGTTCAGAGTTCAATTGCAACATTGTTGTGTGAACTTGCAAACACCAGAAATCTTCCAAGAGGTGGTTGCCATGCAGAAAAGGCAGAAAGGGCAGAGGGGGGAAGGGTTTTCATTTGAAAAAAAGTGAGGGAAGAGTTTTGATTGGGTGACATGAGAGATATGTGTGAAGAATTACAGCATTTCTGTGCTTTTGATAGCTGCAGACTCTGGAGTGCATACCTTTTGCTCTGCTGAAGACAAATTGGTGTGTTTCTGAGACTGTTTTCAAACTCAAAGTATTTGCTAAGGTGAGAAAATATTTCTTTAATTTAGATAGAGAATAGTGTGCTTTAAGGAGAAAATTATGAATTATGTGGCGCAAATTGCTTGTAAATATGCTCCCACCTGTGCAAGGAAAATTTAGATTTTTAATGTTTGTGTTACATAGCCATGTTAAAAGTGATACAAACATGCTGCAAAGGCAATTAAAAAACGCTTTTATGTGTCTTAAGGACATTTTAAGTAATTTTCCCATGTGCAGTGTTTTGAAATTATGATTTGAAAATCGTTTTTGGGGAAAAGGAATTGTTTTTAAATTTATGACAAGGACATAATGGTGTATGCTTCTTTATAAGGCAATTGACTGTCCCTGATGTTATTTTTCCCATTTTAATGTAAGACCTTTCTCTGTGGCGCAAATTGCTTGTAAATATGCTCCCACCTGTGCATGGCAAATTTAGATTTTAAATGTTTGTGTTACATAGCCATGTTAAAAGTGACCCAACCATGCTGGAAAGGCAATAAAAAAACACTTTCATGTGTCTTAAGGACATTTTAAGTAATTTCCCTGTGGGCAGTGTTTTCAAATTATGAATTGAAAATCGTTTTTGAGGTAAAGGAATGTTGTTAAAATTTATGTGCGCCATATGCCCCCAAATTTCTTTTTCAGGGGTGCAGCAGGGTGTTATTGAGACACCCCTACACCTTTGGAAAAATTCCTAATTTGCTATGAGCTAATTGCTAATTGCAAATTGCACCTTCTTTCATATGGGCATCCTGGCGCATGGAAATGAATGGGTAATTTGCAATTAGCAATTTGCTCATCGCAAATTTGGAATGGTAAAGAATCGCTATTTATTCCTTAAAATTCGCTATTTTGGAAATGCAAAATAGTTATATGATACATATGGCGGTTGATGTCTAACAAGATAAGAAGCTTAGGGATACATTTATGATGACTGGCGCAATGAAGTGGACATCACTTACTTCATTGGTAGAGCTTTACATGTATTATGTCCTCTGTATTCTTCATCAAGCGTAACTTTAATCTGCAATCCTGAGTAGGCCTCACCTTAAACAAACCTCTGGATAGGCCACATCTTATCGTCATCCTGAATTAATCATTTAAAATGCTAGGGACAGATTTATGATAGGTGTATGCCTCTTTTGCGCCACTTACAAAACACTGTCCATGGGGAAATGACTTAAAATGTCCTTAAGACACATGAATGTGTTTTTTTAAAGCGTTTGCAATTTATTTGGGTCACTTTTAACATGGCTATGTGACTCAAACAGTCAAAATCTAAATTCACCATGCACAGGTGGGAGCATATTTACAAGGAATGTGCTCCATGGGGAAAGGTCTTATAATGTAATATGGGAAAAATGACATCAGAGACACTGAAATGCCTTATAGAGAAGCATACACCATTATGTCCTTGTCATAAATTTGCAAACCATTACTTTTCCCCAAAAACGATTTTCAAATAATAATTTGAAAACACTGCACATGTGGAAATGACTTAAAATGTCCTTAGTTCAAAATTTGCTATTCCTTATTTTGCGATTGCACTGAAGGATTTGCAAATTTTGCGATTCCTTAAATGCAATGTATCAAACAAAAAATATGTAAAAAATGACATTAAGGATTTGGAAACTACCACCAACTTCTAGTTTGTGGTAATTTGCGAATTCTTTTCAAAAAGCATTTTTTTCCAAAAAACAAAAGGTGCCATATGACGCCCATACATGCCCTTAGGGCATGTATGTGCGCCATATGCCCCCAAATTTCTTTTTCAGGGGTGCAGCAGGGTGTTCTTGAGATACCCCTGCACCCTTGAAAAAATTCCTATTTTGTGATGAGGTAATTGCTAATCGCAAATTGCAACCTTCATTCCTATGAGCCTCCTAGCCCATGGAAATGAATGGGTAATTTGCAATTAGCAATTTGCTCATTGCAAATTAGGAATGGTAAAGAATTGCTATTTATTCTTTAAAATTCGCTATTTAGGAAATGCAAAATAGTTTGATGGTACATATGGTGGTTCATCTGTAACAAGATAAGAAGCTTAGGGATACATTTATGATGACTGGCAAAATAAAGTGCAAATCACTTACTTTATTGGTAGGCCTTTACATGTATTATCTCTTCTGTATTCTTCATGAAGCGTAACTTTAATCTGCAATCCTGAGTAGGCCTCACCTTAAACAAACCTCTGGATAGGCCACACTTTATCGTCATCCTGGATTAATCATTTAAAATGCTAGGGACAGATTTATGATAGGTGTATGCCTCTTTTGCGCCACTGTGCGTCACTTTTATGATGCAGCGGCGGTGCAAAAGATTTGCTATGAGGCGACAAAATTACAAATTGATGCTTTTAGGCAGATATGTCATGGTGTAAAAAAAACGTACCACATGAAACCGATGCAGCAGTGATGCAAAAGATGCACCATGTTGCAAGACAGGCCTCACTTGGGGCCATATGTATCAAGCTATTTGGCATTCGCAAAGATCAAAATTCTGCGAATTTCGGCCTTTGCGAATGCTAATTAGACAAATGGTATGTATCAAACAAGTTTGATGCAAAATAAGGAATAGCAAAATTTGCTATTCCTTATTTTGCGATTGCACTGAAGGATTTGGAAATGTTGCGATTACTTAAATGCAATGTATCAAACAAAAAATATGTAAAAAAATGACATTAAGGATTTGGAAACTACCACCAACTTCTAGTTGGTGGTAATTTGTGAATTCTTTTCAAAAAGCTTTTTTTCCAAAAAACAAAAGGTGCCATATGACGCCCATACATGCCCTTAGGGCATGTATGTGCGCCATATGCCCCCAAATTTCTTTTTCAGGGGGTGCAGCAGGGTGTTCTTGAGACACCCCTGCACCCTTGGAAAAATTCCTATTTTGTGATGAGCTAATTGCTAATCGCAAATTGCACCTTCATTCCTATGAGCCTCCTAGCCCATGGAAATGAATGGGTAATTTGCAATTAGCAATTTGCTCATTGCAAATTAGGAATGGTAAAGAATCGCTATTTATTCCTTAAAATTCGCTATTTAGGAAATGCTAAATATTTTGATGGTACATATGGTGGTTCATCTGTAACAAGATAAGAAGCTTAGGGATACATTTATGATGACTGGCAAAATAAAGTGCAAATCACTTACTTCATTGGTAGGCCTTTACATGTATTATCTCTTCTGTATTCTTCATCAAGCGTAACTTTAATCTGCAATCCTGAGTAGGCCTCACCTTAAACAAACCTCTGGATAGGCCACACCTTATCGTCATCCTGGATTAATCATTTAAAATGCTAGGGACAGATTTATGATAGGTGTATGCCTCTTTTGCGCCACTGTGCGTCACTTTTATGATGCAGCGGCGGTGCAAAAGATTTGCTATGAGGCGACAAAATTACAAATTGATGCTTTTAGGCAGATATGTCATGGTGTAAAAAAAACGTACCACATGAAACCGATGCAGCAGTGATGCAAAAGATGCACCATGTTGCAAGACAGGCCTCACTTGGGGCCATATGTATCAAGCTATTTGGCATTCGCAAAGATCAAAATTCTGCGAATTTCGGCCTTTGCGAATGCTAATTAGACAAATGGTATGTATCAAACAAGTTTGATGCAAAATAAGGAATAGCAAAATTTGCTATTCCTTATTTTGCGATTGCACTGAAGGATTTGGAAATTTTGCGATTACTTAAATGCAATGTATCAAACAAAAAATATGTAAAAAAATGACATTAAGGATTTGGAAACTACCACCAACTTCTAGTTGGTGGTAATTTGTGAATTCTTTTCAAAAAGCTTTTTTTCCAAAAAACAAAAGGTGACATATGACGCCCATACATGCCCTTAGGGCATGTATGTGCGCCATATGCCCCCAAATTTCTTTTTCAGGGGGTGCAGCAGGGTGTTCTTGAGACACCCCTGCACCCTTGAAAAAATTCCTATTTTGTGATGAGGTAATTGCTAATCGCAAATTGCATCCTTCATTCCTATGAGCCTCCTAGCCCATGGAAATGAATGGGTAATTTGCAATTAGCAATTTGCTCATTGCAAATTAGGAATGGTAAAGAATTGCTATTTATTCCTTAAAATTCGCTATTTAGGAAATGCAAAATAGTTTGATGATACATATGGCGGTTCATCTGTAACAAGATAAGAAGCTTAGGGATACATTTATGATGACTGGCGCAATGAAGTGGACATTACTTACTTCATTGGTAGGCCTTTACATGTATTATCTCCTCTGTATTCTTCATCAAGCGTAACTTTAATCTGCAATCCTGAGTAGGCCTCACCTTAAACAAACCTCTGGATAGGCCACACCTTATCGTCATCCTGAATTAATCATTTAAAATGCTAGGGACAGATTTATGATAGGTGTATGCCTCTTTTGCGCCACTGTGCGTCACTTTTATGATGCAGCGGCGGTGCAAAAGATTTGCTATGAGGCGACAAAATTACAAATTGATGCATTTAGGCAGATATGTCATGGTGTAAAAAAAACGTACCACATGAAACCGATGCAGCAGTGATGCAAAACATGCACCATGTTGCAAGACAGGCCTCACTTGGGGCCATATGTATCAAGCTAATTAGCATTCGCAAAGATCAAAATTCTGCGAATTTCGGCCTTTGCGAATGTTAATTAGACAAATGGTATGTATCAAACAAGTTTGATGCAAAATAAGGAGTAGCAAAATTTGCTATTCCTTATTTTGTGATTGCACTGAAGCATTTGCAAATTTTGCGATTACTTAAATGCAATGTATCAAACAAAAAATATGTAAAAAATGACATTAAGGATTTGGAAACTATTGTGGTAAATTGGTGGTAATTTGTGAATTCTTTTCAAAAAGCTTTTTTTCAAAAAAACAAAAGGTCCAATATGACGCCAACACATGCCCTTAGGGCATGTATGTGTGCCATATGCCCCCAAATTTCTTTTTCAGGGGTGCAGCAGGGTGTTCTTGAGACACCCCTGCACCCTTGGAAAAATTCCTAATTTGTGATGAGCAAATTGCTAATTGCAAATTAAACCTTCATTCCTATGAGGCTCCTAGCCCATGGAAATGAATGGGTAACTTGCAATTAGCAATTTGCTCATTGCAAATTAGGAATGGTAAAGAATTGCTATTTATTCCTTAAAATTCGCTATTTAGGAAATGCAAAATAGTTTGATGGTACATATGGCGGTTCATCTGTAACAAGATAAGAAGATTAGGGATAGATTTATGATGACTGGTGCATCACCAGGGATGTGTCAGTCATCCTGCGCCGCTGTTCCGCCACCCATGGTGTGCTGCATTTACAATGCGGGGCATCATGGGGCAAAAATGGCACAGATGCGTGATGTATCTGTGCTGTAAAGGTAGTGATTGCTGGAGTTGTATCGCAAGTGCGATGCAGCTCAAGCAAGGCTCAGGGGTGCCCCATCTCCACAATGTTGCGTCAAGACCTATGCCTGCTTAAAGCAGGCGCAGGGTTTTGACGCAGCTTTCTCCTATCTGATTGTAAATACGGCACACCATGGGTGGCAGAGCAGCGGTGCACGTTAACTGGTGCATGCCTGGGGATGTGCCATTTAACATAAATCTGCCCCTTTACATTTAAGTATGTGCAGGACACACAGAGTCGGTGAGGCTTATCCAAGGTTAAGAAGAGATGAGTCCTGTTCACTGAAAAATTAGACATAGTCTTCACCTGATCAGCATTGCTGGACATGGCTAAATAATAGCTGCAAAATATTACTCTTGTTAAACAATTTTACTATTATAATCTCTGAGATTTGTCTCTTACTCTGCAACATCTCATTGTTGTTATCTTTCTTTAAAGATAAAGACAACATCAACATGAGTGACAATCTGCAATCAGTTGATTTTTACCTCATCATTGAACTTGTAATTGAAACATCAGTGGATGTTGATCCATTGGATGATTTAAATCCTGAGGATGAAGAAGAGCGTGATGAGGATGCAGATTTGTCCGAATTATATGACATAGGGTGGGAAGCTGACCTGCTTGAGCCTATGGAAATATAAACATTTATTTTTAAAATGTATAATTAATGAAAAGTAAAAATGTAAACCGTTTAATTTAAAAATAAAGACACCTTCAAAAACAGGTTATGTGTAGTGTCTTCAATAAAATATTAAAATATGCTCATAAAATTAGATCAGATTCACATATAAAATAGCACAGGTAACATAAATATAAATGTCATTTCTTTTCTGCTATTTCTGTATTGTAAATTTGCCAAGGACTAAAAAATCTTCTATTTAAAATGTCAAGTAGTGTGTTAAGTTTTTGATCATTGTTATTGATTTACTGTTTGGTAATAATGGTTAATAACATTTTTTATTATATTTTACCACAGATTCAACTGCAGATCATTTCAAGATTTCACCATGCCAACAATAGAAAGACAGAGAAAGGCTGCAAAACGTCAAAGACAGCAGGTGAAACAAAATAAGCAGCAGTCCTCTAACAAAAATATTTGTCAAGTCACGAAGAAAGCACCGGGTAAGAGCACAAAATATTTCATAAGAAATATGTGTAGTAAAAAAAATATTACTACAGAAAATGTTTCAGTCCATAAAAAGAGAAGCAAATCAAATGGAAAGGAAAGGCCAATCAAAAATGTTACTGCTAGAGCAAGAGATAAGTCTGTGCATGATAGTAGAAGGAAACAACAGTTTAGGGACATTCGTAAACGAATGTTCCGCAACAGGATAATTGGCAATTTGTTAAAAAATATTAAGAAAGGTCAACAGAAACTGGTTTTTTATAAGAGAAAAAAAAAAGTTGAGAAAGTTATTGATCAGGCATTTGAAATTAAACGTAAGTTATTTATTTTGATAATCAATAGAATTAGGAAGCTAAACAAGGCAATTTATGATTTCAAAAGAAATAGTAGATGGAAGAGAATAGTTAATCGTAGTCATTTTTGTGAAGTTTTTTCTGGAGAATGGATGCATAGTTCAAGCTGTGAGGCATTTTTTAATGAGGAGAGTTATTTCCAGGATAATGATTTGGTGCATGCAGTTGACACCAGTGGTCGTGCTTATGAAGTGAAAGATGGTTGTCCAGTTGAAAAAGAAAAACTTGTGACAACAGAGACAGAAGAGGTGTTAGGTAATGAGGTTTTAGGAAGACGTGCTAAGGGTCCTGTGTACACCTGGAAGTGTAGTAGTATTTGCAGTGTGCGACAGGATTCCATCAATTTGCTTTGTGATTTTGTACGGTCATTTAATAAGAAAAGTTTGAAGCAGAAAATAAGGTTGTTGCAAGAATTAGATCCTTGCAGAGTGAGAGAAGTGACAGGTTTGCATGGTCATTCACTGGCTTGTCTTTCCAGGAGAGTATGCCAGAGTGTTTTTCATCATTTCAGGATGCTAGCAGTGCATCATAATAAAGTGAGGAAATTAGTTAGAATGTTGTATTATGCTAAGAGTCCAGCAATTATGCTTAAACAATTATGCGCTGCTCTTTTGCATGGTTCTGAAATAGATGTGAAGAACATATGTGAAGAAATTGAGTTTTGTTACTTTGGAAGTAAAGAGGAGAATGTTGAAATTGACCCAGAAGAAGAGGGTAATGTGGAAGATAGTGTACAGGTTTCCAGTACAGATAATTTCCAGAGGGAAATTGCGACGTTTCAGGTGAAATCAAGTGAGAGGCCTAATTTCACTTGTGTGTGTTGTCGACGCACTTATTATAAGAATCAGACTAAGTTAGTGGATTTATATGCAAAAAGTGAAAGGGAAAATAATAGTGAATGGAAGGATTTTGCAACATACTTGATGGTAGAAAATTGTTTTGATTTGGGATTTGATCAACGTGTGTGTACTTATTGTTGTTGCAAATTAAATCAAAACCAGATGCCTGCTAGAGCAGTTCATAATAATCTGGAATTGGTTGAGATTCCTTCTGAATTGAAGGATTTAAATACTTATGAATCTATTTTGATTCAAAGTATCCATCCCTTTCAGGCTATTGTAAGAATGGAGCCAAAGAGAGGGAAATTGCCTCCATCAGATTTACAGAGAGGATTAAAGGGAAGAGTTGTTTATTTGCCTCTAGATTTGAAGAAAAACATTAACAAAATTGGAGTAGAAAAAGTGGAAGAGGAACCTCTGGTTATCTTAGTTAATGGGGTTCCGACAAAGAATAAGAAAATATGGCAAGATTTAGTAGATGTTAGGAAAGTTAAAAAGGCAACATTGTATTTGAAAAAAAATAATAAATACTATAATGTATATGTTGCAGAAGAGGAAGTAAGTGAGGAAGAGGATAGCGATTTGTGTGCTGGTCAAATTGAGAAAGTAGAACCCTCTACTAGTGAAGAAATATATGAACATTATAGTGTTCATCCTTTGCATTCCAAGGAAGTCATGGGGAATGCTATTGAGTTGTTTCAAATGAAACAAGCCAAAGGGAGTCCCATTAGTGTTTGGGAGGAAAGTTTGGAAGCTCGGTGTTTCCCACAGCTTTTTCCAACAGGTCAGGGAGGAAGATATGATGAGCGACCTCATCAAATTCCTGCTTCTGAATACCGGACTTTGCGATTGTATGCAGGAGATGCCAGGTTTCGACAATGCATTCCCTATTTGTTTCATCTCCTGTTTGAAAGCGATCTGTCTGGACTGTCATATGCAGTGAACCACATCTTGAAAAGTGGTATACACATGCAAAACATCTCGGCAAGTGACTTTATGGATAAAGTCAATGTCCAAGACAGTATTTTGGATTCTCACCTGATTAATCTCATGGCGTGTCAGCGTGGTACTAATGAGTACTGGTACCGTCGTCATGGTGATTTAAAATGTATGCTGAGGAACTTAGGTACTCCCACATGGTTCCTCACTCTGAGCTGTGCCGAGTATGGCTGGGAAGACTTACTTGAATTTCTACGAGAGGCAAATGCTAACGTAGATAACATCGAATTCAAGACACCCGGAGAACTGTGCTCTTTGGATCCAGTCAATGTATGTAGGTACTTCAATCATAGATTTGAAGCTATGATGTCTTTCATCATGAATAAGAAGAATACACCTCTTGGAGAGGTGTTGGATTTCTTCTGGAGAAAGGAGTACCAAGCAAGAGGTGCTCCTCATATACATATGTTGCTGTGGATCAAGGATGCACCTAAATTTGGAACGGATCCAGAAGACTCAGTGATGAGTTTCATCCAACAGTATTCTACGTGTGCTGTTCCAAACGCAAAGGAGAAGAAAAGCCTAAGAGAAAAAGTTCTGCGTTTCCAAAGCCATCGATGTGGAAAGTACTGCCGTCGTAAATTCCGAAACAAGGACAAGTTCTACACCAAATGTCGTTTCGGCTTTCCACGACCGGTGATTTCTAAAGGAAGAGTAAACAGTTTGATGTCTTCGCTGCGACATAATGTCATGAAGAAATCACCTAAAAACACATACAATTTGAAGAGGAACGAAGAGTCCAAGTACATCAACGACTACAACCCGGTGATTTTGTCCATGTGGAATGCTAACATGGATATACAGTTTGTGGCTGATAAATGTATGGCTGTGGCTCGGTATGTGACGTCTTACATCACCAAAAAAGAGGAGACAGAATTGAAGGATATGTGGGAGGACATTTCCCATGAAAAGAGCCTAAGCAAGAAGTTGTACAGTTTCAGTCTGAAGATGTTGTCGCATCGAGAAATCGGAGCGTACGAATGTTCTGACCGGTTGTCTTCAGCAAGTCTCTATGCCAAGTCCAGGAGTATCATTTGGGCGAGTCTTGGTCTTGCTGCAATGCGTAATCGAGTTCTCAAACCTGTGTGGGAAATTGAGTATTTGGCGGAAAAGGAGCCAAACAGTACCGACATTTTGAAGACCAACATGTTGGATACATATTATCCAAATAGAAGCAGTCACCTCGACAATGTTTGTCTGTATGAGGTTCTTCAAAATTACATATTCAAGAGGAACATCAAAGAAGATACTGAGAAAGGAGTGTATGCTGTAATAGGAAGTGAGGGATGTCTGGTCAAGCAAAGAAAATGCCACTTGGTAAACCATCGAAAATTGAGTGGCGAATCTCCTGAAAAAAAGGAGTTTTTCTATTTAGCACTTTTGCAACTTTTCAAGCCTTGGCGTGCAGAAGAGGAACTGCTTGGAGATTTCCTCTGTTACGAAGACTCTTTCAATGCCGCCAAGGAGACCATAGAATGTCCTGCTTTTCCCAAATATGTAGAAATGTTGAATGCGGAAATTGAGCAGGAAGCAACGATTGCAGCCGAGATTGCCAGAGACAGTTCTCAGGACAGTCAGAGTTCTGCTTCATTGAGTCAGGATCCACTAGGAGGACCTGTTATCGAAAATGAAGCTGCCACTGCCATGAATGAAGTGGAAAGAGCCATGGCACATGCTCAGGAGGATGCGGTTAACTTAGAAGAGTTGGAAAGACAACTCAACGTTGAGCAGAGGAAAATATATGACGAAGTTACCATGCAAATTGATCATGGATTAAGTCATGACAAGAAAGAGTGCTCATGTACGTCGTTGAAGCCTGTCCGACTGTACGTGAGTGGAGAAGCGGGAACTGGAAAAAGTTTCCTCATTAAAGCAATTTCATGCTATTTGCAGGAAAGGACAGAGTCATCGCTGTCTTGTGTTGTCACCGCTCCAACTGGACTGGCAGCACATAGCATTAAAGGGATTACTTTACATCGTTTACTGATGCTGCCAGTGGAGCATGACAACAAATTACAATATCACAAGCTATCTGGAGATGCTTGTTTTGAAGTTTCAAGAATCTTGAGGAAAATGAAACTTCTTATCATTGACGAAGTAAGCATGGTTTCCAATGTCATGCTTGCCTTTGTGCATTTGAGAATGCAAGAAGTTCTCAAAACAGAGTATGATGTGTTATTTGGTGGCAAACACATCATTGTTTTCGGAGATCTTCTGCAGCTGACACCAGTGAAAGGGCAACCTGTGTTCAAAATGCTCACGCATGAAGATACCAGGAAGTGCCTAGGCAGCATTGGCAACGTCAATATATGGTTAAACTTCAATTATGCTGAACTGCATGAAAATATGCGTCAGGCGAAGGATGAAGTTTACAAGACTATTCTACAAGATGTTAGAATTGGAAAAGTGACCGAGCATGGGAAAGAAGCTTTACATGCACGATTACTGTCAAATTTATATCCAGAACAAGATGTTGTGCCTGAGAATATTTTTCAGAAAATTACTGATAAGAAATCTGGAATATGTTTGATGCCAACTCTTGCAGAATGTGCCAAATTCAACAACAAAATGTTGCATTTAGAAAAGCAAGAGATTGTGAAACTGGAAGCTATTGACAGAGTAGAGCATATGGGATCAACAATTATTTTGTCTGAGAATCTGAAAACAAAATTGGATTCATTAGAGAAGAGTATATCTAAAACTGCAGGTTTTGAAAAGACTCTGAATGTGTGCTTGAACTGCCGTATAATTTTAAGAAGGAATTTACATGTTGAAAGAGGTCTGGTAAATGGATCAATGGGTAATGTTGTTGATTTTGTAAAATACAGAAATAGAGATGGAATTGAATTTTTAAAAATTAAATTTGATGGCATTGAGGAAGTACAGCTAATTGGTCGTTGCTCTGCTAGATTTTTGCTTGTAAAAGACTTATATGTTCGCCGTAAGCAGTTTCCTGTTTGCTTGGCATATGCGGTGACAATCCATAAATCGCAAGGTTTAAGTGTAGACTGTGCATTGGTGAATATTGGCAGTTCTGTGTTCAAGGAGGGTATGGCATACGTGGCATTGTCACGAGTTAGAACTTTATCGGGATTGTACTTGATTGAGTGTGATGTCACAAACATTTGTGCGGATCTAGATTGTGTTAAGGAATACAATAGGTTAAGAAGAGAGTATGCGTCACATTTGCCTCAGTATCCTTTGTTTGAGAAACGTGTGGTAGGCCGGAAACGAAGAAATGTGACCAATACTGGGGAGGTTGTAGCAAAAAGACGAAAAGTCGATGAACCTAAAATTACAAGCAGAAACAAAAAGGATTCTGTTGAAGATGTTGTTGGTTTTCAATTTGAAAACAGTTCTGGTGTCAACTGCTATGCTAATGTAGTGGTTAATGTTTTGTTTTCTCTAGAAAATGTAAAAGAAGAGATTGTGGTCAATTCTGATCAAAGATTTTGCAGTTTGTTAAATTCTGTGTTAGAGAAATGTAGCACTGATAGAAGAAACATAGAAAGTGTGTCTGAAATTCGAAATCTGTTAGACAGATGTTCAGGCCAAACACAATTCTCTCAAAATATTCAGCAAGATTGTCAGGAGTTTTTAATGTATATGCTTGATGTATTGCATGCTGAAGGTGTAGATGTAGATCAGCTGTTTGGGCTTTCTTATCAATGGCAGCATGACTGCGAGAACTGTATGGTATCAAGTACTACTCAGAAAGATTTATATATTTAACTTTGCCAGACAGTAAATCAGTCTCCTTTAATAAGCTAGTAAAAGCAGCTGATCACAACATGGAGTGTAGCCAATGTAAATCTGAAATGATGTCCACATTATTTATACGAACATATGGCCAGTATGTCATTTTAATGTTCCAACGATGTAGGCCTGATGGAACAAAATTGACAACTTTAATTAAAAATTTTGTAGCTTCGCAGTTGTCAATATCAGGAAGGACTTTTGTAACTGCAGCAATTATATATCATGACGGCCCTTCAATAACATCAGGACATTATACAGCTTATTTAAAGTGTAGAAATGGCTGGTCATTCTGCAATGATTCTGTTTTAATTTTCAAAAACAAAATTGCCATATGACCTTAAAAACTCTTACCTGGTGTTTTTAAAACCAAAATTTTAGGGAAAGAATCTCGGGATGTGCTCTGAGGAATTTCAAGAAGTTCTCATGGCTCCTACACTATTTGGCCTTGAGGATAAGTGTAGTACAGAGACATAACTTTTTACCATAACACTGGACGTCATGGAGAAATACATGCACTTTGAATTAGTTCAGAAAAACTATTTCTTTTTATAAGCTAATTGAAGCAGCCAATCAAAACATAGAGTAGAGGGAATGTAAGTCTGCAACGCTGTCTACTGTTTTACATTGCTTTGTGATTGAAAGTGATGTAGAGAATTAAATAATTGTAGTAGTCAGAGTTAGTGTAAGTCTGCTTCATAGTAAGCAGTATCAGTGTCATAGGAAATGTAGAACATGACTGAGCAAGAAGGGGAAGATATTACTATTCCAGGATTGTGAAAATGATCTTCAACATTTTAATTCTGAAAGTTGCGGAAATGCCAAATGACGGGATTGGCTTACAAGAAATCCAAGAGTTATAAATGGGTCTGACAAGATTTGGCCTTGTGGAAACTTGTGGTAGAGAGCAAGAAGTCATTTATTGCATGTAACATGTTTTTAAAAACGATGGAGATTTTCTTTCAGAAAGTGGCGGGCTGAAAGTAATAACAGCACAAAAGAGTGTAAGCTGTTCATAGGACATCCTTTGACGTCATGGAAAGTAAGTTAACTTTAAGGAGTTCTGAATTCTGATTTCTGATGTTGTATGGGTTTTTTAAACACAATCATTTTGATTGTGTTTTTTTTCCCCTCTGTTATATGATGAATACCTTCAAGTCACTGTTTTTAGTGAATTTTGATACATTCTGAGAACAGCAAAAATAAACCATTTAACATGTATAATTAATTCTGTACTGTTTGCATTTATGATGTATATGTAGAACTGTGTAGGAGGCATGGAGAAGGTGAGGCTTCTGTAAGTGTCAAAGTTGTTGCATGCAGTGCTGCACTTCTGCGTATTCTTTCATATGCTAGACTACATCTGCACAATGAGATACCTAAGCAAAGGAAACACAAGTGATGTGATTGTGAAATGAGCAAAATAAATTGCACGTATTTCAATTACATCACCTGTGTTTCCTATCATTACGAATCACATTGTGCAGATCAAGTTTAGGTCTGTCCAGGGAAACATAGGAGGTTTGGACTTTGTTCAAGAGTGCAGTGGACATGACTCACTTCATTGGTAGACCTTCACATGTATTATGTCCTCTGTTCTCTTCAACAACTCGAAATTTCATCTGCAACCCTGAGTAGGCCTCAACTCAAAAAAACTCTGGATAGGACACATCTTATTGGCATCCTGAAGCAATTATTTAAAATTTTAGTGTCTTGCGACACTTTTCTGAGACAACAGCAATGCAAAAGATGCACCATGTTTTAAGATAGGCCTTATTCATCTGCATCAAGATACTGTTAGTTTAAAATGTATATCTTTAGGACTGTGCAAAAGTGGTTTTAGCGGCAGTTTTCTGTCGCTAAAAGCAGCTTTAGCGACACATTTCTGCCAATAAAAGCTGCAAAACTTTTATTGCCTATGTTGATGATATGGCTCTATGTTACTTACATTTCTTTGCTGTTTCAATTAATCTTTTTCTGTTATTTTTTGTTTTCTGTTTTCTATTTTTTCTCTCTGTTATTCCTCAAGTTTTAATCTTATTTTGAACATTCACTCACATTCTCCAAGAAACTCTTCTTTGTTAATGTTATACTCTCTTTTTTTTTCTTTCACTTCGTTATCTATTTTGTTTTTCACAATTATACCCTCTTCCGTCTTTTCTTCGGTAAATAGATCTATTAAACAGTATCTCTTCTTTACTCCCTATAGCTGTCTTTCTTTTAACATCACTGTTTACTTTCCTTATACTTACTCTTTTTTTTTGTAAAAATTTTTTGGGGTTAGCTCCCGGTCCGCGTACCGGGAAGCTAACCCGGGAGCGAACCAAAAGAAATAGAGCTTGCCAGAGTGCTAAACATTCTAGCAATTTTTTTTGAAAGGGAAGGTAGTTCTGAAAAGAACTTTTTCTTTTATATTTTTGTTGTTTTATATTTTTTTGTAATTTTTTTTAATTTTTTGTTTTTTTTGTATTTTTTGAACGATTTTATATTTTTTTTGGTTTTTTTTGGGGGGGGGGAAACAACAAAAAACAGGCGTTGAAAAGGGCTCAACAGGAGCAAAAAAAAAATTACTGGGGGCGGTTAGGGCAATCATGGTGTTCATACGCCAGGTTTATAGCATTGATGCTCATGTTGCCACACGCTAACAACGCACGACAGTGCATACAAGAGTGTATCATATGGCCAAAATTCTCTTGTATATTTGGCACAGTTTCCCGTGCCTCTTCTGGTGTTAACGCAATTGGTAATCTTGGTCTGGCCACAGGAGTTGGTCTTGGATTGTCCTGCATATCCCTTATTTCCGCCCGGCTGTAATTTAGTGGATGCTTCCTTGTCATGTGCCTGTGCATTGTGTGATTTCCGTAACTATATTTCTTGTCCGTCCCTCTTGATAATTGTTCTTTGCATATGCGGCAGGTGACATACCTCGCATTGACTTTTTTTTGGCCACGAGGGATCGAATAAAACTGCCAGATGAAACTGGCTTTCTTTCTGGAAACCCGGGGCACCTCTTCTAAGAACTGTGGTTCTTCTCCCTCCTCATCCATTTCTTCATCTTCCTCCTCAGTGTTGGTAATGACCTGGGGAGGTGGTCCTCTCTTCCCATGAGGAGGTGGAGGTGGTGGTGGGGGTCCACCAGCTGAAGCTACCAATGAAGCCATTTATCATATAGTAGTAAAGGTCTTCCTCTCACAATGATGAAAGTCAGAGTGAGGAAAGAAGGAGGGGTTTTCATCATTTGGGAAAAACAATACTTCTCAACCAATGAAAAGTGTTATTTTTAGGTCACCTGACCTAGCCTTACATCATTATGAAACCAAAAGGGAAATGAACCAATGAAAAGTGTTATTAACAAGTCACATGACCTGTTATGCTTACGTTACGCGCTCCGGTCCGCGCCCCGGATAGCTTCCGGGTCGCTGCGCTTCGCGCCTCGGTCCGCGCCCCGGTGCACTTCCGGGTGCGCTAACGCGGTACGTCACAAGACGCATTACGCGGCAAGGCGATACGTCGCGTTTTCGCGACGCGCCGCGGATCGCTTCCGGGGAGCTGCGTTTCGCGCCTCGGTCCGCGCCCCGGGGCACTTCCGGGTGCGCTAACGCAGTACGTCATAAGACGCATTACGCGGCAACGCAATACCGTCACTATGTTGATTTCTTACCGGTTCGCGGACCGGGTCGCGGCTTTAAATTGAGCTAACGGGAAGCTTCCCGGTTCGCGGACCGGGAGCGAAACAAAAAAATTATTTAAAAAAAATTATTAATAAACATATAAAATATATTTTTGGATTTAAAGAAGAATACATTTTACAGCTATAGATATTAGCATTTACAAAACCTTGAAAATTCACTGAAAAAACCATAGGTTATACACCATATATAGTTAGGAATTAGCATTTAAAAAACCTTATTTTACTCACACAAAACCATTGAAATTCCATATATAGTTAGTTGTACTAACTATATATCGCGCACCCGCAATCCACTGCTGATCATGTCACATATTACATCATTCATGACATGGTCAGTGACATCACTGATGACATCACTGATGACATCTCAAATGACATCACTGATGACATCACTGATGACATCTCAAATGACATCACTGATGACATCACTGATGACATCACTGATGACATCACTGATGACATCTCAAATGACATCACTGATGACATCTCAAATGACATCACTGATGACATCACTGATGACATCTCAAATGACATCATTGATGACATCACTAATGACATCACTGATGACATCACTGATAACATCTCAAATGACATCTCAAATGACATCACTGATGACATCTCATTTGACATTACTGATCACATCACTGATGACATCATTCATGTGATAATACGATGAACCTCTTCAGACTCTAATATAACCTTAGATACACTCAGTGTAAACACAGACTCGCAGATTGTCACTCATCCATGAAGTTACACACACACCTAGTCCGTCATGCAAACAATCAATCACACCTCCATTTCCTTAACTATACAGTTAAACACACCTTACTTATTCAAACATATACTAAAACATATTTACTCACTTATACAATCCTGGATACAAGTTCACAATGATCCATACAGCCACTCACACATTCACTGGCTCTTATGCACAGTTATTTATATATGTCAACTCTCACATGTACTGTATTTTACATATGTACTTACTTTGACATGTAGCACTGAGATATCTATTCACTCACCAATACAGTCATGCACACAGTCAACCACCCATACAGCTGTTTCCACATGCACTTTTGAACCCATACATCTATGCAGAGAGTCATACACCTCCCAGCCACCCATACACACTCTCAGTCTCCCATACAAATACTTGGGCAACCAATCAATAACCCATATAGTTAATCATATAGCTACTGATCAACACATGCAGCAGTTTACAGAACAACAGACATAATGATGCACAAATTAAGACAGTTTAGTCACTAACCCATGCACTCAGTGAGACACATTTAATCACTCACTCATACAGTCAGTCATGCACCTACTAAATCCTTTGTTCAGACACTTCTACATCCACTCATTCTTCAATATGTAAAACATATTTTAACTTTTCAGAAACATACAGTCACTGGATGTTGTCATCAGTGATGTCATCAGTGATGTCATTTGAGATGTCATCAGTGATGTCACTGACCATGTCATGAATGATGTAATATGTGACATGATCAGCAGTGGATTGCGGGTGCGCGATATATAGTTAGTACAACTAACTATATATGGAATTTCAATGGTTTTGTGTGAGTAAAATAAGGTTTTTTAAATGCTAATTCCTAACTATATATGGTGTATAACCTATGGTTTTTTCAGTGAAAATATCTCTCTCTCTCTCTCTCTCTCTCTCTCTCTCTCTCTCTCTCTCTCTCTCTCTCTCTCTCTCTCTCTCTCTCTCTTCTCTCTCTCTCTCTCTCTCTCTCTCTCTCTCTCTCTCTCTCTCTCTCTCTCTCTCTCTCTCTCTCTCTCTCTCTCTCTCTCTTCTCTCTCTCTCTCTCTCTCTCTCCCTCCCTCCCTCCCTCCCTCCCTCCCTCCCTCCCTCCCTCCCTCCCTCCCTCCCTCCCTCCCTTGTACGTGGACGATGTGACCCTTTATATTAAAGACCGAGAGCATAATCTCAAACCCACTATTGCACGTGTTTGTCAAATTCGGAGGCCTATCCACATAAATTAGTCCAAGTCGCAGATATTCCCGCTGACTAGTTCAGTCACTCCCTTTGACACGGACTACCCGCTCGCATGGTGCGAAGATGATGCCAAATATCTAGGGATCCGGGTAACAACAGACTGGGATGAATTGATGCGCATCAACTATGGATGTGCAATGTAACATATCACAAATTGTATCACCCGATGGATTGCCCTCCCCTTGACCATGGCTGGGCGCATCTCCCTTATAAAAATGGTGATCCTACCCAAATTTGTATACCTTTTTTTAAACATTCCATACGACCCTGGACGACATTTCTTTGCCACACTGCGGACGGAACTGGTTTGGCTCGTGTGGGGAGGAAAACAACCACGCATACAGTGGAATGTGATGATGCGGCCTTATTCTCATGGAGGCTTTGATATACCTAATTTCAAGCTCTATTATCTTTGTGTACAGGCTCATTATGCCCACTTCTGGTTCCAGCCACCTCACTATACGGCCCATGTTGCTACTGAACATTGGCTCGCAGACCCCATCCCTCTGAACGGAGTCATTCTAGCCCCCGCGACGCCTCGCAGTGGCAACCCATCCTCCGTAGATTGTACACTCACAGCCTGGCTCCGCATTTTGGATCACATGCATGCACCTAGTTTATATTCCCCTCTCCTTCCGCTTACATACCATCCTGAACTAACACTATTACAGGAAGGGCTCTTCAAAAACACCATGCGTAAACGAAACATCCGTTGCTGGGGGATCTATATAGTAATGGCAAACGCCGTTCTCTCCAACAAATGTGCCATGACCCCCTGCCATCTATCATGGAAATGTTTCTATATGCTCACCTTCGCCATGGTATTCAGGCTAGCAGTGACACATTCCCGTCTGAACCCGCTACATTTGCCCCGTTACACAACGTACTGCGTGCTCCCACTGCTTCACATTTGGTGTCCACGCTCTACCACGACCTCTATGTTGACATTGAGTATTCCCTATGCCCAGCACGCGCTAAATGGTCGGCAGAATTGGGCATTGAACTCACTGATGTACAATGGCTCTACTGCTGTAGACAGACGGAGCAGGTATCAGCCAATAACAGACTTCGCATCATGCATTATAGATTCTTACATCGCAACTACTATACCCCAGTTAGACTCCACAGATTCGGCTTGAGAGATACGCACAGATGTGACAGGTGTAAATTAGAACATGCTGACTTCTTGCACCTTGTCTTGGATTCTCCTGATAACCATACCTAATCGACCAAAGTCCTTACGGCCCTCGACTCAATGGTCTCTCTGCCTCTCTTGAAATCTCCACGGTTAGCCCTTTTAGGGTACACTGAACAGCTCCCTGTTAAGCATCGGCGCATTGTGTCCTTCTGCCTGGTTCTTGCTAAGCGGCGCATAGCCTGCCGATAGTGTAGAGGGCGGGAACCTAAATTTAAGGACTGGCTGTGAGATATGATACTATGGCAGAATCAACTCAACACTTATGCTGAACTTCTTCCCTGTTCTTCCTGCCCTCATGACATTTGGGGCCCACTGCAGACATATTTACTAGAACACCCCTATACTGATGGGGCCTCGTCTTAAAGTCAGTCAGTACCTGCCTCGACACATATGCACTACTGACTACTCCGGCCTCCTCTTCCAGAACATCACTGCAATCTACTATACTGTTAACACCCCTGACGTGCCCATTTTCAGTGCAGAATGTAACGGCAAATGTATAATGCCCTGATGTGCTTTCCGAATTATTGTACTACAACAGTAGTGTGTACTAATCCACATCACTAAATTATGTGCATGCCTGTTTGTGTGTGTGTATCCAGATATGTCAATGAAATGTGCTCCTATCTGTTTCAGCTTTGTCTCCCGTATGGATATTGCATTTGATTGTCTGTAAATTGATTGAAAAAGTTTCAATAAATAAAGTTTAAAGTTTTTTTTTTTTTTACTATTTACTAAATCAAGGACTACATTTATGTTCTATCTGAGCCCCATCATCATAGATGATCTTGTGCAAGACTGAAGAACAAGGTACTTGCTTTCGGTGCTGATATTTCTGGTGGATACTCTAACTGCAGTTTCCTCACTGTGAAAATCACAGAAATTACCGTTAGCATAAGCTGAAGCCATTTTGGTTATGGCAGCCATTTTAGTTAGCCATGTGCTCGCCATGTGCTTCTCCTGTCTTCACTGTTGCCTGCCCTTGTATTTCGCTGGAGTCATCAACTATAATTAACTCTTTCAACACTGAGTTAGAGCAATGTATGATCAGAAAGGCCTGTAGCTGCCAGAATGCATCAGTCTTAGTGTGTAACTGTCAGGCTATTCCAACTGATGTAAGAGTTTTTGTTACTCCTCCCACTCTGTTGACTAAGTAGTTTCAAGTTTTCCTTCGACAACAGAATGTTTTCCCAACTGAAATTTCAATACACAACATGGCGTCTCAAACATTTTGCATAACAATCTTAACTTAAAATGCCAGGAATAATGCAAGATAACGCCGATGTAAACAAAATTTCATCCAGGCTTACCAGAGATCACTGTCCTCTGATTTCCACTTCTTCGAGGTAGCTTAACCAACCTGGAGAAAATGCATCCTCCAGACAAAGAGGATGCACAAGGCTCGCAGCCCAAAAAGCTTTAGAATCATTCTCACCAATACCCAGGATTGGGTCACACACATTGGGATCTTATCCTGAAAGTCCCAGACTCACTAATGAAGTGGAGATACTTGAATGACACTGTGTCTACGACAGCCCCTACAAAGGAATCGTCTGTGTAGGCATCAGGTGGAACTTAGGTGTGCTGACGGAAAACCCAAGAGAGCAATTGTCATCTAGAGGTTGTCCATGACTGACTGAGTCAGCAAGCCTGCCTTGAGCAATTAGTCAGCGAGGTATGGGAACACATGTATTCTCAACCTTGGAATATGGGCAATGACGATCTGCCTTCACTTTTGTTAACACTTGAGGGGCTGAGGTGAGACAAAAGGTAGAAAAGCAAACTGGATATTTCCTGACCACACCATGATCCACAGGTCACATCTCTGAAACTGAAAGATGGGTATATAATAGTACGCAATATGCAAGTCCAAAGACGCAAGCCAGTCTTCTGGGTCCAGAGCAAAAAGAACTAGGAGCCTTAGTGAGCATTTTGAGATACTCCTTCTGCCAGAAGGCATTCAGAGTTCAGAGGTTTAGGATGGTTGATGCCTTCATCTGTCTTCCATTCACGGATGTAGCATATGTAATAGCACTTGCGAACGACACCGGTACCCTCTCAATGGCACCATTACTCACACTAAAGCTGGTCCCCTGCATCAAAACAGTGGCCTGGTCTGGTGGAACTTGCCCTGATAAAGGAGCTAAGATATATACAGGGGGCAGCACATGGGGAGCAGGTTAAATTAATGACAGGGCCATAGTTCCTCTGAACGATTACTAATCTCTATCGATCAAACATCATGGAATTCCAGCCAGAGAGAAAAACTAGAGTCCTGCAGGTTGTGGCTCTGGAAATGCAAAGCAGAGCATCACACAGAGACTTCTGCCACAGGGAGGAGGAGGAAGTTGCATCGGCTAATGTGAATGGCCTCAGCTGTCAATGTGTTTCCTGAAGCAGCGAAATGTGTGGTTCAGTTCCTGCACCGGCTGAGAGGACTGTCACTGTTTGTATCGTAAGCTTCGTAAATAGCCCCTGAATTTCCTGTACTTTTGGTGAAACTGAAGTGGAGCGAGCTATGGCATAGATGTCCTTAAAGTGTTCCAGTGCTGAGTCAGACTTCTCTTTAAACAGTGTAGACACAACAAAGGGCATGTCCATGAGCGAGGACCAGGCATCCTCTGGAAATCCTGTTGTGCGCACCCAAGCATACCATCTGAGAACTACACTTGTGCCCATTGAGTGGATACCGGGGTCAGGACCGGGTCTGGCAAGGGTGCCAATGGAACCAGCACCGGCAATGGAGTTGGCATAGATCCTGGGACTGGGGTGAATTTCTGGAAAGGTGTCGGCATGGGCTTTCCAGCTTGTGAGTTCCGGGGAAAAACCTGCTGGGAAAAGTACGACTGGTTCCACTGAAGGCTCCATGTGGTTTGAGGCAGCATAGGGACAGCCAGCAGTGTCTTAAAAATCTGCAGCATAGCCTCTTTAAATGCTTCTGTGCGGCAGCGTTGAAGATGGCATGGGGAATTTGGGGCCTGTCAGGATCAACTGAGAAGAGAGCGGAGAGTCTGCAGACACTGGAGTAATTGCCCATGGAGTGCCAACTGCGCAACTTCTCACCTGACTTCGAGTGGCAAGAGGGTTGTCTATCCCCACTTAGGTCTTCTTGCTCTTTTGGCTAGTTTGGACTGTGACTAACAAAGATCTCTAGCAGGACTGAAAGTTAGTGAGGGATCACCCTCACAACTTAGTGCAAGATCGACCCTGCCACATGGATCAGGAGTGGGACTATTGCTTCAGTGTCACCTCTTATGTTACGCGACATATAATTTTGCCTCCCGGTCTCAGACTGTTTTGGGGTGCATCGCAATGCACTTCTCATATTACTTTCAAGTCATGTCGTGGAAAATGTTTGAAGTCATCGAAGACTGACTTATTGGGAGCGGATAACATTTTTTTTTTTTGTGGAGTTTTATATAGCGCGAACTAGACCCGAACCGAATCAGGTATCAGAGCGCTTTACGTAGCACAAGTTACGTTTTTTACATGAGGACACACTTTCATTTTTAGGCATGGGGAAATTAAGTGATTTGTCCAGAATCACAGAAGGTTTTGGCGTCGTTACCGAGACTCGAACCCAGATCCCCAGGTCCGAGGTCGAGCGCCTTAGCCGTTAGGCCAGCTACTCTCCCCAAGGGCTAACTTGGCTGGAAGGAAAAAAAAGCAACAAAAAAAACAATTGTACCAGAAAGGCATCTCATTCACTAAAGTTGCATTTGGCACTCACTTTAAAACAAAACTCTGTTCCAATGGTCCAGAGGGTAGTTAGACGCAGTTAACTGGAAATTATGGTGAATCTATATGAATTCAATAAATATTCTTGTAACATGCAACGTTTCCTTCTAGGAAAATACCTTAAAAAAAATAAAACAGCAAGTTCATGCCCTAAAAATGAATGGAACAATAAAACTAATCATAAAGCTAACCTTTCGTGACTTAGGCCTAGCAAAGTGTCAGAATCCATTAACGAATATATGGCAAATCAATAGACTCCTCTTCAAGTGGCCATGTGCAAATCGAATTGATAAAAGCATGAGTTGAAGGGCTCAAAAAGAAAGTCACTGATGTCAGCGTGGTGGAGTGGTGCTTATATATTGCTCTGCTCAATCACTTCTAGAGCAGTGCGATGTCACTGTGCAGCTAGCAGGCTCTACCTAGTAGCACGTGAGAGATACTGGCTGAAAATAGCCTGGGCTTATTTGAAAAATGAGAAATCTGCGGTTGGTAGTATCCATCAGAAAGAGGCTTTATAACAATCTCAACTTCTAAAACAAGCACCTCTGGAATGTACCAAGTAAAAAAAAGCCAGACCCGCCTTGCAGTTTCCTAAACGATTATTCAATGTTCAATGGAATCATCTTACCTTGACTTCTGGTGTTTTTGTGGTAGATTTCTTAGCATCTGTTTTGGACAACGTTGCATCTGACAGCTGATAAACCAGAGCGAGGGAGAGCACAAGGCCAAGGATCTTCATGTCAGAACTCAACTGCAAAAAAGGATTCAAAAGCAAGTCACAAAACACCAAAACCACCACAAACGAAACAGAATAAAAGAAATGTGCGGTCATTAAACGCTTTCTTTCATTTTGCTCCTTTTTGAAATCTCCACACACATCGTAGTTTTCATAAGGAGTCCACCTCACAAAGCTTTCTTCCATGAACAAGTGTAACTTACTCCTGCAAGTTCGCAAGTGAATGAGAAATAAATCAAGAGTAATAGACACCTATAGAAATATTAGTGAGACTCCGATCCAATGCAAGGAATATATTATATATATATATATATTCACTGAAAAAACCATAGGTTATAGACCATATATAGTTAGGAATTAGCATTTACAAAACCTTGAAAATTCACTGAAAAAACCATAGGTTATACACCATATATAGTTAGGAATTAGCATTTAAAAAACCTTATTTTACTCACACAAAACCATTGAAATTCCATATATAGTTAGTTGCACTAACTATATATCGCGCACCCGCAATCCACTGCTGATCATGTCACATATTACATCATTCATGACATGGTCAGTGACATCACTGATGACATCTCAAATGACATCACTGATGAGATCACTGATGACATCTCATTTGACATCAATGACCACATCACTGATGATATAATTCATGTGACAATACAATGCATCTCCTCACGTTTTAATATAACCTCTGTTTCACCCAGTGTTAAATACAGAGTATAATTTTTGAAACCATTGACACACCAATACTAGTTACTACATACGTACTCACTGATTCCTACGTCTACACACACATTCACTCATTCACCCATACAATCATTCATACATACAATCACTCATCTTTACAACACTATCATATGCACTCATACACCTATACAGACACTTACACTCTGCCACTCATCCATGGAGTTACTCACACACCTAGTCAGTCCTGTAAAGAATCAATCACACTTCCATTTTCTTGTCTATACAGTTAAACATAGAGCACCTTACATTTTCAAACATATACTAACACATACTTACTTTCTTATACAATCATTGATACAAGTACACATTGATCTGCACAGAGTCACACACCTCCCAGCCAGCCACACACACACTCAGTCTCCTATACAAATACTTGGACAATCAATCAATAACCCATATAGTTAATCATATAGCTACTGATCAACACATGCAGCAGTTTACAGAACAACAGACATAATGATGCACAAATTAAGACAGTTTAGTCACTAACCCATGCACTCAGTGAGACACATTTAATCACTCACTCATACATTCAGTCATGCACCTACTAAATCCTTCGTCCAGACACTTATACATCTACTCATTCTTCAATATGTAAAACATATTTAAACTTTACAGAAACACACAGTCACTGGATGATGTCATCAGTGATCTCATCAGTGATGTCATTTGAGATGTCATCAGTGATGTCATCAGTGATGTCACTGACCATGTCATGAATGATGTAATATGTGACATAATCAGCAGTGGATTGCGGGTGCGCGATATATAGTTAGTGCAACTAACTATATATGGAATTTCAATGGTTTTGTGTGAGTAAAATAAGGTTTTTTAAATGCTAATTCCTAACTATATATGGTGTATAACCTATGGTTTTTTCAGTGAATTTTCAAGGTTTTGTAAATGCTAATTCCTAACTATATATGGTCTATAACCTATGGTTTTTTCAGTGAATTTCAATGGTTTTTTAATAGCAAATATCATAAGCTGTCGAATGTCAAGTACGTGGTAAGTAAAAACATTTTCGTGTTTATGCACACTGATCTGCTTTGAATGCTGCCCCCCACCCCTCATTTCTATTAGGAGTACTCTCTCTTTGCAGATAGTGAAGGGTAGTTAACGCAGCCCTTTGCCCCCTTTGTAATCCGTCGTGCCTGCTTCTCTCTCCATTTGATTGATTGTTCTCTTTGGTTCATTCTCTATTTACAAACAAGCACAGAGTCGCAATACTCTGTTTAGTCTTTGCAGATAGCGAAAAATCGTGTAAAAAAACAAAAGGAATCGAGCAAAATCAGTAGGCCACTAATGGGATCTCTTTTTGACCTCGCTAAAATAGAAACATTAGGAACAACCTGTTGAAAATAGCAATGCGTATGTATATAAGCGGCGTTCATTTGTGTTCACAGTACCCCTTGTTGATTGTTTCAATCGAGCATTGAATTGTTCGAAGTTAATTCTCTTAAGGATCTTCTCTACCTGCAAATGAGGAAGAATAGGAATATTCTCTCTCCCTTTGCAGATAGTGAAGGGTAGGTAACGCAAGCCTTTAACACGTCGTACCTATTTCATTCCTCATTGATTGATTGATTGTCCGAACATTGACTGTTTGGGAATTAGTTCTTTTTGGAGGTATTCCCTGTTTGCAAATAAACGTAGGAAAATCTTTGCAAGTAGTGAAAGGGTACGTAATGCGGACCTTTCTCCCCCGTTGTAATCTGTCATGCCTATCTACTCCCCACTGATTGATGCACCTTTTTCACCCGGACCATTTACTAGAGATACGTCATCTGGCCCGACCAGAGAGCACCCCTAGTGAAAAGGACATATGCAATAATAACGAAGTGATCACTGTATCCTGTTAACAGAAACTTTACCATGAAACAACCTGGAAAGAAAAAAATAGGAAAACGAAAATCAGTAGGCCACTGATGAACATGAACTTTTATTAAACAACGAACAAAGAAACGATAACATAACGTAATGATAAAACCTATTAATGTCCTAGAAACAAGAAAACGTTAAAATATGCCAGTGGTGAGAGACCAGAAAAACAGTAAGAGAAACCAAATCACCCCTCGCTGTCCCACCGCCTGCCACGCCAAAAAAATCGATAGACTAGGGAAAATGCAAGTCAGTAGAACATCCACCCCCACTCTGGAAACTTCCAAGGTGGGGCAGGGTTCCGGCTACGCCCAGCCGGGAGCAGCCCATATAAGGCAGGTCCTGCTGCCACGCCTCGGCCAGGAGATCCTAACGTAGGGTGTAGCCGGAGGAGAGGCCGAGGCCAGCGGGACCCGGCCAGGGGATTGCCTTTACAACGCTGAACAGTTGCAGGGGGGGGAATGTCTCCTCGACCCTCCCCTCTCTCTCCCAGTCCGGCCGCGGTGGCCCTTGAGAGTTGCAGGTAGTCCCGCCACATGCTCTTCCGGTCCGACCACCAACGGTCGGGGGGCCGAGGCCGACGGGATCCGGCTGCAGCCGATAAACCAAGAAACCCGTTCATGGGGCCAGAGCCAGGGGCGTCCGGCCGACATCCACCGGAAGCCCGGCCCGAAGACGGACGGGACACTTCTTTCTTTTATAATGGCTGCGACAACACTGGGGGGGATGTCTTGCACATGCCTCCGACCCCCCCCCCCTCGTCCTCATCGCCTGGTCCGGCCATAACAAATCTCAAGCGAGACGCCGTGGGGTGCACTGGGAGGGAGAGACGGTGCGAACAGGCCTCTCCCGCCTCCCCAGGTGGAGGCTTCCCAGCTGCACCCTCAGCGCTCCAGGCGCCCGGAAAAGGGTTCTTCCACTGTGGCCATGCTGCAACGTCTCGCCCGGCAGGGTGGAGCCCGTCCGCTCATGTGACCCCGCGATCGCCGGTAGCTGCCGAACTCTCAAAATGGCGGTCGACCTGGCAAGAGCGGGCCCAGCATAAAGAAATGGCCCGGTCACTGGTTGACTCCACCACCGTAGTCCTCCACGACCTTGAAGATTCTAGAGGAGCCGCGGGAGTCTCCGACCCCCGATGGGGAATGACTGCCATGATCGCCCGTGGAGTGACGAAACTGTATCCGCGGGACGTCGGCGCTCCCATGCTGGTGCCAGCCTCACTTTGAATTACTAGAATCCTGCAGACCTCACTTCCGGTGAAAGCACAGTGTGACCCGGTAGGAAAAATTATTGCACCCCCTCCCCTTTTTGACTGATAGTTCAAACCACCGATCCTTTCCTTTGCCCTTTTAACGGAACTTTGGACTGCCTCCCCCTCTTTTACATTTTCTAGAGAAAACAAAACATTAACCACTACATTAGCATAGCAGTTGACACCAGAACTGTTTTCAAATTGAAAACCAACAACATCTTCAACAGAATCCTTTTTGTTTCTGCTGTGACCCTGCTACAGCACAGGCATTGTCCCCAGCAGTAATTCTGCATTGCCGGTAAGAATAGCTGTGGTGCCTACTGGACTCACTCACCCCCGCGGCGCCCCACGCCGTTTTTTGCTGGGCGGCAACTTACTAGACATCACTTTCGTGCCATCTAGATTTCAGCGCGTTCTGCTGCCTTGGAACTATTCGCACAACAGACCGCTACTGACAAGAATATTTCATTATTGGTGCTGTCAATTTCAATAAATCTATTGGATAATTCAAAAGAAATTGCCACGGTCTCTTCGTTGTTTAAATGTTTTTACTGTTTTTGTTTTCTTGTATATATTTATATGTTATTAAAGTTTTATATTCCTACTACTTTGTTGGAGTGCTATATATTTTTAATGTGACACATAATTGTAAAAACTTTGATGTACAAAGAGTCATTCCTGGAATCTTCCGCTTCAGGCTCGGTCCCCTCCCCAATCACAATACAGGATGGTTTTCAGATAGTAGGAACACGTGTGGTGTGACGGATCTCATCGGGTGTGGGCCTTGATCTACTATAACTCCTTTGAAGAGGGGTGATTCTTTACAGCTGGGGCCATAAACTACATCTGCAGGGCTAGCTGATAGCCTGGACAATCGGACACAGAGAAAGAGGAGTGTCAGAGGGTGCGGTAGTGAATAGGGCGAAAGGGAGGTGTCGGGCGGGCACAGAGTGTGATTCTCAGGGAAGAGCAGCGCAGATGGGGGGAGGTTTATTGCCCATGCATAAGACAGAGAGCGGTGGTGACCAGTGCCTAGGGAAGATGCTTGCGTGGGTGAGGAGCCATGCTACGAATCGACAGCGTGCAGAGAGTGGGTCTGGTCAAGACATCTAAAATGGCTGCCGTGCACGACAAAAGTGTGGCATTTCAAAAAAGGCAAGATGGCGCAGACAATGTTTTTCAACACTTCCTCATTTCCTTCGAATCGAACGTTAACAGACGTTGGGGCATATTACCAAAGTTAAGCGATATTTATCGCTAACGATGCTTACCAACCAATTTTTTACCACTAAGCATCGTCAGAAATTATCGAAGATAAACCTTGCTATTATCAAGGTTTATCGCAAATGCGATAATAAACGGCCGCAATGCATGAATATCGCTAAAAACTCAGCGATATTCATGCATTACCGAGCTAATGCTCTTAGCCATGTTATCCACCTCCCATTGGATAACATGGCTAAGAACTGCTCAGGGCAGGTGTTACTTTTTGGAGATATTCGCGCTTAGCGCGAATATCTCCAAAAGTTGGTAATAGGAGATAGATATCTTGCATGTTGTAATGCAAGTTATTGTGGTATATGGAACTCATACCATAATCTCTCAGGAAAGCAGAAACTGATCCTTTTGGGACCGCCTAAAAAGGCCTAGGGGGTGAGGAGTACTCTACTTTGCCCCCTTTTCACGTTCCGAACTATTTTATTTTACTCTCTTCTGTAATTACACAAAATAGCAGCGATAAGATGCATCGGAGACACACAGTGAGAGAAAGGAGGCCGGAGATGAAGAAGAGAGGTCAAATACACATTGGAGATAATATAGTGGCAGAAGGGAAGTAAATATGAGTAAACTTACCATGTAACATAAAAATGTTGCACTCTATACTATAAGTCTCATTTTATACTACAATCACTTCGCTACAACCTCATAAATTAAAAATAAAAATGAATAATGTCTCAAACAATTTTTGATTTCTAAATATAAATTTATTCTTCAGAATTTTCTAAATTTGAAAGAACTAGTAACATGTCCTCATCAGCAATGTCCTCATTAAAAGTCTCCAATGATGATTCTTGTAACTCTATGGTCTCCAAACACTCGATAAATTCGCCATCAAGAGATTGATCAAAAAAATCATTCAAGTCATCTCCTCCTTGTGACAATATTTCATTATTGGTGCTGTCAATTTCAATCAATGTAGTGGAATCATTCAAGTCATCTCCTCGTGACAATATTTCATTATTGGTGCTCTCAATTTCAATCAATGTAGTGGAATCATTCAAGTCATCTCCTCCTTGTGACAATATTTCATTATTGGTGCTGTCCATTTCAATCAATCTAATGGAATCATACAAGTCATCTCCTCCTTGTGACAATATTTCATTATTGGTGCTCTCAATTTCAATCAATGTAGTGGAATCATTCAAGTCATCTCCTTGTGACAATATTTCATTCTTGGTGCTGTCCATTTCAATCAATCTAATGGAATCATACAAGTCATGTCCTCCTTGTGACAATATTTCATTATTGGTGCTCTCAATTTCAATCAATGTAGTGGACAATTCAAAAGAAATTGCCACGGTCTCTTCATTGTGAGCCATTTTATTTTGAAATTGCTTGCTGTAAATTGCAGAAAAAAATAATCACTTTCATTTATCGTTTTTAGTAATACATAATATAAAACTAACTTTATCAAGTATTTAGTATAACAGAAGGACTGCAAATAAATAACAGAAAACATTTTTCAAATTATCTTCAAGTGTACAACATAGTTCCCCTTACAAATTAACAACTCACCTTTTTAAAAGTAGCAGAAGTGTTAGTACTGTGTAAATCAAACACCAGAAATTCACCACCAAAAATTCCTCACAAATGTACCTCAGACAGTAGTATCACAAAATGGCTGTGGTTTCCTCTCATTTGACATATATACATAACCAATTAACTTTCATCACACACAAATACAAAACCAAAGTAACATTTTAATTGGTTCTAAATTTCAACACTTTCAAATGTGTTTTCCCCATGCAATTTTCCATAGGACATTTACATACGTCTACAGCCTGAATGGCTGAACGGAATTACACCAAACTTGGCAAAATGGTACATCAAACCTAAGAGGTCAGGAAGGATCTACTATGCCCCCTTATGGTCATTTCCCCCTTCGCTTTGGCCTCCTCTTGTCTCTCAATCCTACCGAGAGACAAGATGGCGGCCGCTACGGACTGTTTGGAATGTTGACAGACGCCGGAGAACCAATCAGCTTCGCAAAGCTCCGTAACGCGAAAAGTACGCGAAGCGGAGCGCTGTTACAGATATATATCTTTTTTTTAACGTTAATTTCTCAAAATCCACTGGAGCACATATATTGAGACCTAGCAAAGGCACATCGGGCTACCAGTCCCTAATATTTTGCCAAGTTTCGTGCAAATCCATTCAGCCGTTCGATTATTATTATTTTGGTTTTTTTTTGCCCCGCGGGGCCCTTTTAAAACCTCCACATCAAACGTAGGGGGTCAGCGAGGATCTACTATTCCCCCTTATGGTCATTTGCCCCTTCGCTTTGGCCTCCTCTTGTCTCTCGATCCTACCGAGAGACAAGATGGCGGCCGCTACGGACTGTTTGGAATGTTGACAGACGCCGGAGAACCAATCAGCTTCGCTTCACAAAGCTCCGTTGCGCGAAAAGTACGCGTCCTGGAGCGCTGCCCGGTCCGCTGTTACAGATATATATCTTTTTTTAAACGTTAATTTCTCAAAATCCACTGTAGCACATATATTGAGACCTACAAAAGGCACATCGGGCTACCAGTCCCTACAATTTTGCCAAGTTTCGTGCAAATCCATTCAGCCGTTCGGGCTAAAAGTGAGGCCAACCGCCCTATGGAAAACTCAATGTTAAAAACACGTTTTGGGACCCCCCTTTTTTCTCAGCCCCCCCTTGACGAACCCCCCCCAAATTTTCAAGGGCTGCTCAGAAACATAATGTGCCATTTTCCTGAAAATTTCAGCCAATTCCGTCCACAAACGCCAAAGTTATTAGACATAGAATTTTCAAAAAACCCATAGAGAAAAAATCCTAACTATATATACCTACTGGCGACCGCCAGTAGGTAATATATATATATATATATATATATATATATATATATACACACACACACACACACTCTCCCACACGCTCAATAATATCTATGTAGCATTAGGGCAGGTGGGATCTATAAAGGATCCAATGTTTGAGAGAGTTGACTTTTCAAATGGAAATATTTCCGAGGCAGCAGAAGGTTTGGTAAAGATAGTCATGAAGATGAATCACAATTTCCAACAATGGACGGGAGATATTCCCAGGAGAATATGGAACGGAAGCAGGGCCAGCAGGAGCAGAAAGTAGCAATATTAAAAGACCGATCAGCAAACAGGACCTTCTAACCGGATGTGAGGCAAAATAGCTGTGAAGCCAAATTCTGTAGATTAGTTCACCCATACAGATAAGGAGCTTTGTACAAGCCCAGTTCCAGGAGATGGTGCTTTCTCGTGCATGTGCTTTTATTTACTTAAAGCATTCTATGTTTTGAAGGCACTAAACCAATGCGTATGTGTGTCGCCAGGAACTCTGCATCTGAAGACTGCATTCTCTCATCCTCCACTACATGGTCATTGCTGCTTAAGCCTTCTGTTTCATGAGAAATGACAGTGGCAGTGTTTTAAGTTAGTTTTACATTAGTGACAAACTCATCATTCTAACAATCTAACAGCAGGTCTCCCTAAATTTCTTTTCAGTATGTAACTGCTTTGCCTTGATTCTGTGAACTTGCCCCATTTTCTTCTGCTGGCTTACGTCAAGTGATTTTCAGCTCTTTGTGCACAGATGCACTGTGTTAGCGCCCTTGATGCGATAGATATGTATTTTGACCTGATTACTGCCTGGAAATAAATTAAAATTGACATTTCCATATCTTTGCTGCAAGTGTCAGGCTCCTTCAGGGACACCTCCCTCTTTGTCTAACATCAAATTGTTTCCTACGCGTCGCAAGGTGCACAGGGAACTAAGGGGCAAAACCTGCATGCCGGCTACTGACATAGGCTGCATGCACACAAAATATTAAAAACACCAGGGGGATTAATTCAAAATCATGCTGCATACTGACCATATTATTGATCATGTTAATTTAGATTTCAAGAAGTTTTCTGTAACCTTATTTTTATCTTCACAATCCCAGATGGCGGACCTTTCTTCTTGAATTAGGTCACTTTCCATTTTGCGACTATTTAAGCAGGTCCATTGAGAAGTCCAGTTGTGTCGAAAATGTTTTATGCCAATGCTAGCGCCTTTTTTCTGTGGATCTCTGCTGTTTCCAGTCTTCCTCCGACTACCATTGCTTTTAGTTTGGACCAGCCTGAATGTTAAACTCTGATTTCCAGTTTCTCCTTCTGCTGGGTTGTTTCTTGGAGCAGTGTCGGGCTCCAGTTTCAATAGGGCATATGGCCCTGCCTCCGGATAAATACGGCTTGATGTTCAGGAGAGGAATGTGTACCTTGAAAATAGATCAAGCCCAGGAATTCTCTTCAATAAAAGAATTACTAGCAGCAGTTAATCTCAGAAGCCCAGAATGTGATCTCTGAGAATGCATCCCTCCATCAGTCACTGGCCGACTTGATCCTCCCCTGGCCAGCTTGACAGAGATAAAGTTTGATGGGAACTCAAAAAGGCCATACCCTTGATTTCAGAGCGTAGTCCTCTTCTGGACAACTTTCCTACATTTCTCATTGCATTTCGACAAATGTTTGATAATCAGGATCATGAGATTCTGTACCTTTCACAAGGTTCTCTGGACCTACAATCATATCTTGTAGTTTAAGGGACTGGACAGAAACACTGATTAGACACATTAGACCTCATTTACACTGTTCTTGAGGTGGTGAAGGGATGTGCCACAAACTCATTGCCACAAGCATTAAAAGTACATCGCATTAGCATATTTGTACTGTTGTGTGGCGTTTTAGATTCCGAATGGATTTTCCCGATTCATGCCCTTATATAGGTACAATTCACGTTGCCCTTATATAGGTATAGAAATTAAGTCCTTATTTAGGCATAGCCCATGCTACCCAAATACAGGTATGGCTACTTCCATCCGTTCATCAAACGTCACAACGATTTCTTGAAAACACTGCTTAAGCCGTTAGGGACTTCCCCTTGCATGAATATTGATTTCTCTAAGAACTCAGTTACTTTACAACGAACAACTATTCCCTAGGGGTTCATTCATGACGTTCATATGCCCGACTCTACCTCAAACATGGCATTCCTAAACACCTTCAAGGTATAAATATACCTTCACTTGCTATAGCAAAGCACGGTGGTTCGGTGCAGTTCGACAACCTACTTTTCCGACGCAGCTCGCTACAGCAAGTGTCGAAGGAAGCCGACTCTCCAGCTGAAGCACTGATCAGGAACCTGCCCTCCTCTGCCGAGAAATCCAGCTCCAGTGTTTCTGACTCCCCTTGCGGGGTGTTGGGAAATTGAGTCCCGAGACAGAGATACCAGACCTCCTTCATTCTAAGGTATGGAGCTGATTAGAACCTAGAGAAACCTTTGGCAAATTCTTGGCAAAACTAAACCTATGCCAAAGACCATACTTACTTCTTCCCTCGTACCAGACCGAGGTTAGGTACATTGGGGTAGGCATATTTTAGAAGCACCAGTTGAGTATTTTAGCCTGTGTTATTTATGTATGTATTTTTATATGGCTTAGAAACCATACAATGCTCTTACAGTTTTATTTCATATTTCTGTTTACGCTGTACGCATTATACTTTGCATTCTGCCTAACGATTATAGCAGTTCACCTCTCTTGCATGAGAAAGAAGACTGTTCAATAAACCTTTTATTGAAAACGCCCGTCTCACTATTTCTCGGCAACTCTGTAGAAGCGAAGCATATCAAAATTGACTCAGTGAAATACTTATCCATTGTTTCCACGACTCTGAAGATATTTGTTCCAGTCCTAGGGAAACAAAGTTGTCATGTTTATGCGGTTGCCAGAAACTAATCCCTTCTTGTGTATTCGAGAAAGTTTCTAGTGACCTCTGACCTAGCTGGCACTCTCTATTAAGTTTAGTATATTCGATAGAGACCTACTGATCTAAGTCCTACGTCATATCTATAGGAGATATTATTCCAATGTGCAGAACCTATTGGGAAAATAGGAACTACACTACAGTACCAATAATGATCCAATGCTTAAACATGATATGTTTATTACTAAAATATCTTTATTGTTCTTGTTGTGTGTGCTTTAACACTCATGTCAACAAGGGTCTTCACTATTTGACTAATTTGTTTGTGTTGACTCATTTGTTGTTTCCCTTTGCAGCAGGTGTTAGTTATGGAACATGCTAAAATGACCTGCTGACCCTGATGACGCATCTCTTTGTGCTGACTGTGAGGTCTTCATTGTTGTTTCCCTTTAGCAGCAGGTGCAAGTTCTGGAACATGATTAAGGGGACCACCTTCTGAGATGGCACCTCTATTTAAAGATGTTGTGTCCTTTCAGCTTCACTTGCTATTCATTTTTGATTTTGTTTGGAGCTGCCACATCAAGAAGCCAAACACCCAAGAGGTTGTCTCAATTTCAGAGAGCTGTTCTGGTCTGTCGACAGATCCAGGCTGCATGCGCCCTCTAACTGTGTGCTTTCAGTCCCCACTCATCTTCTTCAGACGTTCGGATGGGTACAGCCTTGTGGTGCTTGAGCAGAATTTCTTCTGGTGAATGGGGGAAAAAAACAGCACTCCGGTAAAGTAGCGAGTTGAGGGCGGGGCACATTTAGGCCTGTACTAGTGATTGGTGAAGAAAGATCAACCAACCACAGCATGAGACACATTGGGAACTAACTCTTAGTCCCCTCCGTTAGTACAGATTTGCCTTTGTACATCGAGGCTTGTTTTGTGAACTCGCAATGAAACTTGAAAAGAACTGTTACAGCTTGTGATTCGGGAATATCAAGACTTTATTTAACATAAGGAATTGTTATTCTGTATGTTGTTCTCTTAGTGGAAACAACCATGATTTTCTTGTGTGAAATGTAAAAACAATTCTTTGTGAAAGTAGAACTAAGAATTGTTGACTAACCTTTTTACTTCCAGGTGTATTTCCCTGCAGTGCCCACCTAACTTCCCTTCCTCCCATTTGGCCACATCCATACTCTAGTGGAATATAGAACTCTGAGTTGATATAGAAAGAGGGCATCTCGAGAGATCCCTACTGAGAAACCAGGCCCTATAAGATGACCTAAAAGAGAAACTTGCTAGGGCGCCCAGACTCCCTAATGTTCAGGCTCTCATCCAATAGGTCATTCAAATCAAAAGTCACGTTCAGGAAAGGCATCATAAGAAAATATTATAATCCTCCTCCAAGACTCCTTCCATACCAACGTTTAAAACATTGTCTAGGATTTCAGAAATTGAAGAGGAACCAATGCCTAAATCTAAAGGGACTAAAGGTCCCTTAACAATGGAAAGGAGACAAGACTCTGCCTATGTATTTAATATGAGAGGGAAAATAACCTTTTGGGTAACTGTCCTGAAGACCAGTGGGCCCCTCGCAGAAGTCGGGAAACTAAAGAGCATGGCCCTAGTGCAGGGAATAGAGTGATGAACAGCAACAACTGCCTTCATCGCCAATATTTTCTAGTTTTTTTCTTCTACAGGGAGAATTTCTTAACTATGCTACTCGTCTTAAGGTTCCTATCCTCATTGACATTGATTGTGTGCATGGACATTCAATGGGCTTCCTATCCCCAGAAAGAAGCTTCTGGTGGCTGTGGAGGAAGTTGATAATACTTTAGTATCTTCTGGACTGGTAGTGGAAGAAACTCAAACACTACCTCTAAAAACAGCCACTCATTATGAGGGGATTACGTTTGATTTAATGGTTTCTCCTCGTTATCCACATTTTCTAGGATTCAAGTGGCTTTCAAAGCAAAATCCCTATATTAACGCTGCTGCCAAAACTCTTTTAGGTTCCGAATTCTGTGTTGACCTCTGTAGTATGACCAATCTTTCACAGAAACATCGGACCTTCATTCCTAAATTCCTGCCACTTCAGTCACCAATCTAGCGGAAATCAAAGACATCTATTGTGAGTTCTTGAATGTGTTTCCAGAAACTACAGCTAAAGAGCTCCCTCATTGTGCCGTTAATTGTGCCATTGAAATCATACCAGATGCCACTGTACCTTATAGAAAATCTTTGTCTTATCCCCAATCGGAACGACAAGCTTTAGGGCATTATTTGGATTTCAATCTACCAAATGGACCTATTGCTCCTTTAAAATCTCCAGTTCGAGCTTCCTTGTTTTTTGTACCCAAGAAAAGAGCACCCAAACTCACCCATGTACTGGTTACAGAGACTTAAATCAGCTATTTGTAAAGGGCTGTTATCCTTTGCTTTTAATTGCTAACTTATTAGAAGCCTCTCAAGGAGCAAAACCAAGTTAGACATAAGGGAAGCATATCATTTGATTCTGATTAGATTCAGATACAAGTGGAAAACAGCGTTCAAAACACCTTTTGAACATTAAGGGCCCGATTCCGATGTCGTTCGGAAAGCAAACCGAACGACTTGTGTCCGGAATGCTTTCCGTCTGACTTGTGTAAGGGGAGTCTGATCAAACAAGTACCATGCATTTGAATGCATCCGGATACGTTTTGGTCAGACTCCGATTGACTTCAATGGGAGCCTGTATACCGAACGCGTACACAGGCTCCCATTGCCAGAAGGGGTGGTTCGGGATCATCGTGCACCCTGTGGCGGGCACACCTTGTTGCCAACCACACTGTGCATGGTCTGAAAGGGGGGACTCATGGGTACCCCACGGGCATGATTTTGAGGGCCCCGGGTGAAGGGGGGCCTGCTATGGGCCCCTAAAGATCGATTCCGGCAGCTATTTTGATCCGGGCAAAATGAATCGTAAAGGCTGTCCGAATTGTTTATTGTAGTTGCTCGCATGGAAAATCTACTCCACAGAGCTGTACGATTCGGCTCCAGAGCGCTCTATCTCTCTGTATGCCTTCCAGAACCAATTCGGTCAGTGCTAAGGGTTTCCAGGCATCGTACTTGGTCGTACGGAATTGAGAACGAGTCGGTCAGAAACAAGGGCTCTGGATTGGTTTAGATAAAACCAAATCTGATTTGGAGCCTGTGAGGGACAGGCAAAAAATAAATCTGGGAGCCTGAATCTGTTTCTCAATTTTGGCGTTTTTATTGTGGGAAGACAATGCAACAAGAGAAAAAGAAGAAAAAAACTAAAGAAAATTGTCTCTGTTCTGGGTTTATTGGTTCTGTTCAGCCAGGTCTCCTCCTTTCAATAATAATCTTCTTTTCCTTTCCTTCTCTTTGGTTTCAGGTCCGGGCTCCAGTGGTGTGTCGACCCCGGGTTATCAGAAGAAAGAACAAGAAGAGCAAGGTAAGTAACTTGACCTGTTTGGTAGGTTTATACAGACAGGAATCAACACCACACCTAGGTGTGCGGGAAATAGGACCTCTTTCGCTCTCTGGTTATTAATATCTGACCTTTGGAAAGGGGGGTGTGAGATAAGAAAAAAATAGTGCAACTTGCCCCACTGGCTTTGTCAAACGAATTAGGCAGCTTTTGCCAACTTATGGGTCATTTTTAGGGTTTCTCTGGACCATCACCACAAGCCTCTGAAGAACCGGTTAAACCCACTTACTGGGTCTCGGCGGCAGTGGAACTGCCCAAGTCTTCCATACTTAGTAAAAGGAGACACAGGAGCCTTCGTCTGCAGAAGGAACCCAGATTTATTCAATAGCCCGGGCTATGGAACAGAGTCCCAAGCTAGTCAGAGACAAGACAGAGGAGGCTGCTGCTTCACTCTGCAGCTTACACGCCTTTTATACTTTTGGCTGTTAGTTCATTGTTTAATCAGGGGAGTGTTTGCAGTTGATAACCAGATCCAGACAATGTTTGTAGATGGTGACCTGGTCAAGGCTTGGTACACAAATCATTGTTCACTCGGCTTTGATCAAGGCTCAGTCTTTCAGGTCATTGTTCAATTGCCTTGATCACAGCCTGGGCTTTCAAGTCATTGTTTAATCACCCTGATCAAGGGCCAGCAGTCAGACCATTGTCCAGATAACCTGATCACGGTGTCAAGGATGTTTACCAGGCTGGGAGCAGGAGATGGAAAATAAATCATCTACTCATGGTGTGAGTGTCTAGTGGCTTTCAGTTGAACTGCAAAGAACGCGAGGGTTGGGTGTGCGACAGTTCCTGGGCAGAAATGCAGGCTGCAAGATGGTTTTTGTTGTGTCAGTTATAATTTCCTCAGGCATCAGCAGAAATGACCAGGTGGGTCGTGTAGAAGTGTTTGACACGAGATGGCAATGAAAAAGCAATGGAGTCCCGGTACAAATGATGCTGATCAGAAGAACACTTTTCCTCACTTCTCTTTCTTGTGTTTTCATTGAAGAGACCTTTCTTTGTACAACATTCCTCAACAGTGAAGTATTAATTTGTTTTTCCAACTTTAGAGCTTGTTAGGTAGACTCTTTTCTCCCCAAAAACTAATAACTACATTAAGGTAAAGGTAAGGACTCTCCTCGGTCCCTATTTTCTACATTGGTCAGGCCCCTCTCATACTTTTCCTTTCCCCCCTCCATCCTGTATCATGGGTTTTAGAACTTTTCTGGGCCTTTGTTCCCCCCTCTGTCGCCAGATGATGTTAATCACGGCCTTAGCTATTTGCGTAACAGACTGTCTTAGGGCTACTGCCTCAGGTAATCGGGTTGCGTTATCAACGATGACAAGGACATATGGACATCTGCTGTGGGAAGGAAGGAGAGGACCAATTATATCCATACCTACCCTAGAGAAGGGTTCTTTTATTATAGGGAGAGTTTTTAATGGTACTCTAGAAGGAGGACTTCAGCAGTTTTTTTGACAAAATGGGCATTCCCTACGTATCAAACAAAAGAGCTTTTTGTGTATCAGCAAAGCTGAACTTACATGCTTGGAGGTGCTCTCATATGTGATAATTAAGAAAAAAGGTGCTCTGTAAAAGAAAAAATGTGCCTAGGATCACACAATTTAAGGCCAGTTTATGGGTCAAGTACATTACAGTTAGATCAAGTAGATTATTCAAGTCCTAGAGCTGCAGGTGTGGTACCATTTTTATGATTTTTACATTTTGCTCAGCAAAGACGCAGTGTCATCCTCACCTACCACCATATCTTTTCCAGTGTATCACGAGGCACACAGGGAATTTTGGGGCGATTTCTGCCGGTCGGCTCCTGACATACTCCAAATGCAGGGAAATTATTAAAACCACCAGGGGGAGAAATATAAAACCATGCTGCATACTAATCATAATGTTGATCATGTTTATGTTTTCTGTACCCTATTTTATCTTCACAATCCAAGATGGCGGAATGTTTGTCTTGAATTGGGTCACTTTCCGTTCGCCACTATTTAAGCAGGTCCATTGAGAATTCCGGTTGCGTAGCAACTGTTTCTTGCCATAGCTTGATCCTGGTTTTCGTAGATCTCCGATGTTTCCAGTCTTCCTCTGCTTATCGCTTTTTGCTTTTTGTCTGGTTTCCAGTTTTCCCTTCTTGCTGGGTTGTTTCCTGCAACAATGTTGAACTCTAATCTGGCAGCCAGTCCTGCCTCAGGAGATAAAACAGCCTTATCTTCATGAGAAGCAACCTTTGTAAGCGTAGCCTAGAAACTCTTTAAGGTGTAACGTAAGAGCATATGTTTCCTCTGTTTTCAATGCAGCTCTGTCACCGGCACAATGCCTTTTACATCTGATGGAATACATTAATTTTTTTATGGGACATATGACCGGATTGATCTGAATTTAACTAAAGTACATAAGAAAGTACTGAAACACCAGAGCCTGGTGTGAGTAAATGGAAAAGCACACTTCAAATGATCATAACTAAGCTTGTCAGTAGTAGAACGCATAACAAAGATACACCCATACTCAGAACAACCATAGGAGTTTAAAAATACCCATTAAGGAACTGAAATAAAATACTTCGAAAAATCACACTTTTAAAAAAATGGAATTGAGCTAGTAGTATAAACTGTGCATCTTCAAACATAAGAGACATAAATAATGTACTACTTTTTGAATGGTGACAATTATAGATGCTAGACTAGTTTTGAAACACATTTAAGATAGTTGATTAGTGGGTGCAATCAGAGGGCAATTAACGTCAGCCATCAAAAAACTAACGGGGGCACTTAAGGAGATCCTGAATCAGTTCCTTTGTTTTAGACTGGTCTGCATCCTTATTTCTTTGGAATGTGTTACAACTATTCAGTCGTTGGCATTATACATTTTTAAGCATAGATCAAATGAACAACAATTTGATCACTGTGATTAGAGTCCTGCAAATTCAGTTTGCATGTTTAGTTGGGAAAACCGTAAACTTTATTGGGAAAGAGGATAGATCAGTTATTAGTATCATTTTGCACTTATAGACTTGGGTATAGTTACTCTATAGTTATGATCAAGCCGAGGCTGTAGGAAATATGTTTTTGATTTTTTTTTACATTGAGCCCAGTTGAGGGATAGTCACAAATAAGGTTTAAGAGGCTGGTCTGAGGCTCATTGGGGAATGATAGCTTTATTGAGACACAAACTAAAAATAGGGACTGTTAGAACTGGGATTTCTGGTTGGCTAAGGCTTACGCCAAAGCCAGGCAGAAACCACCATTCTAGTCAGGGCAAGGGGGTCACACGCCAAGATAAACCCTGATCACCCCCTTGGTAGCTTGGCACGAGCAGACAGGCTTATCCCGGAGGCAATGTGTAAAGCATTTGCGCACGCACACAACAGCAACAACATCCTAGGCACACCACAAAAGGAACTCCACACAAGGTTATGTAAAAATAACTTTTGTATTGTCAAAACACATCAGATAGTAATCACACAATATACATTGTGCCAACTGGCACGGGCAATATTCACAAGGGATTGTTTACACCAGGACAGGGCCACGTGGGCCACTGTCAGAATAAGCATTTAGTAGAACTAGCCCTTAGAATAACTGTAACACAAACTGACAATTGTAGAACACCAGTAACCACTGGTAAAGGTAGGTACACACTACGCAATACTAATAACCATAGGCCTAGATCACGCATGGACACATAACCTCTCTAGTATAACACTAGGCAAAGCAAACTTCTAAGCATGAGCACCTTTAGAAGTACAACACCAGCATAAAGGCAAAGCACATTATGCAGCAATCACATTTAGGCCTAAACAGTATAACTACAGTAGGCAATCTCTCACTAGTCTAAACACATTAGACTCTGCCTCCTAAGAATAAATCACATTTTAGGGGCGTAACTTACAGAGTGAAAACATCTCAATAACACCAACCTCCATAGGTAAAACCATCTCTAGAGGTATCATCACAGGGTGCGTAAAACATACTAGATGCATTACATTTTGTAGCACCACCTTTAAAGCACATATCACATTTAAATCAGATTAGCGCATAAATCACATTTAGGCAATCATCATCACAAACATATTAGGTAATCACCTTGCGCAAAAATCACACTAGGGCCTTGCGCCCTATCCACATACCAGCCCCCTGGCCAACTGGCCATCCCAAGAAGGGGCTCAAAATGCCCTGTGTCCAGAATGTCAGGGCGTGCCGCCAATGCAGCGCAAGTCAGGGGTGCGCCACCGGCGCAAACCTAAACGTTGCAGCTGCCCACTACTTGCTGGGCAGCTGGGAACAATCACAAGGGCCTAAACACTACAGCTGGCACTAAGTGCTGCGCAGCTGTGGAAGCCAAAGTAGGGCGAAGGAGTGCGACTCACTGCTAGACTCAAAAGACCATATCCCCAAAGAATTGCGCCTAAACGGTGCAGCTGCCCACTACTTGCTGGGCAGCTGTGAGCTTCAAATGCGACATGGGCCCTCACTGGCCCTCAGGAACAAAAACTGCGCCCCAAGAACAACTCTGCGCCAAACATGGGAGCCCTCTAGGCTCTGGAAAATAATGGGGGCGTGGGAGCCACCTAGGCTCCTGAAAAAAACATGCCCCCTGGCGTTGGAGCCCACTAGCTCTGGAATATCGGTATGTCCCCTCGTCACAGCTGACCCCTGCCAACATGGGGCAGCTGAGCAAATGCCCTTAAGGGGCGGCATGGACCTACGGGGCCTTGCACAGACTCTAAAAGTGAACATGTCCCCCAGAACGTGGGAGCGGCCCGCTCCAAGACGGGGCCGCTTGAGGGACAAAAAGCCCATTCTGGGCAGCACGGGCCCTGGGGACCGCCCCTGGGGGCCCTCTTCAACAAAAGGAATGCCCAGTCGTTGGAGCCCTCTGAGGCTCTGTAAAAACGTTGGGGCGGCCCACTGCCATCCGGGGCCGCCCTACATGCCCCCCCTATGACTGTCTCGTACTGGCACCAACACACGCACACACGCCCGGAGCCCCCCAGCCCGTTTTTGCTTACCGGGCTGCTCTCCTCCGGCGGCTCTTTTGGGCAGGCAGCGGCACGTCTCTCGCGGGCTCCCTTAAATTCCAGGGAGCCCCGCCCCTCCGTTGGCGGCCTCGGCCGCCAGCTCTGCTTCAACCTGGCCCCCTCCTGGGACCCGGGACTTTCTTCTCTTCGCGCAGCCACCGCAGGGCTCTCCCCTCTGCCTGGGAGCCCAGCGGCAACAGCCCGCATCACTTCCCCCTCGGTCTGGGAAGACCCGCCCCCGGCAGACCAAGCCTCTCTCTCCTTCCGGGTCGCGCTAGGCAGCGGCCCGGGGGAAGATTGCAAACGCGGCTCAGGCTGCGGCGGTGTTTCCTTTTGGCGGCATAACCGGGGTAGCACCCGTAATTAATAATTAAATGTCGGCACAATGCAGGGTTGGCTCCTGCCAACAAACACGTCGCCATAAGCGGGGTGGGCACCCGCGCTGCACTGATAAATGCAGCAGTAGGCTCCCTCCATCACAGGGCAAGTTAATAAAGCGCTTTCCCAGGCGCTAAGGGGGCACAGAGACTACCAAGCCCCCAGAAAAGACCCCTACAGCAAAAAGGGGGTCCCAGCAACAAGGTCCAAAGAAAAGTCCTAAAAGGAAAGTCCATCAGTCATCCAGGGGCTGGGCAGGGCCCAGGGAGGCTAGCCTTCCCCTGGGCCCCAGCAGCAGAACGCCCCTGGTTGATTCCAGTCAGAAACAAGAACATTTTACAAGAGGTCACAGCCTCTTTTTATACACAAAAATCCCTTTGTCTAGCAGGGTGTAGGCAATGTAAGAACCAGCTACAACTGGTTATGGGGACTCCCTTTCACTGGCCAGGCTAGGGACATCAGACGCACCACAGGGGGTGGAGCCAGCATTGTGTGGGGAAAGCCCAGCCCTATTCAGGTCCCAGGTGTACCCCTCCCTCCCATCAGCATGCTAATCTCTCCATTCACCACCGGGGCAGCCCCATCCTGACTCCGGGAGCCAGGTTCACCAGCCAGCTCCAGCCAATCACACGCCAGACACAAATTACACTAATATGGCAACTTCTAGAAGTGGCACTTCCACACAAGACACAATCATGTCACATACATCATTGCGCAGCATTCAATCTCACGAGTTCGCACATACCAAACTCGACCCTGCACTCCCCACACATCAGGAACTACCATGGTCACACATATTTCCCATGCATTTCTATAGGAGGGCAGGTCACTCTCACTACACACACAGAGAGCACACGCACTTTACACTGTACCACAGTGAAAAAGTGTGCAAAGGCCTAAAATCACCAACACTAGGTTACAGAAATAGGCTAGGAAAAAGAAAAAAGTTTCGGGGTGAACCTGCCAAAAGGGCCAGGTCCAACAGGGACAGTCTCAATTTCTAGTTTCTCGTGGATTTGGTTCTGGATAGGGTTGAACAGGCTCTGTTGTAAAAGTTTCCTTCTCCTTTTTCAGGTTTGTTGAAATGGTGCCACCAACTCCCCCTCGGGGAACAAAGAATGTCCAGGTAAGTGATTGGTAAATATCTTACATGATCACCCCTATCTTTTTTTACAATATGCCTTTTTTTTTTTTTAGAACTTGCGAGGGTTCCCACTCCGATGGACCCCTCCATCAACTTCGCCCAAGTCCTCTTTAATGCTAGGTTTTAGGTCAAACAGCATTATGCCTCCATTCTCATTTCAGGGTTCACTTGCGGATTCTCTTAAGTGCACCTGGTGCTTATCTACAGCTTTCAAAAGAGGGTTACTTCTCTTCATCATCACCCAAGTGTACAGGCCTGGCCCCCTTCCCTTTCTGTCATGTTTTCACCAGAGGAAAACCACCACCCCAAAAACCAATATAATTCAACCCCTTGCCATTTATGGCTAATCCACGGGCTCCCACAATTCTCCTGAGTTATGGTGGCCTTGTGCGCCCCCGTTTGTGTCATCCACAACTCCTCTAGCCAGGTGTCCTCCTCCAGTGTTGAATCTTCCGCGTTCGTGTTCATGACCTCCTCTGATGTTCCTACTGTTCAGAGACGTCTGGGTCCCCTATCCTGTCAGCTCCTGTAGAGAATGAATCTTCTCCTTGCTTTCCACTCTTCTGTTCATTTTCCCTCTCTCTCTCTCTCTCTTCGCGCCCTACGCTTCCCCCTTCTGCTTGCTCCTCGTAGGCTTTTCTCCCCTTTGCTCTGCCCTTTTCCAGTAAGAAGTCCTTCCTTACTTACCCTTGTTGCCTTTCTGTCTGTGCTTTACCCTCCTCCTGCTCTACCTATTGCACTCTTTTTCTTCCTCGGTTCTCCATAGCATTGGAGGTGTGCGTTGTAGGACCTCCTGTTTTGAATTCAGATGCATTTGCCCCGTTCGCACTCTTCGGCTCTCAAGCCTGTTTGGCAACTCAGTACAAAATGTTGGTTTTTTTTAGAATAGTAAAGGTTCAAAAATGTTGCAGGGGAGTCACAAATGTTGCATTTTCCAGTCAAACACAAATAGGAATTTTTGCTTACCAACACAAAACAATCATTGGCACAGCCAATAGGTCTCGCATTTGGGACCTTATAAGTGTTTAGCCATGCAACAGTTGGTGTTGTTGCACCAAGGATATACTGCTGCATAACTAAATACTTATAGGATCCAAAAAGCGAGACCTATTGGCTATGCCAATGTTTCTTTATTTTTTGTTGCTGTTTTGTTTAAGCTGCCAGATCTACAATAGCTGGACATGGTTTTTGTTAACAGTTCTTTGCAAATGAACTTGTTTTCATTACTCTGAATGTTGTTTCCATTCTGGTTGTAGGAAGCAGTCATTCCTGGAGGTGTGGGGGCAGCCTAGCTGCGCATGCGCCGAACTTTGCAAATGAGAAATAGCCTGGTGCAGACGCAATTTACAAGTGTGTAGTGAGAGAGCCCTAGGCAGCATGACTCACTCACACAGGAGTTAATGCACTGCACCTGCATACTCCGCATGGTTTAAGGAAACTCGACCCACTCTCTCCCAGGCATCGAACACATATTTACCAAGAAACTCTGAGAAGAGCCTGCCTGCTGCACTGATGGCTGGTGGTGTGTGTGCCTGGGGAAAGTGTGCACAGACGGCAGGTGGTGTGTGTGCCTGGAGGAAGCGTGCACTGATGGCTGGTGGTGTGTGTGCCTGGTGGAAGCGTGCACTGACGGCTGGTGGTGTGTGTGCCCGGTGGAAGCGTGCACTGACGGCTGGTGGTGTGTGTGCCCGTTGAAAGCGTGCACTGACGGCTGGTGGTGTGTGTGCCTGGTGAAAGCGTGCAACGACGGCTGGTGGTGTGTGTGTCCGCCTGGTGGAAGCCTGCACTGACGGTTGGTGGTGTGTGTGCCCGGTGAAAGTGTGCACTGACGGCTGGTGGTGTGTGTGCCTGGTGGAAGCGTGCACTGACGGCTGGTGGTGTGTGTGCCTGGTGGAAGCGTGCACTGACGGCTGGTGGTGTGTGTGCCTGGTGGAAGCGTGCACTGACGGCTGGTGGTGCGTGTGCCTGGTGAAAGCCTGCACTGACGGCTCGTGGTGTGTGCCTGGTGGAAGCGTGCACTGATGGCTGGTGGTGTGTGTGCCTGGTGGAAGCGTGCACTGACGGCTGGTGGTGTGTGTGCCTGATGGAAGCGTGCACTGACGGCTGGTGGTGTGTACCTGGTGGAAGGGTGCACTGACAGCTGGTGGTGTGTGCCTGGGGAAAGCGCGCACCGACGGCTGGTAGTGTGTGACGGCTGGTAGTGTATGTGCCTGGTGAAAGTGTGCACTGGTGGTGTGTGCCTGGTGAAAGCGTGCACTGACGGCTGGTGATGTGTGTGCCTAGTGGAAGCGTGCACTGACAGCAGGTGGTGTGTGTGCCTGGTGGAAGCGTGCACTGACAGCTGGTGGTGTGTGTGCCTGGTAGAAGCGTGCACTGACAGCTGGTGGTGTGTGTGCCTGGTGGAAGCGGGCACTGACAGCTGGTGGTGTGTGTGCCTGGTGGAAGCGTGCACTGACGGCTGGTGGTGTGTGTGCGCCTGGTGGAAGCGTGCACTGACGGCTGGTGGTGTGTGTGCCTGGTGAAAGCGTGCACTGATGACTGATGGTGTGTGTGCCTGGTGGAAGCAGGAGCATTCACAGTGATAGAAGAAACAAATGAAACTGACGAAGAGGGAGGGGGGAGTGCGAGCAGAGGAGCATGATTCACAGCTAGAATACATAAATGAAGCGGACCAGAAGGGAGGGGGAAAGGGAGGGGGTAGTGCAAGCAAAGGAGCCTGATTACAGCAATAAAAACACAGATGGCAGCTGTGCACATGCACAAGCTCGTAAACGCAAGCTGTAGGCCAGCAAAAGCCTCTGGTGGCATTTTTAAAAGCCACTTACTAAATGTCTCGAAGAGACAGCACATGCGCTATCTCAGGCAAGACCTAAAAACGCTGAACACTGTACATGTACCACAAGCTAGTGTTTGTTTGGCTTGTTCGGTGTAAATGAGCCCAGCAAAAACCTAAACAAAGTAAGGTATAGAACTGATTTGCATACCTAAATTTGAGTTAGGAGTTTGAAATTGCATTGGATTGTCAATAAAGAGCTGGACATTTTTGCTTTTTGGATTTAGCTACCCATTCTGATGCTGTATCTCTTCTAAAGCGTTAAGGTTAAGAGTCAAGAGTATAGAGTTAAGGGTTGGGCGTATTGAGGCTAGGGGACTAAGAGACTAGTGGATTAGGGTTAGCAGTGAAGGGTTGGGGCACAGGGTAGAGAGGTTAAGGATATGGGTCAGAGACTAAGGCCCAGATGTAGGTAATAGCAATTTACCGAATGGTAAATACCGAATTTTACTGATTCGGTATTTACAATTCGGTAATTGCTATGAAGGTAAATAATTCGGTAAAAATACCGAATCTGTAAGATTCGGTAATTACCGATTCGGTAATTACCGAATCGGTATTTGCCATTGATTCCTATGGGCCTTGAAGCCCATAGGATTCAATAGCAAATACCGATTTGGTAATTACCGAATCGGTAAAATTACCGATTTTACAAGGGGGACAGGGTGTCACTTTGACACCCTGTTGCACCCCTGTTTCGGGCTTGTGTGCCATGTGACACACAGACATGCCCTTAGGGCATGTCTGTGTGCCACATGGCACAGGTGTACATGCACAGATGTGCATGTACACTGGAATTCGTTATTTACCATGGAATAGTATTCCATGGTAAATAACGATTCGGTAAGGGCCTGTGGCACTGATTACAGTGCCACCTACATATTGATTTACGGAATCGGTAAATGGTATTTTACCGATTCTGTAAATATACCGAATCGGTAAATATACAGATTCTTTAAATAAAATGCCCCCTACATGTCAATTCCCAAATACCGGTCGGTAACGGCCGAAATCGGCCGTTACCGACCGGTAATTGGCGAGCTACATATGGCCCTAAATGTATAGCCTTAAAAACATATGGTTAGGGATTTTTGGCGCAGAGTTAAGGGTCTCGAGTATAGGTAAACTGATTGGGGTGTAAGTGTTAGGCATATGAAGGTCTGAGGTAAAGAAGGGTTAGGCATATAAAGGTTTAAGTGATAGGTCACGAGTTTAGGATATAGTGTTAAGTGTTTTGTCAAAGGGGTTAATGGAAGTGGTGGCTTATCAAGTGGGCGCGCTTGCTAATTGCCTTCCCACATGTAAGCTGCCATAAAGCGCCCGACTCTGCCCATATGAGCTATGCATTTCTTTAGCAGTATTGATGAAAATACAACATTTTTGTTTTCATGGACACAGCCAGCGTGCATGCAACCCTCAGCGTCTCCAGGCTACAATTAGTGACAGGAGAAGGAGGGGCCTGCAGGAGCTCAGCCACAGTCTGCCTAGAAAGTAGGATTTAAGGACATGGTGCTCTGCAAATGAATGTCAGGATTATGCACGTGTCAGGGCGTAGTTCATTTACACCCCATCACACAGTCACAATCCATAGAATGGTTACATCTGTGCTGGGAGCAGTGCCATGAACGTCTGTCAGTGTGCAAGAGAGGGAAGAGGCGTTCCTGCTGCGGAACACAGCACTGAGCGAGGGCATGCACCGCCCGGATAACTTTCTAGGTTCACGGGGAGGAGTGTTCCACAAGTTCCCCAGAGCACTACGCATGCAAAGCGGTGTAAAGATTCTGGAAACCAGTAGAGAAAGACATTTGGGCTTCCTCAATTACACACGAACAGCATAACGTTCTTGAAAGGGGTGTGAACAAACATTATAATCATTCTTTTCAAGATGAGGATTAGGCCACAGGATGTTATGCAATGTTTCTTATCCAAGGTGAAGTGGACTCTTTTCCTGTGATGTCACTTCCAGTTTGAATCGTACGACTCAGTTTTCAGTTTTTTTCTGACAAATGCAGATGGGAAACCATTTACTCTTCTGCCTAGTATGAACAAACAGAAAATGTTTCTTTTCAGTGAGTCTCAATGCAATCAATAATAAGTGCCAGGCCGATAGTTGTGCAGACTGAAAAGCTTGAGGAGTTTAAAAAAAAGGGGGGGGCGTGGGGGTAATTGGCTTAGTAATGAAACTTCAAACAACTGCAGATGTCCATTTTGAACTAATACGAATATGTAAAGATGCATTAAACACATGTTCCTCCTACAACATTAAAATTGGGCATCCATGTGCGAGAGTAAAATATTTACATGGTGGAGAAACACTAGTTGCACCTCCACGTTTACAAAAAACACAAAATAAAGATGGATAAATACATATGGAACTGCCAAGAAATATAAAAGGGGGGATGTGTGAGGGAGAAAGAGAGAGACGGGGGAGCGAGGGAGAGAGAAAGAGAGAGGAGAGGGAGAGAGAGAGAGGGAGAGAGGATTGGAGAGAAGGAGAGGGGGGAGAGAGAGGGGGAGGAAGGGAGAGAGAGAGAGAGAGAGAGAGAGAGAGAGAGAGAGGGAGAGAGGGGAGAGAGAGAGAGGGGAGGGTGAGAGAGAGAGGGAAAGGGGGAGAGAGACAAGGGAAGAGAGAGAAGAGAGAGGGAGGAGGAGAGAGAGGGGGAGGAGAGAGAGAGGGGGAGGAGAGAGAGAGAGGGGGAGAGAGGGGGAAAGAGAGAAAGAGAGGGAGAGAGGGAGAGAGGGAGGAGGAGAGAGAGAGGGGAGAGAGATAGGGGAGGAGGAGAGAGAGAGAGAGAGAGGAGGGAGGAGAGAGAGAGAGGAAGGAAGGAGAGCAAGAGAGGAGAGAGAGCGAGAGAGCGTGAGAGTGCGGGCGAGAGAGAGAGAGAGAGAGAGAGAGAGAGAGAGAGAGAGAGAGAGAGAGAGAGAGAGAGAGAGAGAGAGAGAGAGAGATCGCTTCCAAAAGGTTGGGCATCCAGTCCTAGCAGAAAATAGGAAATTTATTTATTTATTTTACTGAGTTTTATATAGCGCAAACTTGACCCGAACCGGGTATCAGAGCACTTTACATAGCACCAGTTGTGTTTACATAAGGACACCTTCATTTAAAGTGAAAGCACGTTACTCTGAATGTAAGGAAAGCAAGTAGTGCCTGCAGTAGGGCAATACCCATTAGCGAAAATAGTGCTTACAGACGAATTAAAACATACTGTGTCGCAACAGAAATAAAAGGGCCAGTCGCAATGGGAAGTTTCAAATGAAAACAAGGCGGTACTAAGGAGGGACTAACAAGGCAATTAAGGAATCAGAAGCCAGCATTTACAAAGGACAACAACACAAACCAATGAAATATGGGCAGAGAGTGGGCGGGGCTTCAAATCCCCAACTCCATATAGTATGGCTCGCAGAGCAGTGCATGCCCTTCCCAGGCTCGACCTAAAAACGGAGCAAACTCTGGTAGCACTGTGCTTTGAGGTGCCCTTTGAGATCCTATGGCTTTTTAGCTCATTAATGTGAAAAGTATGCATTGTAATGCACTATATGACATAATTGTTTTCAATATGTTGTTGAGGGACTACCAACCGTCCCCCACACACTGCAGTATGAACGTAGGCTCCCTCACTTGCTGGAATAACGCCCAAATACTTTCAAAGATCATCAGTCGCCACTGGTTAAGGGTTGGGGTGTATGATTAAGGTCTTGAAGTAAACAGTTTAAGAGTTAGTGGTACAGGATAAAGTGCATAGGGGTTAGGACTTAGGAGTGTTAAGGCTACTGGGTTGTGGTACAGGGTTAAGAATACAGGATTAAGAGTTCACACTATATTGTTAGGGTTACAAGTTTGGGGTATATGGGTTCATGGGATAGAGGTTAAGGGTATAGTGAACAAGATAAAGGGTATATGGTTAATGGTTTAATATACACGTTTAAGGTTTGGGGATCGAGGTATATGGTCGTGAGAATAAGGGGTTAGGAGTTAAATAGTTTGGGGTGTAGGGTTAACCCCTAAAGCTAATTTTATTTACAGCCACGTTTGGAAATATACTTAATTTAAGGTGTGATGGTGAGTGTTCTATTTGGCTGTTTGAGGATAAAAGTGTTGATTTGACAGAATATTATTTTATTTTAAATGGAACACACATCAGTTTCGTATTATGTAACAGTTAGTATTAAAAAGAAGAAATATGCTATTTCTGTTCAATTAACAAGGTACAACCCTGGCTCGTACTGCAACCGTTACCTCCGTGGATTTAGTGGCACACTGACCCTGCTTTCCCTCTGTGGTCCCTGCCCATGGACTACAGCTACCAGCATCCTTTGCTGGAATGGTGCAGAGATGTACCCACGGATTACCAAAGAATACTGTGACATTTGATTTTGACACTGAAAGCTATTGGGGATGCACCACTTTGCACTCTTTTTTCCAACTATCTTATAGAGGTGCAGCACTGACCATGCAGCAAAGGACCATGGCTAAGAACAGACTGTTAGCTACCATTTGTAGCAGGTTGCTATCCACTTCTGCCACCATACTAGACATACTGTATCGCCATCTGTGTAAAATACATTGGGCACAACATATTTTAGTTTACCAGGCAGCTACGATAATTCAGCTTCGCTGAACTCCAATTTGAAATTGTAGTATTTACTCTAAATTCAGTACTGCTCCTGTAGTTGTTTAATGGTAAGAGCTGGTCACCACGATAGCATGCCATTTTCTGACGCTTATCAGGAATAGATAAATAACTTTCGTCAAACTGAGAACATTGATATCTGTTGCTAGTAAAATTATGACTTTCATCTGACATTAGAGCAGCCAGTTTCTACCTAGGGTGGCTAGGATATTATATTTTTCAATCATCGCCGCTGTCACATCCAAGTGTGAATGTCTCAATTACTTTGCACATTTCACCCAAGTAGTCTCAAACTATGCTAGATATGATTAGAGATGTGACCACAAAGTATTCTGCCATTGTAATTCTCAGGAACTTTAATGTCTTGTTTGCATTGTCTATTCACCAATCACCGCTTACTTCTCTACTTAGTTAAAAGGCATGGGTTTTATCCAACTGGTAATTTTATTCACTCACTCTACGGGAAGCAAGCTTGAGGTCATATTTCCAAAGCCCTTTGATATTTCTAATTTTAATGGTCAACCCAGTTTCTGGCATCAGACATTTATAAGAGAGAGAACAAGTTAACCACAAAAGAGGCCAGAAAGGTTATCTGGGCACTTCAATTTCAGAAGCACATTGTCAACCCAGAGGCCTATTTTAATACATCAATTGGTCCACACCTTCAACCCACTTATAGGCATCATCATCCCTCACTACTAGTCAAATGGTCTTTATTCGGATATAAAATATCCATAAAAGTACAATTCATCACAAGCAATAAGCATAAATGTATAATCACATAGTCAATTAAAAATGGGTTGGAAAAGGACTTCAGTAGCAGCAATAAAAACCATTGTACAAAAGTAATAAAAAATGATAATCAGTAAAACTGACACACTATAAGTAATGGTTCTAACAATGGCTATATACAATTATGTAAACATTAGACTATGTGCAAACAGCAATTGTATGTGCAAAAGTTGCTTCAAAGACTTCAGTATCAGCTAAAAACCAGTATACCAAAAATGATACTAAAGTGCTAATGTTTACAGTATAACAATAAATGAACCGTATTACCGAAATATCTATGTGCAAATCCGCATTATGTAAACTTTTTAGGCTATGTGCAAAACAGCAAGTGTGTGTACCAATAATTAATTTTAACTATGGCATGTTCATAGAGATTCGTGAGCGTATCGCAGATTGGAGGAAAGAGCTAACTCTTAAAATCATTTCATCACTACCTAACAGCTGTATTTCCCGAAATGCCAAATTAAAATCAGCAATACCCTGTACTTTAAAATAAGGAGTTAGATACTGTCTGGTATATCTAGCATAATATCCACAGAAAAACAAAAAGTGTAACAAAGTTTGTTTACATCCGATGTCACATGGGCAAGCCAGGCTCTCTAAATTTTTGTTAATACCTAAAGGGAAGCAGAGTGAATATTTTATGCTCCCATCCCTAAGACGGAATAGCAGGCTCCTATTCCATCTCCCAATGTTTTTTCTGAGATATACCTGTGGCATGTTATTAATCCTGCCCGGTGGCACAAGGAGAGGAGTATATCTAATTATTGACGACTTATGGAGCTCCATCCCTTCTCTTTCCTTCCGGTACAAATCATACAATGCCCCTCTCACGGACTTGTGGTTTATACCTTCAGTAACTAAAGGGGAAAGGAAAGTATGCTCCAACTCCACACTGGCTAGGCTTGCCTTTACTGCTCTAAGCCAGGGTATGTGACTGCCCCTGTCACACTTGATGCAATCCATGATAATTTCTTGTGGTACAAAATGCAGCAGGAATCCGCCATATCTTTAGCCAGAATAAGGCCGGCCTCGATCTGATGAAGTCCTCGATATAAAGAAGATTCAATTCCTTATGACATACATAGGTAGGTGCAGAAATGGCGGCCCCTAATACCTTTCTACAGAATCTGTTTTCTTCTGTTTGTATGCTACTACAGTTTGAATACCCCCACACCTCTGCTCCATAAGTTGCCGTCGGTATACATTGTGTTCTATAGATCTGTAGTAACGGTATTACAACCTCTGCCCGTTTTGGCTGTCAGAGACTAATGATATAATTTATAGCCTGACCGAGTTTATTTTTCCCATGGACTACATGAGGATGCCAAGATCCTGAATCTGAGTAAATTAAGCCCAGATAGGGAAAAGTGCTAGTGCTTTTTAGAAGCTCTTTTCCTGACACAATGTGACGGATACAGTGCTTTTTAGGCCCACAAGACATTATATATTATTTATTAAAATTGGTGCACAGATCAATATCACCCATAAAAGATACAAAACCCGTTATTAAAGTGAGGAGTGCTTTTGGCGTACAGCCCATCAGGACCACATCGTCCGCATATAAAAGTACGGTAAGCAGTTTGCCATTGATTTTCGGAACATCGCTGGACAATTTAGACAGGGAATTTATTAATTAAGAATAAAAAGTAGGGGGGCTAAGACACATCCTTGTCTAACCCCCCTACCAATTAAAATATCCCCGGAGACCTCGCCTTCATTATTTATCCTAACCCAGGCTTTCTGGTCTCTGTGCAAATGTGCCAAAAAATATACAAGTACCTTATCCAACCCATAATTTAAAAGAATCTCCCACAAACGTGAACGGTTAACAAAATCGAAGGCGGAACTCAAATCCATAAAGCCCAAATACAGAGGAGATTTTTTGGCGATGGTATATTTGCCCAATATGAGATTTAAGTTCAAGCACTGTTTTACAGTTCCCACATTGCTCCTAAAACCCAACTGACAAGGAAGTAAAATCTGATTATCCTCTGGCCAGATCCTAATTTTATTAAAAATCACTCTTCCAAAATCTTCAGGGTGTTATCGATCAAGGATATAGGGCGGTAGCAACTGGGATTAAGTGTATTGCCCTTCTTGAAGATAGGGACAATGATGCTATTAGACCAAGTTTTTGGGGTACTGGTATGGGATAAATTATTAAAAACATTACATAACAAGGGGGACCTGATAAAATCAAAGGTAGATTTCTGATCAATTGATAATCCTTCTGGACCTGGCGCTTTTTTTCCCGCGCTTTGGTTTATGGCGTCTTCCACTTCAATTAAAGAGATGTTAACCGCCATGACTGGGTAATTATCGTCAACGATCTTTTGTTGGGCTGAATATATGCTCGAAAAATGGTCTTCCCACATTTTACTGGCTATATTACAGCTAATCGGGGCGATATTAGAGCCCGAAGACCTCATTGATTTTACTTCACCCCAAAACCCAGTAACATCTTTAGGAGCCGCGGAGCGGGCCAGAGAATCCCACCGCTCCTTTAGTAACTCCTCTGTCCGAGTTTTTGTAGCTTTCTTGTAGCGTATTCTCAAAGTTCTAACCAAAGACCAATCCCGTGGTTCTGCAACAAGTGCTACCCGCAATTCACGATTCGCCCGTGAACATATGCCATTAAACCAGCTAGGGGTTTTATGTGAGTTATCGACGGGTTTAGAAATTTCTTGTTTAATACCCACACATAACCCGGAAAAAGCTTGAATAATCTCTGGACCTGAGCATCTACTTGACAAGCAAGTTTCCACAAGTAAGGGATACGTTTTTATAATACGCGCTAGGTGGACCTTGTTATCTATGCCTTTCCAAATTACTTTAAGTTTATCAGTTGAAACAACCAGATTCCTTGCTCCTATTTCCTTCCGCCTTTTTAATTTATTAACAGATTTGATAGTTGTCAAAATTAGATTGTGGTCACTATGGGCAGTGCTTAAAACATTGGCCTTCACTAGACAGTTCACAAGGGAAGAGGATATAAAAACATAGTCAATTGTCGAGGAACGACCGCGTCCTCTAAAGTTAGGCAGTGGGCCTTTATCCATCAAGCACCCAGCTTTCTCCATAACATTAACTAGGTCCCTAGTAGCTAAGTGATTGAGGAGTTCTTCCCCTCTTTTACAGGGAAGCGCCCGAGCGGATGCGGCTGCTGAGTTGGCTATTCTTTTGTACAAATGCGCATTAAAATCGCCCCCCAAACAGATACCATCCAATTTGCCAAACCTTTGATCAACTACAATTTTATCAATAAAATCAAACAAGTGTATAAAATTCTTATTGGGTTGTGAAGAAAAATCATTATTGTAAAAATGTATTCAACATAACGACATTCCGTTTGAATAGATTATAGCCTGGAAATTGCTATTGTTAGTTTCCAGGGGTTTAATTTGACTTCCTGCAGTAATCTTTATCCATGTGGATAGGCCCCCACTAGGGCGACCTGCCACAGGGTTAGGTACAATATTATTATAACAGAGGAATCCCTTCAGAAGCAGACCACTAGTACACCATGTTTCCTGAAACATTAAAATATCAAAATTGCTAATCCAATCGACCCATCCGTCAATTCCATTTTTTACTTTAGGCCCGCAATGTTCCAGCTAAGTATACTCAAATTATGTTCTGCAGACCCATGACCATTTATGGGAAGACGGGATGGCGATAATTCTTCCAAACAAGCTGTGACAGGAATGCTAGTGGATCTTTGTTTGTTCACAAACTGATTGACCATTTCACTATTCAGAGGCCTTTTTCCAGCATTTGGGAGTCCTGTTGATGGTCAGTCCTGGCTCTCCAGGTCCGATAAGGCACTAAACCGGTTATGTAGTGGATATGTTGGTGTAAATGGGTTGAATGGTCTCTGGGGTGGTCTATAAAAGAATCCCAAAGGTAACAGAGTTATGACGGTTGGGGGACTAGAGTGAATGGTGTTACTTCTTAATATATGATTCACTATGGATGGGTGTCTAAAGTACACGACTATACAGTCGCCGGGGATGTTCTTAAACATAGGACCAACCCATCCCACATGTCGTACCATTAAGATTTCGTTGAAGAGCTCCATCCCTACCCCTTTGTACCTAAACAACCAGTCAATGCTTTTATTTTTAAGCTGTTCCCAGGACTCACTTTGCTCCTCTTTCAAGGGGGGAACACCCGCTAAAATTATAACATACTGACAGGCTTCTGGCGGCAAGTTTAGAGCGGCCTCAGCCTGTTTTTTAAGCCGTATAACAGGGGTGGGCTATTATTTGGATCATTTACTAACTTTTTAGTGGCTGATACTGATTTGGTAGATGGAACTCCTGTGGGCGGACAAGTTAGGCCGGAGGGCCTGACAGCTGCAGGCAACAGTGGCTGCAACAAAACGCCCACGGCAGTGCTGATTGAATTATTAGAGGGAGGCTGGTTACTCTGTGTATCACATTTTTCACCTATGATCTTAGTGCCCAGTATACTACTGTCATCCCTTCCCTCGTTAATGCCTCTATTAGCAGCCTCTATATCCTTCAAGAGCCGTTCACCCCTGATTTGATCAATTATGGTGACCCCTTTCCTTTTAGCATCTTTTTTTTCACCAGGCTTTCTAACCTATTCAAGCGTTTAAAAATAAGATTAAACTGTTTGACCATTAGTCTTTTCAATTGGTTAAAAGTTGAGTCCACTATAGTGTCAATTAAGTTCCTATCATGTATGCCATTTGCGATAGTTGACTCAGTCTGTGTGTAAGTAGAGTTAGACCCTACTACCGTTGAACCTAAGTCTACAATGCTGTCAGCTGGCTGCACAGTCTCGTTTGCTGACACCCCGCTGGATACAGTTTTTTCTCGAGACCTCATACTCTGCGGGGTTGGTTGACCTTAATTCCGAGGAGGTTGTTTCCTCTTATTAACCGGTAGTTTTGAAGGCCCTCTCTTCCTTTTCTCTCCTGCAGTCTTAGTGTTAACATCCAAAATAGAGGTGCTAGTAGTAGCTTCAATGACTTCAGTATCCTGTTGGGTATCGGGAATGGTAATTACATTTCTATCCATGTCCGGGGCAGCCGATAAATTGTCAGAGTTGGTAGGTTTGACAATTATTATATTTGGTGATATCACCATTATTTCCTGAATTGATCTGAGAGTCTAAATAGGATGCTGTTGAACCCATGGACATTCTTCTTTCAGTATTTTCTATCTCTGTTGTTACATACCATAGGACAAGTTAGATTCTGTCCAGAAGTGGCTGGTAGCTAGATTTGATGAGCTGGCCCCGAGGAAACCAGATAAATCAGTGGCCAGATTTCTCTCGGCCCGTGGTTTACTCCTTCTATGGGGAAAATGCGCCAGGATTGCAAGATAGCAGAAAGAAGGTGGCGGCGCAAGTACGACCCGGATGACAAATCCAAATATCGGGAGGTAATTAAGAGCTACCGTAAGCTCATTCTTGAGGGTAAAAAAGTCTTCCTGGAGCGCAGAATTGATGAGGCGGAAAATAGGAGTAAAGAGCTCTTTAGGATTGTAAAGGAGTTTACTTCCCCTCTTGTAAGCACTCCCCTCCATTCTCATTCTGAGGCCTGGATCAGCCAGCTGGGGGACTTTTTTACTAACAAGATTAAGTCCATTCAAGACTCCTTCCCTGATGCCGAACGCAGTTTTTCTGCTAGCCATCCGGCCAGTCTCTGCTCGTTACCTGAGGATAGGAGTATTGTCCTTGCGGACTTTCCTTCCCTATCAGTAACTTCTTCCCTCAACCTTCTTTCCTGACTCCAATCTGGCTCGCCGCTGGATCCGTGCCCAAAATGTCTAGGCAAGATTGCGCCTGCACTGAACAGTCTGCTTAATCCGCTGCTTAATCTTTCCTTGACTACGGGCGAAGTCCCGCCGGCCTGGAAGCATGCGCTGATCTTGCCGCTACTCAAAAATCCCACTCTGGATCCTTTTGTCCATGCTAACTACAGGCCAACCTCCCTTCTCCCTGCTCTGGCTAAGGTGATCAAGAAACATGTACAGCGCTCTATTTCCAACTTCATAGAGAGCAATAACATCTTACATGACTCCCAATCGGGCTTCCGTGCTAATTATAGCACGGAGACAGCTTTGCTCGAGATCACCGATGCCATCAGGGAGACGCTCGATCTGGGCGGGAAGGCAATTCTGGTTATGCTGGACCTGTCGGCGGCGTTTGACACCGTCCCGCACGCCGGTCTCCTTTCTAGACTCTGGGAGATCGGTTTTCGCGGGACGGTGTGGAACTGGTTTAAATCCTTTCTGACCGGCCGTCGACAAGTGGTCTGGGCACCTCCGTTCTCTGCGGAAATGCCGCCGCTCGAGGTGGGGGTCCCTCAGGGGTCTATCCTGAGCCCCACCCTTTTAAAAAATCTATATGGCCCCTCTGGCGGCGGTTGCGGAGTCCTTCGGTGCCCGGATCATATCCTATGCTGATGACACCCAGCTCCTTTTTTCTTTTAAAAAGGGAGAGGCTTTTGATGGCGGCCTGATCCGGGAGTGCTTGGGAGCGGTTTTCGACTGGTTCAGTCGGCATAGTCTTAAATGCAACTCCGACAAGTCGGAGCTGCTTTTTTTTGGGTATCAGCCGGATTACAACTGGAGGACTTGGTGGCCCCAGGACATGTCTCCGCCTGAAGTGACCTCTGTGAAGGCAAAAAATCTTGGGGTGCAATGTGACGACAGCCTTTCGTTTGGACCCCAGATCATTGGTCTATCTGGGAAATGTTTCGGCATTTTGAAAATGCTCCGGAAATTTCTTCCCTTGCTGTCTCTTCAGCATAAAAAAATCATTGTGCAGTCTCTGATTGGCTCGCGTTTAGACTATGCGAATGCCCTGTATATCGGGCTGCCTAAATATCTGCTGGCCCGGTTGCAGACTGTGCAGAATTCGGCTGCAAGAGCCATTTTTGGTCTCCCTCGCAGGGCCAAAGCCTCTGAACTCTTAAGGAGACTGCACTGGCTGCCCATTGCCAAAAGAATCACCTTTAAGGTGCTGACCCTGGCATTTAAGGCCCTCCACTCTATTGGCCCAAAGTATTTGGAGAAGCGCCTGGCTTTCTATGTCCCGAGGAGGTCCCTTCGGTCGGCCTTGCTGGCCAAAGCCGCCGTCCCCTCAATTAAACTTGCCCGGATCGGAGGGCGTTCCTTCCGATATCAGGTCCCGCGCTGCTGGAATGAGCTGCCTGTTTCTTTAAGAAAGTTAAACAGTCTCCTTGCTTTTAGAAAGGAGCTGAAAACCTGGCTCTTCTCAGTATGATTTGTAGGTGGGACCGCCGTGAGCTGCTGTGTTGTGTTTCTTTTTCCGCATGTCTCTTTGCCAAAGCGCCGGGACACCCCTTGGGGTAGCCGTGCGCTATAAAAGAGCCCTAAACATAACATATTAAAAGCATTTTCAAGCATGCTTTCAAATGAGGAGGAGATGATAGATGAATTCTTGGAGGCCTGAGGGGTGGTGGTGGTGCGTTTCCTCATTTTAATATGTGCACTCACCTTACCAACAGCTTAGGGAGGTGGCCCGCCAGACCACTGTCGACCACGGACGGCCACAGACGGTCCCGCCCTTGTCCCGGGCTTCTCCCGGATGGCGCCCGCGCGCGTCCCGCGACGCGGGAGGAGCAGCTCTCTTAAGCGCCTCCGGGCGCGGAAATGGGTGGTGGCAGGCGTCCTCAATCAGGCAGGGAACGCTGGGAGATATAGTTCCCCTTCTCCCCTCTCAGCGGCCGCGGGAAACAACAGGCGCAGCGGGGGAGAGCAACGATGTTGGAGACACCACCAAGCAGCAGCCTCGGTAAGTGGTGATTGCTGCAGCCCCCGGGCGTCCAGAAGCCCCCGCTCCACCGCAGGAGCAGCTCTCTTAAGCGCCTCCGGGTGCGGAAATGGGTGGTGGCAGGCGTCCTCAATCAGGCAGGGAACGCTGGGAGATGTAGTTCCCCCTTCACCCCTCTCAGTGGCCGCGGGAAACAACAGCGGCAGCGGGGGAGAGCAACGATGTTTGCGACACCACCAAGCAGCAGCCTCGGTAAGTGGTGATTGCTGCGGCCCCCGGGCGTCCAAAACTACTACTACTAATGGAGGCCCATGGCTTACTATTCCTTTATAACATCAGAAAAATAAGTGAGACAGAGAGGGAAACCATGAAATGGTCTCCGTCTCTGCCTTGCTGCTCCTCTGAGCACATAATTTATTTTTCTCTTCAACATACTACCCCTAAAGAAGTGGAAGGCATAATAACCTCTCTGAAGCCTAACAAATGTCTACTGGCTCCAGCATCAGCATGGCTTCTTAAGAACCTTGCAATATTATAAGCAATCAACATCAGGCATTTTATAATATGTTTCTACATCACAAATCTTCCACATCCCATTAACCAAAAATAGAGACTGTGCATCCTCTTTTGAAAACCTAATTTAGATTCATCTGATTCAGGCAATTATTGGTCTATATTTAACCTGCTTGTTTTGTCAAAATGTTGTGGTGAAAACTGTAGCTACCAAACTCCAGAAGCACTTAGAATCTACCTTCGGTCTACTTCCTTGGCAATATGTGTTGAGCACCAATCATCGAACTAAGACTGTACCCCTTGGATTCTGGGTTCAGGTTTCCACTGAGGTTACCATTGTCCCTTCTACTTTTTTTTTAGTTCAAAATATTTTATTGAAGAAAATTATAAGAAACAAAACAATAATCAAGACATACATAAAAGAATAGTCATATGAAAATCCAAAAAACACTATCAATGAAAGCATATAATCAACTCAATTTAGTATGGATAAAATTAGACGTAAACTTATATCTAAATAAGGGGAGAGGGAGGAAGGGGAATCAAGACATATCTAAGTATAATAAATGTGTAAAATTATGCATTAACAATTTTTACATTAAAGGAGCAGAAAAGGGGAAAAGCAATAAATATCTCATGAGTTAGATAAGTAAATATCAACAGCAATCTAGAATGAATGATAACAAATAGAATTATGAGAAACCCCAGATAAGGATAATTGAGCACCTCTCGTTGTAAAAATAACCCAAGACCACCATGCATGAACTGATAGTTTTGAGACATCCTTCCAACAAAAACGAATGGATTTTATCGTAGCTGAAATCAAGAAATTAAACATTACATTCCAAATCAGTTACATATTAACATTTGATAAGATAAATCTTCCTGAATATTCAAAATCTTCTTAATAACATTCCAAACCTCCAACCAAAATGATGAGATTAAAGAACAAGTAAAGAGCATATGTCGTAGTGATCCAGGGAGCAAATTACAATGCCAACATAGATCCGATTGGAGGAGTTTAGCTTTAAATAAAAGCTGTGGAGTCCATAAACAGTTAAATAAAATATACAAATTAGTTTGAAATAAGGAAACAGGCAGCCATCCAGATATATTACTAAGGCATATCTGTTCCCAAATATCAGTTGACAAGGAAAGCAACAGTTCATCATTCCAAAACGTTGAAATCATAGGTATGTTACTGCCTAAAGTATTGGACAATTTTTTGTATAAAAGAGAAACACCATAGGCATTCAGTGATATAGTTCGAATAAAAATAGACAAATCAGCTTGAATATTAGTAGGAAGAGCTTCTGAAAAAGAATCTAAAATTTAATTACATAAAAATTCATATTTGATAAGGTCAGAATTAGCTAAACAGAATCTTGCTTGTAAAATCTAAAACGGCACAAAACTATTACTAGAATAAACATCTTTAAGATAAAAAATACCAGCATTTATCCAAGAAAGCCAAAAACTAACATTTCTATGTAGTTTAATAACATTTCTATGCCATAAAGATAATTTATCGGTACAACACAAAGGGGATGAATCAATGAATCTAAATCATTGAAGATCATTTTAGTAGATTTGAGGATAACAGATGTATGAAAAAAAGAGATTTATTAGACATTGTTAACATAGTGGGCAATGTAAAAGGTGCCACAATAGATTTTTCAATGTGGAACCATGAAGGAGGGTTATGAAAAAATGATTGATTAAACCATATGGCACTCTGTTTTAAAATAAATGCCTTGTGATAAAGAAGGAAATCTGGGATACCAAAACCACCATTACGTTTAGACATTTTTAACTTAGGATAACTAATGCGGTGTGCTTTATTATTCCAAAGAAATTTGGAAAGAAGCTTATCAACATCTTTATAAAATTTTAAAGGAAATTGAGTAGGAATCATGGAAAGGGTGTAAAAGATCTAAGGAGCCACATTCATTTTAATAGATTCCATTCTACCCCACCAGGAAAGATGTAATGAAGACCATTTAGACGTTTTGTCTTAAATATAATTTAAAACAAAGTTACTATTTAAAGGTAATGTTGATTTTAAAGAAGAAGATAATAAAATACCCAGATATTTCAATTTATTTTTCTGCCAAATAATTTCATTCATGGGAATCATATCAGGAGTGCAATGGACATTTAAAGGGAAAAAATCAGTTTTGTTAGAGTTTAATGTATATCCAGACACCATAGAGTATTGTTTTAATATTTCTACTAATGATGGAAACGAAGAGGAAGGATCACTGATAAATAAAAGTACATCATCAGTATAGGCTAAAGTCTAAACAAGAACATCATTAACAATAATGCCTTTAGTAGCGTCACAATTTCTTATAGAAGTAAGAAAGGGTTCAATACCAAGTAAAAACAATAGAGGAGACAGGGGACATCCCTGACGAGTACCTCTAAAAAGGGAGAATTCATTTGAAACTAGGCCAATAATGAACACACGAGCAGTAGGGGCAAAATATAAAGCTGAAATCATGCAGATAAAAGCATCCCCAAAGTTAAAGATATAAAGTATGAAATAAAAATTGCCAATGAATTTTATCAAAGGCTTTTTCTGCATTCAAAGCCATGACACCTGAAGGTCTAATCAACGTATGTCCCTGCTCAATGACGTGTGAAAAAGTTCTGGTGTTATTAGCTGAATATCTATTTTTCATAAACCCAGATTGATCTGGATGTATGATAGAGTCTAATATAGGGGATAATCGTGTGGCCAATATTTTAGCATATAATTTACAATCTTGATTTATCAAAGAAATAGGACGATAATAAGAAACAAGAGTAGGATCTTTGTCTGGTTTAGGAATAACAATAATTAAAGCCTCCATAAAAGAACCAGATGTGATACCTGAAGATCCAAACAATGTAAAAAGTTGAAGTAAAAAAGGGGAGAGTTGAGATTGAAATTCTTTATACAACCCTGCAGGTAAACCATCAGGACCCGGGGATTTATTTAATTTAAGAGATTTTATAGCAGACAAAATTTCATCCTGAGTAATAGGTAACTCCAATTTAAGCCAGTCTGAATGAGAAATCTTAGGCAGATTACAAGAAGATAGAAAGGAATCCACCAAAGAATCATCATTAAAATCAGGTTTGTTATACAATTTGGAGTAGAAATCTAGAAATTCATTAACAATGTCCTTATGAGACAAAGCAATTTTACCATAGGGATTATGAATAGAAGTAATTTGAGTTTTATCTGTCCTAATACGGAGATAATTCGCCAAGAGTCTCCCAGATTTGTTTGCATTAAAACTAAATTTAGCTTTAGCTTTAGATAGTTGAATGCCAGCCCTCTAAGAATTGTATTAAATTCATAACGGAGCTTTTGTAACTTAACTCTGTATTGTGGGGGGCGTGGCCGAACAGCCACGATGGCGGACGGTCTCTACTAGAGCTCCGCGCCCGGCCGGGCCTGATCCGGACTCTACAGACTGACGGGGACCGTCGGCTGGCTGAAAGTCGCGGCACAATACGCTGCACAGCGGCGGGGCACATCGCCGAGAAACCCCCTCTGCGGGACGCACTGCCGGCTGCGACACAGGGCCTAAGACGCCGGGAGGTAGAGTGCCGCGGAGATCCGGCGGCAGTCCACTGACCCCGGGGCCCAGCTGGAGGGGTGGGACCCGGGCCGGAGGGCGGAGCCGGCGCCCCGGCGGAGGCTGGAGATTGCTGCCTAAACCCTCGTGGGAGACATCGGACGGCAGTGGAGCCGGCTACACACGGTGAGAAGCCCGGGAGGGCCCCGGGATAGGTGGAGCCGCCATTTTGTCGGGACCTGCCGTGGGGAGACCTTGGGGCGACGGCCCGACCCTTGCGGTCCGGGGACCTGCGGCGGCCTCATCCCCTGAACACTGGGACACTCCTTTCCCCCCCCTCCTTTTGGACCCCCATGCCGGACGGCTGGCCCTGTCTGGGGGCCGGAGGGCGCGCCAGAGGTCGGGGAGGGGCTGCCGGATGACTGTGGGTTAGCACCTGAGGGGACCGAGACGTGGAGCTACTCCTAGTTGAGATACTGGCCGGTGGTTGGAGGAGACCCTGCTACAGTACAACTTGCCACCTGGTTTGCTACTGGGAGGAATTGGACCCCATTGTCGGACTCTCCCGCCCGGAGGCCCGGTGCGAGACCTCTGCATCAGACGTACAGGGAGCCGGACCCTTAAAGGCTGCACTGCTGAGTCCAAGTGGCTGGACTACCTCCAGGGCTGGCCAGCGGATAGGACCAATCGCAACATGGTCAGAAAGGGCCAGAGGAACTTGGAGGGCCCGGGGGAGCCAGCGGGACCCGGCCCGCAGACGGGCACCGGAGCGAGCGGAGGCGGACTTGGCCAGACCGACCAAACAGGAACGACCGCTCAACAGGCAGACAAGCTGGACCTCATCCTCCAGGAGATCCGTGACTCCCGCCAGGCGTTGGAGCACCAACTGGGGACCCTCACTACTAACCTCTCCCTCTTGAAGGCGGACCACGGCAAGTTGGCGGATAAGGTCAAAGACCAGGGGCTTGCATTAGCGGACCTTACGCCCACGGTGGCTGATCACAGTAAATCTATCCAGGACCTCTGGGGTCAAGTGACTACACTGATGGAACGGGTTGAGGACGCGGAGGGACGCAACCGGAGAAATAACATCAGGGTGATTGGCCTGCCGGAGAAATGTGAGGAACCACGGGCAGAGGAGTTCATGGAACACTGGTTTAAAGAACACATGGCGACAGATGGCCTCTCCCCATATTTCTGTGTGGAACGAGCTCACAGGATCCCAACGGGGCAGCCCTGGCCGGGGCGCCCACCTCGCCCCCTCATTGTCCGTATCCTCAATTATCGAGATAGGGACACTCTGCTGAGGAAAGCCCGAGAAAAAGCCAACATCTACTTTGAGAATCAGAGAGTGTCACTATATCCGGACTTCACGAATATGGTGCAAAAACAAAGGGCATCCTATATGGCAGTGAAAAAGAAACTGCGGAGTGCGCAACTGCAATATGCTTTGCTCTTCCCTACTCGCCAGAAAGTCATTCACGGGAGGAAAGCACATTTCTTCGAGAGCCCAACGGACGCTGAAGAATGGCTGGAGGTGATGGGACTGGACGGCAGCCAGGGGGCATCCCAAGAGGCGGAAGCAAGAAAGATGGACAAGGACTCAGGAGGACGCCGCCGCTCCTCGTCAGGATCTGGGAAAAGGAACGCTGAACGTGGACCATCACGGAATCATCAAAGGGACGAACGGCGGGAGGCCATTTCCCTGGCCGGCAACTTCAGGGAGGATCCGGCGAAAATAACTACAGACTCTGAGAACACCACCGGACAATCAGACTCTGATAACAGTGTGCTGCTTTTTCCCACAATTACTCCTAGAACCGCGGATGACCTCATAGACAATTGACCTTCTGAGTGATATCCCGAGTCTACTCCTTCGCAGCAGATAATGTAGAGTATCCTTTACTGTTATGTTTCGATCCCGGATGATAGGCCCTGATTGGGTTCCGAGGGATGCGGGAGGGAGGTGAGTGGACCATGAACCAGATGTTGACTTCTCCCGAATGTATGCCCCACCCTTTGGAATGGACACAGTACTGGGTGCCTCGGGATGGGACTGGAAGCCGTCTGTCACTGACTCAACACCTTTGTCTGTAATCACACTACATTTCCCCTGTAGCATAAAGTGCCTGGCCGGGCCACCGTTGAGCCAGTGGAGACTGGGAATGGTTACAAAATGGACACATGTGTGCTAGGCCGACCCCCCCAAGGCGTAGGCACAACTGTTTGGTTCTTTATGGTTTTGTTGTTAAGGTTGGGCTCGGCTATGTACAATGGCCGCGCCGGGTTTGTTTTTGAAATGTTGCTACTCTCTACATGTGCTCTCTACTGGGTTCAGTTCCCCAGAGTCCTAGACACACGACCACCTCCGGAATTGCTTTTACCGCTCACTGATCATGGCTGAACAACCTGGTGTGTATAAGGTCACTACCTGGAATGTACGAGGGTTGGGGGCGGTACAGAAAAGACACAGGGTCCACTCTTATCTCCTTAGACACAAATCGCCTTTTTACAAGAGACACACCTCATGATCTCCGAAGCTCAGAAGCTGAGGAAGAAATGGAGAGGGACTATACACTCTACGTCCTATTCGGCATTCTCCAGGGGGGCCACTATCTGGGTGCGCCATGGGACGCCATTTACTGCGATAGAGGAGAAAGTAGATGAGCAGGGCAGATATATCCTAGTTAAGGGGAGCCTAGATGGCCAACTGATTGTTCTGGGATGTATCTACGCTCTGAACTACGAACAGGAGCAGTTCCTACAGAAGGTCGGGAGGGCACTATCCCGTGGGCGGGTGTCCCCTGGATACTAGGTGGGGACTGGAATGCAGTGCTAGATTTGGCCCTTGACAGGTCACACCCACCCCTACAGGCTGCCGCCGCCACCAAACTTACTGACAATTTCAGGTCCTGGGTGGTGGGCTGGAGACTGCATGATGTATGGCGGGAGAGACACCCCACACACAAAGAATACTCATTCTACTCCCCCGTACACGACCTGCACACACGGATTGACCGAATCCTATGCTCCCGCACGATAGTCCCACTGATGAGCTCCCCGGAATACTTAGCAAAGACTTTCTCGGACCACAGGCCCCTTAAATGCACTATCTCCTGGGGAAGGGTCCCGACTCCAGTTCCTACATGGCGACTCGACCCCCAACACCTGGAGGATGGCCCGTTCAAAGCAGCTCTATCAGAGGCCCTTGCACAGTACTGGGAGGTAAACTGGGACACTGCCTCTTCCAATTTGGTGGCCTGGGACGCGATGAAAATGGTAGTGCGAGGGGCGGCGATTGGGAAACTGGTGGGTGCTAGGCAAGAGATCCATCAGAAATTGTGTGAGGTGGATGACAGGTTAGCGGAGCTAGAACGGGAGGTGGGGAGGACCCAGGTAAAAAACAGGCCCTGCAGGAACAAAATATTGTACACGCGGAGACGCTTGAGACACTGCGCATCATTGATCATAAGGCCTACTTACACCGACAACACACGGAGGCGGACAGATCTGGGGCGCTGTTGGCCCGCCTGATCCGCGACAAACCGGACATCCCGGTGATTACCCACATCAGAACCCGGGAGGCAGACTTAGTGGACACGCAATCTGACATAAACCGAGCATTTCACGACCACTTACAGGCCCTGTATGCCCGGATTGAGACTGCAGACCTTACACACATGACTGATTTCATGCGAGCCATCCCCTTTCCACAATTGTCAGCAGAGGTACAAAACTCGATGGAGGGCCCCATCATCCCACACGAAATCCGCGCTGCAATCAAACACTTGAACAGGAATAAGACTCCAGGCGTGGTTGGACTCCCTGTCGAGTTCTACTCCACTTACGCCGACATACTAGTACCGGTTCTAGATCGAATTTATAAGGAGGCCTTCGAGAAAGGTCACCTACCGCACTCAACCATGCAGGCCATAGTATTATCTATTCCGAAGCCGGACAGAGACACTCTGGAATTGACGAATTACAGGCCTTTATCTATGCTGGCCACGGAATATAAAATTCTGAGTAAAGCTATTGCCCTACGTATCCAACCCCATCTGTCCCCACTCATACACTGTGATCAGTGTGGTTTCCTCCCGGGGCGCAGTACTTCCCTCAACACAAGACGCCTCCACGCAATTATGACCGCGTCACCACCTGAACTGAGGCGAGCGGGATGCATCGCATTAGACCTAAAACAAGCGTTTGACTCGCTATCTTGGTCCTTTATGTTTGAGGCCTTGGACCGATTTGGGTTTCCGGCTCCGCAGATGCGATGGATCCGACTGCTGTATACCAATCCCACGGCCAGAACTGGACGCTATGTGTCGGATGTGTACGCAGTTCATCGGGGCACCAGGCAGGGCTGCCCCCTGTCCCCATAGTTGTTCGTGTTGGCGTTAGAACCATTAGCCATCACCCTTCGACAACACGCGGAAGCGATGGGAATCCCGGTGGCGGGACGTCGCATCTCCTATCCGTATACGCGGATGACATGCTACTGTACCTCCGAGATCTGACAGCCGACCACACGGTACTATATGACACCTTCCGACGATTTGAGGCGATATTGGGACTAGCCATCAATCCGGACAAATCGGTGGGTTTCTATTTCAGTGAGGAACCTGGCCCGCCCTCCCTGCCGTTTGGCACCTACGAGATTCCGGTAGCCCAATCCAGCTTTAAATATCTGGGAATTCGGATATATAGGTCAACGGAGGCCCAGCTGGATGGTAACATCACCAGGGCCATAGCTGGTCTCCGAGGTAGTGTCGGATTTTGGACCTCACTTCCCTTATCGGTCATGGGCCGCGTAGCGATAGCGAAGATGGTCATGCTACCACGCCTGCTATACTATTTCGTGAACCTACCCCTGTGTATTCCACGCTGTACTTTCGACTCCCTTAAATCTTTACTGATCACCCTGATATGGGGATCGGGCAGAAGGCGGATTAGTTTGCGGAAATTACAACTAGGCACATCTCAAGGGGGTCTAGGCGCCCCTGACTTCCAAGGTTATTTTTACGCAAGCCAACTCCAGTGGTTGTCTTACTGGCTGGCCGGGAGAAACCTCCACGAAATAGGTTGGACTAGGGGTCAGCTTGACTGGGGTGAATTACACGCTCTACTGCTTCCCGGGGGTGGGATTCCGCGGGAGTGCCACCCACTGCTCCGCACCGCCATCTCATGCTGGAAGAAGGCGCTGGCTTACACGTCCGCGGCCTTGCCGTACGCAGATAATATCCCATTGCTGGGTATTCCGACGCCGCAAGGACGCCTTACTAAATACGCTCTTAGAGACTGGACGGCAAACGGGATTGAGGAAGTGGGCAGTTTATTCGGAGACAACCAATTGTTGGACTACCACACCTTCGTGAATGTAACGGGAACCTCGGACAGACAATATTTGCTACATGCCACTGTCTCCCATTATATCAGGACAACATGGGCTCCACAACGCACTCACCCACAACAACACAAACTGGTGCATCTGGTACACTACATGGAGACCGGAGGCCATTTGGTGAGATGGCTATACACCGGGATTAGAACTCACGCTGCACTTTCCCTCGACACGTTGCGGGCGACTTGGTCAGGGGACACAGGGGAGGAGCTGATTGACGCACATGGAGACTGGCCCTAGAACACCCGAAGAGGGTCTCCAGAAATGTGAAATTTAAGTATATTCAGGCCATGATCCTCCACAGGGCGTATCTCACCCCGGTGCGGATCCATAAGATGTTCCCCAGTGCCTCCCACCAGTGCCCGCGCTGTGGGGCGGACGAGGCGGACTTCCTCCATATGCTATGGTCATATGCCCACGGCTGAGAGAGTACTGGACTGAGGTATGCCAAACCCTCCGAGAGATATCCCAGATACAAGTAAAGGAGAGTGCACTGTACTGCCTGGTGGGAGCCCGGTCACGGCCCAAACCACTGAAAACCAAGTTAAGATTTCTAGACTTAGCCCTCCTATTAGCGATCAGGAACATCACTATGCGGTGGAAATCCCCGAGGGGGCCCAAGGTGGAGACATGGCGAGCGGACGTGGGGAAATGGGGTAGAATAGAATGTGTTGTCCTTAGAAAAGAAGAGGAAGGTGGGAGGCGGAAGATCCCCATGGCACTAGACTGGGAGGTCATGCTACTAGAGCTGGAGGGAATGGACCGGCCCTTGTCCCAGGACACATGAGCGCGCGGAGGCCCCGAGAGGACACTGTAATTTGCACAGGGCATTGAGGCGGGAGGGAGGAGGGAGGAGGTCGGAGAAATCCCTGTACGTAATCCGAGTACAGGACGGACGAGTCGGGGAGCGGACTAGGATCCACAGGAGAGAGAGAGCAACAGGGTTAATAGGGTGGAGGAGGGATAGTTGGGGAGCGAGTGGGAGGGTATCAGAATGCGTTGTGCTGAAGGGGAGAAAATTGAAAAACGTGATGTATTGCATATAGGATGTAAAAACTGTATGCAATTGTGACGAGTATACATTCACGAATAAAGAGTTTTTAAAAAAAAACTCTGTATTGTGGATCACTAGATGTAATAAAGAGTCTTTCGTATTTCGCTATTTGTTTTTCTAAACATTTAATACTACCATTAAAAGTCTTATTTTCATGGGCCATAATAGAAATAGTAGCTGCTCTAATTAACGCTTTAAAAGCATCCCATCTGTTAACCATAGAAGTAGAACCTTCAGGATTCAGTTGAAAATAATCATGAATGGCAGATAAAGGTTTAGGTTTGTTATGATCATTTAGAGCTATTACGGTATTCATTCTCCATTTAGACTGTTTAGTAAATGATGAATTTAAATTTAAAATACAAGAAATCATTGCATGATCAGAAACATCAATGTTTGCAATCATAGGTGTTTTTATATAATTAATAAGTTGCCTTGTGAGTAATATATAATCAATTCTAGAGTGGGAATTATGAGGATTTGAAAAGAAAGTAAACTATTTTTCCATATGGAAATGGAGATGCCAAATATCAACTAATTTAGTAGTTTAAAGAAATGATTTAAAAGCCAAATGTACCTTGGGGGGGGATGAAAATTTGAACTAGACAGTGTATCTAATAGGGGATCAGAGATAACATTAAAATCTCCTGCCACAATTAAAGGGGCATTCCCAATTTTTAACACTTCTGTAGTAAGAGTATTCCAAAACGTAGGATCATCCGCAGTAGGACCATAAACATTTAATAAAAATAAAATAGAGTCATAAACTTTAACAATTAGATATCTCCCATCTGTATCAGTAAACTTACTCAGAATCTGGCAATGAGATTTCTTCGCAAAGAGAATAGCGACATCATTTTTCTTGCCAGTAGCAGGAGAAGAAACAATATTATCAAGCCACTTTCTTTTCATATATTCTAAAATGTTATCATCAACATGAGTTTCTTGTATAAAGCAGAAATCGGCTTTAGAACTACCCAAATAATCTAAAATGTTAGTACGTTTAACTGGATGACGTAAACCTTTTACATTCAATGAAAGTACCTTAATATCAGCCATAAAAGAAAAAGAAGAAAAAGAAAGAAAAGAAGAGGATAGGAAACAACAGCAAAAATGATGAGAAATAAGTAGCTCCAAGAAGTATAAAAGGGAGAAGGAGAAAAAAAAAACTTAGAAAAAAGACAAACAAGATACATAAATAAAAACAGTGAAACGCACACACGTTCTACAAGCGTGGCCAGAACCGCTGGAGCCCAAAAATGTATAAATTACTCATAAATCTGTCAGCAAAGTTCAAACTGGAAAGAGTCAGGTAGTAGGGTCATGAGTATCCATTGAATGGTGAACTTGTTGATCAAGAAAGTGTCAATTCTTCCGGTCGTTGAAAGGATTTGGAGAAGTTATCTTTCCATATGCGCATTGAAGATGGATCAAAAAGTCCATATTTGAAACCAAGACTTCTTAACTGTGGACGAAAGGCAGCAAAATCCTTACGTATTGCAACAGTTTCTTTGGCAAAGTCTTGGAGAATAAAAATTGTATTGCCATTTACCATCAGCGAGGGAATTTCTCTTGCAGCTTTTCTTATCAAAACGAGATGATGATGAAGAAGGACTTTAAATATCAATTGCCTAGGTTTAGTATGGTGAGGGTTGCGATGAGAAGGGATTCTATGGGCTTTATCCACTTCAAATTGTTCTGGAAACTTGGTATTTAAAAGACCAGGAATCAAATTTTCCAAATATAAACGACAATTAGAACCCTCAACTTCTTCAGGCAAATTAAAAATGCGAAGGTTGTTCTGTTTATTGCGATTTTCCATATCCAAAAGCTGAGAATGCATAGGAAGTATTTTCGCCACTAATGGTGTAAACGCATCCACTTTAGTTTTATTATTTTGTATTTTGATGGAATTATTAGAAATGTTCATAGACAAACAAGCCATGTCTTTACGCACACTTTTAATTTCTGGCGCAATATTTTCAGTATTAACAAGCAGCGCTTCAATTTCTTCCAAAATTAATGAAAGAGAAGTTTCAGAGGACTCCACTACCTTTGATTTAACTGGAGGAGGCGAACCTTGCTGTCTCTTTTTATTGTTGACTGGATTTTTATTTTCCCTTTTGAGGACAAAAAACCCACAAAAAGGCTGAATTGAAAGTCAAATACGCAATAATAATGCGATGAAGTGAAAAGAGCAATGAAAAATTCTTCAAAAGCACTGGTGCAGCTTTTAGCCACGCTAAACAGGGCTGTGGGCGTGGCTAGGCCCAAGCCAGGCCCCTGAGAAGCACTCCTCCCCCTGGACATACAAAGCAGGCAGTACCTGATTGAGAGGCTGAGAGGAGGAGCCAGGGGGCAAGAAACAGTACTTCCGGCGAGCAGAAAAGCCTCAAAACAAAAGGATGGGAGCCGCTTTACATCTTAAGCGACCTCATTTGCGCTTCAAAGCTGACAGGAAAATCGTCGTTATTAATAAAAACGGGCCGTCGGAGCTCAGACGGCGGCGGCCATGTTGGTTTACGCGCTCGCGCGTCTCCCGTCCCTTCTACTTTTTAACATCCTGAAAATGTTTCAAGTAGCATGCATTGTGAGCTAGTGACACAAATGTGCATTAGATGACAGTTCCACATGCAAGGCCTGCAAGAACACTACTTATTTGAAGAGAGGTGAATGCAGAATACCTTTTTACTGCGAAACAATGGAACTTATCCTGCTTGGAGTCGAAGGTTGTCCTAGGCTGAAGTCTTCTCCAATTTCCACTTTTTATCTGTAGCAAAATAGTCAAAATAAACACCTTCACTTACAACCTGAAGCTGAAAAGACACTGAACGTGCAAATAGGTGCAGTTACTGCAAGTTGTTTTCATAAACTAAATAAAGAATTCCATTCCTGGACCCGGAGGTGAGGAATATGTTCACTTTTGCAACTGTATTTACCATTAGTAACCTTGTGACACCATAAAACTACCGTTCCGATCAACCATAAAGAAGGTGATGAAAAACAACTTTAACCAATCACAGTACTCTAAAATAGTATAACAGTCCTTCTTCATTACATATGGCCATGCTTTCGTTGCTGCTCTGGCAACCATCAGTTAAGGGATCTTGCTGTTTTTTGGTATTGCCTTAGTTTGTAATGGCTAAGTGCTGTTTTCTGACATTTGTATAGTAACCCCCCTTTACTCCGTACAGTCTGGTGCTGTGGGACCACACTTTAGTGATCCTGACGTGGGTGCTGCAGTAATGACAGACTAGTACCATAGAGACGCTCTGGCTTCATCTCGGCGGCAGGCGTGAAATCTAATCTCCTCCTCTGATTCGCAAAATTGTAAGAAGAGCTTGGCCTGCCCCGCTGCACCTGTAGCAAGACGTCCATTGCCTTTTTTTTATTGAGTTTTATGTATCGCAAACTTGAACCGAAGGTATCGGGTATCAGAACGCTTTACATAGCACCATTGTATTACATGAGGACACATTAATTTTTGTTAGGCACGGGGAGATTAAGTGATTTTCCCTGAATCACAGGATGTTAAGCGTAATTGCTGAGACTCGAACCCAGTTCCCCAGATTCGAGGTCGACTGCCCTAGCCGTTAGGCCAACTCCTCTCCCCAAGAGGCGCTTGGGGTGGGGCAGCATTTATACACAATACGTCTGATGTGGTATGGGCATCCCACTGTGGGTCTGTATGTTGATTGGTGTACAGTTTACCACAGGAATAGGGGGGCCTAGCTGTGCACCCCAGATATTCAGAAGGGGTGAGATCTGTCCCAGGCACGGACCTTACTTCTGAGCATGGGGGGAAACGTTTTCTCCCGCAGACCCAAACCGCCACATCAGAACCCCTAGACAGTGATGGAGACCCAGGTGCCTCGAGGCCATGGCGTCTGTTGGGAAACGCAATTCTAATCACTGCATCCACTCCTTCAGGGTATTTCACATCTGTCATGCTGTACTCAGATGAGCTTCTGCACCCCCATTCTCAGAAGAGACCCAGGGAGAGAAAGTTGCTGCTTATGTTGCTGGTAGTCTCTGGAAGCCTATAGAGAAAGTTGTCCAAGCATGCCTAAAGCACCCCTCCTTACACTGAAAAGTAGCTTTGACACCAGAAACCGACACCAGGATGGCCACATTCCTGGGTAAATATGTGGAAGATTCAAGGAAAGACTTCGACCGCTCATGGCTGTCTTGCCAGGATAAGCTGCTAGAGGTTACCAGCCCCCTCACTAAAATACTAGACATGGCAGAAGAAGCCAAGCAATCGGCATCCCTTATCTCCCTTGAGAATCTGTCTGCCTGGACCCAGCTAGCAATCATTTCTTAGGAAACGCTAATTGCCCTCTTTCTACTGAGAGGTGCAGATCGCTTCTCATAAAAGTAGATCCTAAGCTGGGAGATCTGACTTGTCAGAGGCAGTATTATTAGCTAAAGGGGGCTTGTTTGGAGACCCTTTCCTAAAAGAGCTAGGGTAGTTTGTTGTGGTGTTTACATATATAAAACGTTATAAATAAATAAATAAATAAATAAGATTCCTCGATAAGGCACAGGCCTCCATGAAGCACATTTTTGCCTAAAAGGCAATCCCGGGGCAGTCTGCTTGTGGTGGTGGGCACTCGGCTTGGCTCCTCCCAAACCACAGCAAGAGGCCAAGGCTCCCAATAAGGATAATGGCAGGACTAGCTGAAGTTCGGCGGCTTTTTTCCATCCAGAGGTCTTCACCGCCAGCGGGGAGTCAGACAAGGCTCCAGTGGCAACACACGCGGAGCCAACTCAGAGAGTACAAGTGTTCTCCCTTCTTCCCGACATAAAAATGAGCGGGCAGTTAGCACATTTCATCCACAACTCGAGACGGATCACAGCAGATGCGTGTGTACTGCAGACGGTTCAAGGATTCCAAATAGTGTTTTACGGTACCCCTCGACAAAGGCAAAGACGTGGGCCCCTTTCTTTTTCGGAGCAAGAGTTTCTACTCATCTCACAGGAGGTGGGACAATTGCTGAGAAAAGGATGAATAGCTTTATCTGTCATTCATCCCTGTGGTTTCGTCAGCAATCTTTTTTTTGGTAGAAAAGAGAGATGGGGTTCAATGTCCAATAATCAACCTAAAAGAAGTCAAAGAGTGGCTGGTGTATCAACACTTCAAGATGGAGGGTAGCCATCTTCTAGGGGAGTGGAGAAGTGTGGCTCAGTGGTTAGAGGCGGCAGACCCGGAAGCTGAGATCGACCGTGGACCAGGGTTCGATTCCCCGCCTCGGCGGGTCTCGGGCCCATAAATTCCACGGTCTCGACAATTCTGGCTCCGGTGCCTACTCGACTCACCGGGTCACACTCTGCGACTCTGGGCAATAGCTTGCTTAATCTCCACATGGGCCCCTCGCGGCGGGATGCCTGGCTTTCACCTTGTGGACACCCTGCCGGGGTTTCTCACAGGGGAATACCAGGACGGGTTCCCTAAGCAAGCGCGGAGATGCCCCAGGGTAAGTCCTGCGCTATATAAGTTTCATACATTTACATTTACATTTACATCTCCTGAGACCTCACGATCAGATGGGGCAGTGGAATGTGTAAGACACATATCTGACGGTTTCAGTTTTTCCTCCACACCACCAGTTCCTGCACTTTCTATGAGATGGTTAACCCTACGGGCAGTGCTTAATTTGTAAAATAAGAAGTACAGGTGCCCAAATGTTTTCGTAAGAGGCCACCACCCACTTTCCTGGCTCGACCCACATCCTCCATAGGCTCCTCCCACTTCCACTATTCGCTCCATTGATATGTATCACATGAAGTGGCCTAGATAATGACTGAGGGAGCAACTTAGGGTAAAAAGGCTAATAAGTCAAAGGCAAGACAGATTTTTGTGCAGCGCACATCCTGGACTAGTTTTTTGAAGGCGCTCTAAAAGTGAAAATGAACAAAAAGGCTATTTGTTCCGTGAAAAAGTATTTGCCTATGATCACACCATTTGATCAAGCATGAAAGCAAGAATTGACCCCACTTTCACACACTAATTCATCAAACTCACGCAGCGGTAACATAGGAATTAAGGTGCTAGCAGTTTAGTGCAGTACAGCCTGTACAGCACTCCAATACAAAGTGATCCCACGGGAGTCGGTGGTGCACAACGAGCACACAAACAAAGATGGAATTACACTGCACCCAGACATTGTCTGATCTAGGCAGTGAGGCGGGCAAAAGGTACATAGGCACTTTCAGCTTGCTCCTCAATTGCCGCGCAGGCCTTACTGAAAACTTCAGCTTGCGCTTGCACTGGCCCAGCCTGCCATACCGTATCTCAGGTCTTCACAACAGGCTGCTGTGCTGAAATCACTAACATGATGATGCATTGTGATGATCGTGCCTGGACCTCAGTAGACCAGTCTGTGAAAACAGATCAGCAGCCATCCGAAGGACAGGTACATTTATTTTTAAATAATTATCAAGTCCACTGCGAAGGGAGAAAAATGTCATTGCTTCGGCCCTGTCAAATAAGCACTGGTGCTGAGCACCGCAAATCACTAGCACAAATTAAGCACTGCCTACTGGTTTACAACTCTTCCATTCAACCTCTCATTGGCGTCTTGGTTTTTCACCAAGGTTCTACGTCTGCTAATGGAAATTTTCGATCCCAAGGGGTACGTCTGATTGTATACTTGGATGATATTCTTGTAATGGATCAGTGCCCAAAGAGACTATCAGAGCATCTGCACATGGCAGTCCCCTTCCTTGAAGGTCTCTGCTTCATCATCTACTAGAAGAAATCATTCCTTACCCCCCTCACAGAGGACAACGTTTTTTTGGGTTTTGTGCTACACTCCAAGGAGACAACATTTAGCCTTTCCTCGAGCAAAATCACAAAGATAGGACAAAAGGTTTGCAAGACTCTTGCGCCAAACAATCTCCCTGAGACAAACTGCCCGGATTGTCGGTCTGCTATCAATTCAGACCACATTTACGGGCCCACTTCAATACAGGGCCCTATTACGTATAAAATTATATCACCCGTGCAAAGGCCTGACATATTTGGAGCAAGTCCCGCTGACCAACGACACCAAGGAACAAATGAGATGGTGGCTCCCACAAAAGGAAGCATCGAATGGAAGGAAAATATTCGGAGACAGTCCGGATATCGTCAAAGAGAATTGCCCACAGGAGTAAAGTGGGCTGCAGAAGAGGAACTGTTACAAATCAACTTATGGAACGTCTGTGGTGTTTGTCAAAATATATATAGGGGCCTCCTTCGAATATGAATAAAAGGAATAGGACCAAGGGGATAAACCCCAACAAATATTTTAACAAAAGGGGTCCTACCAATATATATATTTCCTCCCAAATGCCCTGAGCTTTACAGAGGTCACACGATGCAGCTCCTACCATCCGGTCGTGTGACCTCTGTAAAGCTCAGGGCATTTGGGAGGAAATGTTAAATACACGGCAGCCTTGGCCGTGGCAGAGGAGCACCATTCCCCACAACTGAAAGGGAAGGCTTGGAAAGGAACTTTTTCTCTCCGTGTAAGCATGCAGCTCCATGGCAAAACGAAGCCTGCAGTTTGGCAACCAAACCTACTCAAGGACTAAAACAAGCGTTTTAACAAACTTCACAGAGACAATGAATTTTTCGACTCACCTCAGAGACTACGTGAACCAGCATGCCATTGTGCAACTCTTGTGTGTAACGCCCAAAGTGGGTGGTGTTCTCAATAAAGCAACAAATAAGAGACAACACTGGTGAGTCAGTCATTTTCACTGTGGAACAGCCCATGAAGAAGAGGCGTTGGCCTCGAAACGCGTCGGGTAATCCTTAAAATGAAATGGGGAATCCTTAAAATGAAATGGATGCAAAAAACTGCAAGCAGCCTCGCTTGTAGACCGGATGGTAGGAGCTGCATCGTGTGACCTCTGTAAAGCTCAGGACATTTGGGAGGAAATATATATATATATATTACCTTCTACAGGGAATCAATCCAACTGAACCAGACAACACTGCATATTTATAAAGGCATGCTACTTTGTCTTGTATTATTTATTTATACATTATTGTTTCAATTTATATTTTTCATATAACCCATTATTAATTTTTTATTACAGAGCGGCGTGGTTCAGCCGCAGGGATCACGAACCGAGCGTTGAGCGCTGCAGTTCCCGGACACAGAGAACCAAAGGAAGGATTGTTACAAGCCGGGAGCAGTGACTGCTGGTAAAAACGAAGTCCGTGAAGCCTCACAACGCGGAAGCCAAGGGAGAAGGTAAGCGTGTGAGTGAAGAGCTTTGAATATAAATGCTAACACGGCAATAACAAATTGGAAACGCATGAGATCGTAATACCAGCTCAGCTTGCAAAACGTGAGCCGCGGGTGGAGTCCGTAACGGCATAACCTTCGACGACGGTGCCTCCGTAGACGATACTTTCTTCGTCGACGATGCGCTCGTCGACGATTCATTCCTCGTCGACGTCTTCGTCGTCGACGTCTTCGTCGTCAACCCTCCCGTCGACGGTGGACTCTTCATCGACGATGTCGTCGTCGACGGGGCAATCTTCGTCGTCGACGAGGTCTTGGACGTCGACGACGGCTTCAGCAGTATTATAGATGGAATAGGCTTACCAGCTGACGATGATGAAGGAGTGGTCGTCGTCGATGAGAAAACCGACGCCGCTGTCGTCGTCGACACAGTCGTCGTCGCTGTGGAGACGGAAACTGGCGCCACAACTCTTTTTTGCGTCGAGGAGGATGTCGCAAGCTTACTGGACGACTGCGTAGGCTTCTTAAATGCCTGAGAGCCCTTTTCAGACACTGAAGATTTTGTCGATCTTGCCTCTGAAGATTTCTTTTGTACCTTCATAGGAGGAGTGTCTGAGGGGCCAGGGGACTCCACCCTTGGCCTCTTCAGGGAGACTTCTGAGGTCATTGAAAAGCTTCCCTCTGAGGAATCCACATTTTCCCTCTTTTTAAGCCTGTCCAGCCAGATGAGCAGGCGACCTTCTCTGTCCCTCAAGGTCTTGTTAGGGAAAGACCTACATATCTTACAGTCTTTAGGTATGTGGTCAGGATAAAGGCAATATAAGCATAGGTCATGCTTGTCTTCCACATGTAGCCTTTTCTTTCCACATGAAGAGCAGGCCCTGAAAAGGGCTTTCTTCTGGGATTCAGACATGCCAGAATTTTGAAGAAATAAATCACTTACTCCAATGATAAGTGGTTTGAAGTAATCCTGTTCGAGATTTTTGGAGAAAGAACTCACTTTTAAAAGTGAACAAGTTGGTTTTGAAGAGATCCTGAGGAGAACTCAGGTTGGAGACTCCCTAGCACAACGTGCGGTAGAAAATCTGAGAGACTGAGGCTCCGGTCAGGAAGGTTCTAGAGGGAGGTGATAGCTGATTGGCTGGCTCTAAGAGTTTGGTCCTTTTTACATAAGGACAAGGATAGGCTACTAAGGTGAGGCCCTTAGGCCTATTTTTCTCTATGTATGTCTATAGGACATTACTTTTCTATGTACCGGAGGCTCCCGTCTCGACGACGGGGAATGATTCAGGCATGTGAATCTATGAAAGACACCCCTAATACTGGATAATGGGCTTTTCCTTTAGTCCAAACTATGCCTGCTTAACCATGGGATACTGGGAAAGGGAGGTAGCGTGGTAAGCTGAAAGTGACGAATTTCTGAATAAGATCATTATGTGGAAAAGATTCATGGATGATCTTTTCATCATATGGGATGGCACGGAAGAGGAGTTTCGAGAGAACTTCGAAATTTTAAACAGTAGCACCCAATTGAAATTCACATTTGAATCAAGCAGAGACCGTGTAGTATTTCTTGATACAGAAATCTACATTAGGGACAATCAGATCCACACCACCCTGCATCGTAAGAGCACTGCCACTAACTCGACTTTGGAAGCAACCAGTTTTCATCAAGAATCCCTAAAAGCAAGTATCCCATTTGGGGAATTCCTCAGAATAAGACAAATCTGTAGTGAGGAAGAAGAGTGGGAAAAACATGGCCAACATACAGCGGAACGATTTAAGAAGAGGAAATATAACAACAAAATAGTTTTGAAAAGTTGGGAAAAAGCTAATCAAAAGTCAAGAGAAGAATGCCTAATGCCAAAACGACAACAACCAAAAAACAACATGATGGAGAAGGAGCCAATACGTTTAATCATGGACTTTTCAGTTGAGAGCAAACAAGTCATGAATATACTGAGAAAAAATTGGAAAATCCTCCCGCTGGACAGCACAGTTAAAGAAGTGGTGGGGAAACACCCAGTGGTAACATATCGTAGGTCAAGGAACCTGAAGGATCATTTAATTCACAGCCATTTCAAACCCAAAAAGAAGGAGGGTGATTGGCTGAAAATAAAAGGGATTTGTGAAATGCCACATGTGCAAGGTGTGCCAGATAGCAAAACAAACTAAAGTGTTCAAATTGAGAAATGAAAAACCTTGGGAGATTAGACAACTAATAACGTGCAAAACACAATATGTTGTATACATAGTAGAATGCCCGTGCCCACTGCAGTACGTGGGCAGCACAATTTGCGAGTTAAAAAACCGGATACTGGAACACGGGAGAGAGACGGTGCATAAAGACCGTACCAATGCTGTCGCGAAGCACATGGAACAACACCATCAAGGGGACTGGAAACAACTCAAATTCTATGGAATAGACACAGTCCCACATATGAAAAGAGGTGGGGACAGAGAAAGGGAACTTTGCCGAAAAGAATCAAGATACATCAAACTAAGGACAATGCACCCGTATGGGCTCAACCAATCGGAAGAACTGTATATACACCTTTGAATAAGAAATGATCTATGAAAGTATAGCACTCCGTGAGTAAACTTCAAGTGAAAGGAAAAAAAAAGATCTCAACAAACTTCAAAAAAACTTAAAAATAAAAGAAATGGTAAAGAAGATGGAAAGAAAGGTTGGTCCAACAAAAAAGAACAAAAAGTGGCAAAATTGAACTTCACAAAAATTTCAAGGAATAAGAGCTAAGAAGAAAAATCAAATAAAATAAAAGCAAAATAGTGAATAAAAAGAAGTGATAAATAGCTCCAGTTCACAAACTAAGCACAAAGAGAAGAATGAGGAATCAGCATAAGAAGAAAAATAACACCTCCCACCAAAGGGAAAATATAAGTTGGAAACAAACAATCCAAATTGAAACTTGAAAGTAGGAAAAATAAAGGGGAAAGTGAATAGTGAAACTGAGAACTGTTGGACAATGCCAAATAAATGGATTTATGTTGTAAATAAGGAATGTTGACCAAAAGATCGAAAAACAATGTTTATAGGCCAAGACCTATTTTCTTTTAATTAAAACTATAACCTCCAGAATGCTTTGAGACAATGTGCACACTAAACAGGAAATGCTACGATGTGGCTTTAAAAGAACTGACTTCCTGTGATCAGGTGATCGTGAGCAAGGGAGAGGTGCTCCCGAAAGGCGTTGATCAGTGTTTGTCTTTTTCTGCAATTATGCTATCTCAAGGCTAAAAATCAAATAAAAATAGCAAAATATCCTTAAATACGAGAGTTCGTCCCGTTTATCTTCCTGTTGAAGCGGCGTGGTTCAGCCGCAGGGATCACGAACCGAGCGTTGCAGTTCCCGGACACAGAGAACCAAAGGAAGGAATATATATATATATATTACCTTCTACAGGGAATCAATCCAACTGAACCAGACAACACTGCATATTTATAAAGGCATGCTACTTTGTCTTGTATTATTTGTTTATACATTATTTTTTCAATTTATATTTTTCATATAACCCATTATTCATTTTTAGGTCTCGGCAACGAGAACTATTGTCGCCGAGTAAGCTCGCAAGGGAGTACAGAGCGGTGCACGAGCCGACCAGGGTCTGTGGACGCGCACACACAAAGGCAGGCAGGCAGGCACACACCAGACACACACAGACAGACACACGCACGCACACACACACACACACACCCTCCCTCTCTGCCCACTACCTCTCTGCCGCCCCCCTCTACCCCCACTCACCGGGCTCTTTCCCTCTGCAGCGGGTCAGTCACGGCAGCAGGCAGGCTCGGTGTCTTCTCCGGCGATCTTCAGCTGATGTGCACGCTCACGCTGCGTCTCCTGCGCGCCCACCACGCTGTTTCGCGCCCGTTGATCCTCAGCTTGTGATTACTACTACTCCTAACCCGGATTCTAAATTACTATTTCTTGGTTCTCTAACTCCACTCTGTTGATTCGTAACAAACGGATATTCAGCACATTTCACAGTCTCGCTTTTGCTTCTCATAAATACAATAAGATTATTTTAAGCAATGTCTACCCTTCTTTTGGTCCTGTGCCTATTATGCTTCGGACTATAGAGTTTTAGAAAGTGTGGTGGAAGATTCCATGATATCAGTGGTGTGCACAGTGCAGAGTGAGTGTGCAGAGTGCAGAGTAGTGAGGGCAGAGTAGTGAGTGCAGAGTAGTGAGTGCAGAGTAGTGAGTGCAGAGTAGTGAGTGCAGAGTAGTTAGTGCAGAGTAGTGAGTGCAGAGTGAGTGCAGAGTGAGTGCAGAGTGTGAGGGCAGAGAGAGTGTGCAGAGAGTGTGCAGTGTAGTGAGTGCAGAGTAGTGAGTGCAGAGTAGTGAGTGCAGAGTAGTGAGTGCAGAGGAGTGAGTGCAGAGGAGTGAGTGCGCAGAGTAGTGAGTGCGCAGAGTAGTGAGTGCGCAGAGTAGTGAGTGCGCAGAGTAGTGAGTGCAGAGTAGTGAGTGCAGAGTAGTGAGTGCAGAGTAGTGAGTGCAGAGTAGTGAGTGCGCAGAGTAGTGAGTGCGCAGAGTAGTGAGTGCGCAGAGTAGTGAGTGCAGAGTAGTGAGTGCAGAGTAGTGAGTAGTGAGTGCAGAGTAGTGAGTGCAGAGTAGTGAGTAGTGAGTGCAGAGTAGTGAGTGCAGAGTAGTGAGTAGTGAGTGCAGAGTAGTGAGTAGTGAGTGCAGAGTAGTGAGTAGTGAGTGCAGAGTAGTGAGTGCAGAGTGCAGAGTAGTGAGTGCAGAGTAGTGAGCAGTGAGTGCAGAGTAGTGAGTGCAGAGTGCAGAGTAGTGAGTAGTGAGTGCAGAGTAGTGAGTAGTGAGTGCAGATTAGTGAGTAGTGAGTGCAGAGTAGTGGATGCAGAGTAGTGAGTGCAGAGTAGTGAGTGCAGAGTAGTGAGTGCAGAGTAGTGAGTGCAGAGTAGTGAGTGCAGAGTAGTGAGTGCAGAGTAGTGAGTGCAGAGTAGTGAGTGCAGAGTAGTGAGTGCAGAGTAGTGAGTAGTGAGTGCAGAGTAGTGAGTAGTGAGTGCAGAGTGCAGAGTAGTGAGTGCAGAGTAGTGAGTGGTGAGTGCAGAGTAGTGAGTGCAGAGTAGTGAGTGGTGAGTGCAGAGTAGTGAGTGCAGAGTAGTGAGTGCAGAGTAGTGAGTGCAGAGTAGTGAGTGCAGAGTAGTGAGTGCAGAGTAGTGAGTGCAGAGTAGTGAGTGCAGAGTAGTGAGTGCGCAGAGTAGTGAGTGCAGAGTAGTGAGTGCAGAGTGCAGAGTAGTGAGTGCAGAGTAGTGAGTGCAGAGTGCAGAGTAGTGAGTGCAGAGTGCAGAGTAGTGAGTGCAGAGTGCAGAGTAGTGAGTGCAGAGTAGTGAGTGCAGAGTAGTGAGTGCAGAGTAGTGAGTGCAGAGTAGTGAGTGCAGAGTAGTGAGTAGTGAGTGCAGAGTAGTGAGTAGTGAGTGCAGAGTAGTGAGTAGTGAGTGCAGAGTAGTGAGTAGTGAGTGCAGAGTAGTGAGTAGTGAGTGCGCAGAGTAGTGAGTGCGCAGAGTAGTGAGTGCGCAGAGTAGTGAGTGCGCAGAGTAGTGAGTGCGCAGAGTAGTGAGTGCGCAGAGTAGTGAGTGCAGAGTAGTGAGTGCAGAGTAGTGAGTGCAGAGTAGTGAGTGCAGAGTAGTGAGTGCAGAGTAGTGAGTGCAGAGTAGTGAGTAGTGAGTGCGCAGAGTAGTGAGTGCGTAGAGTAGTGAGTGCGCAGAGTAGTGAGTGCGCAGAGTAGTGAGTGCGCAGAGTAGTGAGTGCGCAGAGTAGTGAGTGCGCAGAGTAGTGAGTGCAGAGTAGTGAGTGCAGAGTAGTGAGTAGTGAGTAGTGAGTGCAGAGTGCAGAGTAGTGAGTGCAGAGTGCAGAGTAGTGAGTGCAGAGTGCAGAGTAGTGAGTGCAGAGTGCAGAGTAGTGAGTGCAGAGTGCAGAGTAGTGAGTGCAGAGTAGTGAGTGCAGAGTAGTGAGTGCAGAGTGCAGAGTAGTGAGTGCAGAGTGCAGAGTAGTGAGTGCAGAGTGCAGAGTAGTGAGTGCAGAGTGCAGAGTAGTGAGTGCAGAGTGCAGAGTAGTGAGTGCAGAGTAGTGAGTGCAGAGTAGTGAGTGCAGAGTAGTGAGTGCAGAGTGCAGAGTAGTGAGTGCAGAGTAGTGAGTGCAGAGTAGTGAGTGCAGAGTAGTGAGTGCAGAGTAGTGAGTGCAGAGTAGTGAGTGCAGAGTAGTGAGTGCAGAGTAGTGAGTGCAGTGCAGGTGAGTGCAGTGCAGGTGAGTGCAGTGCGTGCAGTGCAGGTGAGTGCAGTGGAGTGCAGTGCAGGTGAGTGCAGTGCAGGTGAGTGCAGTGCAGGTGAGTGCAGGTGAGTGCAGTGGAGTGCAGGTGAGTGCAGTGCAGGTGAGTGCAGTGCAGGTGAGTGCAGTGCAGGTGAGTGCAGTGCAGGTGAGTGCAGTGCAGTGCAGGTGAGTGCAGTGCAGGTGAGTGCAGTGCAGGTGTGTGCAGTGCAGGTGAGTGCAGTGCAGGTGAGTGCAGTGCAGGTGAGTGCAGTGCAGTGCAGGTGAGTGCAGTGCAGTGCAGGTGAGTGCAGTGCAGGCGAGTGCAGGTGAGTGCAGGTGAGTGCAGGTGAGTGCAGGTGAGTGCAGGTGAGTGCAGTGCAGGCGAGTGCAGGTGAGTGCAGGTGAGTGCAGTGCAGGTGAGTGCAGTGCAGGTGAGTGCAGTGCAGGTGAGTGCAGTGCAGGTGAGTGCAGTGCAGGTGAGTGCAGTGCAGGTGAGTGCAGTGCAGTGCAGGTGAGTGCAGTGCAGTGCAGGTGAGTGCAGTGCAGTGCAGGTGAGTGCAGTGCAGTGCAGGTGAGTGCAGTGCAGTGCAGGTGAGTGCAGTGCAGTGCAGGTGAGTGCAGTGCAGGTGAGTGCAGTGCAGGTGAGTGCAGTGCAGTGCAGGTGAGTGCAGTGCAGGTGAGTGCAGTGCAGTGCAGGTGAATGCAGTGCAGGTGAGTGCAGTGCAGGTGAGTGCAGTGCAGGTGTGTGCAGTGCAGGTGAGTGCAGTGCAGGTGAGTGCAGTGCAGTGCAGGTGAGTGCAGTGCAGGTGAGTGCAGTGTATTGCAGTGCAGTGCAGGTGAGTGCAGTGCAGGTGAGTGCAGGTGAGTGCAGTGCAGTGCAGGTGAGTGCAGTGCAGTGCAGGTGAGTGCAGGTGAGTGCAGTGCGTGCAGTGCAGGTGAGTGCAGTGCAGTGCAGGTGAGTGCAGTGCAGGTGAGTGCAGTGCGGGTGAGTGCAGTGCGGGTGAGTGCAGTGCGGGTGAGTGCAGTGCAGTGCAGGTGAGTGCAGTGCAGGTGAGTGCAGTGCAGGTGAGTGCAGTGCAGTGCAGGCGAGTGCAGTGCAGGTGAGTGCAGTGCAGGTGAGTGCAGTGCAGTGCAGGTGAGTGCAGTGCAGTGCAGGCGAGTGCAGTGCAGGTGAGTGCAGTGCAGTGCAGGTGAGTGCAGTGCAGTGCAGGTGAGTGCAGTGCATGTGAGTGCAGTGCAGGTGAGTGCAGTGCAGGTGAGTGCAGTGCAGGTGAGTGCAGTGCAGTGCATGTGAGTGCAGTGCAGGTGAGTGCAGTGCAGTGCAGGTGAGTGCAGTGCAGGTGAGTGCAGTGCAGTGCAGGTGAGTGCAGTGCAGGTGAGTGCAGTGCAGGTGAGTGCAGTGCAGGTGAGTGCAGTGCAGGTGAGTGCAGTGCAGGTGAGTGCAGTGCAGGTGAGTGCAGGTGAGTGCAGGTGAGTGCAGTGAAGGTGAGTGCAGTGCAGTGCAGGTGAGTGCAGTGCAGTGCAGGTGAGTGCAGTGCAGGTGAGTGCAGTGCAGTGCAGGTGAGTGCAGTGCAGTGCAGGTGAGTGCAGTGCAGGTGAGTGCAGTGCAGTGCAGGTGAGTGCAGTCCAGTGCAGGTGAGTGCAGTGCAGTGCAGTGCAGGTGAGTGCAGTGCATGTGAGTGCAGTGCAGTGCAGGTGAGTGCAGTGCAGGTGAGTGCAGTGCAGGTGAGTGCAGTGCAGTGCATGTGAGTGCAGTGCAGTGCAGGTGAGTGCAGTGCAGTGCAGGTGAGTGCAGTGCAGTGCAGGTGAGTGCAGTGCAGTGCAGGTGAGTGCAGTGCAGGTGAGTGCAGTGCAGGTGAGTGCAGTGCAGTGCAGGTGAGTGCAATACAGTGCAGGTGAGTGCAGTGCAGGTGACTGCAGGTGAGTACAGTGCAGTGCAGGTGAGTGCAGTGCAGGTGAGTGAAGGTGAGTGCAGTGCAGTGCAGGTGAGTGCAGTGCAGTGCAGGTGAGTGCAGTGCAGTGCAGGTGAGTGCAGTGCAGGTGAGTGCAGTGCAGGTGAGTGCAGTGCAGGTGAGTGCAGTTGAGTCCAGTGCAGTGCAGGTGAGTGCAGTTGAGTGCAGTGCAGTGCAGGTGAGTGCAGTTGAGTGCAGTGCAGGTGAGTGCAGGTGAGTGCAGTGCAGTGCTGGTGAGTGCAGTTGAGTGCAGTGCAGGTGAGTGCAGTTGAGTGCAGAGTGGTGTGTATTGACAATGTAAATGACAATGCCATTTATTTATGATTTAAAGAAAAAAGAAAAAAAATGTCATGAGCAATGCCAATAGCTCTACCTTTAATGATGCCGAGACCATTGCATTGTAAATGCTTGTTTATTACAAAGCAAATGTATATACCTTCCTTCATTGTATAATTGTATACATTGAACTGTATTTTTTTTTAACATTTCACAAATACATAAATAGATTTTAACATGCTCAAACTACACAACACCACCCCTTCACTTCACCTCCTATGTCACACACTCCACTAACCGCCAAATCACACTACAAAACACTCATTCATCATTTACCAATCCGGAGAGAGATAACATTCTAAAATACACCATCAGGGTCTCTATAGTTCTCTCTTTATGGTGTAATGGCACCAGACTGGACACAGAAATAGTAGACACACGATTCGGTGAGAAGTGATATTTTTGACCACCTTCTTCAGAACTAAGTAGAGATTGTATACTTTCACACGATACAACAGGATGAAACAGGATATAATCTATATTTCATCAAGGGTGATAACCTATCACTTGTATCAACTGCAGAGGCCATTATTTATTTATTCCATGGATCTTCCATAGGAGCCGGTCCATAGAGCTTAATGCTGCTGTAAGAGGAATCCTTCACTATGGAATCTCACTACGGTATTACACCCGCTCGCAGTAGCTGTTCTTTATCGGTATTCAGTTCACATATGCAACTTGTGTGTGTTCCACTGCAAGAAACACCCCTCTTCACTTTGTTTGAGGTTCTCCACCTACAAAGACACGTATTTATAGCCAATCGTTATTGCTAATGGGCACATCAGATTTAAGGTTGCATCAACTCTCCTTCTCCTGACCGTTTTCTATCTCCTCTCTCGTACAATATTCGAAGCTATTGCAAATACACTTATGGAACTTCTGACAGGTTTGTTCACAGTTCAATGGTGGATCAGTGCTACATCCTTCTGAAGATGGACGTCCCTGAAGTGAGGTATACAAGTCATCTGGGGGAACACAATCAAAGGTCCTGTTGGATTGTGTCAAGAGTTTGACACTTCTGTTTGGACAACAAAATTTCAGTGAAGGCGAGCATCTTCTGGGCAGTGTCAACAGGGTGGCAGATTGTCACTCGCAACAGCTACAGGATATGAAAAGTCATGGAAGTTACAGTCAATGGAAGCTACACCTGGAGATATTCAAGGAAATAGAAAACAGAGGCGGTCTGTTCAGAGCAGACCTGTGAGCATCGAGGCTGGACCATTGGTGAACAGATTCTTCAGTTAGAGGGCAGATCTACAAGCAGTGGTGAGAGACGCTTTTATCCAAGACTGTAATCGAGAGAAAGGCTACACATTTCTCCCATTTGCCATAGTAAAAAGATTGTCAGCACAAGTGAGGCAGATGGTGATGTGGTGGCCATCACTCCAATATGGAGGTCCCCAGTTTGGTATCCAGTTCTGATGGAACTTTCATTCTGAGATCTTCTCCTGGACCCTCAGGGGAACCCGCATCACCTGGTTGTGAGCGAGCAACTATATCTCATGGCTTGGAGAATTACCTGAAGCGATGGAAGGCCTGGAGAACTTTTACGCGCTGAACAAGTCTTGTACAAGGCCTGGGCAGATGGAGCAGTAAAACCATGCAGGTCTGCTTGGTTGAGAAAATTGGGTAGGTGTCTGCAGAGGGATGTGGATCCTGTGGCATTGAACGTTGTGCAGATACTGACTTTTTTGTCCTCATTGGCGTTGGAAGTCATGACTTATGGATCAGTGAACACATTTTGGTTGGGCATGTCAGCGTGACATGTTTCAATAGACGGGTGCCCAGTGAGAATACCCTTTGGTGAGGGAACTGATGAGCGGAATTTGCCTGTCCATTCGGCCAGACCCTAGATATTCCTCCCTGTGGGATGTGAATAAAGTCCTTAATGTATTCCTTTACTGGAGCAGTAATAAATATCTTTCCCAAATGGAGCTTTCAAGTAAGCTATCCAGGTTACTGTGTTTGATTTCATACAAGAGAGTCTAAATTTTAAGGGCCATAGATGTTACAGGTAGAGAATTTACCCAGAAGTGGTTACCTTTCATGTATCTTGAAAGACGAAGTGTAATTCCAGAGTACTTTCTTATCCTGCATTTAATGATCACCCAGTATAGTGTTGAGATGTGTTAAAAAAAGGATCTGACAGCTAAGTGCCCCTCTAGGTGAGCAACAACTTTTGATCTCCATTTATAAACCCTATAAGACTGTCTTAACTCCTAATATAGCAAGATGGGTCAGGTGAACACTGATCACTAATCAAACTTTGCTCTGATGCTCATGATCACTTCCAAGCCATAATACTACAAGCAGGCTCTAAAACTATTTGGAAGAGGTCACATGAGGCAAATGTACAGTGTAATAAGTCAATAAAACAAGGTATATTACCCATGGAAGCCTACCTTATTCTATCTTTATTATTTTATTTCGGCCAGAAACATGACTATAAAAGTACAATAAATCTTGGAAGACAGTGAGTTATAAAGTAGCTAATTAAACATTTATATAAACAAACTCTAAAAACTTTTTTTTTCTTAAATTACAATTTACAGTTGCAACATCGGGCACACATTCATAAAAGCCAGACCTCAATAAAGTGATGTGCAGCAATCATGTAAGCAGAACATGTGGAAAACGACTACTCAAGGAAATCCAGCATCTTTAACGATACGAGGTTATAAAGTGACTTCAGCATTCATGTAAGCAGAGCAAAAAGAAAAAGAGGGAGAGAAACGACAGAGAGAGAGGCTTCAGTACAACAGGTGCAACTTTGCAAGGCTAGATCTTAAATTCCATGCCCAATTTAAAAACCTTGATAGAGTAAAAACCATCAACTCTCCTATGTCATGTTTTAGTAGTTGTAAGGCCTGGCACTCCGAGACCATCAAAGTGGAACTTGTTATATATATAGGACAAACTAATACAAAAATGTCTTCTGTTTCTTGAGTGTTCTGGCAAAAAAGGGCATCCCAATTGTATCTCCACTCTTGTCCCATTTAACTAGAAACATATTGAGGGGCAGCTTGCCAATTCTAAAACGGATATATAAGGTCTTCGCCTTGTAAGGGCTGATTCTATCAAGGAATGTTTCAAATTTGGGACTGTAGTTGTGAGATAAACATTTATCAATCAAACCATCAGGCCTCACTTCAAGCATACTTCCAAAAGAATATGATCTCAATAAATGCCTTTAACCCAGTTGGCTGTGCTTCTCGCCATTTTGCTTGACTAGTTCCATAATTCATTTATCTTTAACATCAAACACAGGGCTTTGACAGCCTTCTGCCACAGTATAGAACAACATTTATCTAAAGCAATTTGATCATAAAGTACGGCTCCAAAGAGAACCAAATGGGAAGTTGTCCAGATTTTGACCCATTTGTTCAAAACTCTGAGATCTATTCTTTTTAAGGTCATGTCCCATTTTACAGGGATTAAAAGTGAGCTGTTCGGAAAATTCATGAGGCATCTCAGAAATGTACTTTCCAAGCGATGCAACTGAGTAACATCCGCATAGTGCCATATTTCTGCCCCAGCCCGGCTCCTCCAAGGGTCACTGCTCTATATACTTCCAGGGCATGGGAGACAGCTCTACTTGATGCAGACTTGAATTTTTTCAGAATGGCCGCTATTCTACGTTAGAGAGTGATTTTGCATTTATCAATCTGAAGGTCCTAGGGGAGATTCCCAGTGAGCCTCACTCTTAGATAGTCATAGCTCTTTACTTTCTCCATAAGGGCCCCATCCACAGCCATTTTCTTCCTGAATGAAGGTTGAGAGCCATGAACTCGGATTTCCCTGCTTTGATTTCTAGACCCCTATTTGTACCTTGCAAATTGATCTAGCAATTCCTGTAACCCGATGGGTTGGGGGTGATAATATCAGAGTATTGTCCGCAAACAGCAGCACCGGAGTGCTGATGTTTGCTGACTTTGGAGCATCATGCTGGCAGCTATTCAACCACTCTGTTTATGTTCAGACTAAACAGCGTGGGGCCAGGGCACACCCGTGAATATATGATCACATCCCGCATTCTTTTTCTCCGCGGGGAATCACAACGCGGTCGTTATCACAACGTGGTCGTTATCACAACCGCGTTGTGATTCCGCATACCATTACTCCGCAAGTGGTAACAACGACTTGCGGAGGGGGGGTGCTGGATTTTGGAATAGTATAATTTACTATTCCAACTCCAGTCTGTGCGGACACTAGGGAAGGTGTTGGATTTTAAATCCAACACCTCCCCCCCCCCTCCGCAAGTCATTGTTCCGACTTGCGGAGTAATGGTATGCTGAATCACAACGCCGTTGTGATAACGACTGCGTTGTGATTCCCCGCGGAAATAAAGTTTCATTGTAAACGTCGTTTACCCACACCCGTGTCTCATTCTCCCTTCTTATGTCAACCCTGTTGGTCAGCTCATCTTGGGAATTCCATCTCACTTGTGCTTACGTGTCAGAGTGTAATTTATTTGAAATATGCAAATGATCTTCCGGTATACCACACTGCCTGAGTACCTTCCACAATAAATTTCTAGGTATTAGATCAAAAGCAGCCCTCATATCCATGAAGGCTACATACAGATTATCTTTTTTAGGGAAATATGCTTTCAGCATATGGTTGTGAAATGAAACATCTCATCAATAGTACTTGTTTTCTCCCGGAAGCTGGCTTGGAAATACAACAGGTCTTGATGCTCACTCATCCACTCCTGTAACTGGGCAATAACTTGCCTGCTAAATATTTTCTGGGCGTTATCAATAAGGCTGATGGGCCTATTGTTTGTCGGGTGTCTTTTGCCCCCTTTTTTACGAAGTGGGACAATGATAGCCTCCTGCCATGAGTTTGGGATTTCCTCCCTTGCCAGCTATGCATTGCTAAGTGTGTTTAAATACGGAATCCATATTGCAGGCTCTGATTGGAAAAAGTCCCCAAGGACACTGACTTGGTCTGGTGCCTTCTCTCTTCTCATATGTTTGACAGCTAACTCAGTTACCTTGAGGGTAAAAACGATTGAGAAAGATTACGGCCCGGTTGATGGTGTACAAAGCAGGAATAAACTTTGCTTGTGACCTGAAGAAATTACAGAACTAGAATTATCTCGATCATGTAAGGTAGAAAAATGAGCAACACATTGTTTCACTGGGACATAGGAATCAGGCTGTAATGGCCTCAACCTACTTCCTTCCTGCTGCAACAATTCTCCAGAAAACTCCGATTTTCTTTCTTTGTGGCTCATCAGTTAATTTCACCCATTGAACCTCTGCCCAATTGTCCTTCTTGGAATAATTAAAAAAACTAATTAAAATGCAATAGATAAATAAAGTTTTTGCCCAAGGCTATTCTCTCATTTATCCGGCAGGCGTAGAGGCAACCAAACTTCATTGTCACTAGCTTGTTACTGTTTCTTAGTGCTGCGACTCATATGGGTGACATTACTTGACTATGCTCATTATTTCATACCGCTGAGGTGTCAATTCATATTGATATCTATACCGGAAATATTTACACTAATGTTCCACTGGGAGAGTCTGAACCACAATTGATTGACCACGCAGTATTCACACAATAATACATCTTATTGTGATAAACGGAACTGCTAATCACTTCTCCCTCATTTATCCCAATCTATTTCCTGTACATGTGATTCTGTACAAACAATTGGACTTTCACATTACAATTTACAAGAGGTATCAAGGATGACTACCACAAATTCACAATGCTTAAAAATATAACACTGACATCCGAGTATAAAGCAAATTGTGGGACTTTCTGTTGATTCGGCTGCTACCCGCAGTTTTGACGTGTTATACTGATACAGTTTGATTCCTCTGTATTTAAAGTGCAAATGCAAAGTAGTGCCTCAAGGATTCATTATATATATATATAATTTCTTTTGAACTTGATGATACAGTTATGTGTGTATATATACATGTATATACTATCAATACCTTTAAAGTTATACACGTGAATTTTGGATTCATCCAGTTATACGATAATGTGCTGACTCAATTGTACTAGCTTCAGTGGTAGTATTTCTTCACTGTTTTTTCATCACATGATGCATTACGTCATTGTGAGGGGGGTGTTTCTTTTACACTGCATAAAAAAAGCATTCTGTCTGTTGTTCATGTTGCAGAGAATGATTGAAAAATATAAAACAGCAACCACAGGGTTAAATGAAAAAGACGAAATCTGGTCCTTACTGTAATGATGAAATGAATTTGAAGTGTAATACACTGTAGTTCTGTTCCTTGATGTAACATGCAATGATACTACCAAAGAATAAAATAATGAAAACATTATTTAGATTGTGAGGAGCGACTGACCGCAAAAGATTGTAAATATGAAATTATTTGTGACATTAGAATCACTAATATTAAGGGCGCAACATTACTAATAATAAGATCTATTTTTTAAAAAATATTGTCCAAATATAGTCGTTTGACTGTATTAATTTGGTCAGCTAGTGAGTTTATATAACATATAGCTCGATTTTTATGTCAGTTTAGAGCACCTTATTGAGGGTGGGCATCGGGCAATGTCTCTCGCATAGAGAATTAAAATAGTCCCTTTTTTGTGGCAACTCTAGCAGCCAGGAAGTATAGCAGTCCTTTCTCCCTTTTTTACTTCGAACCCGGAAGAGGTAGTCTCATGTTTATGTCGTCTACATATAGAGACGAGTAAGCCACAACAGAGTTAGCAGAGCGACTTTGCATTTAGGAGAAAGAGACAAGTAAAAACGTAAGTGCCGTTTTAAACTCTTAAATATGGGCTAGCGCGGCATAGATAATTCGTGAGGCTTACAAGCGCGGGGTATGTTGTATTTTACAGACCCCGGGAAGAGAGCGTCAGACACGGCCGAGCTCCGGTAAATGAACGCGAGCAAACAAAATGAAGAGGCGTTCCAATTGACAGCTGAGTAAGTGGGTGCCTCGTCGAGTTCGAGCGCGCGCCTTAGGAACACCGGCACTGTGATATAGTGTACTAACAGGGTTTCTCAATGCCCTCCTCTTCCAGATGCTGTAGAAAAGCTTATAGGGAGATATATTTCACCCAAGCACCGGCAGTGCACGTAGTATTTCTATTACCTGGATATTAGCCGAGCCCAGTGGGAAAAGAGAGATACAACTCGAAAACTACCTCCAGCCCCTGATGTCTCTATAACCCGGTAAAATTTAAAATTTAAAACTTAAAAGGTTAATACCCTGGCAATAATTTAAACTAAGATTGCACCATGTAAAATACAACTTTGTTTAAATATAACAAGATGTAATAACTCAGGAAACTATTGGAATGCAGTATATGAGGAATCTAGTCATCAGAAACATGCCCTCGTCTTTTTAATCAATCAATTAAGTGTCACAATGGTCAGTTTGCTCACAGAAGTAATATCGAGAAAAATGATGCTCAATCTAATGTTGATATGTATATATGTAGATAGGTAACTATGTTATTAGTCTATAGGATCTATAGGTGATGTCTGTCCCAATTTTTATTTTTATTTTTATTTTCATAGATGGATTTTGAATAGCCCTAGTCCTGAAGAGGCCAGAATTGGTTGGCTGAAACGCGTCGACTGTAAAGAGACAACAGATATATATAAAACACTTTTGATTAATTTAAATAATTTGTTGAGGAACCAAAAAATCATTTGGTTGAAATAAGTTTTACCTATTTGTTTTCCTCACATTATTCTGTTTGATCTCGATAGGAATGTCCGGTCTACTCTTTCATTGTGACATCCTAGTTTGGAAATGAAGGGCTTCTTTTGTATATATGTAAAAATTATTTGTATATACAAATGTGTTTGAATTGAAAACAAATTTTTTTTTTTTTTAAATCTCTTTACTTTGATAAAATAGAAAATAAAAAAATCAATCAGTAATAGTCCAAGGCGTATTGTGGTTCATGACGAGACAGGAGATTGTAAAAGGTATACATACATTAAGTGTGGCCATAGTGATATAAACACTTAATAAGGAATATTTGATTATTATTCCTTATTTCAATTGAAAATTTATACCGAGAACCAAGGTACCATTTTCATATTTATTTAGTCTTCTCTACCCAGGTACCGGCTGGTTTAATGGGTTTCCCCTGTTATTCATAGAGTATTTTATGACACTTAGTTAAGTGTGAGGGTTTTTGAGTGGTCCCTGAGAGGACTGTCTTAGACGACATTTATTGAGTCTTTAAGGTTAATTTACTTGCTATCTCCTGCTCAGACTGACCTGCACGTCTATATGATAAAATTGGTTTGTATACTATATATGTTGAATTTATGTTGTATATAAGGGAGACAGACATTCATTTATTTTTAAGTGGAATAATGCATACTACAAACTTTAAGTGAATTATTGCATGAAATGTCGGAGCCGATAACAGTGAGTTACAGTCAAAATGAAATAGATGCTATCTTACTAAAGACCCCATCATTATTTAGTGGGGATCAGCCTGTGACATCAGTCACCGGGTTGGATAAAATTGAAAAACTAAAGCAGTTAAAAAAGAAAAATATAAGAACACAGCTACATGCGAAAGTACTATCTGAACACCTGACGAGTAAAACAATCCCTGTAGGACTACAGGTAAAAAACGTTCCTGTTATTTTTATTGGGGACAAAACATATTTGAACAGGTTTGGGGGAGTAGGCACTAAATGTTCCATTGATTGGATGGTACTATCAGTGGAAACAGCTCTGAGATTAAATGAAGAAGAGTTGAAGGAAATTGAAAATTTAGAGAACGAGATAATAGGAGATACTACTATTAAAGACTCCAAACAGTTGTTGGAAGCTGTAGAGAAAACTATTGTTGAATTTACAACATATAACACAAATTTAAAAATTACTAAAGTAGGCAAGGATATAAAGAACTTCAAATTAGACGAGGTATATCCATATTTAAAAGAAGATTTCTTTGTTAACAATAATCCAAGCGCGCTTAACTTACAATACAGAGGTAGATCGAGGAATAAATTTATCACCTTTTCTGAAAGCTCATCGGATTCAGAGCAAGGGGCATACAGTGGCCTTTACCCGTACGCCCCGTACGGCCAATACCCAATACCCTATCCTCCTTTTTTAGGCAGAGGCAGGTTCCGACCAAGGGGAGGGGGTGGCAGATGGAGAGGGTACAACCAACAAATGAGGGTGTCTCAGCCACAAGGGATGTACCCACAACAAGAACAATATCAGAACCAAGAGGCAGAAACCTTCAGGACAAGGAAGAAAACCTACAGACGTTAAGCTTGATAAATATGAACAAAGAAAAAAACCTAATGCCTATTTACAATTTATCAGAGTATACCCCGACTGAGATAGAGATAGCAATTTTAAGCAAGGGACTATCGTTTGTACCTACAAACCTACAAAACCCAATAGAAACAAAGAAAGAAATTTTGACTTTCCTTAGAAAAATTAGACTTAAAGCCTTTTTTCTAGAAAGAGAAGCCAAAGAAACAACAAATATCAGTGGCTTGAAAAATAAATCAAAATTTCTACCAGAAAGTGTGTTACTTCCGCCAGATATCTTAGCATTTGAGGATGTAGTCTTACGTGAACTTGATGAATTGCAGTCTAAAAAAACCTTTTATAATGCCAATTGCAGCAAAATGGAGAAACTAGCACTAAAAAATCTATCAGAAAACGCGACTTTAATTATAAAGCCCGCGGATAAAGGAGGTGGAATTGTGTTGTGGGATGTGACTAAATATGACCAAGAAGTAAATAGACAGTTGTCTAATCAGACACATTACAGAAAATTGGAGACCAACCCTTCGGTAGGACTAAAAGAAAAAATCTATGATATCACGAAAGAGGGCCTAGACCAGGGTTGGCTGTGTAAAAAAGAATTTGATTTTCTAAACAGAGAAGATAACAAAACACCAAACATTTATGTACTGCCTAAGGTGCATAAGTCAACAGTAGACCCCCCGGGAAGACCTATTGTGTCGGCGTGTGGGTCTTTATTAGAACCCTTGGCCAAATATACAGATTTTTTTCTGGTTCCAATTGTCAAACAAACCAAATCATACATAAGAGACACTATGGATTTTATATCTAAGATCGAAAAACTACCGTTCAACGAAGAAACCCAATTGTTAGTGTCTTTAGACATAGAATCGTTATACACGAATATACCGCAAGATGAAGCTATAGCGGTAATGGCTAGTGTATTAAATGCTAGAGAGAGACCACATCAAGTCCCTACAGAATTCATAGTATCTTTGGCCACCATCTGTCTAAAAAACAATTTTTTTAATTTCAAAGGTCAATTATATTTACAAACGTCAGGAGTGGCTATGGGTTGTAGCTTTTCACCGGAAATAGCAAACCTTGTGATGGCCGAATTTGAAAATAAATTAATCTATAGTGACACTAATCCTTTCAAAAATTGCATAAAAATATGGTGTCGCTTTATAGATGATATTTTTCTTATTTGGGAGGGAAATATCACCAAACTACAGGATTTTTATAATTGGCTTAATTCCCGCACAGCTGAATTTAACTTCACTATGGCGTACGATCAAAAGAAATTGAACTTTCTAGATGTTTATGTACAGGCTGACGATGGAGAACTTGAAGTCAGCTTGTTCACTAAACCGACAGATCGTAATACATTATTACACTTCGCCAGCTGCCATCCCAGAACTTTAAAAGAGAACTTGCCCTATGGCCAATTTTTAAGAATCAAAAGAAACTCCAGCAAGAAAGAGGATTATTTTGCAAGTGCAGAACTCCTGAAAGAAAAATTGGTTAACAGAGGTTATCCAAGGAGGTTAGTAAAAAATGCTCTTAAAAGAGCGTGGTTTACGCCAAGAGAAAATTTATTAACTCCAAAAATAACAGAAAAAGAGTCACCTTTAACATGCGTCTTGACATTTGACCCAAAAGTTCATAAAATCAAAAAGATTATCCAGAAACACTGGAAAATCATAGAACATCTAGGAATCGAAAAACCACTATTCGCCTTTAAAAAGGGCAAAAATATAAGACAAATGCTTGTGAGAGCAGAGAGAAAAGAAGACAAAAAAATAACGGATCTAAGAGGAATGTTGAGATTACCCCCTATAATTGGCCATTACAGGTGTTTAAATTGTGTGGCCTGCACTTTGACATCTGACTCAAAAGAAATTGAAATTAATGGAGCTATGCACCAACAAAGAAGTTTTTCTAACTGCAATACAAGAAACACAATTTATTGTGTTACTTGCCCCTGCAAAAAGTCTTATATTGGGCAAACCACCCAGTTGGTCAAAAAACGCATCCTGCAACACAAGTCACGCATCAAATGTAAAACTTCAGGGGCTCCTTTAGTACAACATTTCGAAACTCATCAACACTCAGAGGAAGACATAACCTGGTCAGTACTTTGTGTACTAGATAAAATTAGACCAGAAGAGATTGAATCCAAACTGAATAGATTAGAAGCGAGAATGATTGAAAAATATAAAACAGCAACCACAGGGTTAAATGAAAAAGACGAAATCTGGTCCTTACTGTAATGATGAAATGAATTTGAAGTGTAATACACTGTAGTTCTGTTCCTTGATGTAACATGCAATGATACTACCAAAGAATAAAATAATGAAAACATTATTTAGATTGTGAGGAGCGACTGACCGCAAAAGATTGTAAATATGAAATTATTTGTGACATTAGAATCACTAATATTAAGGGCGCAACATTACTAATAATAAGATCTATTTTTTAAAAAATATTGTCCAAATATAGTCGTTTGACTGTATTAATTTGGTCAGCTAGTGAGTTTATATAACATATAGCTCGATTTTTATGTCAGTTTAGAGCACCTTATTGAGGGTGGGCATCGGGCAATGTCTCTCGCATAGAGAATTAAAATAGTCCCTTTTTTGTGGCAACTCTAGCAGCCAGGAAGTATAGCAGTCCTTTCTCCCTTTTTTACTTCGAACCCGGAAGAGGTAGTCTCATGTTTATGTCGTCTACATATAGAGACGAGTAAGCCACAACAGAGTTAGCAGAGCGACTTTGCATTTAGGAGAAAGAGACAAGTAAAAACGTAAGTGCCGTTTTAAACTCTTAAATATGGGCTAGCGCGGCATAGATAATTCGTGAGGCTTACAAGCGCGGGGTATGTTGTATTTTACAGACCCCGGGAAGAGAGCGTCAGACACGGCCGAGCTCCGGTAAATGAACGCGAGCAAACAAAATGAAGAGGCGTTCCAATTGACAGCTGAGTAAGTGGGTGCCTCGTCGAGTTCGAGCGCGCGCCTTAGGAACACCGGCACTGTGATATAGTGTACTAACAGGGTTTCTCAATGCCCTCCTCTTCCAGATGCTGTAGAAAAGCTTATAGGGAGATATATTTCACCCAAGCACCGGCAGTGCACGTAGTATTTCTATTACCTGGATATTAGCCGAGCCCAGTGGGAAAAGAGAGATACAACTCGAAAACTACCTCCAGCCCCTGATGTCTCTATAACCCGGTAAAATTTAAAATTTAAAACTTAAAAGGTTAATACCCTGGCAATAATTTAAACTAAGATTGCACCATGTAAAATACAACTTTGTTTAAATATAACAAGATGTAATAACTCAGGAAACTATTGGAATGCAGTATATGAGGAATCTAGTCATCAGAAACATGCCCTCGTCTTTTTAATCAATCAATTAAGTGTCACAATGGTCAGTTTGCTCACAGAAGTAATATCGAGAAAAATGATGCTCAATCTAATGTTGATATGTATATATGTAGATAGGTAACTATGTTATTAGTCTATAGGATCTATAGGTGATGTCTGTCCCAATTTTTATTTTTATTTTTATTTTCATAGATGGATTTTGAATAGCCCTAGTCCTGAAGAGGCCAGAATTGATTGGCTGAAACGCGTCGACTGTAAAGAGACAACAGATATATATAAAACACTTTTGATTAATTTAAATAATTTGTTGAGGAACCAAAAAATCATTTGGTTGAAATAAGTTTTACCTATTTGTTTTCCTCACATTATTCTGTTTGATCTCGATAGGAATGTCCGGTCTACTCTTTCATTGTGACATCCTAGTTTGGAAATGAAGGGCTTCTTTTGTATATATGTAAAAATTATTTGTATATACAAATGTGTTTGAATTGAAAACAAAAAAATGTTTTTAAAAAATCTCTTTACTTTGATAAAATAGAAAATAAAAAAATCAATCAGTAATAGTCCAAGGCGTATTGTGGTTCATGACGAGACAGGAGATTGTAAAAGGTATACATACATTAAGTGTGGCCATAGTGATATAAACACTTAATAAGGAATATTTGATTATTATTCCTTATTTCAATTGAAAATTTATACCGAGAACCAAGGTACCATTTTCATATTTATTTAGTCTTCTCTACCCAGGTACCGGCTGGTTTAATGGGTTTCCCCTGTTATTCATAGAGCAGCGTGATCAAGGGCATAACTTGCCAGAAAAGCGTAGCTGATCTCTGTGATTCAATAAACTCACTGATGCCGATTCGTTGTGGTCCGTCTCCCTTGTTTGCCTGTGTGCGAGGCTGTGCCTGAGACGCCGAGAGATTCGAGGAGGAGCTACATGGATATATATATATATATACACACACATTTATACACACACACATATATATATATATATATATATATATATATATATATATATATACACATATATATTCACAAAAAACATAGGTTTCAGGGACGTTATAGTTAGAAATTAGCATTTAAAAAACTTTAGAAATTCACTGAAAAAACAGAGGTTTCAAGGACGTTCTAGTTAGTTGGACATTTCAATCATACAAAACCAGAGAAATTTGCCCGTTTTATTTAGTAGAGCTAACTATAGCTCGCGCCCCGCAATGCACTGTTGATGATGTCACATATTACATCACTCAAGACATGGTCAGTGACATCACTGATGATATCACTGATGACATCTCAAATGACATCACTAATGACATCATCCAGTGACTGTTTCTATAAACTTTAAATATGAAAACTGAAATTTGGGTTTTGCGTGGCACTGTATTGCTACAGCTGCAACACTCCACTGAATGTGCAATAAACATTCATTTCCACACAGATATGTCATGTCCACGATCTTTCATGTGTGGAAGTATGGATGCATGTAGGGTCAGTGATTCCCCCTACCTTCCATGTTGGCCATGTTGTGGGACTTGGGTCACAGGGTGACATTGGTGCTTTCGGCCCGGATGGTGGCAACACTACAACAGAGACACCGGCATCAGTTGATTCCTCATACAGCCCAGGACGGAACCACGCCCAGAGCTCCGGAGTCATTGTTCACAGCCTGACGCAGGACTGGCATACGCCAGGCCAGCCCACACCGCTTAGGCTTACAGGGAGGAACGACAGCGCTACATGTCCCAGGTCTTCTATGTAGTGATCTGCTGATCACAGGTCTAGTTGTCAGCATGCCACAGGCACTCCCTAATGGCTGGTTGACTTGAAATACACAGAGCTGGTGGCAGCCGAGGCACTTTGCACGACACGGGCCTTCCGCCATGTGGCGATGATTTGAGTTCCACTGAGTTAGTGCCACCAGAGCTGAGCAGGTGTGCAGCCTGCGATGATGCGTGGCCTTGATACACCATCCTGGCAATCAAGACCCGATTTGAATTGTGAGCTTGGCCAAAGGCAGCTGGCTGTAAAGACATGACTCATCGGCGCGGTGCAGCAGGATGCGCTGGGGAACTGTGCCGTGGAATCCAGCGACGGCTGAGGAGGTTGCTTCGGCACGTGGTGGGCCCTCTTGGACACACGCCGTTGGCGGAAGGTGAGCAGAGAGGCTTGTTTGCGCAGCGGCGGGCAGTCACCTCTCGGCGGTGGGAAGGGATGGGGTGCAGCAGCCTGGGTGCGCAGGGGCAGGCAGACGCATCTGTGCGGTGGGAGTGGATGGGGTACAGCAGCCTGTGTGCACAGGAGCGGGACAGCGATGAAGGCGTGTGCAGCTGTATGAACTCTGCCATTACTGATTCTATACTATGTTTCAGATGAGTGAGCTTGAGGGCTGCAGTATGTCCCGGCCACACAGGTGGCGGAAAGGTGATCTGTGAGGGTTCTGTCCACAGTGTCGGCACTCACTCTCCCTCTCCCTCTCTTCCTTTCTCTCTCTCACACACTCTCTCTCTCTCTCTCTTCCACTCTCTCACTCTCTCTCTCTTCCTCTCTCTCACACTGTTTCTCTTCCTCTCGCTCACTCTCTTTCTCTGTCTTCCTCTCTCTCTCACTCTTTCTTCTGTCTCGCTCTCTCTCTCTCTCTCTCTCTCTCTCCTTTAATGGGCGCATAACGCGTCGAGAGATTGTCGAGAGAGGACACGCCAAGGCTGTACCTAATTTTATTTTGTTGTTTTGTTTAAATAAAATGTTTTATATGTAAATCCATAGATGACTGTGATTCTCATTTGTCCAACCTCACATGCATCTTGTTTGTTATAATTGTGCGACATCAGCCGATTTGTTACATTCCAGATTTCAGAAGGTTGCTGTCACATTTGTTTGTCGGGGAGTCAGGGTGGGATGGCGGACAAGGGGGTGGTGGCAGGGGGTGTCGGGGCACTGTTGGGTGTCCGAGCTGCATGATCGTTGGCTCCATTGCATCTGTTGTCATTCAGGTGTGGCTGTGGGCTGGGCTCCATTTCATGTTGCAGGTTGTAGTCTGACTTTACACGAGGTCAGAGCAGGTGTAAACTTCCTGGTGCTAACGCACCTTATCACCTGTTTTGTATTCTCTATGCCAATCTTGCTGGTGGTTGAGAAAGTTGTGAAGTGGTCTGTTCGCTGCTTTTTGCATGGGAACGCCTACTCTGCATCTCGTTAGCAATATTTGCCGGGGTCACCATGACGATGTTTTTTTAGGCTGCTATTGCTGGTAAACTGATGATATGGGCTGTTAGCATCAGCTTGTGAATGGTGCTTTAAATGTATCACCATTTTGGCTGCGATAAAGTGCTGTTAACTTGGCGATGTGTCCTTGAGAATATGCCTGCGCTGTTTTAAAGACCTGAGAAGTATTCGAGTGCCGCGTTGAGCAGCGCACCCAGCGCGTTCACACTAGGGGGCCGGGCTGACAGCCGGGCACCCTTCGTATTCACACTAGGGGGCCACACTGAGAGCTGCGCACCCTTTGTGTTCACACTAGGGGGCCACTCTAGGATCGCGACTCCAAACTTTTTTTTAAAGAAAAAAAGCGTTCACTTTCATTAATTTACATTCACCTCAGGGACCCCATCCCCTGAGGCATGCCCACATCTATATATTTATTTATTTTTTTCCAAAGGGGAGATGGGCTGCGTGGCCCCCCTTCTAGGCCACTTCTGGCCTCGGGGACCCCATCCCCCAGGGCCTGGCCTCTCTGTTGGGGACTGTTGGGGGAGCCCTAATGTCCCTACGGTCCCGCCGGCTCCCCGCCTCCTGCGGGAGCCGGCATTCCTTTTGGGCAACGGGAGCTACTGACATGCAGCTTCCCTTGCCCAAAAGCAATTCTCCTTTCCTTCATTGAAGCGAGAGGAGGTTTTCCTCCTCGCTTCAATGAAGCAAACCAGGGTTTGCTATCACAGGTGGAAACAATGCTCCCGCCCTGTCATAGCAAACGGCAATGGCCCGGGGGATTTGTGACTTTTATCCACATCAGTAAGCCCCATCCCCCCCAAGGTTCTCCTAGAGCTGGCAGGAGTGGCATTAATATAAAAATAAAGCGAGCCGGTTTAAACTCTGGTTCAGTTGCCCAAGTCTCCTGTAGGAGGATGATATAATAGACATCAATAAATTCCCACCACTCAGACTCGTTGAGCTTTGACTGGAGAACAGCCCGATTCCATGAGAGCAATTTAACTGAAGCTCCCAGTCTTATTTTTAGAAAGTCTATCTTCGGACAAAGCTAAAATCCTAAGGAGAAGAGATCTGTGCTTTTGGCATACAAATTGTCTGTCTGTAAGATGTTCGGTTTTCATAACAATTACACCAAAGTACCAACTTCCTCCTCTCATCACTGCATTTTACAGTTCTATTGGGATAATCAATACACCATTAACAAGCTTGAGAGAAAATCCTTTCAGGCTGGGGTCCAGTATCTTACATGCCATTAAAATCTTTGAACATAATTGTTAGAAATGGGGGTCTCTAGTTGGCAGAGGTAGGTATCTTTGTCCAAATAGGGACCCTTGCTTCTAGTCAGGGTAAGGAGGATACACTTCTAAAATAACCCCTGCTCACCCCCTTAGTAGCTTGGCACGAGCAGAAAGGCTTAATTCAGAGGCAGTGTGTAAAGCATTTGTGAACACATACAGTAATGCAGTGAAAACACTACAAATCGACACCACACCAGTTTAGAAAAATAAGTAATCTTTATCTAAACCAAAACAAGACCAAACAACAAAAATCCACAATACATAAATACAAATATGACTTTCAGATGGTAGAAATAGTTCAGTTCAAAGCAAATTGCAGTTGCGACACTTTTCACACAAAGTACCTTGGATGCGTCACACAAACAACCAAAACGGGCCACAGGGAAGGTGTGCGTTGGTTTCTTACACTCAGGGAAGGTGGTGCGTTGGTTCCTTGCTCCAGGGGAGGTAATGCAGTGGTTCCTTACTGCGGCACTGGAGAGTTGAGGTGTCTGTTCCTTACCGGGGAGGAGTTGATGCATTGATTTCTCACTGCATGGGGAGTTGATGCGTCTGTTTCTTACTGTGTCCCCCAATGATGCAACTGACTTGGTGCCTCGATACGATAATCCAGGACGATGCATGGATTATTGCAGCTGCACAGCAGACTTGCGTCGGAATGGGTGTGGTGATCTCAGATTTTGGAGATCGTTGCACTCGATGCAGCGATTTCTAAAGCCGCTGTAGGTGCTGCGACGGTTTCTTCGGTAATGCGTCGGAAACAGGTACGGATGCGTCACGCTTCTTCGATATCAGATTGATTTTCCAGCTCCCAGCCGAAAACCTTTCTCTAGAGGTCCAAAACAACAGCAGGGCAGTTCAGGGGAGCTGGTGGTAAAGTCTTTGTGTCCCTGAGACTTCAGAACAGGAGGTAAAGTCAGTTTCAAGCCCTCGGAGATCTTCCAAGCCAACAGCAAAGTCCTTTTCTCCTTTCCCTGGCAGCAAGTAGCCACTGCAAGACAACCCCAGAGAGCAGACAGCACAGGGCAGTATTCCTCCTCAGCTACTCCTTCTCTTATCTTTGGCACAGGTTCCTCTTGATCTAAAAGTCTGGGGTCTGGGCCCCTCTTTATAAACACAAAAATCCTTTGTTCTCTGAAGGCAGAGAGTGTCTGTATCCAGCCAAAATCAGTTCTTTTCCTCACTGGTGCAGCTTTCTGGTAGGGGGTGGAGACAGCATTGTGGAAGGCAGACCAGGCCCATTCAGGTGAAAGGAAATCTCCTCCCCCTGCTTTAAATGCAGCCCAGGTCTATTAAACCCAGCCCTGACTCATCAGACTCTCTAGAGCCACTGCTCCTCCCCAGCCCCCGTCATCCAAAGCCAGACATGCAATACACAAACCTAGCAGAGGCTCACTGGATGGCTAAGCAAGAAAATACCTACTTTCCAAAAGTGGTATTTTCAAACACAGAATGTAAAAATCACCTTCACAAAAAGATTCATTTTAACATTCCGAGTTCAGGCATATCAAACTTTATTTTCATACCTTGTTCCCAGGGGTAGTTAGGTTTATAAGATGTTATAAGCAAATCTTTCACATACACTGCACCCTGCCCATTGGGGTACCATGGGCCTACCTTAGGGGTAACTAACATGTAAGGAAAGAGAAGGTTAGGGCCTGGGTGTACTTGCCAAGTCGACATGGCAGTACCAGACTGCACACAGGCTCTGCAATGACAGGCCAGAGTTACATTTACATGCTGCGTATGTGGGTGGCACAATCAGTGCTGCAGCCCACTAGCAGCATTTGATTTACAGGCCTTGGACACACACAGTGCACTGTAGTAGAGACTGACTAGTAAATCAAATCAGCTAATTATGGAAACACCAATCCATAATAACAATTTGCAGGGAGAGCATATGCACTTCAGCACTGATCAGCAGTGGTAAAGTGCCCAGAATCATACAACCAACAATAGGTCAGAACAAATACAGGAGGAAGGCAAAAAGTAATGGGATGACCCTGCAAAAAGGGCGTAGTCCAATAATAATCATCTAATTCACACCATACTTTATAGACGCAACATTTGTCATTTTCTCCTTGTATATTGGAATCATTCTTTCTTTTTGTTTGCGAATAACAATTAGCTACATTAATATGAATACTCGACAGAGCTGTTAGCATCCCTGACGTAGGAAAACACCCATTCTGCCCTCTACTAGAACAGGTTTGAGCCTCAATCAATCAATCACTATTGAATTGATTGAGATTCACCACTGCCTCCAACTTGCAACTCAGATACGCCCCAGAAAACGCAATTTGAAGTAGTTTGCTAGACTGGTGTTGAACACATGGATTCTGTCAAGGCTCTGTCCAGATCACCCTCTTGGGCTGCTTTTTAAAGGTCAGTTCTAACGGGCAACAATTGTGCCATAACGCTTGACAAACCTCTTGTATTAACCAGTGAGGCCTAGGACGCCTCTTACCTCAGTCTATGTCTTGGGGGACTCCCAAGACTCAATAGTCTAAATCTTAACCTGGAGGGGCTGCACCTTACTCTGCTCACTTGGTGTCCTGGTGGACCATGGTTCCTTGACATATCTGTCACATGCTGGCCTTGATAGTGAGGCCTGTTGTCTGCAGGGCATGAAGCACCTCCTGGAGGAAACAGATGGTCATCCCAGCTGTAGCTTAAGACAGCATGTCAACCAAGTAGGTGGCACTGAAAGCCTCCATCCAAGCCAGGTCTCTGTTGACCAGCCTGGAAGGTGGCAGAAGCATTCCTTAACCCAAAGTGCATCATCTTAAACTCAAAGTGGCCTCCTGGGGTGGAGAATGCAAACCTCTCCTTAGCCCCCTCGGTTAGGGCAAATAGGCAGCACCTGGATGCCAAACCCAAGTGACTCAAGAATTAGGGAGCTCCCAATCTATGAGCTCATCACGTCAGAGGATAGGGTGTGCTTCGGTCTTGGTGACTGATTTAAACTCCCTATAATCCACAACGAAACCGAGATCTGGGGAGGGCCCGGTGGGGCGGCCTTAAAAGACCATTAGGGATACAAAAATAATACACACATCAAATACTCATATGTCTGTTATTATCAGATACTTCAAGAACAAATTATAAAACTTTCTACTATTCTGTACATATTGTACAATATCTTTTATAGTCAATCAATGATTTTTGATTTAATGGCTCGACTCATTGAAACATTCAGTAGAAATAATCGTAATTCAATACTTTGTTATATAGAATCCTCTTGTTCTTTTTCTATACATTTCTATGATTGTTAGCAAAGTGGGGACCTGAAAACTACACTAAGTGGGGACCTGAAGACTACGCTATCTAAGAAATGTAGAAAAATAATGATTAAAAAGTAAATGAGAAAATATATAAGAGTATGTACATTACATGCTGGGCTCAACACATATGTTTTGAATCAGGATTAATTACTTGACGTATGCAGATAAAAAGATATAGGGTAGATGGTTATTGTTTTTGTTCGGTTTTCGATTCCCCTGGTTTCACACCCCGGTGTATATATACTTCTCAGGGGCCATCTTCTGTCTCTATACTCTGTTGAGTGAGCCTGGGGATTAGTGACAATAAGGAGAGAAACTGCCCCAGCAAGTGGAGACAGTCTCTCTGTTGTTTCTCGGGACAGATTAAGGGAGAGGGCTATGGCTTCAGACTCATCCTGCTCCTCAGAAGACAGAAGATCAGGGAGAGGTGCACTCTCCTCCCCACCCCATCATCTGTCACCAGGAGCATGGTGACCTCAGACCACTCAAAGTAGGACTTGAGACGATTGACATATGTGGCCCTTATTAGGCTCCTGTGAGTCTCGAAATCCATCAGTTAGGTGACCTCACCCATGCGCTCCTTCATCTCATATGGCCTGACTCACAGGGTCGGCTCCACTGGCTCCTTCACTCACTTTTTGACCAGGCTGAAACTTATCAAAAATCAATAGGGGGGAGAAAGGATCACTAGTCCTGAGTAATCAGGGTTTTGTATTCTAATCGTTTCCTGTTCCAATAAAGAACCCTCATTCACGTACCAACGCTTGATTGGCGGCCTATCTTGATTATCCGCCTTAGTTTTAGCCACGTGACAGCATCATCATTGGGTTTAGTTGTATGCTTCCTCCACCCGGAGGTAACCACTTGTAATACAGTAGTGATTAGAGAAAAAGGAAGAAGTGTGGTGTTTCTAAAAAGGCTTATAGGTCCAGTAGACGTTAATTTTTATAATTACTAGAGAAAAAGCCTGTTAAAAATAGTTGGTGTTCATAGAAAGCTGTATTATGGAGCTTCCGCACTGATTGTCCTTAAAAAGGTTGACATGTTTCAACCATAGGTTGCCCTTAAGGGGTCAGGTTGGCTTTCATCGGGACCAATTAACTATAGTGAGTGAAGTAAGAAAAAACATATATGAAAACAACCTTGTACTGTAGGTTGGGTCTTGGGAAATTTTCGAAATGCAAAAGGCCTTGAAAGTACCGGTAAAGAGGGATAAAAAAGGCGGAGGGATATGACAATACAAACATATAAATAGCATCACTGCGCGTTATCATGGATGCTGTTGGCAAATCTTTTCTACAAAGGCAAATTTCTCTCATTGTTCACAGGCAAACATCCTCTCATTGTTACAGAGAATCATGTCGATGTTATATGCTCCTCTAATATGTGGATGGTGAGGAGCTGATGTGTGTGTGTTGCGCGGCCTCTTGTTCACGTGTAGCGTTTATGTAAGAGTGCAATGCGGTAACTTATCGAGGTTATTCTCGTATGTGCTCATAACAACCCTCTGTGGCGTTGACTCATTATGGTTGGTTGGGCATTGGTTGTGAAAGCGTCTTGTAAGGGACGCCCCTCTCGTGTGTGCTCATAACACCCCTCTGTGGCATTGACTCATTATGGGTGGATGGGCATTAGTTGTTATAGCGTCTTGTAAGGGACGCCCCTCGTGAGATTTTCAAATTTGAAAGAAGTATTGTGTGTAGTCCGGGCTCGTTAATAAAAAGGTTTGTATGCAGTCCGGGCTCCCTAAATATATTACAAAAATTCAGCTTCGAGTTATTGCAAGGCGCGGCGGAGCGCATTTAAGCTAAGAATTACAAAATTGCTAGCTAGGTCTATGTTTTTATGCTGGGGGGCGGGACCCAATTTGTGTTCGGAGCGTGATACTTAAATAAGGAGCACCGACACATTTAGAGACAAATTATGTTATTGACTTGGTGGTATGTTACCTCCTACTTGACACTATGTTTGCGTAGTATACCAGTTTTATGCCCCCGCCTCACTCCCATGTAGCGCATACCTTACGGTGTTTGAGTTGACACCTCTTCTGGCGTGCTGAGGGCGTTGCTCCTGCTGGGAAAATGACAACGCCCACATAAAGTATTACATCACAAAATTCTAGATACGTTACGGTTTGGTGTTGGAGATTTCGGGAGATACGAGTTCTACCTCGTCTGCAGGTCGGACACGACTTGTGCTGCCTCTGCTTCTCAGAACCCGGAAGCAGAGGCGGTGTAGTTTCTTTCTTCATATAGGGAGTTTCCAAATGTGATAGACGAAAGACTGACAGTGGGGAATTATTTTATCATATAGTTAATGGTAAATTACAACTTGTAGTGAAAATTACAACTAGTAGTAAAAAAGGGGGGTGTTCACGGGAAATATGGATCTCTTTTATTATCGTTGTCAATTCGGGTGTCATTATCAAGGAGCTTAACCGCCTTGGTGCTCGGTCGGGAGGGGGGGATTATCAAAGTTCGATAGGATATCATTGTGCCTTTTTTTTCCAAATTAAGGGTCTTCATATGTATTAGCAACTCGTCGTTGACATGTGTGGCAGACATGGCTGTGGCGATGTGCGGATACTGGAAGGGGCTAGTAGTGTTGTGTAGTCGGGTTAGTTTTGGTCTATATATATTGGAATTATAGTCATGTACTTGATCAGGCCATCTTCCAAATGGGGTTACTCCGTTTGTTTGTTGTTATTCAGTTTTTGAGTGGTTTCTCAAAAGGACTTGGTCAATTAGTATGGGGCCTTTTCTTCTTGATCTAGCTCCCCAAACTGAGCCAAGGGATATTATTGTTGACTCTGTGGATGTTCGTTTGTAAACGATGGACCCATCTCTGCTCTTTTTCGAATAGGATTTTCTCAGCGTTATGATTTTTGAAGGGTAGTGTTTCCAGAATTACCCATCTTAAATCCTTTGCAGTGTGTTTCTTCTCAATGAAGTGGTTGCTCATTTTTGTCGTGTTGCGTTTGCACTTTACGTTGCTCCTGTGTTCCACCATTCTCTGTTTTACCTTACGGCAAGTCATGCCGATATAGCGTAAATTGCATGGACATGTAATCATATATATTGCATGGGTGGTGTTGCAATTAGTGTGGTATTTAATAGTCCATTTCAGATCTGGGAGAAGTTGAAGTGTCTTTGTTGCCGTTGTTAATTCGCATACTGAGCAGGAGCCGCATGGATAATGCCCCATGACGGGATGGTTATTCCACAGTTGGGGAGTGAGTTCTCCTCTTTTGGTTGGCGCTGGTCTGATATGTAGCAGTATACCTTTTAGATTGCGGGTTCTCCTATTGGCGAATCTTGGGTTTGGCCAGCAGATAGTGCCTGAATTGATTATTCTCCAGTTCTTGTTGACAATCTTTTTTTATTTTATTTGAAGCTGCATTGTAGGTGGTTACACAGGTTACTACGTCATTATCTGTAGTTTTTGCACTGGTTTCAAGGAGGCATTCTCTTGGTTGGTTTCTGGCTCTCTTCTTGCATTTGTTAATTACCCTCTCTGGATATTCTCTTGCTCTCAGTTTGGTACAGAGGTCTTCCGCTTGGCTCTTATAGTCTCGTATGTTGCTGCATTTGCGTCTAAGATGCAAAAATTGACTGTAAGGTAGGTTCTCCCTCAATGGGCGGGGTGAAAGCTGTTGTAAGAAAGCAAGCTGTTTTTAGCTGTAGGTTTGAAAAAGGTTCTTGTTTGTAGTACGCTGTTTTGTGCGTAGTTAGATCCAAAAAAATCAAGACTTTTGTTGTCCCCTGTGTAGGTGAACTTTAGCCAATCATCTTTTGTGTTGAGCCATTGGTGGAATTCTGACAAGTGCTCTTTATTGCCTTCCCATATGACGATGATGTCGTCAATGTATCTTTTCCAGGAAAGTATTCTGTGTAGATAGGGATTTGTGGCATTCTGTATGTAGGTCTCCTCAAAGTCACTGACATAAAGCCCCACTACGCTGGGGGCAAAAGTACTGCCCATCGATGTTCTGTGGCATTGCTGATATAGGGCGTGTTCATATTCGAAGTAGTTCTCAGTGAGAGCTAGCCTGCTGCATTCGAGGATGAAATATCTTGGTGTCTTATGGTTCCATTGGATATTGAAGAGTATTTTCTCCAGAGTGTTCAAAGTCTTGTCTTGGGGGGAGGCTGGTATAAAGGCTCTCTACGTCAAACCCTACTAGTAGCATGGTCTCTTCTGAATAAGTTGTTTCTGTTAGTAGGTTGAGTAGGTCCCTAGTGTCCTTGAGCTAAGTGGGCGTTTGTTGGACTAGAGGTTTCAGGTACTGATCTGCAAACTGCGATAGTGGTTCCAGGACTGACCCAATCCAGGAGACAATTGGTCTCCCTGGCGGTGGGTTGCGGTTCTTATGAGTCTTGGGGAGAAAGTAAAAGTAGGGTATCCTGGGTGTCGTGGTTAGTAGGAAGTCTGCTTCATTTTTTGTAATCCAATTGTTTGTTTCTGCATCATCTACCATTAGTGCGATGCTTCTTTGGAGACATTCTGTGGGATCAGTTGTTATTTTCTTATAGAATTTTTTTATCCAAAAGTAGTTCTCTGCACTGTAGGTCATAGCCCTCTTTAGATAGTAGGACGATTCCTCTGCCCTTGTCTGCGGGTTTTATGACAAGATTAGCATCCTGTCGTAGTTCATCCAGGGCCTTTCTTTCAATTTTGATGATGTTTTGAAATGGTTGTGTGGTCTGTGTCTTTAGCTCGTCTATTTCCTTCATTACTGCCTGCTCAAAGGTCAGTATTTCTATAGGAATTTGGATTTTCGTCGGCGGTTAGTGTCTCCGTCCGTCGTGTTCATCCTGGTTACTAAAAAAGGCTTTTAGTTTCAGCTTACGGCAGAATTCTGCCATCTCACATTGTAGTTTGAAAGTATCCAGGGGTGGTGTTGGCACGAAGCCCAGTCCTTTGTTAAGGACTTGCATCTGTTCTCCTGTCAGTGTCCGATCTGTTAGGTTGACAACGAGGCTGTGGCACTGGTCCCGGGGTTTGTCCCTGTCATGCTCATCGTGTGGACCTGTCTCTCTTGGTCTGTCCAGGTCACTCCTTTGCGTCTGGTCCTCGGATTCTGTCGCTCTCCCCCTAAAAAAGGTTGCCTTAGTGTGTACTCTTGACCCATTTGTGGTGTCATCGGCGGTCCCATTGGTGGCGGACCGTGGATGTATGGGTTCATCCACCCGGTGAAGTTTGGATTGAACGGTTGGAATGGTACTCCTTGGTTTTGGTTTCCTTGAAATGGGTTACGCCACCTCTGAGGTCTACGGCGATTTATACGTCGATATTGGCCCCGGTTTCTTCTTGGTGTGAATTGATTCTCTCTACTCCAGTCTGAGCCATTTGTAGATGATCCGGCGCTGGAGTTGTTGTCAGAACCGTTCTCTGGTGCTTTATAATCGTCAGAGCTATATGGATGCATTCGTTCCGTGGAGATTTTTTCAGGCCCTTGCCTAATTTCTGTATCTTGCTTTGTGTTAAGTAATCTTTTGTTTCGCTCTTGTCAGGGTTTATTTCCTCCAGTCTTTTCTTGTATACGGTGATGTGTACCATGTTCTTAAGCTTGAATTCGCACACATGTATCTTCACGGTGAGTTCCTCAGTTAGTCTGCTGGCTGTCTTTATAATTAGTACTAAGTAGTCTCTGGTACACTTCCACGATATGGCAGACCAGTCTTTGCGAAAGAGTAGGTCATGTAGGAAAATCCGAGGTGCGTTGTTAACCCAGAGGCCTTTGGGTGCCGCATTTACACGTAGGTATTCTGTCATAATAATGCCATGCACAGCCGTTCTCACTTGCTCTCTTTTGATCTCTGTAAGTTCATCCCAGTCAGTTGTTTGGGATAGGGTTTGGGAGAGATCTTCGTCTTGTAGTAGCGATGGTAATGCTAGAATTCTTCGAGTGACAGATGACATCACGGCTAAAAAAACTGGAAAACAAACGCCCCCGAATCGCAAAAAGATGGGGCTTGAACAGAGTGACGCCCCTCTCCTCCAATGGCTGGCCTCCGTCTACTGCTTGCCAGAGCACAACAGCATCCATGATAACGCGCAGTGATGCTATCTATATGTTTGTATTGTCATATCCCTCCCCCTTTACAGGTACTTTCAACGCCTTACGCATTTCGAAAATTTCCCAAGACCCAACCTTCAGTAAAAGGTTGTTTTCATATATGTTTTTTCTTACTTCACTCACTATAGTTATTTGGTCCTGATGAAAGCCAACCCGACCCCTTAAGGGCAACCTATGGCTGAAACATGTTGACCTTTTTAAGGACAATCAGTGCGGAAGCCCCCTAATACAGCTTTCTACGCACACCAACTATTTTTAACAGGCTTTTTCTCTAGTAATTATTAAAATTAACATCTACTGGACCTATAAGCCTTTTTAGAAACACCACACTTCTTCCTTTTTCTCTAATCACTACTGTATTAACCAGTCGTTACCTCCGGGTGGAGGAAGCATACAACTAAACCCAATGATGTTGCTGTCACATGGCTAAAACAAAGGCGGATAATCAAGATACACCGCCAATCGAGCCTTGGTACGTGAATGAGGGGTTTTTATCAGAACAGGAAACAATTAGAATCAAAACCCTGGTTACTCAGGACTAGTGATCATTTCTCCCCCCTATTGATTTTTGATATTGATGTTAAGGAAACTTAAGGGATCATAGACTTTTCCTTCTCCCTCACTTGATAAAAGAAAGGCAGGTTGAAACTTAACCAGATTGGACTCCTTGTCATGCCAGAATTTTATAATCTCTGGCTTCCAAGTTCTTAGTAGCCTTCTTGCAGAAACACTTCATATCAGTCCTGAGTACAAACATGTAGCTAACTACATCCTGGGAGGTGTGTGTGTGTGGGTGGGGAAGGGTACTTGGGAGCTTTCTCCCTCCCCTCCTTCACAAGGTTGGGAAGCCCTGTGACAGGGTAGCCATACAGAATGGACTGAACCAAACTTCCTTCTGTGGTGTAGCGTCCTCTCCAGACCGAGAGCAAGCAAATGAATACGCAACACATGGAGCTCTGGAGTGTACATCTTTATTCCTCAGCATACAATCATACTCTGCTCTCTGATAACATCATAACCTTTTATAACCACACCATAAACCTCCCAACAAGTTACGTACTTCCTCTATTCAGTCTGCCCAGAACCACAAGGGTCCTAGCACACATAGTCTCACGGCACTACACGTCCCTCCTTGTTAAAAAAAAAAATACAAACAACAACTACATTACATTTCTTCAATGAGCCATCGAGGTGCTCACACTATTCCACCAGATCGAGTGGCATGAAGTGGTTGAGAAGCACTCTGCTCATACACCGATGATACAAGTTCTGATGCTTGATCTGAACTGTCATGCGGGAAGGCCTTGTTTGTAGGTCTAGAAGTTGAGGATCGTAGAGAAAGGTGCTTAAAATGTGACGAGTCCTGTGTGACAGACTGTACGGGACGATGTGCAGTCACCATATGCCCTTTTCTGGTCACAACCCTCAAAAATTGACAGCACTGTTTGGTGCTTTTGTTTCTGCTTGACCAGCACTAAGTCACTTTCATTGAAGACAGTTTCTTGGGCCCACTGACGCCGATCGGCGTATGTCTTTATCTTGCACTTTCGAAAAGGGTCGGTAACACAAACCTTATCAGCACTCATCTACTAATCTACTATCCATTCTGGCAGTTTGGTTCCGATGGCTCTCTCAAATAGTAAGATGGTGGGACTTTTACCCATTGTGGAGTGAGGGGTCTTTTGGTAACTACAATGTCCTTCATGGGCAGTTCAATGACTTGTTGTCTTATCCCCTAAGACATGACAATTCGGGAGCCTCTCAATACAACACTTCCTTGGTCACAGGCAGTTCATCTTGTACATTTTTTTAATTCAACATAGTCAGCAAGAGCTTGAATACTTCCTTTCCAGGATTAAGTTATAATGATGCCTTTCAGGATAAGCATGTTTTCGTCAGCATTAGTGTCTTTAATTATCTGTTCGACTGATATGGCCACTGGCATACTGGACTTCACAATAAAGTTGATGTACTTCTCAGCTGTTTTGGATGTTTAACTGATGATGTAGCGGTACTTGTGAGAAATAATCACTAGGCTTCTGGTCTTTACCCAGCTTGTGTACAATGGCATCATTGTACTCTTGCAGAATCAAACCCCACCACTCAATGAGAGGGGTCATCTTAGTTTTCAGATTTCTGAAGATGGTGACAAGCACTTGGTGGTCCGTCACAATAGTGAAACATTTTCCATACAGAAAAACATATGAAATGTTCGCAAGCCCACACTACAGCCAGACTCTCCGTCTCAGGTTTAGAATATGCATGTTCTGTATCAGACAAACTGTGACAGGCATGGGCCATAAAGTGACTCTGACCATTACGATGAGCAAGGATTGCCCCCAGCCCCACCAATAGGCCATCTCGGTTGCATTCTCAATTGCACGTTTTATTCTTTTGAACCTTTGATTCAACACAACCAAGGATCTAACATTTCATTTTGTCAACTCTCTCAATGGGGCACTTACTGTAGCAAAATCAAAGATGTAGCTTGAGCATTAACTGGCCATGCCTAAAAAGGATCCCAGCATAGTGACATCTTGCAGAGGGCAAGTAGCTGACAGAGCTTTCACTTTATCAGGGTTGGAGTCATTCTCCCTTCAGAAAAGATTATACGTGTCTAAAGAATTTGAGTTTTGCTATGTTCAGAGTGAGACCTGCATCAGCCAGTTACTGGCACACTTGTGTAAGAGCCTTATCATGCTCCTTTCGCGTTGCTCCAAATACCAGTATGTCATCACTCTAATTAAAAGCTTTTGTGACATCCTGTATTATTCAACGTATAACATCCTGAAATTTTCAGCTGACGACACTCCAAAACTCAACCTTCTGTATCTGAACACACACACAAGTAAAAAAAAATATTGATGTACCTGCAATTTTCTTTCAACTCGAGATAAGGAAATCCCTTGTTCAGGTCAAGACAGGAGAAGAGTTTGACACCATTCAGTTGCATGATCATGTCTGCTATGTGTCGACCAGGATGCCTTGCTCTCTTGATGGCTTTATTGGCCTGGCGTATATCAACACAGATGCACACTGCACCCTGACTGTGCCCATGTGTATACTTTTGGGTTTGAAAGGTTGAGTCGTGGCAAAGGAGATAGGCATTGAACTTTCCCACCAGCATGATGTTAATCGATGCACCGCTGTCTATAATAAAGTTTATGGGGCAACCGTTGTAGTTAAGTTTCACTTTCACTTAGCAAACTGTTATGAAATTGTTCTCCTTACTGCATCCTTTGCGCTTTTGTTCTATGGCTAGACATTTGCCTTCATGTGGAAATGAAAATCCACATTCGAAACACAAACTTTTCTTCTTTGGAGACAGCAACTTGCATGCGTCTACTCGGTGTTTGCTTTTACTTTACATTAAGAACGCAGATTCTTTTCTTGCTGTTCCAGCTTCCATGTCAGCGGCTCGTCGATCCGCTCCTTCTTTGGCCCTGGCGGCCACAAGTACTTTCTCTAAACTGAGTATCTCTCTCAACATGTGTCATCTGAAGTCTGAAAGACAGCCATTGAAAACTCAGATATGTATGGCTTCTTCATCATTAAATTCACTGAATTTATAGTGTTTGATAAGCGCCTCAAGTCTTTCAACAAACTAATCCATCATTTCATAAGCTTGTTGTCATGCTTTCATAGTTCACCATCAGAATAAACTTGGCCTCCAGTGCTTCCTTGATTTGACGCTATGATACTTCTTTTACTCACGTCACAGGCAAGGTTCTTTAGGTACTTAATGAGATTTTCTTGTCATCTTCTCTAGGGCGTCTATAAAATCATTGAACGTCTCGATCCAGGCAGTCCATCTGGCGCCAATATTCTGCTCCTTTGCCATGTTGAATGGTGGTGGTGGTTTCAGAAAGAGCGGCATCGTAATTCGCCCTCTTTTCTACTGCTGTTGAGAGTTTATGTTGTTCAGGTGACAGCAGCTGTTGTTCCGGACCTGTAGCTTCTGCAAGCACTGAACTTGTGCTTGTACTTGGGCTGTCATGCCCCATCGAAGGTTGTAAGGCGTCATCTTCTTTTTTGACAGTAAGTAACGGTTTTGTCTCTCTGCACTGCTTTCAGCTTTTTTCAAATTGGACCTGGTTGTGGCTGCCTTTAGCTTTTCACTTTGTAGCAATGACTCTGTATTTGGTTGTGGCACAGTATCTCTTCTTTTGGCCTCACCAGTGGTTTTCTGGCAGGCTTTCAAATGTACTCCTCTGCAGGGCCTTCAACTTCTTCCAGGGCCGTGCATGGGCTGAAAAACGGCTTAGATTCCAAACACCCCAACTTAGAACTGCTTCTCATCAAATTAGGCACACTGGTACACACAAGCAGTTTGCTGTAGCATTTCAAACTCTCAGGGAGAGTAGTCTTGTTTCTTCAGGACACAGATCCTGCACTTGTCACCAGCTATAATGTTCTCCCCATCACGGGAGCATGCAAATGAATATACCACACATGGATCATATACTTCCTCTGCTGCGTCCTCATAGTCCCGTGAAGTATGAGGTGCCAAAGTTTGGTAACGTGGTCCTTCGTGTGTGCTGGAGGCAAGCCCCTTTTAAGTGGCAGGATGGTCCACCCTCTCCATAGTTAATACCCTTTGTGTCATTGTCTGGGAGGAGCACACAAAGACCTACAGTAGAGCCATTCACAGTCATGTGACTGAGGACAATGGCAGAAGGTAACATTTGTTAGAACAAGAAAATGCCAACTTTATTAAAAGGTTGAAAATAACCAGGGTCTAGCTGCAAATTCAACCAACATTTTTTAGAAATCAAGACCAAGTGGATTACTTTTCTTGGCCCGTGTATTTATTCACAATTCTTTCATTATCATTTCAACACATATTGTATACATTAAACATATCATAAAAGAGCCACATTTACACATTTTTCATAAACACAAATATGCCCAACAGAACTGTGTAATCAAGGCTTAGCAGTAAAATAGCCATGTTCAAAGTGTAATTGACTGTAAATGATGCATAATAAACCAAAACAAAAAACATAATGGTGCTTTCATATCCAGTCAACAATTTCAACATAAACCTTAATGGTGCTCTTAAAACCAGTCAACTAATTTTGGCATAAAGCAGAGGATATAATCACTAACATTATATATACTGTGAAACTCTTGCTACTAGTGTCTCCTGGGGGTTCCAAACCAAGGATGTCAGGTCTAACATTCACACCCACTGATATCTACTCGGGGCTACATTCCTGTCCATCATTGTTCTACTCACTCGGCGGCTAGAATGACGAAGCTTGTGAATATCATGTTTGGTCCAACTCCCATGGTAACAGTTCAAGCCAAACTACCAGGCCACAACCCATTTAATCAGAAACAAGAGCAAGATCGATTTCAACCTAATTCAGGCCTCATCGAGGTGACTGGGAATGTGACTTAGTCATAGAGCTGCCGCAGCAGGTTGCTGTCACCGAAGAAGTCGGAACAGCCTCAGTGAGAGCACAGAGAGCACAAGGGGCCATTAGCCCTAGTCCAATCCAAGATAGACAATCTGGAAAACCGTCAACACTGCAACAGCCTAAGGGTATTCTTTATCCCTGAAGGAAAGGAAGAGGACGACCCTCGTGCAAATTTATTGTGAAACTATTTGTGAGAGCATTCCCTGATTTAGCGAACTGGACATGGACTGCCAAATCCAACATGCACTTCGCCTACCACTGACCCGTGACCCGACCAAAGTCAGCAAACTCCACCCCCGCCATATAATGATCTAGGTGGGTAACTTTCTGTTAAGACAAGCGAATACCGTTGATTAATTATCTATATTTGTTCGATCTGATTTCTGCAAACTAATGCATCACAGTGGAAGTGGTGTTAAATGATCGATCTGTTGAGAGCAGTGGGGGCTCAAGACTTCCTGCACGAGCCAGCTAGACTCAAGATAATCAGGGACGGCCGGACAAAGATCTGTTATACTAAGTCAGACATGGCTCAGAATCTTAGCCAATGGTAGGGGCCCCTACTTGATTTAGCTGTTAATACTCGTGTTTCCTGGTACTAAGTTTTTTATTAAAATGTGTATTCTACATGATGGCTTTTTTTTAGGCTCTCGTTGTTTTCATGTGTTCTTTCTTCTCTACTTTGTGGGAAGTGGAGGTCCGGTGGCAGGGTACATGGGCTGGGATCTCACAAGTGCCGTCTATTCAGCTTTACAGCTCTAGGGTTGGGATGATTTTTTTCTCCCAGAATCGGATGGTTTTTGTCCTTTAATTTTGATCAATGTTTAGGTTTTTTTTTTGGGTTGGGGTCTATTGGATTGTGGGGGAGAGTAGAGAAAAAGGAGTTGGAATGATCACAAAGAAGTATCTGATTGGGTGGTTAGTTATGTCACTTAGCTGAGTAAGAAATGCTGGTTTGGCATTTTTTAACTAAAAAAGTAGTTACAAGGTTTCAGCTTAAGTTAATGTATGGAATGTGGCCGGCCTTAATAGTCCTAAGCGACGACTGGTGAGGTAGGAGATAGCACTTTACAAGCCTCATCTGCTGTGTTTAACTGAGACCCACCTTGCTTACAAAGATCAGTCCTTGCTGAAGCGCCTTAGTTATAATGTTGGTGTAGGTACGAACCAATCTATATCCATTAGTGGGGTTGCTATACTTTCTGCAAGGCATTTTGAGTATAGGGTTCTCAAACGTACACCTGAGCATAAGGATAGGTGGGCAATTGCTCAACCATCTCCCATTGGGGAGGAGCCAAGCTCGCGTCCGAGATGGCCGCGTTTTAGCTCGGCTCCGTTCACTCTCCTGTTTGCAACAACTATCCTGTACTTTATCCTGCCCCGGGAAGTATTTTACGATGTGCAGTGGAACGACGATACCTCGCAGGCGCTTACCGTTTGCTCCGGTGGTTCCTGGGTGTCACGGATCCTGAGTTACGCCCCTGTCTGCTTCGGGGCCTCCGGAGCGGCCAGGCCTGACACTCCTTGGCGGCGCCCGGGCTGGACGGGGTGCGGTGGCCGGCCCTTGGTGGTGGTGTGGAGTCGGTCGGAGAGGCCGATGTGCTAATAGACCGATTGCGGCCCCCCGGGCCTGGTCCGGTGGTCCTGTGGCCTGGTGTTGGGGCGCTGCCTTCCATGGACGGGGTTAACCGTACATCTGGCTCGTCTCCCCTTTGTTCTCCGACCCGGCCATTTTGAGTTCCTCCGCCCGGGCTCGGAGAACGGTGCCGGCGGCGTGTGGGGTGCCGGAGCATCGCCTTCTTCTGGTGGCCCCCCTTCCTGCCCTGGTGGCACCTCCGCCGGTGGCTGCCGGTATCCTACTTGGCCCCGTTGGTATCCGGGCTGGGGTTGGTGATTGCAGCGGCCCCGCCGGGCTTCTAAGATGGCGGCCGGCCCCATGACTCTCGGCCTTGCTGGGACCGGCGATGCGGATCATCCGCACGGCACGTTTTCTGAATACTGCAAAGGTGAGCCTACACTTGGCGACATCCTCGCCGCCCTGCGCTCCTGGGGGGCGCCCATGACCGCACCTGTCGCTATCCTGGAGAGAGGTCCCTTGGCTGGGCCTGCCGGGCCCCCCCCCGGTTTGTGCGGCTTCATCTCTGTTGTGTGCTGCTGGAACTTTCCTTGGGGTCGTGGACCTGGAGGCTGCAGTTGGTGTGGATATACGGAAGTCCGCTGCCCCTCTTTATCCTGTGCCTCCGTCTGCTCCGGAGGTTCGCCGGCCGGACCCCGTCTGGACCGATCTTGATGGGTCTCCTTTTCCTCTTTTGCCTCACATGGCCGAACGAAGATCCTGTGACTGTGCCGCTGTGCCGGCTTTCTCCGTGTTCTCTTCGGAACTGTGCCTGCTTTGCCTGAGGTGGTTACTGTACTTTCTGGATCATCCGTGTCGCGATCGCTATGACTTGAGTGTCTTTGTGATTCGACTCCCTGTTATTCACCTCCGTTTTTATGTAATCTGGTTCCTGCTTTGTTGGACGACTACAGTTTGCGAAAAACAAGGACAGGGTTGAGCTGATCTTGCCTCTGTGGACTACTATTTTGTGGTATGGTTGGGTGATCCGTTTATACTTGTATGATTCTGTTTGATACTTCTTAACGTTCCTGGAGCTTATCCGTGTATTTACTATCTTCCCGTGGGCTCTGAGTATTTTCGGGCGGGGGGGTGGGAGCCGAAGGGGTTTTGATTCTGTGGCTCCTCTCCTGCTGTTTTTCCCTGTTTTCCCTTCCCTCCCCCCCTTTTTTATCTACGTGATTCTTTCTTACTATATTTCTTCTATATTTCGGGTTCTAATTAGGGCAACAGGCACGCTGCTGGGGGGTAGGCCATAGCCTTCTGCAGGGGTGCAGGGTGGGCTGTGCGGGGTGGTGGGGGGGTTTGTTTTATTGTATCTTTCTTGGTTCTATGGCTCTTCTGTATCCCCTAATTTCGTGGCGCGGTGTCGGCACGTCGCCCCCCGGGGTGTTTGTGCTGGCATGGCCCTTTTGGTATGTCTGCTGTTACGGTTTACTACGCATTCGTTTCTCCTGTGGCCACTAGTTCCTTGAGCCGAATTAGTATTGGGTGCTTTGTTAGCCGTGGGGGGCGTGCACTGACGCTGCGCCCTCACTTTCCCCCTTCTTTTTTCCGATGTCCTTTTCCTCCCTTAATTTCCCTTTCCCCCCCCTTAATTTTCTTTTCCTTTCCTGGGTTGCTGTAACGGAGGGCTTTTAGTTTCGTAAGCGTACTTTTCGCTGTTTTCCTATTATGTACCATGGCAGTGGTGGGAGGGCGTTGAGCAGCGATTGTGACTGTTATTGATGTGGGACTCCCGTTCTGCCTTTGCCAAAATGTGACTGTTCATTTGGTATTTTCCTGTATTCGAAACTTCGGCTTGCTCACGGCCCACCGCGGCCCTCTGGACCCTACAGATTGTCATTATCCTGCGAAACCCCCTTTTTTTCTATTATAAAATTAACCTACTCTTATCCTGTCCGTGATGGCGGCTCGACGATTTGTTACCCTTGCTTTCATATGAGCTATTTAGTAATCCTGTTGTCACTCCTGTATTGCCTCGTATGTCAATTTATTGTGGTGGCCGGCCCGGTGGGTTGTAGGCCCGTATCTGTGAGCGCCTTCTGTACAATAAAGGTTTTTAAAAAAAAAGAAAAAAAAGAAAAACCATCTCCCATTAGCAGTTTGTAGTCTGTATTTCATAAGGCCCAAATACTGATGAACCAGAGTTATTTGACTGACTGAACCTAGAGCTATTAGATTGGGTGGGTGATTTAATTTTTGTGGGTGACTTCAACTGTATAATGAACTATGGGATTGATACCACTAATCATTCTGCCCATCCCCATATGGTCAAAATAAGGGCATCTATCCTAGGAATTGATCTTGTGCATGGCTTAATTGATGTTTGGAGGGCTTTCCGGCGATGGAGGCCTGGCTTTACCTTCTATTCCTCACCCCACAAGCAGTATTCCAGAATCAATATGATCTTTATTGGGCCTCGGTTAATTCAATCTGCCGAAATGGAGGTCCACCCTAAGATCACTTCAGATCATAACCAGGTTTTGCTTATGTTGACGTTACCCAGAACTGGTAGGGAGTGGTGCCAGTTTACGATTCCCTGCTCTATCCTCTCAAACCCGGTTTACAAAACTCGTTTATCTGGCTGCTCAGGCAGTTCATAATTTCACATTTCGGCTCAGCTCCTCCTAATATTGCATGGGATGTGATGAAGGCATTTATACGTGGGGTTATCTTGCAGTTAATTCTTGACAATATATAGTCAGAGCAAGAGGTGGTAATTAATCTGTGTCAACAAATATAGGAGCCAGAGCACCAGTATGCCCAAGCAGTGTTAGTCAGAACCCTGTAGGACCTATTTATTTATTTTGAGTTAGTGGACAGTCGGTGTATTTTGGACCGAGGATTTAGGAAAAGTGTTGCTGCCAATTATCATAAAAATAAAAGAAATGCAAATCCATATGAATATGGGGAGAATGTTGGCTCCCCAGATCTCAGAGAGGAAACACAGAAACGTAATACAATATACCAAAGACAATCATGGTATTCTGCTCTACGGCTCTCAAGCCATAGCTGAACAGTTTAGTGATTTTTATAAGAATATTTACAGCCACCTTCAGCCAATTAGACAGTCTGAGATATCTGAATATTTGCAGGGGTTGTGTTTACCCTGCCTCCACTCATATAAGGTTTTGGCTCTGGAGGGAGATATGTCTTTTTCAGAAATAGAGGCGGCAATTAGAGCTCCGCCAACTGCGGAGGATACCATCCCTCTGGAGTTTTACAAGACATTCAGTGAGATTCTTGTTCCAGCATTTATGAGGCTGGTGGGTCACATTGACAGGGGTGGAGAGATCTCTGCCTCCTGGAACACTACCAATATTGTTTTTTTTTTTTTTTTAAAGAAAGACAAGTCACCGGAGGACAGAGGTTCATACCGGACTATCTCCATGATCAATTCTGATGCCAAAACCTTTGGGAAATTGTTAGCCTCCCAACTGGCTCACTATCTGGTCTCACTGCAACAGCATGTTTTATAGCTCATAGAGATACTACCAATCATACAAATTTGGAAGTGGCAGTATTTGATGTTGCAGAGCGATTCGGTAATATGGTTGGTACAATATTGCTAGACTCAGAGAAGGCTTTTGATTGGGTTACATGGGATCTCATATGGGCAATGATGAGAGCTTTCGGAGTCAGTGGCAGATTTGTATCATGGGTGCAGTCTCTTTATAGAAATCCTACGGCCAAAAGTCTTTGATGGCTATAGCGTTTCATTATTTAGATCTCTGAGGGTTTTCGCTGCTCCACTTTTATTTGGCCTCTTTATATCGAGCCCTACTTAAGGTCCCTTTTACTCAATCAACTGATCCAGCAAGTGATGTTTAACATTATCAGGGTTAAAATCATTGATTACGCTGATGATGTGGCAAATTATACATCAGATCCACTTTCTACCATTGATTTAGTGTCAAGCAAGGCTACAAGATTGGGAGCCCTCTCTGGACATAAACGTAATCTTACAAAAACACACACAGGTTGCTTAATTTTCAATCGGAGAACCTAATTCGGGGTACAATTTCAACTGCCACCTATTTAGAAATTAGGCTTGGCGCTATGGTCGACCGCATCCTTCAAATTAATTACAAACCTTTGTTACAATCGACCATAGATCCGAAGCTATCCTGGAATCGACTCCAAAACAGCATATTCGGGCACTGCAATTATTATAAAAATGAACATCTTACCAAAGTTTCTTTACCTTTTTGTGCGTGACTGCTCCGGGTCCCAGACTAATTTTTCAAACGCCTTGAGGGTCCTATCGGCAGCTTCATCTGGGGCTATAATAGGGCAAGGAGGGCAATTTGTTGTCTGAAACTTCCAAACAGAGGGGCCGGGTTTCAATTACCCGACTTTAAGATTTATTTCTGGGCATCCTTTGGAGGCTGTATTAGGTATTTGCTTACTGATCAGAATTTGGACCTGTGTGTATTGGGTTATCAACTGGCACTAGGGTCAGATACCAGTTTTTTTTGTATACTTTCAGATCCTAATTACTTACAGCGGGACCGGTTCATAATCAAAAACATCACTAGACTCTGGGGGCGGGGGAGATTTGTTCTAAGTATTCTTTACCTTCTATACATGCATACACCCCACTTTCAGTGAACCCTAAATGTCCCTCTATCTGCCACAATCCTGTAGGTAAGGTCTGGGCTAATCTTTGGTTAATGGCTGTTGGGCAGCTGTTCAATTTCAATGGGTTTTGTTCATTTTCCTTTCTTCAAGCCTCATATGACCTTCCCCACCAGTCTTTCTTCAAGTATTCAAAGGTACATTACTTTTTTCTGCAAGGTTGTACAGAGCGTGCAGCCCTGGAGGACACTGACATTCTGTATTATCTAACTAGCGCCCTAAGCAAGTCGATCAGGGCACTCTATCAGATTTTTTTGTGCTTATAGAGTTGATGATCGCTCGCTGCTGGCTTGCAAATGGAGTCCTGGGCTCAAGTTGATAATCCTCCTTGAAGACATTACTTGCACGTATGAAATCATTAACTGCTCTGTTAATTCCGTTAGCCTAAAGCTTCAGCAATTTAAGACTGTGTGCTTTATTATACTCCCAAAAGGAATTCTAAATGGGTCACTAGCAACGCTTCAGAAAAGATCTATTTCTGGAAGAGTGCACTGCTTGCAGCAGACATTGTGCACGTCTGCTAGCTACCCTGAGGTACAGGACTTCTGGTCGGGTATCGACCAACTTCTCTCTTTTCATCCGGGACATGATTTTCAGCTATCTGTTAGAGAGATCATGCTGCATTATAAAACTGACTGTAGTTCTAGGTTGACCACACTGATGTCTATTGCAGTTATTATCCCCTGACTTTGTACTGTAAGATCATGGACAAATTCTTCACCCACCCCCCCCTCCTAAGGTACTTGAGTGGTGAGCACTCCTGACAGATTTATGAACTAGAATATGCTATCTCAAAGGTTAGGGGTCCCAATGGTGTGTAATGCTTTAGACAGATTTGGGCTGGTATTTTCTGCTGTTGAGGGGTGTCATTATACCGTCATATTATTCTCTGCTTTGTACAATGTCTAGCCTAGGTGTTTCTGATTATTAATAACTGTCTTTTTATATATGTTTGTAATGATGATTTGTGATCATGGCCTACTCTAAATTAAAAAAATTAAAAGAATATCAGCAAGTGAAAAGGCAGCCCTTCCTCTATTAGCTTTTTGTGCCGCAGCCGTGAGGTGCAGCCTCAGTCCTATGACAAGGCGAGCCCAGGACTCATAGTTGAGACTGCCTATTGCATTCAGGGTTTCCCACAGAGAAAATATAAAAATGATGGGTAGAGTAATTTATATCATCTCAACTATTGGTAATTTCTCTAGAGCAAATTCAAGTGCATTTTTTTTTGTTTTGCCCAAAGAACCACTACAAGCAAGGATCAAAACATGCAAACTAGCCATCATAATGCTCCAGTTGGAAAAATCCGGTCTGAACTTCCAGACAAGAATGATTCTGAATAGGAACAACATTAACCACACACCAGTTTCAGCTTTATCAGGCTTCATCAGTAAGGTTTAGCTGGAATCCTACAGCACTATGAACCAAGGACCCATGCCTCAACAAACCTGTTGTACTTCAGGTCATCGCACTAGAAAAACAAAGAATGTGATGGGAGGAATGCTTGATGAAATTATTCTCAGCCACTTTTAATTACTATTAAAAGGATTGTTGATCATCATTTTTTAGAGCTCTGTAAATGTAAATGTTGGATACTTGTAAAGCGCACTGTTACTCTACCCGAGTGTCCTGGCGCTGTAGACCGCTGGGGAACCCGTCCTGGTTTTCCCTGTGAGATGGTCCCTTTCTGGGTATCTCCAGGGTGAAACCAGGCATCCCCGGCATCTGTGGGGGGCCGTTGTAGAGATGAGGCAAGCTTAATGCCCAGAGTTACCGAGTGTGTTCCCTAGTTAGAGTAGGCACTGAGGCGAGAATTATCGAGTCCATTGACCCTGGTCCAAGACCCTGCCGCGTCGGGAATTGAACCCTGGTCCCGGGCCGTTCTCTGCTTACAGGTCTGCCGCCTCTAACCAGTGAGCCACACCTCTCCACAGCGTTATGCAAAGTATCACTCCAAGAGGAATGGTCCAGATCCAATTGCTAGACAATGCAATCGCTAAAACTGGAACTAAAGCAACTTCATCCCAATTTCATCTTTATTGGGCTTCATCAATAAGGTCCAGGTTGAGTACTATGGCAAACCCATCACCAATCACTTTTGTGCTTATTAAGTGGAAGTCTTTCTTGCCACTGAAGAGCTGACCAGTCTTATAAACCTGGATGACAATTTCTTAGGCCATGAGGTGAATATTAGAGAAGACTTATTAAGAAAGCTATTGTGAGTGCAGGGGGTCCCACACTTTTAACACTCCAAAATTGACATCAACAGAACACCCATAATTTGATGAATTGGAGATGGTGTTAAACCTCAAAATGTCCCAGAGGTAAGGCACCTCCCAACACATTAAAATATCAGAAAACAGTCAATTAAGTAAAAGGGCCCACTCAATAACAGAGTTCTAGGTCAACAGAATAGCTGAAGGGTTTTATTACAAAATTCAAAAGTAAAGCGGCACTAGAGTTAATGTCATTAGGGCTCTCAGCAAACATGACATTACATAGTAATGCAAAACAGAAATATTTTAAGTACAAAGTGGGCAGCAGAACTGAGAAAGAGAGAGAGACGGAGAGCATCCCTAATAGTTGTATTTGGCTCACACCCTAAATCGAGTGGTTTTATACATTATTTACACATATGAAATTAGCAGAATCACTGTGGTATGATCAAATATGGTACGTTCATAGCAAATTAAAGCACAATTCGATCCAGCGTCATATTTCCTTGGCTCCTAAACACTATCTCACTACATGAATTATACACTGATGCCATCCAAAGACAGTGGAACAAACTACACACATAAACAAAAGCAAACTATTAATAATGAATAGGGTACAGTGTTCTAGTGTAAATACCTTGAAAAACAAGCATTTACAATGCAACAGTTTCGCCTTTCTCTTCAAAAAAAGTATTCTTCACTACTAAACGGCTGTGGTGTTACCTGCTTCTCTCTTTATATCACTATGTACTTCCAGAAACCTGTTTATTTCACTACTAAATGACTGCCTTTCCAATTTGGCATTTCAACCTCTACTCATGGAGGGGGGCGCTAGGTGGTGCACGAGCGGAATGGACGAATCTATGTGAGGCTCCCGCAGTCCGACTGAATCGATTTTAATTATCCTGCCTAAAACATCCTATGCTGCAATATTCCACACTTCCCCTGACAGCCTAATGTAAGGGGCACCTAACGGAGGAAACGAGTTGGCGGCGCTGCGGAAACTGCGGTGCTGGGGAAGGCTGGAGCCTGTCTGCGCAGAGACGCTGGAAGCTGCTTGAAGCGCGGGGCCAGGCACATAAGTCAGGCGAGTGCCGTGGATCCCACGTGGGTGACAAGCTGCACGGAGACGGAAGAAGCGGCCCGCGCAACAGAGACTGTGGCGGTGAGTCGCCCTCTGTGTGTGCCCCCTTCTGTGAAGACTGCAACCATTCCCCGGCTCTGTCTGTGCAGGAAATTGCACGGGCCATTGTCTGAGTGCAATCCCCGGGAGGCGGACATTTCGCGGGTGGTGACAGTCGGCCCGGGACACAGGATAGTTAGATGCAAATGCAGTCTAACCGGCAGGCACTAAGAGGGGCGACAGTGGGCAATGACTGTAATTGCTGCAAAATGCACGGGCCCTTCGATAACGGATGACACGCCACGCAGGACATATATATTGCAGAAAGCAGGCGAGAGCTGCGCAGCACCCGGTTTGTCAGGACATTGTGTAAACCGAGTAAATAGCAGCAATGGATATAAATGGACTGAGGCATGCTGCTGCAGAACTCTGACCTTCCCGGTGCAATTATTCATGAGAGGCTCTGCGCACAAGACGACATCGAAAGCCAGACTGTCCCTAGACGGCTATAGAAACAAGTCAGGTCACGGGCCGGCCAGCCAATCACAGCGCGGCCCGGGAATGACGTCATGGGGGTGTCCCGGGCCGCCAGCCAATGACAGCGTGGCCCACCTCAAGGATCCCAATGACACCAACTCAACCACACTTCTCAAAACCATAAGCAATATCGGCCTCATCCAACCAGTCACCTGCCCCACACGCAGGGCAGGACACACCTTGTACCCCATATTCTCTACCAATGACCACGCCAAGTTCTCCAAACCCACCGAACTGCCCCGGACAGACCACAGCATTGTCTGCTTCTCCATCAACAGCCCACTGGAACTACCAAAGAGTCCATGCCCCCCCCTCCCGAAACAAATGGAGCAAAGTCACTAAATTCCTCTGGACAGCCACCCTCAAGGAATATAGGCCAGCCCCTGCAGACTCCCTCGAAACCGACGTACAGAACTTCTCCAACTAGATCTCCTTGGCAGCCGACACCATCGCCCCCTGGAAGAACACCACCAGCAGAATACCTGCCAATCAATCCAGCTGGTACATCCCAAAGCTGCTGGGCCTCAAGTACCACTGAAAGAAACTGGAGAGTCACTGGCGTGCCAACAAGACCCCAGCCAACCTTGCCTCCTTCAGATCCGCCCTCAACAGCTACCACCACCGGCTGAGAGAGACCAAGAAGGAGTAGCCCTCAACACCCACCTCAAAACAAGCGTCAACCACGCCAAGGAATTTTTCAATATCGTATGAGAATTCTCCTACCCTTTCGCCACAGAGAACACAATCCATCCTTTCCATGTCCTCCATGACACTCTAGAACACTACTTTCACCGCTAGATCTCAGACATCTTCAGCAACTTCGACCCCCCAACTCCATTCACTCTGGATCTCCCTCGGACCCCTGCCCCCGCTACATCTACATCCTAGAAAGAGAAACAATCAGAGGCCCCCCTCACAGTACTCCTCAACTCCTCCATCATCACAACCACCATCCCTGATGCCTGGAAATACGCAAAGGTCAAACATCTCCTGAAGAAACCCTCAGCCAACCCCAACAAATTCAAAAATAACCCATCTCTCTCCTCCACTACAGCCCAAAACAATCCTGAAGAAAGCCATTAATCGCCAGCTCACAGACTATCTTGAAGAAAACAACCTGCTCGGCCCCTCCCATTCAGGCTTCCGGCGCAACCATAGCACCAAGACTGCCCTAATCGCAGCAACAGATGACATCAGATGCCTCCTCGGCCTAGGCGGATCGGCTGCCCTCAGCCTCCTCGACCTCTCGCCAGCCTTTGACACCGTCTCACACCACACGCTCATTAGCAGACTCCACCACATAGGCATCCAGGGCATGGCGCTTGAATGGATCTCCTCCTTCCTCTGTGGTCAAACTCAGAGTTTCCACCTTCCACCCTTCTCCACCGCACCCAAGAACTTCATATGCTGCAACGGCGTCCCCTAGGGCTCCTTCCTCAGCCCCACCCTCTTCAACACATACATGGCACCTGTGGCAAACATCACTCAAACTCACAAACTTATCGTCTGCTATGCCAGCAACACCCGGCTCGTCCTATCCCTCACTGAACACACAGACACAACAAGAACCAACTTCCATAGCACCACGACCAACGTTGCCACCTGGATGAAGACCAACTTCCTGAAGCTTAACTCGTACAAAACAGAGGTTGTCACCTTCGGAAACAACGCCTTCCTCCTGGGACAACACCTGGTGGCACTACGTACTCTGCCCCGCCCCCACCCCTACTGACCACGCTCCCAACCTCAGAATCATCCTTGGCTCCCATCTCACCATGAAGCAACAGATCAATGCAGTCTCCTCCGCCTGCTTCCACGCCCTTTCTATGCTCCGTCAGATCTTCAGATGGATCCCTGTATCAACCAGAAAGATAGTCACCCAAGCCTTCATCTCCAGCCGACCCAACTAGGGCAACACACTCTACACTGAAACCACCAAGCAGCTCCTAAACCGTCTTCAAACCATCAAGAACTTGGCAGCCAGACTCCTTGCACACCTACAAAGCCCTCCACACAACTGGACCCGCCTACATCAACAGCCACTTATACTTCCAGTGACCGACCAGAGAGCTCCACTTCACCACCCTCGCCTTGGCCCACATCCTTCACATTGGTCGCACCCGATGGGGAGGTCGCTCCTTTTCCAACCTCGCCGTAAAGTCCTGGAACGACCTCCACCTCTGTCCCTGAAGGACTTCAGAAAACAGCTCAAGGCCTGGCTTTTCAACCACCACTCTGCCCAATGAGGCCTGCACTTCCACCCAGGGCATGGAGACCCCCCAGGGTTACAAGCCACACTATACAAGAGCCCTTGATTGATATTAGAATATATATGTATATATATTCTCTTATGCAGTATGCCTTATACCATTCAATATAAGAAGTCAATGAGCTGCTCATTTGGAGATGCTGTTTAAGTTACGCCTAAGCAGCCATGTGCTGTCTCTTCTGAGACATGCTGTATCTCATCTATGGGCTTCAAACATGCCCACCATTTTCATTGGTTCTTTTTTCTGCCATTTAGAAATCCTTGATTTTAGTGGGGCATTGACTTTATTTGTCCCACATTGGGTGTGTTTTTCACTTGGCTACTGCTCTGGTTACATGTCCCTCTGCTGCTTTGTTTCTTTATGTCATTTTCTCTGCACTTTTTTTTTTTTAGGCTTCTTTAAACAAGCAGTGTGTTCGGAATGTCTGCTGCAGTAACAATTGCATAGTGCTTGTACCTGCTTTGTTCTTTTAATTCAAATCGGCATGATTTTTAAATCGTATTGGCATTTGCCATATGCATGGAAACACATGTGTTACACTCAATTTAATTTTTTTTTCACACTGCATCTGATTAGGTGATTTACTTACAATGGCAGGACGTTGAGCCGATGCCGAGACTCAAACCTAGCCGGCTGTGAAAAGCATTGGTTCCTGATCTGCTTTTTTTTTTTTACTGTTTACGGCATTATTATATTATTATTTGATTTAGGCACGAAGAAACATTTGTTATTGTTTAAGCCACATGCGATTAGGTGATTTACTCACAATCACAGGATGTTAATCCAATGCCAAGACTCGAACCTGGCCGGCTGTACTTTTAAGGCGTTTGGTGTTTAAACATAAGTCACCCAGCTTGTACTCTGTCATGGAATGCATCACTAACTGCTTCCACCGCAGACTCTGAGGAAGCATGCATTGCAGTGTCTTCTGAGGGCTGCTCCCACTCTCCCAGGCCCAAGCGAGGTGCTTGCCGTCTGTTCCCTGCCTCACCCACATGCTTGCAAGTAGTTTGCTGCCATTGGTTGCTCCTCAGTGTAAAGTTACACAGAAAGCATTAACAAACTTTTTACCCCACAATGGAAAGAAGACAAATAAACCACCCTCTGGGGCACAGGTCAACTTGTTACGGATTGAGATATTTGCTACTTTCCCTTTCAGACGGAGAGGCTCTGGAAATGTTTTGATAATAAAAATAGGAATTTGTGTAATAATGTGAATGCACCACACTGACGCTGGAAGTGCTTCTTAACTTCTTTATTCACCGGAGCGCCGGGAGCTGTGGCCGTTATCTACAGCGGTCGGCGCCGATCACAAGATGGCCGCCTTCCGCTTCCCGTTCCCGCACTTCCTGTTCCGGAGACGGAACACTAGACCGCCACCACATATCTCCCCCCTTTATGCAATAACAAAACATTGTACAATACAGTCCTTACTTCCAGTTCATGTCATAGTCCTTGAACTTCTCAGGTACCTTTACAGTCCTTCCAACTCTGGTTCTCACCACTTCAATACTTCCTTCTTCTTCCGGTTCCCTTCTGTCCGACCTTCTCCCTGCGCATTCTCTTTCTCTGTCCATCACGTCCTCACTGCTTTCTTCCTTGCACCCGCTCCTCGTACCTTCACTCGTACCGTCTTCTCCTTCACTGTCTTCCACTTGCTGCACTCCTTCTTCTACATTCTCGTTACACCTTCCACTACGTTCTCCTTCGCCTTCATCTCCTACATACTCTGCTCCTTCTCCTGTCTCATCTCCCCACTTCAAGATCTTGCTGCATTTGGCCATTCTGTCCTGTGACCACACTTTTCCGTCACTGAGCAGGGCAGACCGAGCGTATGGCTCTAGCACTTGCAAAGGTGGTGAAAATTTGCTTTCTCCTTTCCTCTTGAGGATGGCCAGTTTCACTCTCACCCAGTCTCCCTTCTCCAGTTCTACTCCTTGAACGTTGCGTCTCTTGTTAAAGTGCGTCGTGTATACTTCCTGTGCCTTCTCTAGATTTCTTCTGACCACGGCCGGTGACCATTTGCTTTGCACTACTAATTTCCTCCATGCCATGTTGTCCTTCGTGAAGGCTTCTCTTCCTCTCAACACCTTAAATGGGCTGTATCCCGTGCTCCCCGGGGTGATCCGATAGGCCCAGATCATCTTCTCCAATTCTTTTTCCCAGTCCAGTCAATCATTAATGGCCGCTTGAATGGTGCCCATGATCACCCGATTGAAGCGCTCCACCTGACCGTTTCCAGCGGGATGGTAGATGGGCGTATGTTTAACCTCTATTCCGTTCCTGGCCGTGAAGGCACCCCATTTCGCCGAGGTGAACTGCGGCCCATTATCACAAATGATGACTTTTGGGATTCCTTCTCTGACAAACCTGGCGCGTAAGAAGCTCACCACCGCCTCCGTGTCCACATTCTCCATCACTTTTACCTCAGGCCACTTGGAATACTTGTCGATGAGAACTACAGCATACTTCTGTGTTCCTGCTTTGTTGAGGGTGGGGCCCATATTGTCCACTGATACCATTTCCCATGGTCCATCTGGTACTGGGAATTTTCCCAGTGGTGGTCTTAACATGCTCTGTGATTTGTCAGCCTTGGCACATGACTCGCATTGACGCACATAACGTTCTATCTGCGCATCAATAGCGGCCACCAGTACGCTTGCCTGGCAAGGGCTTTGGTCTTTGTGATGCCCTGGTGCCCTTCGTGCAGTAAAGTCATCAGATGATCCAGTATGCTTTGTGGTGGGATCACCGTGTCACCTCTGAGCAGGAATGTAGGGTTCTCCGCCAGCGATAGTTCATCCCTTACTTCCCAGTACCTCCTCAGTTCCACTTTGAGGTGTCTCTTTTCCGGCCACCCATGGACCACGTACCCTTTGATGGCCTCTAAGTCGACGTCTTCCTTGTATGCGTCTTCCCACTCTTGGGCACTGATCACTTCCTCCGTGTCCTGGATGGTGGCTACCACATATCCTTCCCATTTTTGTTTCTCACCGCTATCCGCCTCTTCCATAGCCGCTGCTCTGCTCAGGAAGTCCGCCACTTTGTTCTGCGGCCCCGGAATGTGTTCCACGTCGTACACAAAGTCCAACAGTCTAAGAGTCATTTTTGCAATTCTAGGGGTCGCGTGAGCATGGCCACTTGAAGTCAGTACTCGGACCAAAGGCTTGTGGTCCGTTCTCACAAGGAATTTCGCTCCCCACAAGTACTGCCTAAATCTTTCCATCGCCCAAACCACTGCCAGCATCTCCTTCTCGATGACGCTAAACTTCTCTTCGTTGGAAGCAAGCGACCTTGAGGCAAAGCTGACCGTCGATGTTTCTCCGTTTTCCGATTTCTGCATCAGGACTGCCCCTAGGCCACGGTCACTGGCGTCCGTAGTGAGGATGGACTCCGCACTTGGGTCAAATCCCTTCAGGGGAATGGTGGCACTCATCTCCTGTTTAAGGGCTTCAAATTCCGCCTGTTCCTCCTGGCTCCATAGGAATTTGTTCTTTTCCTTCAGTAATTGGCGTAGAAGATGCGTTTTCGTGGCGAAATGGGGAATGAATTTACTGTAGTACTCGGCCATTCCTAGAAATGACCGCACATCTTCTTTCTTGCCAGGAGTGGGGGCTTCCAGAATGGCTTTCATGTTGGATCTTTTTGGCTTTATCCCGTTTTCGCTCACCTCATGACCCAGGTACGTGACGGATTGCACTCCAAACCTGCACTTTGTCCATTCCGCCGTTAGACCATTTTCCTGCAGTGTACGTAGCACTTTGTAAATGTAAATGTGCTAGACTTGTAAAGCGCACAGCTGCCCGTAAGCGTCCCGGCGCTTGCTTAGGGAACCCGTCCTGGTATTCCCCTGTGAGAAACCCCGGCAGGGTGTCCACAAGGTGAAAGCCAGGCATCCCGCCGCGAGGGGCCGTAGTGGAGATTAAGCAAGCTATTGCCCAGAGTCGCAGAGTGTGACCCCGTGAGTTGAGTAGGCACCAGAGCGAGAATTGTCGAGTCCGTGGAATTTTTGAGCCCGAGACCCGCCGAGGCGGGGAATCGAACCCTGGTCCACGGTCGATCTCAGCTTCCGGGTCTGCCGCCTCTAACCACTGAGCCACGCTTCTCCACTTGTGGAGCTTCTCGTTGTGGTCCTGTTTGGTTCTTCCCATTACCAGGATGTCGTCTTGAAAGAACTATACGTTTTCCACGTTCTTCAGTAACCTGTGCATCAGCTTCTGGAAGACCGCAGCTGCTGATGCTAGGCCAAACGGCATTCTCACGAACTCGTAGCAGCCGAAAGGCGTGATGAAAGATGCGAGATGGCTGCACGATGAATGTAGTCTTACTTGGTGGTATGCCGACGACAAGTCCACTGTGGAGAACCACTTGATGTCCTTAGTCTTTACTAGCATCTCATTTATTCGGAGCAGGGGAAATTTGTCAATTACAATGTTTTTGTTCAGTTCCCTGAGATCGACACACAGCCGTACTTTACCATTGGGCTTCTGGGCTACTACCAGAGGAGAAAGCCATTCCGCACTCTCTATGGCTCTGATCACTCCCTCCTTTTCTAGCCTGTCCAGCTCCGTTTGCACTGCTTCCCTACTACGGAACGGGATGTTCCTCACCTTGTGCACCACGGGTATCGCCCCTTCTTTGAGCTTTATGAGGTGCTTGTACTTTGCCAGTTCTCCAATTTGTCCATTGAATACTTTGGGGTATGCCCTCCGCCACGACTCCACGTCGTCCTTCCCTTCCATGTCCATTAGCAGGATTTTTCAATGCCCCCCGGGTTGAGTTGTATACCCAACGCTCCTTGGTCCTTCCAGCTCAGTACTGAGGGGCCTTTCTCAGCAATGTACAATTTGCAATTTGCGTGGCGGCCCCTGAACTCGAACAGGAGGGGGCAGTACCCCAACATGGGAATTCTTTGTCCTGTATATGTGACCGGCCTCAAATCCATCGGGTGCAGTTTCTCCTCGATCTTGGTTGCGAACTTTTCTTCCCATACTCGTCTTTGTATGATGGAGATGGGTGTCCCGCTGTCCGCGATCATTTCCATTGGTATCCCACCGATATGCATATTCAGTCTGGGCTTGTCCGTTTCCGCTCCTTGCATTTCCAACACCTGGACATCAATATAGAGGAACTCTTCCAGGTCTTCAGCGTCTTCATGGTCGTCTGCATCATCTCTTCGCTCTTGGTCTACATATCTAACCATCGCACCTTTGGGCTTCCGGCGGCACACCTTCTCATAGTGCCCGAATACGCTGCAATATGAGCATTTTGCCCTGAACGCAGGGCACGCCTTGTCGTTACCCAGCTGTGAAGCACTGCCACACCTGTAGCAGCTCGGCCTACCCCCTTTATTCGTCCTATTGTCCATCTGGTAGTTGTTGTTGTTGGTTCTTCTACCATCCCGATTCCTTTGCATGTCTCTCTGCCTCGGTCGTTCACCTCTCGACGGCGTCATTATCTTGCATACTGTTTGTGTCCCACCTGCTTCCTTCTTTGCCGCTTGCGCACAACGTCTTGACAATTCCGCCTTCTTGACCATCGCCCAAATCTCTTTGAGTGGAGCGTCTCCATTTACCCACAGTTTCTCCTGGATGTGGGAGCTGGACGTGTGCATGATAATTTGGTCTCTAATAAGGTCGTCGTGTAGCGTGTCAAACTTGCATGTGAGGGCCAACTTTTGCAAGGCAACGATGTACTCGTCCACCGTCTCTCCGTTCTTCTGCTTCCTTTGAAAGAAGTTGTATCTGTCTATCGCGACGCACACGACCGGCCTGTAGTGTGCGTCGAGGTCCGCAATGGCATGACTGAAGACATCTGTATCCGTGGCATCCCTCTCTTCTTTGACTATGGTATCGTACACTCTGATCCCTTCCGGGCCCAAGTTGTGTAATAGTATTTTTTTCCTCCTCTTGCTCGAGAACGGAGTGTCGCCTTCCTCTTCCAGGGCCTCGAGATAGTTAAGGAAGTACCTTTTCCAGTCCTCCCATTTCATCTCTGGTTCTCCGCACTTAGTCAGGAAAGGCACCAATTGAGTGAGCGAGGAAGACTGGGCAGCCATTTTGGGTGCACCTCTCTGGTTCGCGCGAACGGGGATGTCCGACTAGGCGGGCTCCCCGGCGTATGCTGCTCTGCTGTGTCCACCTCACCGCGATCACTGTCGCTATCTTCTCCCTTCTCTTTCTCTGAGGGACCCGGCAACGCCCGTAGGCTGTTCCCCTTGGGTAAGTTCGTTGAGCCAGGCACCTCTTCGCCCGACCGCTGCTCCGCCAGGATGCCGGGCACGCCTTCGCAACAGCTTGGGATGGGGTGCACCACATTGTGGCTCTATGTCTCCTGCCTGTGCCCGGTACACTGCACAGCACTAGAAGTTGTCGTCCCTTAGCCCCTCCCAGCAGAATGATGCCCCTCGGCTTACTTCTGGTCCGTTTTTCGTTTGTTTTTATTGTTTGAGCGCTGGCTTGCGTTCGCGCTCTTTTACTGGTGACCCTTCGGCTCCTGTGCCACGCTCCGGGTGCCGGCGGCGGTTCCTCTAGCCGGCGTTGCCGTCCTGCGTCGTCGGATGTGCGTGGGGTCTAGAGACCAACCCTCGTCGCCATTGTAATAATGTGAATGCACCACACTGACGCTGGAAGTGCTTCTTAACTTCTTAATTCACCGGAGCGCCGGGAGCTCTGGCCGTTATCTACAGCGGTCGGTGCCGATCACAAGATGGCCGCCTTCCGCTTCCCGTTCCCGCACTTCCTGTTCCGGAGACGGAACCCTAGACCGCCACCACAATTTGGAACACACTGGAGTATCTGCAAAGGGGCTGGCCTGACACGACTGGGAAATTCGCCGCCACCTTGAGCAGGGCTGCATGCGCAAAGCTTCAATGATATTTGTTTTGTTTCCATTTGTGAACTTCTGTACAGAAATTAGAGCCGTGAAATATTTAGCAATAAAAATCAACTATCTTTGTGAAATGATTCTTTCCTCAATGTTTTATTTTAACTCTGAAACATTTTGCCTTGGCGGTCAGGAAATGTTTGCAAGTTTATATTTATTTTTCAATATTCAACTTGTTTTTCTACACTTGTGCTAATACGTCGAGGGCACAGGAAATACGGGCACTTGTTATAAATTATCCAAGCGAGCGATGGTGCCACATTACAGTAACTTTGCACCAGTGCAAACAGCAGCGCAAAATGATTTTGCGTCAGAATCGCTACTTGTGTAATAGAGAACTGCGCAAATGGTATTTGCATAAGAGTAAATGTAGTGTGAAATGATTTGACCTTAATGGGGTTATTTGTTAACATGTTGTCCAGGTTCTTGCGTGGGGTAAAAGCACTGTAAGGCATTGCTTGCAACCATTTGCTTTTAGAATTGCCTGCGGCGCAGTGCGAAATTGTGCAATCCCTAGTGCAATTGGACCACCTTTGCTGCTTGTGTATACTAAGTTGATAAAAATACCCTTTCTCCACTTTCAAACATGAAACATGCGATGACAAAAGGAAAACTGAGATTATTTCATTTATTATTACATGAGTCTAAAAATAGTGAAAAACATTTTGCTTCATTTAGTGCTGCCGATAAATTAAAGTTTGCGTCATAATTTTTCATCAATGAAAAATTATTTCTGTAAAATCATGATGGTTCTATTGTAAAATATAACTATTCCCCAAAGCAGAGATACTATTTATTTTAATAATCCACTCAGTGGCGTAACACAGACCCCTGCAGCCCGCACGGTGCGGGCACAAATTCCAGGGGCACCCCTCAGCACCGTACTTTGCCCGGAGAACTCCTTAATGAGTCCGTAGGGAGGCCCTCCACGTATTTTGCAAGGGAGCCCCATCAAGTCTTGTTACGCCAGTGAATCCACTTTAGCTATGTGATTTGAACAACATGATAGATTCCTGGGGAAAAAGTTATCACGGCGTCGCCTTTTCAGCACATATTTGTCATGTTTATGGAAAACTATTTTTGCAGTAGGTAAGTCATCCTATTGCAGCTCGAAATTAACTTGTTGCTCTTGTACCCACTTCCTTCGTCCCAGACTGCCTTTTCGTGGTGGTATTAGATGAATAGTGCCAGCCTGACCCTGATGGATTGTTGTGCACCATTCACATCTATTTTAACCCCTTCCGTACTGCTGTTGGCCGTTGGCCGACGGGAACACTACCTCCCCAGTGCTGCCGTCGGCCAATGGCCGACGCAGCCCTGCCCACCCTTTAGAACGCCCGCACCAAGGCGTTAATAACCAAAGAAAGACACAAATCAACTCCACAACACACAATTCCACCTGCACAATTCCATAACTAACAATTTCAATCCAACCCACATAATTCCACCCCACACCACACACATCCACTCCACCCCAAACCAAAACCATTTACAACGCCAGTAGCTCTAACTCTCGCAAAGGCGAGACCGATCACATGGGAAATGCTCGTTTTAAGAGGCACTTATTAAATGAAGGGTAAGGATCTGTCATAGATCAAAATTTCCCTTAAACACAACAGCAACTACCTGCTAAAAATAAGTAAACAAAACATCAAATTTAAAGATATGGCTGCAGGAGAAACTGCTACTAGGCTGTGATCTGGGTTTGCGCTAAACTGCTACTAAGCTGTGGTAGAACACGTCATTAAATCTTCCTCAAAGCTACAGCAATAGCAAAGAAGGGATAGGCTGTGAAAGTAGGCTGTCAGTAAAGTGTGGAGAAGGCTTTCAGTGAAGCTGTCCAAACTTAGATGGGACACCCAGGCCTCGACAAATCAACTAGCCCACTTGCTATGGTTAATCAGATTTTATCAGTTCGAGCTGTTTTTAGCACCTACTCCTTCATTCTGACACGTGAACTTAAGCCAGAAGGAACAGGTGTTCTGATCATTCAGAAAGTGATTGAGCAATAAAGACGCCTCTAAATCTTGTTTCCATCTTGACATATTTGTTGTCTTTGCAAGAACAGAGTTCAAATGTCAGTTTTTCTTTTTACTAATTGTTGCCTATCTTATCACAGAAAATTGTGTTTACTTTTCTTTCTCTTATTACAGTTAATAATTTTTGTCGTCAACTGTCTGACAATCATTGTGAAACAAAGGGCTGTAAGATGTCTGTTTTTTGTTCAAACACACAGCATTTAAACAGCTTGTAAATGAATAGTACAAGTATTTCAAAATAGATCAGGAATTACAAAATATATTTTTTTTGTAATTCAGAAGTGCGATGCAACCAAAGATTTAAATAGGAGCAAAACAAATCCGAACACTTTACTTGGTGATACACAAATGACAAATATTTGTAGAAAGACCTTATTCATTAAAACATTGCTTTAGGATCTAAGAGGTAATTTTAACTCCCTCACACAGTCCCTTGCTGTTCACCTTTTTAAGAGCTCCGCTTACAAACGCGCAGAGCCCACCCACTCACACTTGGTGAGTTAGGTGTGGGTCCAATGATGAAGCAGACCACCGGTGGTACCTGTGGGTGAGGACTTAACAAAAATATGTAAGAAATGTGGCGAGGGCACTCATTTATCTAGGTGCCATTCGCTCACTCACTTGAGATATATATATTTTTTAATAAACATTCTCGACATGTCGGTACAGATCACAGAATCAATTGTGGGTTACAGTAAAATCAGCAATACGATTCATAGAAATTCACGGGGATGGGGGATCATCTTCATCAGCTTCTCGGGGAGGTGTACACATATCACCCCGGTATGCGTTCCAGGGGGCCCAGACCTTGGACCATTTGCGGGGGACAACCCAGAGCCACATAAACTGTTTACTCCCTTAGCATGCACCAGTCTAAATCTTGCTTCCAGGCTACAATTGTAGGTGGGTGAGGGGCTCCCCAGAGCTGTGCAATGTTTCTTTTGGCGATCATCCAGCCAAGCGTGACCCATTTTGTAGCATAAGTGTTGAGGTCGGTAGGCTCCCAGATGTTAAGGAGGCATCTAGGTGCCTCCGGTCTAATTTCTATCTCCAACACTTCACTCATAACCGTATGGATTTTACACGGGTATTCTTGGATTTGGTCACAGTGCCATAATGTGTATAAATGTGCCTGGTTGTGTGCATCCCCTCATACAAGACCAGTCTGTTAGCTCACCCATGCGTGCCAGCTGGGGACCAGTAAAGTAAGTTCTGTGAAGGATCTTTAATTGCACCAGCCTGAGTCTCGCTGGGATAGCGACCGTCTTTGGAGAGGAGACCACTTCCTGACAGGTTTCTTCATCTAATTCTATACCGTCCTCAGTCCATTTGTCTCGTAGCTTTGATAGGGGGTTGTCAATATTGTTAATGAGTTTTCGATATGTTAGGGAAGTGGCTTTATCAGGCAGATGACCATCCAGTAGTCTGTCCTCTAGTGGGGAGGCGTCTGGCGGAGTCGAGCCTTCGGGAATGGCTGTCTGCAGCGAGTGTCTAATTTGTAGATACCGATAATATTCTGAATACGCCAAGGCGTATTCAGTGTTCAGCGTAGCAAAGGGTTTAACACCCTCGCACACCAAAGGTCTTTAAAATGGTAATTTCCTATTAAGCCCCATTTAGCAAATCCTTGGGAGTTCCCCATGTATCCCAGTCTTTGTGAGTCCCACAAGGGGGTGGCCATTGTCAATTTGTTTTGCCAGCCGACCGATTTAGTGGCAGATTGCCAGATCTTAACTGTATGGGCAGTGGGCCCAGTGAGCGGGTATTTATTTGGTGCTGAATATAGAGCTCTCACGAAGGTTCCCTTGGGTAAAAGCCAGCGATCCATCAGGTACCCCGGATTATCAGGGTGTCCATATGTGCAATGGTTGACAGCGGTTAGATGCGCGGCCTAGTAATATTTTTTTATATCGGGTAATCCAATTCCCCCATCATACCAGCTAAGTGTCAGCTTTTTCATAGCAATTCATGGTCTCCCTTCCATAGGAGGTCTCTCAGGAGCCCCTCGAGATCTTTAAAGTACGAGTGTGGGACAAGGTCAGCTGAATTGTGTAGCGCATATAGGAAACAGGGCAAAGACATCATTTTAACTAATGCAGCCTTGCCCAGTAACGAGAGCGGGAGGGACTTCCAGTGTGTTATATCGCTTTTGAGCTGTTGCAGGGGGTGAGCAGATTGTGGGCATACTGGACCGAGAGGTCTAGGGATATAAATATGCCCAGGTATTTAAAGCAGTCTGTGACCACCGGGATCGGGCCGTCGCGAGGCAAAGGGGGAGAAGTTCCCCAGAGGACATACAGGAGTGATTTCTTCAAGTTGCCCCGAAACCCAGAGTACCTCCCAAAAATGTCTAAAATGTCAAAAGCTGCTATTAGGGATCTCTTAGAGACGTAATATAAAGAAGGATACCATCGGCGTACAGGGATATCTGGTCTTCCCACTCCGCCGACCAGCGCATTCCACGGATCATTACATCCGTACGGATCGACGCTGCAAGAGGCTCCAGGGCCAGGGCGAACAACACGGGAGGAAGGGGGCACCCCTGACGGGTCCCTCGGCTAAGTGCAAATGGTTCGGACTTTGTGTTATTTACCACTACCTGAGCCAGCGGTGCACTGTACAGCAGTCGTATCCAGCGGCAGAAATTGGGTTTGAATCCCAGTTTGGCTAATACTGCAAATAGGTAGGGCCATTCCAGGGTATCAAAAGCCATGGTGGCATCTAAGGAGACTACAACGGCGTCTTCCCGTATCGTCGGCACCCTGCCCAGGACTCCGTGCAGCCGGCGCAGATTGAGAGCCGTGTTTCTTTTAGGCATGAATCCCGATAGGTCCGGATGGACTAGGTCTCCTATCACCTTGACCAGCCTGTTGGCAAGTACTTTAGCCAAAATGTTGGGTTCCGCGTTCAACAGCGATATAGGCCGGTAGGAGGTACATTCCCTTCTGGGCTTCCCCTCTTTATGACTATAGTGGCAATTCTCTGGTCGCGTGGCAAAGTTCCCTGCTCAAGACTATCCTCAAACATAGATTTCAGGTAAGGGGCCAGCCTATCAGGTCGGAGCTTGTAGAACTCAATCGGAATACCATTCGGGCCCAGCGCCTTCCCCGAATGTAGCGCTCTTATCGCCGCAGCTATTTTATCAGCAGTTAGTACACTGTCCATAAGCGTGAAGTCTGAGTCCGAAAGTTTACTAAGAGTTATGTCTTTAATATGATCAGCGAAGTCTCTTTCAGGGTAGAGCACTACCGAACTATATACGGTTTGGAAGTGAGATGCAAATTGATTAAATATGTCTTGGGGATCTGTCTCTAAGGAACCATCAGTTCCTGTAACTTGTGGCACCAGTCTGCTGGCCTGCTCTCTCTTGTCTAACCATGCAAACAATTTGCCGGCCTTGTCACTCCAGTCATATATCCGTCCCAGCCGTTCCTGTCCCATTAGTTTGGCACGGTCAGTGACCAAAGCCCGGTATTCCTCCTGTCGCAGTCGTAGGGAGTGGAGGGTTTCAGGCGTGGCATTTGAGGTGACTTCCTGTTCTAGGCGGTATAGCTCCTGCTCTACGTCAGAGATCTCTCTCACCCTTTCTTTTTTGGAGCCTGCTACCAGGGAAAGGGCCTGTCCCCGACTACTGTTTTGAAAGCTTCCCAAATCTTTTGGAATTACTCCACTGTATGTTCGTTTTCCAGAAAATATTCAATAGTTTTAAGTAAGCCTTTAGGTATTTTGTTTTTTTTTGTGGTACCAGGGATTGATTGGGGGAATCCTTCCCACTTGTGTATGATCTAGAACTATGTGATCCCATAGAGGGGAATGGTCTGAGATACCCCTGACTAGGTGTCGGATTTCGTGTATATCTGCAATTTGCGTAGCCGGAACAAGCATGTAGTGCAGGCGGGATAGGCTATTGTGCACCCCTGAGTGGAACATGTGTTGCACCTTGTCGGGGTTGTATGCCCTCCAGCCGTCCTGCAATCCCATTGCCTCTAAGAAGCTTGAAAACACATGAGCAGCTTGAGGGGGTTGCACGGGGAGGGTGCCTGTCTAGTGCGCCCGAGACAATAGAATTAAAATTGCCTCAGAGCACCAGGTGTCCGTCAGGCAATGTAAGAATTATAGCACTCAGGTAAGTGAATGTTGTGCCCTGCATCCCGGGGGGCCGTATACACACATAAAGGTGATAGACCTACCCTCCCAAGAGAGAGTGATTCCAACATATCTGTCACGGTCATCTACGTGTGTAGAGGTGGGTGAAAAGGGAAAAGACTTTCTTTGCATAATGCCTACTCCCCTGGAGCTAGTGGTGAAGCCCGCATGTGCCACCATCAAATACCCCCATCTGTGTATTGCCTTGCATGTGTTGCCAACGAGGTGTGTTTCCTGGAGTAAAACAATATTTGGCGACTGCCTCCTAATATATTGCAATACAACACTTCTTTTTATCTTGTCCCCCAACCCTTTAAAGTTCCAACTCAAGATTCTAACTTCTCTGTTATTCTGTATACGCATTGCCAACCAGGCGAATTCCCACTAGAGGGGCCACATGTATACATTGCACCGTCGAGATAATATAAAGAAACAACATACAAAATGAACAGCAATCCCTCCCAACTTCCCCCCACCCTGCTCCCCTGCACTCAGGGCGTAGAACTGCCCATGATAATTAGATGCAGAGTGCCTGTCGCCCAACTATTCTACTGATAAGAAAAAAAGAAAAAAAACACACGGGGCTTCAGAGCTGTGCCAGCACCCCGCCTACCATCACAGAGTGTCGGTGCAGGGCATGTCCGATAGTCAGGTCATCTAATGCGAGAGTCCCCAAGCCTTCAGTTATAGCAGCGTGGGCTGGGTGTTGGTGGCCCAAAGCACAGCCGTGGCTGAGGCACAGTGTTGTGAAGCAATAACGGCCCGTTCATGAGAAGTCTCCGCGGGATTCAATGGTCGGTGGAGTCCTGTTCCTGCGAGAGTTTAAGGCTGTCCAGCCAGTCGAAAGCAACATCTGGGAGACCGAAGAAGCAGGTCTTTCCATCAATTTCCACTCACAGCCGTGCTGGGAATAACATGGCATACTTGAAACCTTTTTCTCTCAATCTTCGCTTAATGTCGAGGAAGGAGCGGCGCCTCATCTGCACTGCTCGGGTGGAGTCGGGGAAGAAGGTGATTTCCGAGTTGTCTAGATGGATTGGAGGAGCGACCCTGGCTGCTTGAAGGATTGCATCCCTGTCTCTATAGTCGAGCAGACGGGCCAGTATCGGACATGGGGGGCTCCCGGCTTTGGGCGACCCCCAGGTACCCTGTGGGCTCTCTCGACTACAAACAGTTTAGAAAGGCCCTTTGGTTGCAACTTTGTCGAGATCAGTTCCTCAATTAACAGATCGGCCGCTGGACCTTCCGATTTCTCTGGCACTCCAAGAAAGCTAATGTTATTGCGTCTCAGGCGTCCCTCATAACCATCCAGCTTGTCCTCCGTGTATCTGCGAAATGTTTGAAGCTCCCCGATATCCGTTTGGAGTTGTGAGGTGTCCTCCACAAGGCTGGCGGCAGTGATCTCGAGCTGTTTGACTTTCTCCCTATATTTTGTGAGGTCCGCTCTGATCAACGTCACCTCCGAGGACCGGGTGTCAATAGACGTGCGGACATCTACGATATCCGCCATTAGATCCTTCATGGTGGGGACTTGCTCAGCTCCGCTCTGCGATTTGTCGCTGACCCCCTTCCTCTCAGTGATGTCTGCCTTCGGACAGGTGAATCGGTCAAGTATACTTTGTTGAGACGCACGGGAGCCCTTGGCACTGGACATTTTGAGACCTCAGCAGGTCCTTAGAGTGGATATTCAGGTGCGACGTAAGACAGATTTGCCCTTGGCGAGGTCTTCTTAAGGTCTACTGTTGAGTACCAGGTCAGTGGCGGAACGAGATGGATGACGCAGATGTTCGATGAAGGCCAGGAATTGAATGCAAGCTGTGGAGGCGGGCACCTAGGGCGTCATCCGCTGTGAAGTAACTGTCTGCAGCTATCACTGCGACCGCCGCAAACCACCACTGCCTCGGAGGGTATCCCGGTCACAGGCCACAAGTTTAGCACTCAGGCCAGCCGACACCCCGGCCCAGGACACCACTAGTCGCACCGCACTCTCTCGGCAGCGGGGGATATCCATGGCGATACAGACCCATGGGTCACTGGCACGCCAAGGGAAGGTGTAGGAGCAGGGCAGATCACTTCCTGTGGCCCCAAGCAGTCGGCCACAACAACACCAATATAGGGAGACCTCCCCAAGCTCAGTCCTCGATGTACCACCATGCCTCAGCCAAAACACACATCCGATACACTCCCATTCCTTGTCGGTCCCAGGGGTCGTTTCAGCCAGTAAAGCTCAGTCCAATGGGGCAAAGAACACCTCAGTCTCTCTCAAAGCGGGCCCTTCCCAGCCTTTATTTGACAGTAGCTCACCTCCAATGCTGCCAAGTTAAAATACGCAGTCCCCCAGCAGTCTCCACTACATCGGGTGCAGGTGCGGTGCTGCCTCTCGCGCTGCACTCTAGGATCACAATCGCCTTCTAAATCCAGGCCCCAGTTCACTGCCGGGAGGCGCGGGGCCGAGGGCCGCGGGGCACTGCACTTCCCGCAGCGGTGTTCCCGGGCACAGAACAAGCCACCTTCCTGCCTTCGATGTTGCCGGGCATCGGATGTCACACACTGCCCCAGTCTCAAGCGGATCCACAGTGGGCATGACACAGAGCCACTCTGTCTGCCTCCGGCCGCCAACCTGTGCCCCCGCACGGATGTGCGATATCCCACGTCACCACGGCCCAGCTCTCTTGGGGGCGAGGTCTTCAGCTCCGCACACCAGGCGACTGTGTCACGACGGCAGGGGTGGGCTTACGGGCGAAAGCGGAGGTACTGGCCACATTTTCACTCGACCCCCCAAGGGTGGGGGAGGGGGTCTCCCACACGTCCCAGTTGTCACCGACGGCCACCTCCAGCAATCAAGGCCTCGGCTTCCTCAGTAACAGGCCAGGGCTGCCGATTATCACCGCTTCAGCCTACCGCCTCCAATTCTGCCCGGGGAAGCTTCCCTGGCATCGCTTGAGTTCCCGATTCAGGACCTGCACCTTTACATCGGATAATTACGGCGGATATACGAGGTAGGTCGGACGGGCCGCGGAGCAGCCCTAGGTTGCAGCCATATTGGTGTACTTCGAAACACGCCCTCACTTGAGATATTTGAGCATTCATGCATACAACTGTGTACAAGAAGGATTTAGGAGAATTGGGTTAACAGTCCTTTGAGTACTTTCTGGAAGAGGTGTGGCGCAGCGGCTAGGGCGACTGACTCCAGAACCCGGGGGCTCACAGTTCGATCCCCGGCGCGGGTGGCAGATCAGCCCAGCACCATGTAACTCTGGACAATAGCTCGCTTAATCTTCCTGACGGCCTCCCCAGCGCCTTAGGCTAAGTATTTGCGCTTTACATAGACTAGACATTACATTTTGCAGAACAAACCAGAACACTTTACTTGGTGATGTGCAATTGACAAATATTAGCAGAAACTTCAATTCCAAACAATGTACACTACATAGTTTTATAAGTAAACCATGTCAGTTGGAAATATTGTGGTCATTTAAATGGAAAATCTGCTGATTGAAAATAAGTTTGCTACCACTTCATGCATGTATTTATTCAAAGTGATAGTTTTTAAACTTGATTTGAGATGATTCCGCCCCGAGCCCTGATGACAAAGTGATTAATGAATTAAGAGGCAAGTCAGCGGTCAGGTGTATCCTATATGTGGCTAGATTTGTATTATATAGGGAACATAAGTTTAGTCTATTAAATCAACAAAAGTTTTTTCTACAGCAGACAAGTTGAACTCACATATTTTAAGGTGCTCTAATATGTGATGAAGAAAAAAATGGCGGCTCAGTGAATTAAAAGATTTGCATAGGATCACATCATTTGAAACCAGTGTATGGGTCAAAAGCCTTATAATTAGGTTGAGTAGATTTTTTCAGTCACTATACCTGCAGGTCTAGCAACATTATTATGATTTTTCGCAGCCTGTCTGTCCTGATAGTCTATCAGGGAGGCCATAAATAATGTGCTGGAAGGGGTCAGTACAACCACTGTGTGGCAGCGATTTCAATAGGTTGTAGCTCAATTACATACAAATGCTATGATAAAGGTGGTGCTCTAAGTGAACAAGGGTTTGCCATGGCTGATACTTGATCACGTGTTTTATTGCTAATGGCCTGGAATACTGGTGTTGTGTAACTTAAATACATTCTCCTGCTGATTATGATTGTGCTGCTTTGCTCGGAAAGATTATAAATGGGGAAAAATATGGTGCAGGAAACTGGCTGAAGCCTTAGTTACTTAGGCCAAGCCACACAGCCCCTCATACACACACCTTTGCTTTATATAGAATAGATACGCTTTAAATTATCTGGTTTGTAAAGCTCTCTAACAACCAATAGAGATGTGCAGCATACAAATGAAAATGAAACCGCTGTACGGATAACAAGAGCAACAAGCATTTGCAATGCAATAGGTCTCGCATTTACACAAGTGTTAGCTATTGGCATTGTAAATGACAATTACTTTTATTTATGTTTTTAAAATATAAATAAAAGGCATGGTCATTTACAATGCCAATAGCTTAAACTCGCGTAAATGAGAGACCTATTGCATTGCAAATGCTTGTTTTGTTTAACCGGAAAAAAAGCTGCTTGTTTTGAACTTCTTTCAAAGCCTGGTTCCCAATATTGACATCTGCTGTTACTGATATCTCCTGCCGGGAGCTGCTGGCCCAGCAAGGCAATAAGAAGCCTGCTTTGAAGGATCATAACCAATGGCAGGCAGAGCATGTGGGAAGGGGTGGGGCGAACTAAACTACCCAATCCTGAGCTTCTGATAGGAACAGTGACAAAACAAAGCACGCTGCTAAACAATTTCTTATCGCCGCCACCGAACCCCCACCCTGCACACAGAAGCACTTTACCTCCTCGGGAATCAGAATGTGGCTCCTCCCCTCCCATGCCCTAAACACATAACATCCAACACCGAGGACACCACGGCACGCCCTCTCCAAGAGACAACAACTTCCTCCCACCCCCACTAGTTTCAAGACTCCTAAAAAAGCAGCAGCGGTTGGTGGTGGGAGTAGCTGCCGGGCGGTGACGTGAGTAGGAGCAGGGTGGGGGAGAGGTAGTAATCTATGGATTATGGAGGATTACAGGAAAGTAAACATATAAATAAAGCGAATTTCGTTGCGTGCACTGCATCACATTTGGGGATGCAGTGCACGCACAGAAATGTGTTTTATTTATTTATATGTTTACTTACCTGTAATCCTCCGTAATCCATAGATTACTACCCCACACCCTGCCCCTCCCCCTCCCCCTCCACACGTCACCGCCCGCCAGCTACTCCCACCAACAATCGCTACTGCTAAAAAGTCCATGTGTATAAAGTGAGAAAACTAACAAGAGGCAGGGAAGGGGGGGAAGAACAGAGGGACGAGGAATAATGATGAGGGAAGGCGGAAGGTGGGTGAGAAAAAGAGGCAGGTAAGAACGAAAGAAAACGATGATGGTAAGGGAGGAAGGGGGCAGGGGGCAGGGAAGGGGACAAGGGGGAGGATAGATACCAACGTGGACAGGATAGCAAGCCAGATTTTAAAGTACATATGTAATAGGAGAGAAAGATACAGACGTGACAGTCAGGGGCAGAGATGTACTTCGCAGATTGTGTGTGCTCGACATTGCAGGTTCTAATATCAGCAGTATCGCTTAGCCTTATCATTCCGAAATCCTTAAAAGGAGTTCCCTTCAGTGAGATGCTATTAATAATCCTAGTATCTCGCCCCTCTTCTTCCTCATGTTTTCCTCTTTTGTTCATCTTCCCCGCCTAATGTTCCCAGGGTTCTCCAGATGCGTTCTTGGCTTTTCATCGCCCCGCCCTATCCAGTTTTTCCACTTAGTCCCTACCACCCTCCCTACATAATTCACCCCACTCTCTCTGCTGCGGCCTCCTTATCCTGTTAGTTTAGGCCCGGGCTCTTTCTGATGCAGGGCAATCATAATACGCATGCTTCCCGTCTCTCCGCGTTTTACGGTTGCTGGTGCCTTACTTTTGCTTGTGCTTCCTGAACGACGTACTTCGCATTCCTGGAGTCTTTATCCTCACTTTCATTATGAGGATTTCCGCGGGATCAGTGTTTTTGTCCAGAAGCTGAAAAAGGCTGGAATCTGTGTTCATTTTACTTCACGTTGGAACAAAAATGGGTGATGAGAAATTGAAAGGCTCTCGGGGTGTTTGTGTCAAGTCTGTGTGTGCGTGCAGAGACAGCAGAGGATCGGGTAGCAGCAGGAGCTCGGGTCTGAAAGGTGCTGCCACAGCGGGGTGTCCGGAAGGACTAAAGGGCCCCTCTGAGAATAGACGAAAGCTTTCTGAGGCCCGAGGCGGCCGCTTCATCCCCGCGATGAATCACACAGAGCCTTGTGGGATGTGCGCGCTGTGACACAGGCACACACACACCGCTCCCACGGAGCACGACAGGTGCCTCGCTGGGTGAAGGGCAGCTCAAGGCAACGCCTGTGACAGCAGTCCTGTCACCGAAGCCCGCATATCAACTACTTTCAAAGCAGCATTATCACTCCAAACAGCCCCATCCCATCTCAGAAAAATAAACGACTCCCGTCAACAAACTGCCTGCCCTTTTCGCTTTTCATTAGGTTTTCACCACTGACATCAGCCTCCCCTATCTCCGCTTGTCAACCAACTGCTCCATCCAGGCTGTTATTATCACCACAAACTACCCCATCTCACCTCTAGCAATCAATTGTTCTTCTTAAGCCCTATCGCAAAAGTTACCCTATCTTCTCTTAGTCATTGAGCTGCAGAGACAAATGCTATCTTCCCTCTCAATACTATCACCACAGACCGCCTTCCATTTCCCCACCGTCAGAAAGCCATCCTTCTCCCCTCTCAGTAGAAATCGCCACACAAACCAACCAACGGATCTTCCTCTATCAACAAACTTCCACCTTTTCCTGCACGCTCATAATCTCTGCCGCAAATAAAGACCAATAAAGATGATTCGGGTAGCTCACATCCAGCCACTCAAGAAACAAGCGCTTGCAATAGCGCTGTTTATATTTGCATTGCGCTTTCAGTGAAAGCGAAAGCACGAAGCAAAAACAAACACACAGCGCCATGTCTCCTTTTGGGATGCCCATCAGGTCTGGATCTCAGAGGCTTGTTTACATAACACACCGCGGAGATAATAAATTGCTTCATGACAGCTGTGAAGCAGGAGACCCAGTCTAGATGGGCCGTCCCAAAAAGACAAAGGGCGGTAACACAGAAGCCTCATTTTCAATGGGAAGCCACCGTTTACCATAAATGGTGACGCTACCCAATGAAAATTAGGGGTGGGGCTTCAAGCCCCCTTCTGAAATATACTCACCCACAATATGTCTTGCAGACTCGAGCAACGCATGTGCAATGCAATGGAGTGGTGTGGCTCACTGGTTAGAGGCAGCAGACCCGGAAGCAGAGGACGGCCCGGGATCAGGGTTCTATTCCCGACACGGCAGGGTCGAGGACCAGGGTCAGCGGACTCGATAATTCTTGCCTCGGTGCCTACTCTAACCAGGGATCACACTCGGCAACTCTGGGCATTAGCTTGCCTCATCTCCACAACGGCCCCCCACATACGCTGGGGATGCCTGGTTTCACCTTGGAGATACCCAGTAGGGACCATCTCAGAGGGAAAGCCAGGACGGGTTCCCCAGCGGTCTACAGCGCAGAGATACTCCTTCGGGAGTCGATTCTAGCGCTTTAGAAACCCACAATTAATTAATTAATTAATGCAATGCAGGGAACTAAAAAACAAAGATTTGTCACCCCTTACCCACATCTCAACTGAAACCTTCACTACTTTGACTTGGGCTGGATAGATGAGAGTGTCAGAGACTTAAAACTATCAGGTGAGTATAGCTCTTGTTTGACAACACAACGATTTTGAGAGCCACAACTGGACTGGAATTTCTATTCAAAAAGTCCATATGCTATGCAATTCACTTCCATGTAAAGTTCAGCTGGGCAGCATTTCAGTCACAAATGCACCACTACACATACGTCCTTGTCATCACGTTGCTTTTTGAGAGATGCTTCCTACGAGTTTACTATGGGTAAACAAAAATCTCACGATAGTTTAGGGTTTAGGCACAATAGCTTGGACGAGTTAAACTTTATAAATTACAACGAATGGCTATCAGCGAAGCATTTGACCATCTTTACACCTTAGACAGGTTGTGACGCATGTTCCTGTTAAGCAAATACATGCAAGTGTATTCTGACATGTACATATAGATAAAAGCACAGAAATGGGAAAAAGTAAAGATGGGTAAATATAAAACAATAAGAAGGCAAGTCAGTGCTTTGAGTTAGCAATAAATACATATGATACATAAAAACTATAAGCTGTGAATGCGGCACTGTATAGTAAAGAGATCATCTAACACGTTGGCGATAAATGGAATGCTTCCCGTTCCAGTATGGCGTCTGTTAATAGACACCGACTTCATAGGCCCTTAAAACTGCGTCAGCGCCATCTTGAGACGGGGAACCGCAACATCTTACTTCGCTTCGCTAGGCAGTACAAATGTGTCTGTAGGGCTCTTGCCACAAGTACTTACTGCAACTTAACAGGCCACGGGTATCGGGGTACTTGGAGTGAGAAGCGGACTTTCAGTGTTGTAGCGCGAGAGTGACGCCTGTCACAAAAATATACTGGATGAAGTCCTCTAGCACCCCTTTATAATACTACAGCCGATGCTTCCGCGAGGGGGCGGTGTCTCTCATACAGCATCCCAAATGGCCATTGAATGCCACGTGACGCGCGCAGCGTACCTGTCAAGTACTTATTGGGGCGCGAAAAGAAATACAAAAGTGGAACCTTTCCTTCCTTAACCAGTAATGTTAAGGCTACACGCTGCGTGTATTGTTTACTTTATTTGGTGGGCTCTGCAAAGCGAGCTTTACGTTCAAAACAAGTAATAACATTACGAACGTTGTAAAAGAAACGTTAAGCAACGGGCATGTGTGTGGAGGAGGCTGCAGCATCTGACTGAAGCAGTGCAGCCTCGGGAGAGCTACCAGAGCGATCCTCCGGCCCAGGACTCTCACCCCTATATGAAGAAGGCATAGCTGCCAAGGTTTCAGATTGCTTTGTGTGACATTTTAATAATTTCAGTGTATATATGAGTGACATTTCAACAAATATGAGTGACACTTTCTTGCGTGCAAAATCAAGCAATGAAGACGAGGTAAACATATCAATATCACTAATTAGACCCAAGGTCTTTAAAATGATGTATACCAGCAAAAATGGAAGGGTGCTAACATATTGTAGCCGTCATCTTAAGCAGGACTTTAGATTTGCTCCCAAAAGTCATTGTATTACACAGTAAAATATCTCAGCTGCTATAATATAAATCAGGTATTGTAGTGTGCGTTCTAGTCTACGCACGTCACGTAGGTGACGTGCGGCGGCCATGTTGGCGGATGCGCGCGCATCCAGTTCAGCGCGCCGGGAATAGAAAGGACCGGAGGTTGCCGGCCGGCGCTCCTCTACACATTCTGTAATTAACATAATAAATAATTAGTGAACCTACTACCAGCGTCCTGCTTATTATTAATATCACCAACATTACAGTGGCGACGAGGTCGGGAGGCTCCAGCCGACGATTGCAGAAGGGAGATTACACGGTCCCCCACGAGGGCAGCAGCAGGGTAGGCAGCCCCCCCAGCAGCCCAGGCACAGCGCAGAACTGCCCCACGTGGCCCAGCTAGCCAGTGGCATATGGGATACGGCGGAGCCCACTGGTACAGGAAGTCAGAGGAGCGTGGCAGAGCCAAGGCCACCCGAGAGGCGGCGCAGAGGCCGGAGAGGGCAGCGCTGAGGCCGGAGAGGCAGCACTACGCCCCAAAGTAGACGGCCCACTGCACAGACCATCCCACGTCACAGCGATTGGGAGGTACAGCGCTGGCTACCAAGGAAGAGGAGGTGGGGACCAGCTATAAGAGTCCCCAGGAGGACACCATAACGGAAGTGAAGGACAGCACCCCGGGGAGTCCCACCAGCAAGGACGGCAAAGCGACAGCGAGCAGGGAGGTGAGAATGAGCACGCCAGCAGGCTATGCAATTGCACCAGTGCAATTTCTACCGAAACCTGGGGACCCCCTGATGAAATGGGAGGACTGGAAAGAATACATTGATAATTTCATAGGGGTCCTGGAGGACGAGAATGAAGAAACATTCACCCCCCAGAGAAAGAAACGTATACTGTTACTGAACCTGGGACCGGAGGGTCTCAGGATTTACAAAAGTCTGGTGCCCAAAAAGAGAGAAGACTCCGATAAGGATGTATATGCCCATGCGTTGGAAGATCTGGATGAACGGTATCGCCCCACTATATGTGTGTCAGTGGACAGGTTTAACTTCCAGCAGAGGAAACAACGGGCTGGTGAAAACATAGAAGAATACGTGGCGGCTTTGAGGAAGTTAGCTGCCCCGTGTAAATATGCACTGTGGGAAGATGAATTCATAAAGGATCAGATTGTGATGCATACAACGAGCTCAAATGTCCAAGACAAACTATGGGCAAGCGGCGACACTACGCTCAAGGATGTAATGGTCATTGTAAAGAGGGCAGAACTCGCAAGGAGGTGCGCCGACGCAACCAAGAAAGACGTAGCCACCCCAATGATGGTTAACAGGATACAAGAGGATGACCACCGCAAGGACCAGAGAGGCAAAGACACAGCAGCCAAAGGGACAAACAGATGGCAAGGAAAGCAAACAGGCAATGACAGCAAGAAATCGTGCTACAGATGCGGCAGTTGGTCCCATGACGCACGCGATAGAAGATGTCCAGCGTTCAGAGCTAAGTGCCTACACTGTGGCATCTTAGGCCACTATGAGAAGGTGTGTAGGAAGAAACATCCCAAGGGAATGGTGAAATGCGTCGATCAAGGCGAAGAAGACCTGGAGGAGATCGCAGAGGAAGAGGTGGTTACCGTTCTATGCATTTACGACCAAGTACTGAGTGTAGAAGGGAAGAAATCCACAAAACCCATACTAGACATGTCAATGGGCGGGATCACCATCACGGTGGTGGCAGACACCGGATCCCCATTCACCATTATCCAACGTGCAGTGTGGGAAGAAACGTTCAAACCCCACTTGGGCCCAGAGTTGGAGAAATTAGACATACGGCCCGTCACTTACAATGGCGACCGTATTCCAATGGTGGGGTTCCGACGCCTGTTGTTCGAATTCAGAGGCCGATCAGCATGGTGCAAGCTGTACATTGCAGAGAAAGGACCCTCCGTCCTAGGATGGCTAGACCAGGGCGACCTAGGAATAAAGCTGGATCCAGGAGGCGAAGAACAAATATTGCTCACGGAGCAAGAGGAATGGCCGGACCTGAACAAGTGGAAGGAGAACTACCCAAAAGTGTTTGGAGGCACGGTAGGACGAATGGAAAAATTCCAACACAAGATTGTGCTCAAGGAAGGGGCCACCCCGGTAGCTCACAAGGTGAGGAATGTACCGATCGCGGTGAGAGACGCGGTCCAGAAAGAGCTCCAAGAGTTAGAAAAGAAGGGAATAATAGAACCCATAACATGTGCAGAATGGTTGGCGCCCTTAGTGGTCGTAATGAAGCCAAATGGGAAGGTCCGGCTCTGTGTGGACCTGAGAGAACTGAATAAGAATATTGTGGTGGAGAAATTTCCCCTCCCCAGAATCGAAGAAATGTTGGCAAAGACCAGAGGAGTAAGGTGGTACTCCACCATTGACTTGACATCGGCCTATCACCAAATAGCACTCCACCGGACAGTAAAAGTCTCACATCCTTTATCACCCCGTTTGGGTGCTACCAGTTCTGTCGTATGCCATTTGGGCTGGCCTCGGCGGCCGCAGTTTTCCAGAAAATGATGCACCAACTATTCAGGGACTGCAAGGACGTCCAGTATTTCCAGGACGACATCCTGGTGATGGGGCGTGACAGACAGGACCATGATCTCAAGCTGAGGAATGTGTTACAAACACTGGAGAACAAGGGCCTTACAGCGGAGTGGACAAAGTGCCGGTTGGGCCTACAATCGGTAACATAACTAGGACATGAGATCGGACAACAAGGTGTTACACCCAAGTCTGAAAACGTGAAGGCCATCGCGGATGCACCGCCCCCCAGGAACAAGGAAGAGGTCAGGTCGTTCTTGGGGATGGCGGAGTACTACAGCAAATTCGTGGTACACTTCGCCTCTAAGACCCACAACATGAGGCTGCTAACCAGGGAAAGCACTGTGTTCCAGTGGACACCAGAAGCCCAAGCAGAGTTCGAGACTATCAAAAAGGACGTCATAGGAGCAGTTCCTCTCAAGGGTTACGATCCACAAGGCACCACCGTACTGACGACTGACGCCAGTGACAGGGGCCTGGGCGCTGTACTCATGCAAACCAGAGAAAGAGGGGAAATGGAGACAATAAGTTTTGCATCCAGAGCATTGACGGACACAGAGAGGAAATACAGCGTGATCGAGAAGGAGATGTTGGCGGTGGTATGGGCCATGACGAGATTCCGGCAGTTTCTGTGGGGAACACGTTTCCTACTCAAAACAGATCACAAGCCATTAGTGAAGGTGCTAACATCGAGTGGACACGCCAGTGCCACCCCCAGGATATCCAAAATGTCCCTAAAACTACTCGAGTTCAGGTATGACGTGGAGTATATTCCTGGGAACCGGAACCGAGTAGCGGATTACCTGAGTAGATCATCCGCCATGGAGTCTGGAGAAGAAAACCCTGCAGACGGGGGAGAGTTGGTAGCCCTCATAGAAGACCAAGAGAGATTAATCAGCCAACAAGAATGGACAGAGTCATATGAGGAGGACACCGACTTGAAGGAAGTAAAGGTGCACATTGTACAAGGATGGCCAGATAAAAGGAACGTGAAGGCGAGCCTCAAACCGTACTACGAAGTGCGGGAAGAACTGTCGGTAGGAGACAAGGGGGTATTCGTCTACAGAGGAGACAAGGTGATTCCCCCAAGGAACCTTACGTCAAAACTCTTGGATCTGTTACATGAGGGACACCTGGGAATAGGAAAACTCAAGGCGAGAGCAAAACAGAACTACTGGTGGCCCGGCATGGACATAAGGGCCGAGAGGCATGTCAGGGAATGTCCACAATGTCAACGGGCAGACAAGACTTTAAAACCTCTGAGGCCAGCGATAGGGAAATTCGACCTTCCTTCCAACCTGTGGGAAGAACTATCAGTGGACATTTTGGGACCTGTCCTAGATGACCAAGGCACACAGAAGTATGTGTGCGTACTCATGGACCGATATTCAAAGTGGCCGGAGTTGAGAGTGGACGAATCCATGGACACGGAGAACATCATAAAGTTCCTGTCAGAGACCTTCACCAGGGAAGGTATACCCAAATCGATCTTGAGTGACAATGGGCCCCAATTCACGTCGGATAGGTGGAACAAATTCATGCAAAGAAATGGCATCACGGTCAAACACACGGCAATATACCATCCGGCTGGTAACGGCCTAGTGGAGCGATTTAACAGGGTAGTGATGGGAGCTATACAAGCCGCCATATCAAGTGAACAAAATTGGGAGAAGGCACTGGAGAACATGGTGTGGGCCTACAGAATAACCCCCACTGGCACGGGGTATAGCCCATTCCAAATCCTGAGGGGGCGCGAACCATTCACGCATGACAACAGGATCTGGAAGGAAAAGATCGTCACCAGTGAATGGTCCCCCGCGATGGTGCGGGCCAACCTGGAAAGAGCACAGACAATTTACAGCAATCATTACAATAAACGAAGAAACGTTAGAAGGACCAGCCTGGAAGTAGGAGAGTGGGTGCGAGTGAAGTTGGCCACTCTACAGAAGAAAGGAGACAGCAAGTACAGCAAACCGATGCAAGTGGTGGAAGTGTACGATCGAGCGGCCCTGCTGAGTGACGGGAATGTGTGGTCCCAGGACCGCATGGCCAGGTGCAATAAAGTTTTGGGCTGGGAGCAACATGGAACTGAAGGGGAAGACACCAATGATTCGAACGAAGAGAGGAGACAAGGTACTGGTGAGCAACAAGATGGAGTAGGAGCTGGGACGGAAAGAGAAGATGAAGAGAATGGGAGTCAAGGAACAGGAATGGACATATCGGAGAGAAGCATGAATGAAGGCGGAGCGATGAGTGAAGGAGCAGAAGGCCATGAAAGGCACAACCAAGAGACCATGGAGAACCCGATCAGGATAACGAGGAGTGGAAGGCAGGTGGTAAGACCTTCCAGATTTCGAGATTTCGAGTTGGACACTGAACTGTAAGTGACTCAGCTAAGTTTGGGAAAAAGGGGAGATATGTAGTGTGCGTTCTAGTCTACGCACGTCACGTAGGTGACGTGCGGCGGCCATGTTGGCGGATGCGCGCGCATCCAGTTCAGCGCGCCGGGAATAGAAAGGACCGGAGGTTGCCGGCCGGCGCTCCTCTACACATTCTGTAATTAACATAATAAATAATTAGTGAACCTACTACCAGCGTCCTGCTTATTATTAATATCACCAACATTACAGGTATCTAGAGCCACTGTAGCTGACTTCGCTGCCCAGCCTGTAGAGGCACCATTTCAGCGTAGCCCGAGGAAACAAGCAGTGAGCTACAGGCTCAGGCTAACGCACAGGTCTTCAAACTGTGGGGCGCGCCCCCTTGAGGTGGCGTGGATGGGTTCCCAGCGGGGGTGCAAAGTCTTCTGCAAGCACATGTAAATGAAGACGCCTGGAAGTGCAGCAATATTTATTTGCTGCATTTCCAGGCTGTCTTCATTTACTCCTGATGGAGCGAGATGCAGAGTAAAATTTTATTCTGACTCGCAAAGTTAAACTTCCATAATTAAATAACCGTATTAATGAGTTTGTAATGAAATGTATTAATCAACCTAGTTTAAAATGCATTTACACGACACAAGGGACTAACTCATGTGCTCAATGTTGCAACTGCAAGTACGTGGAAAATAATAAACTAACCTTGTCTATTGTCTTTGTCAGTATTAAATGCGGCTGTTTAATTAATGGCATGTGCTTATTTGTGTGTGCTTATGTTATGTCTTTTTGTGACAAAAACGCATAAAAGAGTTCCAGTAGTTCGTGAAGAAGAAGGTAGATATGAAATGCAGCTTTGTGTGCTCAGCTAGGTAACATAAATTAACGGGTTAATAATTAGCAAAGGGGGTGGGTAACAGAATGAAACTTAATTCTTTAATTAATTAATGTTTTGTGTTTGTTTAAATGACAGTTTCGAAAAGGAGGCCTAGGGCCTATATAGTCGGTGTTTGGAATCCTGTCGTGAAGAGCCAAAGCACAAAGAAGTGGAAAGTTTTGCCACAATGACGTTTAACGGAAAAATAAAATAAATGAACAGTGCTAAACGTGCTCTCGAAGTGACGGATTCAAGGACAGGATGCGGCAAGTTTGCCAAGCTAAGGAAGTAACGGACTGTTACTTGTGAAAATGTTGCATTTCTGAGGAAGCCAAAAGTCATGTATTATGTTGGACAATAGAGTCGAAGAAGAGGCTCGATTTTAGGTTGGAAACGTGATGACCTGACATCAGTCAGCCAATGAGGACTCTGGATGGTAAAAGAAAGTATACTTTTTAGTGAAGATTAGCTAGTTAGAAAAGTATAAAACCTAGCCCCATGGGCAGGAGGGCGCTTCTGCTTCTCGCTTTCCGATTCCTGAAGGGCGTGTCGTGCTGTTGGACATTTTGGCGCACGTAAGGACAGCAGTCTTTAATGACTATTCTTTTTAAGTGGATCGAGTTTTAGACAGGGAAATAGAACTTAGGAGATGGAAACTGTTTATTTTACTTAATTCATGATAACTGGTTTTGCTTTGAAATGCCAGTCTAATATGCTTTTTCCTCAATAAAATGCTGCTAATAATTTGCTAATAAAATAAAGATTTAATCGAAAATGCTCTTTCTTTGAATAATCAAGTAAATAAATAAGATTTTGAAATGACAAGCTGGTCTTGTTTATTCATGGTCTTGTTACCATCAGTTGATCCATTTGCCTTAGTGACTTAATTAAAAATGATAAATGTTTAAAACCATGGTAAGAAACGTTATACTGGAGAGGCGCTAGGGGGCGCACAGCGGAATGGCTGCCTGATCGAGCAGCTCCGCCGGGCGGATCAGACCAACACGTTATAGGGTTGTTAAAACGTCACCCTTACCAAATTGAAGCATGCGGGGGTGAATAGGAACCTCAAATGCACGATCGGAGCAACTTCAAAAGCAGCGGCGGGCTCCCTTTTCAGCTGAATCGGCTCCGGTAGGCGAACGGGAGACCAGCGATGGCATGGCGGCTGGCCGGCCGGATCGGCGCTGAGTTCTGTGCATTTGCCGTGCACCACATGCCTGCCTGAACTGCATCGCCGGCCTTGTCTGGCAATAAGCAGAAAGAGGTGAGCGGCCCAACCGTGATGACCTCTGATATACACATACGAGGGGAGGCTGACCCGGCAGATGTCCAGCGCGCAAAATGGCGGCGCCGATAGTGCTACAATGGCGGTTCTCACAGACACCTAAAGCCGCTACGAAGTCAAACACACCAAGGTATGGCTCCTGTATCTCCTAGTGTTTATACAGTACATCGGCAAGATCTCCCCACGCGGCTCTGTCACGTTTATGACTTTTGGCTATGTGATTACACCATGGAACTGTCCGCTCGCAAGATGGCGGCGCCCATACCTCCCGTAACACTCCGGCTGTAGGCTGCTCTCTCTTGCACTGTTTACACCGCATCGGTATTTTTAAAACCAGACCAGTCGGTTCAGCTGACCACAGAGAACTTGTGTGTCTGTCCCGTTAAGCTCGCACTTCAGATTTGCCGGCAATACCAATATCGCACCTCTGCCCCTCCCCCAACGCTTGCATGGTGGTCGATAACAACGAGTCTTGATCAGACATTCACAGTATCCCTGGCACCGACCTACCGCCCCTGCTCACTGACCTATGGCTCTATCACCACTTGTATGACCTGAACACTGCGGGATTACCCGCGATCTACGGGAGCGAGTGACCTACACGAGGAGAGCTTTACTGCACCAGGTAGCGCGGACTGCCGTTACGCGTGCGGTGTGACCTGAACTTAAATACCCACACCGAAGGTAGCTTTCCACTGTCCTACCTGCATCACCCATACGCTCCATTGCGCCCTTGGAAGGTGGCAAGTGTTACTGAATTTTCTGAATATTCTCGGTAGGTGGCCGGGAGCGACCGACGTCGCTGCATGATCCCCCACACCTCACAAGACCTCACCAGTGGAAACTAGTACCGGTCATTGCTGTACCCCACCTGGTGCTTCACCTGTATTCAGCAAATATGGGCAAACCGGACAGACAGCAATCCAAAATAAACTTTGAGGCACGCAAAACCCCAAAAGGTCAGACGGAGCCGGTAGACGAAGACACAGCATCAGGAAGCTCAGAAGAATGCAATATGGTGGACATTCTCAAGGCCATTAAAACCAACCTTCAAGACATCAACGGCAAACTAGACAATTTGACAGGTCGAATGGATAGAATGCATGCCAAAATGGAGCAACATGGGGAGAGGCTGGACGACGCTGAAAAACGCATATCCACGGTGGAAGATGACACGCATACCACCACCACCAAATGCACAGGCATGGAGAAGGTCCTGGAAGTAATCAGAGTTAAGGCGGAGGAGTTGGAAGCGCGGTCGCGTCGCAACAACATACGCATCGCAGGCCTTCCCGAGACGACCAACACGGGACGCATGGAGCCATATGTCGAACAGTTATGCAAGGATGTCTTTGGAGAGGATTCCATGTCTTCTCTTTTCATCATCGAACGGGCACATAGGTCTTTGGCGCCCAAACCTCCAATAGGCGCAACTCCTCGGCCCATAATCGCCCGTGTCTTAAACTATAGAGACAGAGACACCATCCTACGACTCGCGAAGGAAAAAGGCACCATCACCTACCAAGGTAATAAATTAGACTTTTACCCAGAGCACACATACGCGGTGCAACAGGCAAGAAAATAATTCAACACCGCCAAAGCCAAGCTTCGAGACCTGCACATACCATATGCCATGCTCTATCCGGCACGTCTATGCGTCACATGGGAGGAGAAGCCAATCTTCCTGACAACCCCCAAAGCAGCCATGGACTTCATTAAAAAGGTGGTGTCCAAGAGTAAAAAGGTGAACAACAGGGAGAACCCACCAGAATCTGAGTAAAGGTAAGGTGACGAACTACTAATTTGCAATGTGGGATGTGCATATTATCGTACACTGGATACCTTGCTGAATTACCTCCCCCCAGAATCAGACGGGCTAGCCTGCAGGTTTATGTACATTCAGCGACCACTGACAAATGGACAATACCTGCTTGGGCTGAACTTATGAGACACACCGCCACGTCATCATGCAGTCATGGCACGTGTAACGTCACCCTAGCACTGATACTGTGAACCACGTGTGGCCTTGATCTGAGGAAAGAAGCAGAGACAACCCGATGCAGAGAGTACAGAGAGGTGACTTAAAGCTAAAATGGGGAATTCCTCACACGGTCACAGTTGCAGACTTTGGTGTAGATGGGGTCCCAGGAGCACCCTATCCATTTGCTGCTGGATTATTTGTTAAACTTTCAACCTACACTCTGCATTTATATGCTATGATCTGCCCCCATCCTTTCAGTAGGGTGGTGGAAGTGTATCCCTGGCGGACCTCCACATGGGAGATCCCCACAAAGTTATGGTTACCGAGCAAGTTACTAGGGGTACATGGCTTTGGCAAAATTGGGTTGCTGAAGTGGGTGGGTATGGGGCAAGTTGGGGTTTTGTTAAACCGACAATACCAGGGCATTTGAGATGCATTGCTAATTCCCGAAGTGTGTATCGAGTACAAGATAACCATTCTCATCTGTATTTTGTAATAAGTACTGTGCCTACTGATTTTCTGATGAGATTTGTACAGTTATATTTCACACCACTGTTACGTTATGGCTAGAAATAGTGATTTAAACCTGTTAACTTGGAACGTGCGGGGCATCATTAATCCTAAAAAGACTAGACAGATCTTCGCAGGTTTGGATAGGCATCACATAGACATTGCATTACTGCAAGAAACACATATAGCTCCAACTATGTGCAGGAAGATTGGGACGAGATGGGCTGAATCTTGTTACTCTTCCACATATTCATCTTACTCCAGGGGGGTAATGACATTGGTCAGAAAAGGTGTTAACTACAAAATCAACTGATCCATTTCAGACCCCAATGGTAGATATGTGATTGTATCTGGAATGCTGCGTGGACAGCCCCTAACACTGGTAAATGTCTATGGCCCGAATGTGGACTCCCCTGAATTCTTTCAGGAGCTTTGGAATCATATGATGGAATTCACTTACACAAACATTATATGGGAGGGGGATTTCAACGTTGCATTGAATGACACGCTAGATCGTTCTGGAACCTCCATGGAACCACATAAACGAGCTAGGGGTAAGATACGAGACATAATGGATAATTATCCTCTACAGAATATCTGGAGAGTCAAGAACCCGGAAGTGACTGCTGCCACTCACATAAATGCAATGCACGGTAGCTGGTCCAGGATAGACTACTGGTCGGGTTCTGATAATGTGTTGTTGTGGACGAAAACTCTCACTACACTACCTAGGACTATATCGGACCACAATCCGATCGTGTTACAGGTACAAATGCCGCACTACACGCCCCCACAATTTAGTTGGAGATTCAATGTCAAAGCACTTCTAGACCCCCTATATGCGGACAAAATTGCTACAGCTATCAAAGAATACTTCCAATTTAATGTGGCGTCGGTCGAAGACCCGGGCATACTCTGGGAGGCTTTTAAGGTGACTCTGCGGGGTGTTTGTATTAGCACTAAAGTGGGGATATTGCGAGATATCAGAGATCAGATAGAGAAATGTGAAGTTAAAATAAGAGCACTTGAAATGGAATATGAAAGGACACAAGATGTCACTATTCTGGGTGACCTCAGAAAGGCATTCACTGAACATCAAACGTATGCCGCTGATGAACTAAAATATGTTACTAAACGACCTTTAGCCAAACAGTATGGGGAGGGTGGAAGGCCAGGTAGAGTGCTTGCATCGAAAATCTGCGAGGGTAAGGCAACACAATCTGTGACACAAATCCGGGACGCAGAGGGCACACTACTGACACAACCGGAAGATATACTCCGCTGCTTTGTAGATAGCTATAGCGCATTGTACACATCCAAGCAAACACCACCCCCGGAAGAAACGTTTGAATATTTACACGATATTGCCATTGCCTGGCTGTCCGACCGGCAGCGTGAATACTTAGCGATGCCCATCACAGTAGAAGAGGTGACAGACATCATACGCTCACTACCAAATGGAAAGGCACCCGGTCCAGATGGGTATACCTGTGAGTTTTACAAAACATACGCAGACACTTTGGCACCACATCTAGTCGCCATGTACGGAAATGCCTTTGATCAAGCCACATTACCACCATCTCTGCGAGAAGCTGTACTGATAGCACTCCTGAAACCCAACAAAGACCCAAACCTCTGTGACTCCTACCGTCCTTTATCACTGCTGAATGTGGACTCGAAAATACTGGCCAAAATTCTGGCGGTCAGATTACAGCCCTTGATGACTAATTTGATATTGCCAGACCAGGCTGGGTTCATACCCACAAGGGCAACCTCCCACAACACTAGAACATTGTTTGCAATGTCCCATTATTTAACCCCTGACACTAAGGCGGTGGCGGTTAAGCTCGATGCCGCCAAGGCATTCGATTCGATTGAATGGCCATATCTGCTCAATATACTCCAACGCATGGGCTTTCCCTCACGATTCATAACATGGATATCGCTCCTTCACACTAACCCTGTAGCCAGGGTACGTGTGAATGGCTACATTTCAAACCCATTTTACATCAAACGAGGCACAAGGCAGGGATGCCTTCTCTCACCCTTGCTATTTGCGCTTGCGTTAGAGCCGCTTGCATGCATCATTAGACAATCGCACAATCATTCAGCTCTACATTTCCTGAGTCGCCCATTGCATATATCCATGTTTGCGGATGACATGCTGTTATACATTAGAGACCCCGACCAGAATATGAACCCGGTACTACGCGAATACATTAAATTTGGCAGACACTCTGGCTTACAGATCAATTGGGAGAAATCATCTATAATTCCACTTACGGACACCACGTCACAACATGCCACGGATTTCCCACTAGATTGGCAAACTGACCCGATCCGATATTTAGGGATATGGTACAGCAGAGACCCTGAAGAAATTATCCGCACAAACTATGGTAGAGTGCAGGATAAGATGACGGAACAAATCGACCGGTGGATACAACTGCCACTATCGTTGGCAGATCGTATTGCCATAGTAAAAATGAATATCCTCCCCAAGCTCTTATACCTATTTAACAATATACCGATCACACCCCCGAAAGCAGTGTTCAAAAACATAACCTCGCTGGTTCTCAAACTCATATGGGCGGGTAAACAAGCACGCATAGATTTACAGACATTGACTTTACCCTATGAAAAAGGTGGCTTTTGTGTGCCGGACTTTTATGTATACTAGCTCTGTGCCCAGGCACAGTATGCCACATACTGGTACCATGCGGTTCCTTATTTAACACACACAGCGGTGGAGGAAGGGGACGCCATTCCAATACCGCTGACCGCAGTAATTACGCATAAACGCCCGCCATTACACACGGCAGATATCTACACGGTTGACACAACTGCGGCCGCTTGGAGGTCACTTGGCCGGTTGGCGCACAAAGCACCACTTTATGCACCAGCATTACCGTTGCACCACCATCCCCAGATCTCTGTCGCTAGCGAGCAAGTAGGTATGGGTCTCCTAAAACAGGCCGGCATTGACACATTTGGGGACCTCTATCATGACGGCGTCTTCAGGACCATAGACGATCTGTCTTATATTAGCAATCAAACCACACTGTTCCGTTTCACATATTATAGATTACAAAGAGCGGTCCGTGATCTATACCCGAACTATCCGACAGAACCCCCCTGCTTGGAAACATTACAGTGCATCATCACCTCCTCAAATTCAACTCACCTAGTTTCCCGATTGTACAAAACAGCCCAAAGCGAGATCCCATTCACTTCCACTAAAGCATGGACGCGCTGGAATGAGGCATTACCAGACCCACTATCTGAAAGAGAATGGTACACTACATGCGCACTGATTAAGTTACTCACTCCTAATGGTAATTTACGCATCCTACATCTAAAGTATCTCCACCAATAATACCACACCCCATTACGTCTCCATAAATTTGGGCTACGAGAGGATGCTAGATGTAAGCGTTGTGGGGAACAGGACGCAGCCTTTGTACACCTGGCCTGGTCCCGCCCGAAAATACAGGACTACTGGGGGCAAGTAACCGCAATGCTTCAGAAAATGGTGGGGGTAGAGATTGAATGCTCTATAAAGGTGTGCTTAGTAGGTCTGATCCCCGGGGTGAAAGCCGGGAAACGTAAGTACTGTGCAATTTCTCTGCTTTTAGCCAAAAGGCAAATATCTCAGTGTTGGGGAGGCACAAGAGTACCAGACACGAAACAATGGCTGAAAGATCTTGCGCAATGCAGAACTCAACTGCTGACTTATGAAGAGGAGCTACCAGCTAGATCTAGGCCAAAAGACTATTGGACTTATTTAACGATTTATTTGCAGAATGTGGATGCCTCCGAAACGCTGTGAACTTTACTACAACGTGCACCAAGTTGCTTTGGGTTTAATACGCGATACATGTGCACTAACTTGATGCTACTTTATAAACTGTACTGAATATAACATTGACTCATCGATATCATACATGTTGGGATGAAGGATGCGGAAATGTACTGGTATTTGTTGTATTACCATTTTCGATGGTTGTACTTCTTTGTTTCTGAAAATCAATAAACAGAATAAAAAAAAAAAAGAAACGTTATACTGCAGTTGTATATAAATGTGTAAATAGTTAGTGAATAGAAATGATTAATTAGGTCACATGATTCAGTCGCTCAAAAATTGTCTCGTTGGTTTATGGGCCTTGGTAAGTGATTTATGATTGATGGTGAGTATTGTGGAGATTGGTAGCGTTGGTGAGACAGTTTTTCATTAGGAGCGCTGGATCACTCCGAAGCCCTCAGAGTGCTGTGGGGCCAGTGGGTGTGCGGCAGGGGGCTCGGCTGAGCAGTGTCTGGAGTCTTATTAAGACTCCAGCACGGGGCTTAGTTTTTTTTTTCCAGTACCCCCTGGGCCCCGACTTTGCCTATTCTTTACATTTGTATTTTAAATTTACCTCTTGTGGTAATTGTATTGTGCCTGTAAGTAAGACAAGACGCTGTATGGTGTTCCAACGTTATATATTAATATCCTTATATCTTTACGGAGAGCGCCGAGCATGCTGCTGTCTGCTAGGAGCACCAGCACTCTATCGCACTTGTCAGCGCGACCCCAAGATGGCCGCCGTTCACGCTACGTGGTTACGTAGCGGGAACACTAGACCGCACACTACATATCTCCCCCTTTTGTATCATAAATAATGAAGTAGTCTCAGGTGTTACTTTCTATCTCCCATCTCATAGTCCCGGTACTTAGAAGGTCTCATAATCACTCTGCCCCCCCTGGTTCGTCTTACCGGGGTGGAAGTCACTTCTCTCCCGCAGATCATTGTGGGGTCCATCTCTTTTCCTTCTTGGGTGCTCGGACCTGCTCTGCCACTAGGCTCTCTCTCCTCTCGACTCTGTACCTCCGCTCTGGGGCTTTCACTTCCTCCTTGCTCCGACTCTATTCCTGCAAATTCCGTATCTTCTTCCTGTAAGATGTTGTCATTTTCCAGTGTGCCATGACCTGCCGACATTTGTTCCCGCTCTTCAGGAAACCATTGTAAGATCTTATTGCATCGGGCCATGAGATCCTGGGACGATACATTCCCATCGCTGAGCAACGCCGCTCTGTCATATACCTCTTTTACTTGTAGGGGCCTGCTGTATTTGCTGTCACCCTTCTTCTGTAACACCGCCAGCTTGACCCTTACCCATTCTCCTTCCTCCAAGGCTGTATCTTTTACACACTTCCTTTTGTTGTAATGTTCTGTATATATGTTCTGAGCTCTTTCCAAGTTGTTCTGTACCACAGCGGTGGACCATTTGCTTGTCACCGTCTTCTCCTTCCATGCCAAATTGTCCTTTGTGAAGGGATCTCTGCTCCTTAGAATCTGGAAGGGGCTGTACCCAGTGCTCGTGGGTGTGATGCGGTAGGCCCAAATCATATGTAAGATCTCCTTTTCCCAGTCTTTCCCCATCATGATAGCTGGTTGTATGGATCCCATCAGTACCCTGTTAAAGCGTTTCACTTGCCCATTTCCAGCCGGATGATATATGGATGTGTGTTTTGATATGATTCCATTCCTCTCCATGTACTTAAGCCATTTCTCTGAAGTGAATTGGGGACCATCATCACTCAATATGGATTTGGGAATGCCTTCCCTGAGAAAGGTCGTTGTGAGGAACTGGAATATGGGTTCAGTGTCCATTTCCTCTTGAATATGTACTTCAGGCCATTTAGAGTATCTGTCCACTATGGCGCATAGATATTTAGGAGTTCCTTGGTTATCTAATAATGGACCCAAAATGTCTATTGAGAGTTCCTCCCATGGGTTCTTCGGGGTGGAGAATTTTCCCAATGCTGGTCTCAATGGCGTCATTGTTTTATCTGCCCGCTGGCATTGGTCACACTCTCTTACATGTCGTTCTGTTTGTATGTAGAATGAGAAAGTGAGGTGCACACCTAATTGTGTGTTGTTTTAGTCACAGTAATCAAATTATTGGTTAATCTGTTTGGGGTGCTGCATTTCATACGTGTGTTGGCTAACATCGTAATTAAATACAGAAAAAGATGCAGAAGGAGTCTGCAAGAAATGCGCACTGTTCCCAAGGAAAGCAAACTCTTTCCACAATGTTCCCAGGATTCTTGTAATTTCAAACAATATTTCAATTTATTGATACAGTACACTTTATAATCATGTTGTTATATCATGTCACCAAGAAATAATACAAGATTACATGTTATGCCGCAATTCAAATTCATTGTTGCATATAGTTATTCAGTTGTCTGTGCTGTAGCATATCATAGCAAAACTAAATGTGATAGTACAATGGGCCTATTTACAGGGAATAATCGTCAAAAAAAGTCCTTTCTTCCTGTGTGTATTATTCTGGATTTCTTGCGGTCCGGTGCCCATGCATTTCGGGAAGACGTTTCCCTTCATCAGGGGCAAAATCCTATGAATACCAATGCAAGTAACTTTAATCTAATGCATGTAGTTTCACACGAATTCGAGTTCACAGTTGGGGGTGCCGTGGTGTGTAGTAGAGATTAGAGACCTTATATCGCAAAAGACAAGCTGAATTGGCAGAATATTCCACCATTGTGTAGGTGTGTCTTTAATTGTTTCAACATGGGATATGCCCAAAAAGCCTGAGTGAAAAGAAAGAATAAGAGAAGGTTGTTTAAATACTCACAGTATCATCTCGTAAATGTGTACCCCAAGAATTTCTACTAAGAGAACCTAGTAATACCATAGTGCACGGAATGTAATGAACACCAAATGCGGGTACCTGAGTCGAACAGGGCTGGAGCTGATGTTGCTCAAAGAGGTGGAAATCTCAATCTGATGGTCGCGTCTGAATGTGTTCCTGAAAATTCAGGCGAATGTGTAAAAAATTAGGACATGTATCTCGTGCTATCTGTAGCTATGATGGTGCCCATTATGTAAAATTGGTTTACGTGCATCCAAGCATGTAAATATATTCTGCATGTAATCTTTCTGTAGGAGAAGGACGTATCCTCATCCTGACAAGTTGGAGCAGTTCCGATGTACTGAGTGCACTTACAAATGCCTTTAATATTCATGTACGCTGATAAGCGGTGCGATGACGATCAAGAGAATATAGAAAATTCTCACATACCTCACTATAAACTATCCTGAACCTGGTCGAGAATCACGTAGCCTGTGCTGTACTCCTATTTTTTTTTTTTTATTTGTTTTATTGTTGCATCAAAGTATACGGGTACAGTGTAAATAATCTGCTGACGTGGCCTCAACATTCAGCCATGCGTGCAACGTGTTTTTTGTTTATACAACTGGTGCAAATATACATTTCCTCCATTAATCAGTACAGATCTTGCAACCACATCTGTAGGCAGGGAGACAATGAGCCTGCACAGCCAAGAGGACAGTGAATGATAACAGGTATGTAAAGTCCCGTCTCAAGGGCGTTGGATCGGGGTCTGTACTGTCCATATAATGGTGCTACCAGAAAACGGGGGGGGACAAAACTGTGGGAGGGAAGCATGTGGGCGCTAGCATGGTCGAAGCAGGGGGATACCCGTGATGGGCGTCGGGGGGGGGGCCCAAGGGGCTATTCAGCCTGCGCTCCGGAAGGGTGAGAAGTCACTCAGGATGCAGGGGGCACCGGGAACCTGTCCTGGGGAGGGGGGACACCAGGTAGACGCTATTGGTCTTCTCGGGCTGGGGGGGGGAGGAGTAGGTGGGTCACCCACATATGCGGACTGTCGGAAGCTGTAGAGGAGCATGGCCCATTCCATGGATATGGGAAATTTACGCGCACCCCTGGCTTCTACCTCTCTAAGAGCATCCTCTTCCGCCGCCGCCCATTTACTGACCGCCCCCGTCCATGCTGCTATAGGGGGACCTTCCGGGGATCGCCAGCGCATGGCTATGCATCTGTTTGCCAACAGGAGCGCTAGGGACACGAAGCGCCTATGCACTGAGGCTCGCTTAGGGACATGAAAGATGCCTAATGCACTAGATTCCCAGGTGGAGAGTGTAGTGAGACCTGTCAGTTCCGACAGTGTGTCGTGTACCGCCCGCCAAAAGGGATGAAGGTCGGGACAGCTCCAAAACATGTGGCGAAAGTCTGCAGCAGGGGAGCAGCACCTGGGGCATAGGAATGATGTGGAGGGATAGAACTTCTGTAATCGCGCTGGGGTGAGGTACGCCCTGTGTAGGATATAGTATTGGATGTTCTTGAAGCGGGCGTTCCTAGAGACGCGTTTTGGGGCCTCAAGCGCTTTAGTCCACTCTGAGTCATGTAGTGCGCGACCTATGTTCTCCTCCCACGTAGCCCGCAAGGTCGTCAGGGGTGCGTGTGAGAGTTCCCGGATGGATTTATACAGCCAGGTCACTAAGTGGCGTCCCACCCCCATACGCAGGATAGCGTGTATTACTGGATGCGTGTCTGGCTCGCCAGTACGGAGGTTAAAATGGGGCCGGTATCCATCAATCAGCTGTCGATATCTGAGGAATTGGCCCGGGGAGAGCCCGTATTCAGCGGTCAGGCGGTCAAGTGATTTTAACTGGCCTTCCTCAAAGAGCGATTCCAGATCCGTGATGCCACAGTGCGACCATTCGGTGAAGAACGGTGCCGTGAAGTAGGAGTCTTGCCTGGGGCTGCCTATCAATGGTAAAAGCGGGGAGTACGGAGGTCTATTGGGGGACATTCGGTGGATCCGCATCATGCACCGGCGCGCTATCGCCACTTGGAGGGGGTACGTGCGCCGTGGCTTGGTGCCCGGGAGAAGAAGACGGGTGAGTTCCGGGGCTGCGATTCTGCCGGTCGAGGTGACAGTCTCCTGAGGGTAACGGTCCGCCGTCCAGTATGACAGCCATTGGAGCTGTGCCGCGAGGAAATATGACTCGAAGGACGGAGCTCCGAGTCCTCCCAGCGTCGTGGGAAGTTGGAGGGTTTTCAAGGCGACCCTGTGGCGGCCCTCGCCCCAAATAAGGGTCCCTAGGAGGGAGTCAACGTCGCGGAAGAAGGATCTGGGTGGTATTACCGGCAGATTCGTGAACTGGTAAAGGAGTCGGGGAAGCATTACCATTTTAGCCAGAGCTATCTTTCCTATTGGGGCCAGTGGGAGTTTATTCCAGAAGGCGACCGCCGGGCGCAGACTGGCAAGTGCTTTGCGGTGATTCCCCTCGAAAAGGTCAGCTGGGGAATGGTACAAGCGGACACCGAGGTACCGGGGGGCTTCCGCGGACCATGAGAGGTTATGCGCTCCAAGTCCGACTTCCCGGGGGGGCAGGCCCGGGTGTAAGGGGTAAACTGTGGACTTGTCCCAGTTCACCTGTAGTCCCGAGGCCTCTGCAAATTCCGCCAACGTCGCCCCTATAGGGGCCAGGTCCGTTTCGATGTCTCGGACGTATATGAGGAGATCATCCGCGTACATGGATACGCAATGCGTGCTGTCCGCAAGTGGGATGCCCCATTCCACACCTTCCAGGCGCAGCCGAACCGCCAGCGGCTCGACTGCTAACGCGAATAAGAGAGGCGACAGGGGACACCCTTGTCTTGTGCCTCGCCGAACTTCGAACGCTGGTGATATACGTTTCCCGATACGAACCCGCGTGGTCAAATCGGTATACAAGAGGCGCGTGTACGCTATGAGCGTCGGGCCGATATTGAGGCGCTGCAAGACTGAGAAGAGATAGGGCCAGGTGAGGGTGTCAAACGCCTTCTCCAGGTCCATAATGAGGCAGGCGGCGCGGGGAAATCTGCCACGTATCTGATCTTGAACGTGGAAGACTCGGCGGAGGTTCTGGGAGGTGTTCCTCCCCGGGACAAAGCCGCACTGGTCGGGGTGGACCAGTGGGCGTATGATCTGCGCATAACGATCAGCCAGAATTTCCCCCAGGATTTTACAGTCGGCGGTCAGGAGCGTGATGGGGCGATACGACCCCATGTGGAGTGGATCTCTGTGGGGTTTGGGAAAGGTGACAATCACGGATTCCCGCAGTGACTGGGGCAACCTCCCCAAATGAAGAGACGCCCCGAACACCCGTGACAGATGGGGGACCACTAGGGGAGAGAATGTCGAGTAGTATTCCAGCGGGAAGCCGTCCAGTCCCGGCGCTTTATTCCGGGACATGGCACGAATCGCCTGGGTGATGTCAGAGGGTGTTATCCTGGCGTCAAGGGTGCGCTTGTCCACATCCGATATTGCGGGCAGCGTCAGTGGGTCTAAAAAACGATCCACAGAAAATGGGGAGTATTGGGCCGGGGTACCGTACACTTGTGCATAGTGTCACTGAAACGCTAGGAGGATTTCGGCCTGTGAGCACACCAATACACCATCCGGATTGACAATATCCGTAATTGGCTTGATTTCGGTATCCTGCCTCGCCATCCAGGCCAGCAGCGCTCCAGTTTTGTCTCTGTCCTTATGTACCCTAGAGGCGTAAGCCCTAAAATTGTATTTTCGGAGGTCAGCGCAGGCAGTCTGATACTCCGTCTTAGCCTTGGCCGTGAGCACGGCGTGCTCCTCCGAGTCGTCAGGCCGTTTAGTGAGTGCGGCCAGAGTCTGTTCTGAGGCTTGGAGCGTCCGTTCCAAGGTGCGGCGGACTCCTACTACCTGTTTGATGCAGTCTCCCCGTGCCACCACTTTAAATGCGTCCCATTCCACCAGTACCGACGATGCCGTGTTTGTGTTGTGCGTGAAGTAGTCTTGGATGCTGGTTTCGTGTGCGTCTCTGAATACTGGGTCTGAGAGGCAGTCCCTAGGGAGGCGCCAGGTGGGGACTGGTGGGTGCGGGGGGCGCCAGGTCAGACGAATGATGTGGGCATCATGATCCGAGAGGATCCGACCTAGGTAATCTGTAGATGTGATCTTAGGGAGGACTGGTGCAGAGCAGAGGAAACGGTCCAGGCGGACCCTGAGGTTATGTGGGATCGAGTGGAAGGAGTAAATGCGAGCCAGTGGGTGTAGGTGTCGCCATGCGTCAGTGAGCGCCCAATGCGTGGTCCATGCCCTGAAGAGTTCTGCCTGCCGGGGGGCCGGGGAGTGTGTGGGGGGAGGATGCGAGCGGTCCAGGGTGGGGTCCAGTGTGCAATTAAAGTCACCTCCCAGTACCCACGGAACTGTAGTGAACTGGGCCAAAACGCCCGTAAGGTGGTACCAGAATTTATCCTGATCCGTGTTGGGGGCGTAAATGCTGCCGAGGAGTATTCCCTGTCCATCAAGTATTCCCTCTAGAAGCGCATACCTGCCCTCTCTATCCACCACCCGTCGGAGCTCCCGGAAGGGAGTACCTGGCCTGACCCAAATTAACGCGCCGCGTGCAAACGCTGAATAGTGAGTGGCACAGAAGATCCCTCACCATTTGGCCTGCAAGCGAGTGAGTTCGGTAGTGTCCATGTGCGTCTCTTGCAGAAACGCAATGCTGGCTGACATACGCCTAATGTATGAGTAAACAGAGTAGCGTTTGCTGGGCGTGTGTAGGCCTCGTACATTCAGTGTAAGGATATTAATGTCCGAGCATGAGTCTGCCATTCGTAAGGTGTCGTGAGTGGGAGAGGGACCCCCCTGCAGCCCCCGACGGCCGCCAGTGTGTATGTGTCACGTGTGTTGCTATGCGCCAAGCTTCCACAGTCATGGGGAAGGGACTAAGGGGATTAACAACAAATAGAACCTTGGGTGGGAAACAGTCCCAATACTGGGGATATCGCACCGGAGGTGGCATATCCAAACTAGTGTCCCACTAGGGGAGAAATACAACGGATATCTGTGGGGGTGGCAGCGTGTGTCGCTGCTGGGCCTGTGCGCGGGTCGGGCTCTTGCAGGAGAAGCGTCTATCGCTCGCTAGCGCTTACAAGCATTTGACAAAGCAGTCTAGGCGCCTAGACGTCGCGCAATACAATAGGCCACCATGAGAAGGATATAACAGTGGACAGTTCTTCCATCATGAAGAGGTGCCAGGTCGGCTGGCCAGGGTAGCATCCAAGGTGTGCGTCGCAACAAGGGGGGAGGAGATTGGTCCAATCCCTGACATTGTTCCGTCACTGTCCCGGTCTTTCTCAGGGGTGAACAGGTGCGGTTGACCTTCCAAATCCGACGCTATGGGTGACGTGTGCAGTTCGGTCACCGCTCTTAAGGCTTCTCGTCGCTCCTGCATGATTTGTGTGAGGTCGGGTGAGCCCGTGGGGGATGATGTTTGGCTTTTGGGGCGGTCCGATCGAGCACGGCTCGCACCTCGTCGTCTGGATCATCTGAAGTCGTTGTTGCGTGCTCTCTGGGGTCCAGGATTAGGGATTATTGGGCAGTGAAACTCAGTCCAATCCTGTGCTTCCTCCGCCGTGTTGAAAAAGAGGGCTTTCCCCTTGTGTAGTACTTTCAGGCGGGCCGGGAACAACAGGGAATATTGAAGATCATTTGCGCGGAGGCGCCTCTTGACGTCCAGGTAGGTGGAACGCTGGTGCTGGACCTCTCGGGCATAGTCCGGGAACACCATAACGTGCTGGTCTTCCACTTGTAGGGGGCCCGCCGTCCGGGCCGCACGAAGTACCGCATCGCGGTCTCGGAAGTGCAAGAATTTAGCCAACATGGGTCGCGGAGGAAGGCCCGGCTTGGGCGCCCGGGCCGGGACCCTATGGGCTCTTTCAATGGAGAAGTATGCCGACCTTTCCGCCTCCGGTGTGAAAGATTTGGTCCAGGACTCCATGTATGTCAGAGGGTCCGAGTTCTCAATCCCTTCCGGTAGGCCCAGGACGCGGATGTTACAGCGTCGTGAGCGCCCTTCCAAGTCCACCGTGCGTGCCTCGAGGGCCGCCACGCGGTGCAGGACCTCCTTCAGCTCCGCCTCCTGTGTTTTCACCGCAGGCTGCAGCTCGGTCACGATCCGTTCTCCGTCCTTCACCCTGTCCGCCAACTTGCGATTGTCGTCGCGGATTAGACTGATGTCTGTTGTCAGGACGCCCAATCTCTCCTCCATCGAGAGGCGGGACAATTCGATTGCTGCCAACACCTGATCCAACTTTGCCGACAGTGTAGGGTCGGTTTGCGACGCGTGGGTCTGCGTCCATGTTCTTGTTTGTGGCATCTTCTCGAGGGCCGTCTCGAGGACAGCCGTCGTCTGCGAGGCCCTCGTTTTCCCCATGAGTGCATTCAGAGATGTGGAGGGCCCGGGCCTCTGTGCACCCCGCGATCAGCAAGCCACCTCCCCTCTGTGTATCCGGGTAGGTAGTAGCTCAGTGCAGGTCGGGCTCCCAGTCCTTCTTGGCCCCGGGGCAGTCACTGTCTTCCTTCTAGGGAACCCCTGCCAGTTCGGGGCGCAATTAGTAACTTGCAGCTGCAAGGGGGCGACAGTCCTGGCGTCAGGAGATGCGCATCAGGAGGGCACTGAGTCTACAGTCCAGGCTTTCCCAGAGACAGGGTGTGTTCAGTGAGGCTGGATCCTGCCCCCTCCCTCCTCGGCGTGTGGTGTAGTCCCTCAGGCGCCCCCAGGGGCCGAGGAGCAGGCGACCAGGGCTCGGGGAGGGGGGGCTCGGGTTGACGAGCGTCCACGGTGTGGCGTGCTACCGCCTCAGGGTCAGAGGAGCACCGTGCCTCCAGGGTGGAGCCCACGCCGATCACGGCGCCCCGGTCCCTATGGGCGCCATCTTAGGGTCAGGCACCCGGGTCCACCGGGCCACGCGATGTGGCAGGAGCGTTCTGGCCCCCCCCCGACCAAGGGCCGATGCGGTCCGCGACCCCCCTGCGGGCCCCAGAGGGGGCAGGAGGCCGCCGGGTCACTGGCGCCGCGGTTCACGGGAGGAGGGGGGGGAGGAGGGGTCGACACTCACCGCCTCCAGGTGGGATCGCGGCCGCCCGAAGGGCCCAGCGTCACGCAGGCGGTACCTCCGATGGCGTCCCTTGGTCCGTGGCGGTGGGCAGGTCGGCGCTGGGGTCAGGCTCCCGGCCATGTAGGAGCGCCGGTGTAGTGCAGCTTCGGCGTAGCAGTCGCCATCTTGTGCGCCGGACTCCCACCGCAATAGTCAGCCCGGCCTGGATCGAGAGCCCGTGAGCCGGTCACTCCGCTCCTCGCTGGGGTTCCGGGGCCGCTAGCCGTCCGTTTCGTCGGGGGACGCCGCCTCGGGGACAGGTTCTCAGTGGCGCCCACAGCCGGTAGAAGGAGCCGCGCCCGCCATCTTGGGTGCTCGGCGCTCGGCTCCGGCTTCAGCGAGGGACGGGCCGGTGCCTGTCGCTCGTCCGCAGTCCCCGCGGCTCAGCCAGAGGGTGCCCCCTGCAGGTAAGCCTCAGTGGAGTATTTTTTGTAGGCTGAGGCTCCCAGCGATCTTAGGAAGTGGGCAAGATGCTAGCCCGATCGCGGAGCCTCAGCAGGACACAGCCGCCATCATGGCTTGCCAAGCCACGCCCCCTGTGCTGTACTCCTATGATGCGATCCCCTGTTGATGTTGAAAAAATACATAACGACGGGTCATAGCCTGTGGTTTCAAGCTTTGTGTAAAAGGCATGTGCATCAAATATAACAAAGCTGACCTCGAGTGCAGGAAACTGCCTTTACCTACATTCAGAGATTGCCTAATTGAAAATTCTGCCTATAACCTCCACAGTTTGAAGTTCGGATTCTTTCTGTGCGATCACACGAAAGGATACAATACAGTGCTAAAATAGTGCGGTTGCTAGAAGTAAAAAAAAAAAGACTAAAACGAATGTCTTCCTGGTTTCATCCAAAATAATGGGAACTGGTTCAATAAGAACTTGTGGTGCATGATGTGTTCCAATATGTCGCTAAATGGATGTCTTCTGACTTTGAACGAAAGATAAAAAATAATAAAGTAAACTGTGGGCGCACTCAATACGTGAGTGATACGGAGACTGAATCCCGTCTCAGATCCGCACAAACGTCTGCAATGTATTGTGGGAAATGAAGTATATCGTGCGGTACTAGAAATGGCTTGGTGGCATGGGGAATAGAAAACGAAGTCGTTCGATGCATACACTACCTAATCTCTCGAATGCTACATGTATATGCCTATGATCTGGGTTACTGAGACTCTCTAGAGAAAGTAATACTACTGGAAACATAGAGGTGATCACGGTGTAACCCGCTGTCCTACGGTCTAGCTCATCCTGTGGGTTAGGTGAATGAAGTCGCTGCATGATAAGAGTGCAATAAAAGTAGGAAAGAGTAGGGAAAGATTAATGATTTGCCGAAAAGAAGTGTCAGTATACATGTAGTACAGGAGTCACAATGTGATAATTCTGGAGCGTTACTCATGTCTGAATACATGACAACTGTAACCAAATCCAACCATTTCAGTAAACATTCTCAGGTGATGTATCATATGCTGGAATCATGTACATATACTGAGGCGTGGTCACAACAGTCAATTTATAAAAAGAAAACTGACCACATCGAAAACAAGTTAATGACAAAAATAAACAAACTTCAAATATTGTGTAGAGAGGAACCAAGCAACGTCGAACGCAAGTTAATGACAATAATAGACGCTCGTGTTGATCCGTGTAGAATCATACGTATATCTGCTAGACATCTACTAAAATATACAATGGTGGACACAATGATACATGTGAACATAACACGTAATGTCAGGCTATATGTTTGATGGGGCATCACATATGGCCTTCATATTGTCCTTTTTTGGTGTGATGCCTTGTTCTCCAATTTCATGCCCAACATAGGTGACTGAAGCCATCCCTAGACTGCACTTTTCCCACTCAGCGGTCAGGCCTTTTTTTTCCAGCACATTCAGTACTTTGGCCAACTTGGTGTCATGGTCTCTCTGGTCTCTGCCCATCACCAAGATATCATCCTGGAAGTATTGGACTCCCTCCATGTCTTTAAAGAGACGGTGCATGAGCTTCTGGAAGACGGCCGCTGCAGAGGCAAGTCCAAACGGCATTCTGCAGAATTGGTAACACCCAAAGAAGTCGAAGCTTCCTACTTTCCGTGTGAAGCGCTATATGGTGGTACGCCGACGTCAGGTCAATGGTGGAGTACCATTTTATACCCTTGGTCTTGGCCAGCATTTCCTCGATGCGCGGTAATGGGAACTTCTCCACCACGATGCCTTTGTTCAGTTCGCGCAAGTCCACACCCAACCGGACCTTGCCATTGGGCTTCATTACCACCACCAGGGGAGCCAGCCACTCTGCGCAAGTTATGGGTTCAATTATTCCATTCTTTTCCAGCTCCCGCAATTCCTGTTGTACCGCTTCCCTCACTGCGATGGGGACGTTCCGTACCTTATGTGATACCAGAGTGGCATCATTCTTGAGGATTATCCTGTGCGTGAACTTTTCCAGCTTCCCCACTTTCCCGCCAAACACCTTCGGGAAGTCTCTTTTTAGTTTCTCTAGGTCCGGCCATTGTTCCGGCGCCGTCATCAACACTTGTACGGCTCCTCCCGGGTCCAGCCTTATGACAAGGTCTCCTTGGTCCATCCAAACCAGGACTGATCGGCCTTTTTCTGCTACGTATAGTTTGCAATCCGCACTCCGTCCTCTGAATTCGAATTTTAACGGTCGAAACCCCACCATCGGGATCCTATCTCCCGTGTACGAGACAGGCCTTATGTCCGGCGGTTCCAATTTTGGTCCCAAGTGAGGCTTGAACTTCTCGTTCCAAACTGCTCGTTGTACAATTGTGTATGGTAATCCTGAATCCGCCACGATGCTTATCAACACTCCTCCTATTAGCATGTCGAGTAGTGATTTATTTCACCTCCGGATGTCCACGCCCAGTACTTGGTCCTCTATACATAGCACCGTGTCTTCTTCCTCCTGTCCTCTTTCCTCCGCGTCTTCCTGGTCTTGGTCCACGTACTTCACCATGTTGCGGCTGCTTTCCGTCGACATACCTTTTCGTAATGTCCCATTATGCCACAAAACATGCACTCGCTCGGAACGCAGGACATCTCTTATCATGTGCTTCGCATGCCGTGCTGCCACACCGGTAGCATGGGTTTCTGACTCCTCTGGTCTGCTTCCCTTTCGGTCCTAGTTTCCCCGGCCATTTGTTAGGTCCCCTGTTGGGTGTCCCGGTGCTTTTGTTCCATCCCTTGGGTTCTTCATCGTCCACCTTATTCACCATTGGTCTTGCCGCCGGTTCTCTCTTAGCTGCATCCGCAAATCTTTTTGCTAATTCAGCCTTTTTCACTATCGCGATCACTTCCTTCAACGTGGCGTTGCCACTCGCCCATAACTTGTCTTGCACCATTTTGTTTGTCCCCCCAACCCCCCCAACCCCAAAAAACACCATCAAAAGCCTCGGTGTGTGGCTGGACAGTTCACTATCTTTCAATGTCCAAGCCACAAAACTGTCAGCCACCTGTTTTGGCATTTTGAGAGTGCTAAATAAAATCTTTCCCCTCCTTCCCATGGAAGCCAAACAGGCTGCCATTCAAGGCCTTATTCACTCACGCCTTGATTTTAATAACGCACTTTATCTGGGCGCACCAGAATATACCCTTCGTAGGCTGCAGACTGTACAGAACTGCGCAGCTCGCCTTCTACTAAAAATCCCTCGCAGACACTCAGTGAGGACCGGACTGACTAGCCTTCATTGGCTACCGGTCCGGCAGAGAGTTCTGTTCAAGGCGCTATGTATAGCCCATCAAGCCTTCTGGGACATGGGACCTATCATTGCCCGTGATCTGGTCACCCATTACATCCCAAATCGTAGTCTTCGTTCCAGCCAGACTCTTTTAGCAGTAGTCCCAAGAATAAAAAGATCTAGAACCGGCGGAAGGACGTTCATGTACAACGCAGCCAAGGCCTGGAACACTCTGCCATTTCATCTCAGAGCCACTCAGAACCTTACTATGTTTCGCAAGCAACTGAAGACTCATCTATTCACATCCGCTTGCTAAAACCGTTGTTTTTCCCCTTCCTTGTTCTCTGTAGGTCACGGTTATCCCAGCGCTTGGACGCCTTCGGGCAACAATTGCGCTCTATAAATTCCCAAGTTTACAAGTTTTGTCGTGTGCATCACGATTTGATCCTTGATGAACTCATCATGGAGCGCGCCAAATTTGCACATTGTCGCTAGCCTTTTCAGCGCCGCCACATACTCGTCTATTGATTCTCCCATTTCTTGTTTCCACTGCTGGAAGTTGTAATGATCAATTGATACACATACTGCTGGCCAGTAATGCTCATTTAGTTCTTCTATGGCGTGTGCAAACACATCGTCGTCTGTATCTTGTCTGGGCTTGGGTACTAGGTTCTTGAATACCCTGATCCCTTCTGGGCCTAAGTTGTGCAGTAATATCCTTCTTTTCCTTTTGCTCGTGAACGCTTCTTCATTCTCATCTTCCAGGACTTCGATATAATTGAGAATGTACTCTCTCCAGTCATCCCACTTCATTAGGGGCTCTCCTGGTTTAGGTAGGAATGGTATTGGGGCTGTCGCTGAAGACGCTTGCGCGCACATGGTTTCGCGCTTTTCTGGCACTGTATTCAGGCTCTTGGGGCTGCCTGGCGCACTGCTCTCCTCTCCCCGTTCTGGTTGTAGTTGGGAGCTCTCTGCGTTTCCTGTATCACTGCTCTTTGGTTCCGCCAGGGCACCTGTTCTACTGGGGTCTCCCTCCGTTCAATGCTGCACCCCTCCGTATGTTTCTGGATGCTTGGTAGACTGTGGACGTCTGCCTTCCTGTCGCCACGTGCCCCTTTCTTGCCCCAGGTGGTGCTACTTCTTGCCGATCTCCCCTTTTGTCCTGGGTGGATGCTGCCTCTTGTACCTGGTCTCGTCGGCTTCCACCCTGCATTGGCGTCTTGCTGCTTCTGCACGCTCTCCGTGGTGTTCCGGCCTCCCTCACACGTGGGGCCTGTGTGTTGCTGTTGGATTTTCCTTCCTTGTTCTTTTTGTGGGTCCTCCCCTTTTCTTGAGTCCCAGCCTCGTCGCCACTGTGGTAATTGTATTGTGCCTGTAAGTATGACAGAACGCTGTATGGTGTTCCAACGTTATTTATTATTATCCTTATATCTTTACGGAGAGCGCCGAGCATGCTGCTGTCTGCTCGGAGCTCCAGCACTCTATCGCGCTTGTCAGCGCGACCCCAAGATGGCCGCCGTTCACGCTACGTGGTTACGTAGTGTGATCACTAGACCGCACACTACACCTCTGTAGTGTGAACATGCATTTCATGAAAAGGAATAGAAAAAAGGGTTGACAATAGATAAAATGACAGCCATGTTTGTTTAAAGAGCCTGCAAAGACCTTGCTTTGACACTAAATAGGGTCTTGAATAAAAAGTATGCATTCATTTGTAATGTGACTTTCTGTCTGTTCCTTTTATTTCCAGTCATGAATCATTCAGGCAGCTCTAGAACACATTTAAAAGTATTTTGTATTTGCTTTTCGAAGTACGCACATGTAAGTGCTGAAAATAGGGCTTTAAGTAACTGTTCAAAATAATGAGCTGGCAACCCTAATCATAAGACTGGAAGTGTGTTGCAGGATCAGCACATTATTTATTTCATTCACCCTCGATTCCCTGATTAATTCCATAATAGCAATAGTTTAACTTATATCTGAAACCCTACGCCAATAACATGCTGGTTAACTTCAAGTGTCTGGGAATTCACCCTGCATTCAGACAACTCATTCTTCATTTTCACCCCTCACTTTCACACTCACCCTGCACTCACAGCCCATAGGTATGGTTTTCCCGAATTTGCCACATAATCCATCGTCTGCTGCATAATTTGCAGATTAAAAAATGCAGCAACACGTTACATCACAGTGGAAGGCCCTTTCTAAAGGTTGATGGGTCACCTTTCTGTTGCTTATTGCTATATGTAGGTGTTAATATGGTACTTATGAGGGACAATAAAGGCCAGGACAATGTTAACAAGTGTAAAAATAGCAAAATAGGGCAGTAATGCTATCATAAAGTATGCAGCATAATTCGCCTTTGCTTGCTGCAGAATTTAGTCAACCATGCTGCATAATTTGGCCTTCTCCTGCTGCTTAATTCCAGTGCAATACAAAAGGGGCTTAATTCCAGTGGCCCTGTTTATAGTGCTATGAGGTCCCAGCCTGTGGCAGAAAGCATTTACATTATTTAAGCTAGGCTGTAGCAAAATGATGCAGTGAGTGTGATAAAACAAGTTCTTACAAAATATACTTTTTAGTAATAAGTAATCAACTGTATCTAATGCAGACATTTTTGTAAGTGTCTCGACTATTCCAGATCCCAGCTGATAACTCCTTTACATTACATCTTAAAAAGAATAGATCCTTGCCACCATAAAGCATTAAGCAGATCCACTGGAATTATTCAGCAGAAGAGGACAACATTATGCGGCAGGTTTGACTAAATAATACAGCAGGAAATGGTAAAATATGATGCACAATGCGCCACATTTTGTGGTTAGCATTACTTCATTATTTTGTCATTTTAACTCATAGTAACGTTGTCCGGGGAAATATTTCACCTCATTAGTACCAGTTTAACACCCAAATACAGTAGTAAGCAACTGCAAGATTACCAGTCAATCTTTGCAAAGGGCCTTCCACTGCTCCGGAACACATTGTCACGCTTTAAGTAACTTTTGTTCTGTTTGATCTAGAATAAAGTTTCTTTTGTTGAAATCTGCAGATTATGTAGCAAATGCAGTAAACTGATAATTATGTGGAAAATGCTGCTGCTGCAGAAACTCATAATTCCAGTGGCCCTGGCTTTAAGTGACTCAATCAATAAATGGCTGGTAAGAAGGCTGGTTTACTTTTTAACTTTCTGCACTACCACCACACTCGCAGATTTCAGGCAGAGGCATCTCAATGTCAGGATTAACCATTCAGGGGCAGTTTTTTTGTGAAAACTGAGTCCATGGGGTGGCAGGTAGAAAGCCAGCAGGGTTGCATTCAGATGCAGAGCCCTAATCCTCTTGATCCTTGGGGCCTCACAGTAATGGTCTAGGAAACAGAAAAAAGGAGCTAGATTCATAGATATTGTCAAAGAGAAGGCCTAGAATAGGGAGCACTGTATGCAGACTCATTCGGTTTCGCTAGAGCTAGCGCATGCGCTGCTCTGCAAGACATTTAGTAGGGACTTTAATAAAGTGCTACCACAAGCTGCTTTGTCTGGCCTAGCGCTTGCGTTCACGCGCGCAGCCGCCAGCTTTCAGCGCCCCATCAGGCACAATCTGGCTTTCCTCTCACTTCATTGCTCCTCCGCCCCTCCCCTCCCCCGCCGCATTGTGCTCCTTTCACTTTCGAGTCCTCGTCGATGCATTGGTTCTTTCAGTCACATTACTTACGGGAGGTGGCTTGCATTTTGAGCCCCGATTAAATGCTAAAAAGGAATTCTACAGTTAAAAAAACAATTGTTTTCTCTATACATTGCATGTACGAGATTACGCATTGAATGTGTGACGATCCAGAGTACTTTTGAGATGTAAAAGTTCACAAGCTTTGCAGCGCAACCACTCAGTTGGAGAAACAAATAACCAAAAAGGACATCACTATTCCTCTGGGTGCAGCCAAAGCTCACGTTAGGTCCTGCTGACAACTCTTTAAAGCACTCACTTGTTTCTAATTTGCTGGAAAGTGGTGTCGAGTGAGAAGGCACATCCCAAGTACCGCAACACCAGCATTTATTTATTTATTTATTTTGAAGTTTTATATAGCGCGAACAAGACCCTTGCGGGTATCAGAGCGATTTACAGGGTAGATGGAAGAAACACATACAAGCATAGACAATATAGGTGATTCAACCACATGGTGATTGTGGAAAAGTAAATTTTGCCATGTTCTGTGTCCCTACGCTTCATCCATCATATGTTATGTGTGCATGACCAATATGCATATGTTATTCCCCATGCCTGATTAATGACGCAATTCCAGTTGTGTCCACCTCTAGTATGTTAGTTTCCAGTCCTCGTGAATACTACGAATATTAGGCCTATGTAAAGTAATGTTGCCACGTTTCTCAGTGTGCACGTTATTCCATTATAAAATCCCCGTTTCCAGGCCTCAAAAGGGCCCGGACCACAGATTCAGCTCCTGTCTCCTGAAAGCCTCGCTGAGGAGCGATACAGCCCCCACCTGTATCCTCGACCCTTCACTTATTTCCTGCCTCGCAGTGCCCGGTGCAGCTTGGCCCTGCCTCTAAGTCTGCCAAAAGTATGTTATAGTTCCAGTTATCAGTTCAGTCCTCCTCCTCTGCATTCCTAAGCTACTGAACTGCATCAATAGTTTCCGTCATTGTCTAGCCTTCTCGTCTCCACGTTAGAGAAATACTGTATTTAATGGTCATTTAGTATTCTTCATCACGCACTACATGTAGAATAATGCATGGTCCAGTCTTAGAATCAAGTTAGCTTTTCCCCTCATGACTTCTAGTTTATATCAACATGTTCCCTAAACATCAGATACCAGATAGGGTTTAGGTACATGTCGCTCCGACCCTTCAGACTCTAGTCTCTGCTCCTAGCACAGAGTTCATAGCCCCCAGCTTCTCCTAGTAACACGTCATTGCCAGTTTTCGCGCACCATTAGGTTAGAGGTCCCGGCTCCTTAGGTAGCCCCCTCCAAAGTTTCCGCCCATTCATGACATATTCTGTTACGTTTGCATCACATGTCTATGTATACTCCCAGTTACACCTCTTTTTACTGTTATCTCTCGTGACTGCTACGCGTCACGCCTTCTGCTCCACCCACTGCTACGCCTACTGCAATGTAATGCTATGTGTTTGCGCTATGTATATAAATCAATGTTTTGTTATTGAATGTTAGCGCGCTCATCCCAGACCCAGCCCCGGCAGCTGCCGGGCCTTATTGTCCTATTCCCATGCAGGTTGTCCTGATCCTGTCCTTGTGCTGTAATAAACCTGCAGAAACTCCTACTACCTCGAATCTTGACTCTTATTTTATTGAGCTATCTGTTATGCTATAAGTCTAGTCAAAAATAGGGTATTATTTATTTATTTACCACATAATGGCGCCCGAACAGGGACTTGCCCTTTCCCCACGCGTCGGTGAAGCCACGCCGACCCCCTGACCCTCTGCAGTCGTGACGGAACCATACCGTGCACTGGCAGATATTTCTGCTCCAAGTATCCCTCAGGCCCACGGAGGAGACGGAGGAGGCGGTCCAGCATCCAAACGAGACGGTGGAGGAACGCGGCGAGTCCCGACCAGAGCCCAAGCCGAGAGTCCAAGGTCCGAGGTATCCGGAGGCCCACCCGTAACTGAAGTCCGAAGTCCGAAGTCCGTCGTAGTCCAGTCCCGTTCGAGGCCTTCCGTTCCGTGCTGCCCGGTGAGTACCATTGCTGGGGTAGTATCTAGACAGGACCAATCTAAATTGACTCCTGGTCCGTGGGTTGGTGGTATCCAAGCCCACAAACGAAGTGTTCACCTAGGTGGATACGGGTCTTGATGCGTTCCTTTATGGGATCGGTATGTTCCGTACTGTTACAGCAGTGCATCCAGTAACTCTAGTCTGTTCCGTTCTCGAGAATTCTGTTCTGTTTCTGTTTTCAGTATTTTCAGGTAGTATTCTGTTCGAACTGTTATGTTATGATATTGTTTAATGTATTTCCAATGTCGTGGTATGCCTGAATTGTTTTCCCAATTGTTATTGTTCTTCGTGTATTGTATTGTGTTCCGATTCAAGTTTAGAATGCCGCTCTTTTCCAAGTTACGTCAGTTAAAAACTAGAAAGGGTCTGTTAGAGGAAGCAGTTCCTGTCCCGCCTAGGGACAGTCCAGGTCATTTTATGTATCAGAAACATGGCATAAGCGCCATAATGTATCTAGATTTATGGGTAGAGTATACCAAACAGTTAGAAGAAAAGTATAGATGGCCCGTATCGGGTACATGGGATGCCGAATGTATCATGCGAGTAGAAGAAGCATTATGGAAAAAGAAAGCCAGACAGTCACAGAAAGATGCCATCGAGTTATGGCGCAAGGAAGCTCATAAAAGAACGGAAAAGGAAGTCAGAAAGTCAGAGTTAAGTAGAGAATCCCAAGAACGAGCCCAAGAAAGAGAATTAATCGAGATAGGTGAACAAGTCAAAGCCGAACAGTCAGACAGACAGAGGCATGCCCTCATTAAGGGTATGTATCCTCTTCTTGCCGAGGGCCTGCCAAAAGCGACCCCAGAGGCATCCAGTAATTTCCCGCCACCATTAGTTCCGACCAAGCTACGTCACAAACCGACCGCAGCTGATATTTTTATTTCGTCCTATTTGGACGACACAGTCCCCGAATATGCCAATCCTGTTCGTGCTCCGCCAGTCCCTGTAAATCAGGCACTTCCCGTTCCTCCAGACACCGGAGTACCTGTTACGGTACCCCCGGTCCAGCCTATAGTTCCATTTCCCACTCTGTCAGGACGTAGAGCCTCAGTAGACGACTCCAGTTTAGGGGCCGCAGGAGGAGCTACTCCTCAAACCCCGCCGCCACACAAGCGTTTATCAGCACTCGAATTACATGCTCAAGCATCACAGCGTACTCCTAAAAGTAATAAGTCTGTCACAGAAATCAGGCAAGCCCTTAACGAATGTGTCTATGATCCAGTTCCAGGCGAATATACTATGGTTTTATATTCCTTACGTGTAAGGAGAGTGACCGAGTATCTAGTCACCTTACCGAATATGAAAGAAGATCTAGACAGAATATATCGTTTCATCCGTACAGGGGATGATCCAGAAAGTATTGGCGAGATTATGTCTCAAAGGAAAGCCGAGATTCAGCTCATGATATTAAAGTTCCTGATCAATTGTTTAATAAGAGAACAAGATTACCCGTCTAAAGATCCCGCCGAAATGAGAATCCTGACAAGGTGGAGTGATAATATAGCCGAGGGTAAGCACAAGACCGTCAGTGCCATGGAGAGTATGTACAAGAAAATTCGTAAAGAAATAATAAGGTTACACGACCAGCGTAAAGCAGCACAAGTAAGCGAGAAAGAAAGTATCTCTGATCCTGAAGAGGAAGAGAACGAGAATCCCGCCAGAATAGCGTATGTAGGAAAATCCAGATTTCCAGATCGCCATTTACGTCTAGAACCCAAGTCTATTTTTCAACATCTAGCACCAGAACAAGGTTCCCTAGAACAAGTATTTCAAGCTACCGATCACATTCTGAAATCACGAGTCGGTTATAGCGAATTAAGTACCATGCACGAACAAGAACTAGCCCGATCAGCAGTCCGATGGATTACTGATTCTACCACTTTTCCAGACGAAATAGTGGCACAAATGTTTCTGAAATTGCCCCCAGCCGAGCAACGACTGGTGGGTATGTATATGATCCAGCACCTCATTACTCTGTATGAGGGTCAACATTCTGATCCAGGTCCGTTGCACGATATCCTGAACGAGTTACTCCAGTATAGATGGAGAGGTCTAGGTACCGATTTAGTTAGTGTCATTCTAGAACAGCGTCACAAGTATAGAACGTTTTTGAACCCGCATTTTGTTCATGTCTCACCCCCAGAAAGTAAATCATTCTACATAGACAGACAGAATCCGTTACGAGAAGTCCACCCAGTCCAAGGGGCGGGTGGCGTAATGCAACGAGTGTTTGTATACACTCCAATATCAAAGATGGAACTTCTTGAAATGAAGAAATTAATTCCCTGTCATGACAAAGATCCAGCAGGGTTCCATAGAGAATTAAAAGACATGCTCCGTATGGGAGAATACACGTACCCAGATATCATTAAAATGTTAAAGGTCCTGTTACCCGCAGGGGTGTATGAAAAGTTAAAGGAAAAAGAATGGGAGGTGGGAGAGAAAAAGATCGATTGGGCAGCTCTAGAAGCTGAAGACAAGGCACGAGTACCAGGTACTGGTCTCGGAGATAAATGTAAAGATTTACCAGAATTATTGATTCAAGTTTTACCCAGATTATTGACAACAAGGAAAGAAGACTGGGATGCAATCTCAGCCTGTAAACAGAAACAAGATGAAGACATTAGTGATTTTTATTCTAGATTTGAAAAATGTTTCAGTATCAACAGTGGTCTCAAGACAAGTAGTGAGTCATACCCTCATCTTTTCGTCACCAAATTAGTCGAGAATTCAAGTCCACAAATTAAAAATCGAGTTTTGAAAGTCGAAAGCACCTGGCAAGCAAATACTCCGTCCCAGATGCTCCAGATGCTCCAGTATCACCAGAATAGAATCAGGGAAGAGCAAGAACACGAAAGAAAACGTATGAAAGACACGAAAATGAAAGTGCTAGTTGCACAATCTGTTCCTCAAGACAGTCAGAAGAGGGGTCCGAATCAAGCCAGTCATCCTGCAGCTCCCGTTAAAGGGAACTGCAATTATTGTAAACAGCCAGGTCATTTTATAAACGAGTGTGCAGTTCTGAAACACAACATAGCTACTGGTAAGACTAAAGAAAGACCACGTCCGCCTAGACAAGAACAAGTTTCACAGATTCCTCAGCTACAGAATGCACCACAGACAGTTACAGTACCGCAGCCTATTGCTGCAACACAGCATGTTACATCGCAGATGTACCAGTATGCACAGTCTGAGTATCCAGAGTACCAGTCATATTCATGAAACAGCCTAGAGAGGGAGGTAGGCTTGCCTCTCATCGAGATACCTGTAGATCAAGAAGGTCCCTATGTTCACAGTCAAGTATTGGGGAAAGACAGAAAGTTTTTGATCGATACAGGGGCAAGTAGGACCACAATTAGTCATGCCGAAGTTCCAGGGGCTCCGCTCTCAGGCTCAAGAAATGTTTCCCTTGGATTTTCAGGAAAACCCATAGTTAATGAAATATCTCAGCCAGTTACTCTAGAAGTAGGTCCATTGTCCCGTACTACTGATCTGTTACTTACTAAGTCATGTCCAGAAAATCTATTAGGTATTAAGACACTGAAAGAGTTAGGTGCAGTTATTTGCTGTTCCCCAGAGGGAATACGTCTGTTCCTACGTGACTTTAAGGGTCACTATGTGTTACGAGATTTTGATTCAAGATTGTCTAATGTTCCACAGCATTTATGGGCGCAAGGTCCAACTGATGTAGGTTACATGCAAATCACACCCCATCGTGTGACTCTCAAACCAGGTGTAGTGTTACCACGAATCAGACAGTACAGATTGCCACCTGAGGCTGTAGCAGCCTTATCCAAAATTATTGACGAGCTCATGGCTCAAGGAGTAGTTGTAGAAACTGACTCCAATGTATGTAATTCTCCGATCATTCCAGTCATGAAACGTACTGATCCGAATGCACCCCCAGTATATCGATTAGTGATTGATTTACGAGAGCTTAATAAATGTATCATTCCTCAGTACCCAGTTGTCCCAGATATTTCTTCCCTGTTAACAGCCATTGATTCCGAAGCCATGTTTTTCACTGTCATAGACCTCAAGAATGCATTTTTTAGTGTTCCAATTCATCCAGACAGCCAGTTTCTTTTTGGATTCTGTTTAAATGGAAGGAGCTATATGTTTACACGCGCTCCTCAAGGTTTCACAGAAAGTCCTAGTATTTACAGTCAAGCACTCAAGAGACAACTAGACAACATTCACATGCCAACTGACACTGCCCTGCTCCAGTATGTCGATGATCTACTGATCACAGCCCGTTCTGAACGTGCTTGCGAGCGAGCATCACTTACAGTTCTGTATTTTCTAGCCGAGATGGGGCACAAGGTGTCACCTTCGAAGCTTCAATTCTGTGTCCAGCAAGTGGTATACTTAGGACACTTGCTGTCCAAGAGGGGTAGGCAGTTGACACCCGACCGTATCCAGTTAATAGCGAGTCTTCCCCAGCCCAGAACCCAGAAGGAGGTACGTGCCTTTATCGGCCTTACTTCTTATTGTAGACAATGGATTCCCCAGTATGCATTTCTAGCCAAGCCACTGATACAGTTAACGACACAGGAGACAGCCGTATCGACTGTCCTCCCTTGGACGTCTGAACATACACTTAGTTTTAATGAGTTAAAGAAAGCTTTATGTCAAGCTCCAGTTCTAGCTACACCGAACTACAGTAAGCCTTTTACACTTTTCGTTACTGAACGGGAAGGTACAGCATTATCTGTTCTCACACAAGATCAAGCAGGTCAATACAAGCCCTGTGCTTATTTTTCGAGCACATTAGATCCAGTCGCCCAGGCGTTGCCTGCGTGCCTCAAGTCAGTTGCAGCCACAGCACTAGCTATCAGACAAAGTGATTCCATAGTTTTAGGACATTCCCTGACAGTACAAGTCCCACATTCAGTAGAAGTTCTTTTAAACCGAACACAAACTCAGCACTTGACAATTGCACGTTTAACAGGTTATGAATTGACACTGTTCCAGCCACACATAGAAATCAGACGCTGCAACGTTCTGAATCCCGCTACACTGTTACCATCAGTTAATTCAAATCTAGACCCACATGATTGTGTGGAAGTAGTTAACATTACGACGAAGCCAAGACAAGACCTGACAGACATTCCGTTACCAGATCCTGACCTGACACTTTATGTAGATGGTTCATGTATGAGAACTAGTACAGGAGAACTAGTCGCCGCGTATGCAGTGACTACCGACACTGAAGTTATCAAGACACACCGTATTGACACCCTGTCCGCTCAAGCAGCAGAGCTAGTCGCTCTGACACAAGCCTGTATACATGCCAAGAACCTGAAAGTTAATGTTTACACAGATTCACGTTACGCATTCGGAGTTGTACACGACTTCGGAGTGCTCTGGCAGGAGAGAGGTTTCATGACTTCTCATGGAACCAAGATTCAGCATGGTCTCCTTATTCAAGCCCTGTTAGATGCCATACATTTACCGACATCTATTGCTATCATGAAATGCAAAGCACATACGAAAGTCACTGACATTATTTCCCAAGGTAATGATCTAGCAGACCGCACAGCCAAGCTTACAGCACAGACTCCAGACATTCCAGTTAACATGACACATACTCCAGATCCGATTAAATGCATGACAGTTAAAGACCCTACACAAGATGTCATAGATATACAGTTACATGCTACCCCCGATGAAATCAAGAAATGGTCCGAACAAGGAGGGGTTCAGACAGATCAAGGATGGTTAACGAAGGGTAGAGCCACATGGTTTCTCCCCGACTCTATGGTTCAAGTCATTATCAATACCGCACATAGTCCAGCACATTTAGGAGAAAAAGCTATGTTAGACAGTATCCAGAACATTTGGTTCAACAAGCATTTACGAGCTGCAGCCAAGCAGAAAGTCCGTACCTGTATGATATGTTGTCAGTTTAATCCAGGTAAAAGTGTCCCGGTGGAACAAGGTGGTTTCCAGCCCCCTGACCACCCTTTTGAGGTCCTCCAGATGGATTATATTCAGATGGAGCGATGTCGAGGTTTCAAGTATGTCCTTGTAGTAGTATGCGCTTTGTCCAGGTGGACAGAAGCATATCCAGTCCCAGATTACACAGCCGCGACCACTGCCAAGCAGTTGGTTCGTGAATTTTTCCCTAGATACGGACTCCCTAGAGTCGTATATTCTGATAACGGCCAGCCATTCTCATCTGAACTCATGAAACACGTTTCCCTTTTGTTAGGGTACCAGTGGAAGTTTCATTGTGTACGCCATCCAGAAGCAGCTGGACTAGTCGAAAGGCATAATCAGACTCTGAAAATCCGCATTGCAAAAGTCTGTAAGGACAAAGATGTGGACTGGTTAATAGCTCTGCCAGTCGCTTTATTTTATATGCGTATGGTCGCACATTCCAGATCAGGTCTGTCCCCGTACGAGGTCGTATTCGGCCGCCCCCCTAACATGTGGGGTACTCCTAGACCCCGAAGTATTACCGATGTTTCATGTAATATGCTGACAGATTACCTAGCTTCCTTGATGTCTGCCCTCAACTCATGTCGTTCACAGGTTGCCGCCGCATTTCCAGACAATACCGAGGTGGCACTGCACGAGATCGTTCCAGGCTCCCTTGTGATGATCAGAAATTTCGACAGATCAAGTCCGCTGGAACCACGTTGGAAGGAGCCACGTCAGGTCCTCTTGACCACCCGTACTGCCGTCAAGTTGGAAGGCAGGAAGGGGTGGGTCCACCTTTCTCATGTAAAACTTTTCAATCCATTGAAACCAGCGTCCAAAAACATTTTCCAGGATTCGAAAGACTGCCGAAATATTGCTCTTAAGGACTGTCCCGCACAAGACATTATTACAACCCCTCCCTTGTTAGAAAAAACTCCGCAACAGGAGTATAAGTTGAAGCTCAGGTCTAGTAAAATAAGTCAGTCAGTTTGATTGTATAAGTCCTCCCCTAGGTGAAACGGTTAGATTGTTTCTGACATGTATAAAATAGACCCCCATAGTGAGAGAGTCAGTCAAAGTTCAATCAAATGTATCGTTTTTCTGAGTTTCATATTATTTCTCAGCATAATGATTTCCTGCACCAGCTACGCACTTTTCCTGTGTTTTCCAGTTCCTCATGTAAATATGTCTGCTAATGCTACAGTAGAGCACACGTTTAGTGATCTGCCTCCTCACGAATATTCTTACCGCCTCGCTATGCGTAACAACACATTTATCCGTATGTTACATTATTCACACCAGACCAGCAATGCCACTAATTGTTGGGTGTGTGGTCGACTCCCCCCTTTCCAGACACCGAAGGGAGATCTGCCACTTTTTCCTTATCCATTCTCACACAATGGTTCGTGTGGAGCATGGTCCACGTTAACGTCATCCTCAACAGATATGTCTTTTCTTAACAGTACATGTTTTCCAGACAAGCAAGGTCTCCCCCACAGAACAGGTTTAGATCTAGAAAATGAAGTTTATAATTTAGGTAATTATTCGTCGAATTTCATGGTCCTGAATGTTCAGTCTGATACTACTCCAGACTTACCTGCTATTTCAGTACTACCAGTCAAAGGCGAATTATGTGTCCGTAGTTATGGTTCTGTACACATAGGTCATAGTGAATGTACTACTGTTATCAAGTATAGTGACAGTGGGAAATCTATTTTCAAAGCTTCACGTCATTCTTATTTTATTTGTGGTCAAACTGCATATGTCCGTCTGCCCCTCGATTGGGAGGGAACCTGTTACATTGCCTTCCTACTGCCACCTGTTTTCCTAGCCCCACCTGACTATCATAGGAATTCCTTCCTAGTACATACCAGACACAAGAGAAATCTCCCGATTGTCGATTATACTGAAACTGCTGCAGAGCAATTCATTGATATTGATAAAGGTGTGTTCCCTTATTTAGGCACAGTTGTAAACAGTAAGCTAATCCGTAGGTTAACAAAAACCCTTGAAGCAGTAGTAGATGAGACTGCCTCCGCTCTAGGTAACTTAACCGAAGAGCAATCTGCTATGAGATTTGTCGTTTTGCAAAATCGTCTCGTCCTTGACGTCATACTGGCCGATAGGGGCGGGGCCTGTAGAGTCCTCGGATCCAGTTGTTGCATTTTTATTCCAAATAACGCGCCGTCTGTTTATTCAGCTATAACCAGACTCCATAAAATTGCCCATCTGTTACATCAAGATCCAGGCACCTGGACATGGTCCGGTTGGTTCTGGAATGTAATTTCCGCATGGGGATGGAAAGTCCTGTCCTTTTTAGGTATTGCAGTAGCGATCATATTTAGCTGCTGCCTCTGTATACAATGTGGCCCTGCGATTTGCAGCATGTGTGCTACCTCTTGTATTCCTAGTCCCAAGCCCCGTTCTAAATCCCGTTCCAAGACAATTCGAGACGAGCAAATGATACTGTATGAAATGATAGATGGTATCATGAAAATTGATGTTTCCTGATGGAAACGTAGTGACAAGGAGGGAGTGTGGAAAAGTAAATTTTGCCATGTTCTGTGTCCCTACGCTTCATCCATCATATGTTATGTGTGCATGACCAATATGCATATGTTATTCCCCATGCCTGATTAATGACGCAATTCCAGTTGTGTCCACCTCTAGTATGTTAGTTTCCAGTCCTCGTGAATACTACGAATATTAGGCCTATGTAAAGTAATGTTGCCACGTTTCTCAGTGTGCACGTTATTCCATTATAAAATCCCCGTTTCCAGGCCTCAAAAGGGCCCGGACCACAGATTCAGCTCCTGTCTCCTGAAAGCCTCGCTGAGGAGCGATACAGCCCCCACCTGTATCCTCGACCCTTCACTTATTTCCTGCCTCGCAGTGCCCGGTGCAGCTTGGCCCTGCCTCTAAGTCTGCCAAAAGTATGTTATAGTTCCAGTTATCAGTTCAGTCCTCCTCCTCTGCATTCCTAAGCTACTGAACTGCATCAATAGTTTCCGTCATTGTCTAGCCTTCTCGTCTCCACGTTAGAGAAATACTGTATTTAATGGTCATTTAGTATTCTTCATCACGCACTACATGTAGAATAATGCATGGTCCAGTCTTAGAATCAAGTTAGCTTTTCCCCTCATGACTTCTAGTTTATATCAACATGTTCCCTAAACATCAGATACCAGATAGGGTTTAGGTACATGTCGCTCCGACCCTTCAGACTCTAGTCTCTGCTCCTAGCACAGAGTTCATAGCCCCCAGCTTCTCCTAGTAACACGTCATTGCCAGTTTTCGCGCACCATTAGGTTAGAGGTCCCGGCTCCTTAGGTAGCCCCCTCCAAAGTTTCCGCCCATTCATGACATATTCTGTTACGTTTGCATCACATGTCTATGTATACTCCCAGTTACACCTCTTTTTACTGTTATCTCTCGCGACTGCTACGCGTCACGCCTTCTGCTCCACCCACTGCTACGCCTACTGCAATGTAATGCTATGTGTTTGCGCTATGTATATAAATCAATGTTTTGTTATTGAATGTTAGCGCGCTCATCCCAGACCCAGCCCCGGCAGCTGCCGGGCCTTATTGTCCTATTCCCATGCAGGTTGTCCTGATCCTGTCCTTGTGCTGTAATAAACCTGCAGAAACTCCTACTACCTCGAATCTTGACTCTTATTTTATTGAGCTATCTGTTATGCTATAAGTCTAGTCAAAAATAGGGTATTATTTATTTATTTACCACATGATAACTAATACAAATTAGTAATTATATTATAGTGATCAGTAAGTAGTTCAGGTAAATTTAGCCATAAGAATCGATTTCACTTCTTTTTTGAAGGAGGCAGTAGAAGGGTTCTGTCTTGTTTCTGTGGGCAAAGCATTCCAGATCCTGTGGGAGTCATTCCTGAAAAGGTCCGGTTGTAAGTTTTCTTCTTGGCACATCGTTGTGGTTTCAGAAGAAGATTCCTGGAGCTCCTGGATGATCTATTACCACAAGAGAGTACCAGTTTATGTGCTAGATAACTCGGAGTATTGTGATGTAAGGCCTTGTGTGTCATACATGTGGTTTTCAGATGAATTCTAGCCTCGAACGGTAGCTAATGGAGGGCTCTAAGGTCTGGGGAGATGTGACAGTTTCTTTTGGAGCCTGTGATGAGTCTAGCAGCTGAGTTGATTAAGGCTCTTATAGGGGCAGTCGTCGATCTGGGAAGGCCGCATAGAGCGACACTCCCATATTCCACTTTTAAGATTAATATAGCTTGGACTGCCTTTTTGAAGTCATTTGCTGTCAGGAAGGGTTTTAGTCTTCTCAGGGTGTTCATGTGGAAATATGCGTGCTGTTAAGTGAGTCAGCCAGTCGAGGATGATAGTCGATTGGTTGGGGGGGGGGGGCAATTAAGAGGAATTCAGTTTTGAAGGGGTTTAGTTTCAAATGGTTTTCGGCCAGCCATATTTGAGTTTTTTGTAGCGTTGAGTTGAGAGATTTGATGTCCTCAAGTGAGTGGGTCTTTATGTAGAGTTGAGTGACATTTGCTTACATGTGATAGTGGACATTGGAGAATCTGAGAAGTTCAGTGAGTGGTTCCATGAGAAGGTTGAAAAGTGTGGGTGAGAGGTATGATCCTTGCGGTACTCCTAAAGTGACTGGGACAGGTTTGGATACGGATTGATTAACCTTGAAATAGATCTATTTTGGAGGAAAGAGGTGAACCAAGTAAGCACAGATCCAGATAATCCCATTCTGTATTTCATGAGCTCTGGCAGATTGTTGTGCTTGACGGTGTCAAATGCCGATGAAAGGTCAAGTAAGATTAGTAAACAGGCTTCTAAAGGATTTTTAGTGCGTTGTCAATTTTGTGGGTCATGGCTCATTCCGTACTGTGACTGAGCTGCACGGAAGCCTGATTGGTATTGGTTGAGCAGGTTGAACACTTTAATGAAGCAGGAGCTCCTCACAATTTTTACATAATATCCTGGCCATCGCCTTACAGACTAACATTGTACCGCACTAAAATGTTTATATCATCACTACCTTTTTTTATATCATGAATAATACACCCCTCCTTCCCATAAGGACTACCCTGAACATTTCACACATTCCCAACAGTTCTCAGATTTTCTTCAAAACTCCTCCATCTGATCACTGCAAAACTCAATCTGTTGCATACCTGAACTCCTAACAACTGTAGCACCTCGCCCCTTCCTCCTACCATAGTGACCGCTGTGTTGCATTAGCCAAAATGGTGGACAACTCCTCTCTCCCCAGTGACAGTTAACCCCTAGCCCCACCCGCCCCTGACCCTTCAGCCAATAAGGTTCGTGGACGGCCATCCTCATGCCCGAAACGGCAGGAGGGCGAGGCTCTTGTCACCTGCCCTCAAACTCCCATTGTCGGCTTAAGCGCACATGCAAACATCGGTTTAGATAAAGCAAGAAACATAAAACCAACTACAGCTCACTTTTCCTTCTGAAACCTCGGAGGAAAATAAATATTTTCAACTCACTCACACACTGTTGATTATTCCACAACCTTTGAAGCTCGTGCAGTCTAGGATTCCACACAATGCACAGCCGCACCCAATGCACCTGATGCTGCAGAAGGCTACCGCTTACAGAAGAGTTGTCAGTGTGCAACTCTACCTCCCTTAAGCAATGGGACTGCCAGCACGATTTCTTGCTCGAATTCCGCCCGTAATGTTTTTTTTAGTTCATCCTCATAAAATTCAGTACTATTGCTCAATGTTAGTCTTCTGTGATGATGTACCCCTGCTCTGCTGAGGCACTACGTCTAAAGAAGTAGCAATTTTGTTACTGTCCAGTGCCACCTAGTGAAATAACTAGCAGTATGTATTCCAAATACTATGTCACAGTCGGGTCCACCGGAATTATGCTGATTTTTGGCTGCCGTGTATTCTGCATAGTTAGGGATTTGTGGGAATTTTTCAACATAATTCGTCATCTGCTATACAATCTACAGATTTTAACAACAGAAATGTTTCCAACTCAAACGGAACAAACGTTAATAAAATCACGGTGATCTGTTTGCCCTGCAGTGGAAGGCCCTATGTTACGGTTGACTGGTCATCTTTCAGATGCTTATGACTCCATTTGGATGTTAAACTGGTAATGAGGTGAGACCTTTGCCCAGACAGTGATAACATGTGGAACAAGCATTGGCATAGCCAATAGGTCTTGCCTTTGGGACCTTATAAGTGCTTAGCCATGCAACAGTTGATGTTGTTGCACAAAGGATATTGTGCTGCATAACCAAATACTTATAAGGTCCCAAAAGCGAGACCTATTGGCTATGCCATTGCTTGTTTTTATGTTTACAAATTGAATTGCCAGAGACCACTTCTTCAGAGAGATACCCCAAAGAAGGGGACAATATAAGTGTTTTTGTTTGTTTAAAAGGGACACTCATTAGTGAAGCTGGTACTGCTGCCAAGTGTGTAAGTGGCCACTGCTGGTTATCATAAAGGAGCAGATGCAGCAGGACTGGGGCCCTGGGATTTGGGGGGGCCCACTGCATCACAAATATGACTGTCTATCTTTAAAAAAAGGGGCATCAGAGCTTATTGTCCTTTCAAGCATTAAGACAGAGGTGATGATCCATCATAGTGGGGAAGAGGTAAAAGAGGCAGAGGAGATAGCCTGCTACTCAGGACTGTTATCGTTAGTGCAGCAGGTATAGTTGCATTGGGTTCAAAGAGTGAGAGGGGCTCACAACACCCCAATTATGGGGAGCAGTTTGTTTGGGATATCTGTTTTTGTTTGATGCATTTGCTGTTTTATAAGTCTCATATTTGGTGCGGTTCATAAGCTATAGGAAAAGTATTTCTGAAATCATCTCATAAGCCCCACTCCCTGCACGCAGCCATGTCCCTCCTGCTCACCAATCCTTGCCATAAAGTTTTGGAGGGGCCCGACCTCAAAACATTTTGCTTAGGGGGGGGCTCAGCGTAAAAAAGTTTGAAGACCTCAGTGCTAAAGCATGTTCAGCTTTAAATGAAATATATTGAGAATGAGTCCTAAGTAAATGTGTGCAACGGCCACGAATAGTCTCTAGCAGCAGGCCCACTGCCAGCTGAGCTGAGAGCTGCTCATAGGACTGTACTGGGGTGATTAATCATGATGCTAGTTTGAGTTGCAGCTTGACTTCTATTACATACTTGTCCTTTAAGTGCAGCTAAACTCAAATGCAGCTCAGTGAGCAGTCAGAAGAGATTTTTTCAGGATAGAACATGAAGTAGCAAGTACAGCAACTGGCCGCAGTCCCGGGTCTTGCACTCCTTGAGAAATACCCTCAGCCTAGTGCCCCTCCCACCGCTGATATCTGAAGCCTGCAATGCCACGGAGCCTCGGCGGCCTGGGCCCTTGGTGAGATAAACAGAGGAAAGCTATATTCTCAGCCTGTTCCGTTTAGTCGACGATCACTACCAGTGGTTACCATTGTATCATGATGTGTCAGCTGAGTGGAGCACTGGTCAGTGACACTCTAAAATTAAATATTTGGGGGGTGAGGCTAAGATGGCGGCTCGATAGGACGCAAGCCCGTGTCCCTCCGGCTTTGCCTTGCTATTAGCCTTGTATTTTTGCCCATCTCGACCCTCACTCTTCTTGGGGAGACTTGGACTGCACTGTGCAAAGTCAGGGTGAGAATGGCAATTCGAGGTTGCAGCGGATATATGCTCCTGGGACCGGTGTGGAGGAGGCGGTGACGGGGTGAGGCCTGATGGCTGCAACGCGGGCACCTATGGCTCACGAGTAAACTGAGCTGGCCGCGGTGGGCGCTAGACAACTGTGAGAGGGAGTAGCCACGCGGCCATGGTGGCCTCAGTGACCAACCTTGCGGAGCAGTGGGGTGCACGATGAAGAAGCCCTGCTCTGTGAGGAGACACTGAGAGGAGGGGGAACGCCACCTGTCATTTTGCTGCCTGCATCTGTGATCCCAGGCCAGGTGCTGCTTGACATCGGGCGCCCCCGCTTGGGTGTTGGCCCAGTTTGTGCGGTGCTCTGTCCTCCCAGGGGCCCCTGACGAGGACCGCTCGGATGCAGGACAACAGGCGTCTCCTCAGCACGGAGGCAGGAGGACTGAGTCCAGCGGCCACCATCTTAGGGCCGGGGTCTCGTAGACGTGCCCTGGGTGCGCCGGAGCTGACTGGGTGAGTGAATGTCACGGTGGTGACCGCTGTGGGCACTGATGTAAGAGACTGCACCAACAAGGCTTGTGAGGCCCCTTTCACCAACCTGTAGCTGCTCCCAGGCAGGGCGGGTGCAGGGAAAGGGAGGTAGCTTCTAGTATGGCTGTGCGTGAGCCGAGAAAGCAGCTGCAGCACTGCACTTCGTGATCGCAGAGGTGCTGAACTCTGGGCCCCCTGGGCTATAGAGGTTTATTGGCCTTCATACGGCCCTAGCCACACTTTGGGTCTCAGCGATCACCGACCGCAACCTCTGGGTCCACACGGCCAGTGGGGGAGGGACATCCCTGCTCTCTTTTCCACCCTGGGGTCATCAGGCCCTACCAACCTCAGACCTGCTTGTACTAAAGGAGATCTCGGCAACTGAGTAAGAGGGCTTGGACACAGAGACTCAAATGTAGCTGATGCCCATATTAGCCACAAACCTCCTGGCACCAGACGAACCTGCCCATAAGTGCATCTGAAGGGCTGGGACCCTAACAAAGCTTTACTACTGCAACGCCTCCTCTGGATGGTTAAGGCGTCCTGTGACGCCTTCTTGAAGAGGATGGGCCGCTGAGGGGCACTTCAAGGTGATAGACTTGACAGCGGGGCCTCGGCGCAGTACGCTTTGGGCCGCTGTTTTGGGGGGCCTTGAGTCCGCGCGCCCACCCACAGGGCCTTTGCAACTCTGCCCTCCTCTGCACTCTCCTCCTGCGGCAAAGGGAGCAGTGGTGAACTGCGCAATAGTAAGAGAGATATATAATCAGAGATCCCAGGCTTCAAAGGAGAAAGGGGTTCAAGGCGATACCGGAACATGCTGTTTCGAGGCAGCTCCGGATGCTCACTGGTACCTGACCGGAGGGAATGTTGTTGGACCCAAGAGGTAGTACAGAGACATAGAGGAACACAAAGACCAACCAACCAAGACCGCATCTACGGTAACAAAAGGGTGAGCAACCAAGCAACAAAATATTGCTCAGAGCCATTCACTAACATGTCCTCAGCAAGCCAAGAAGGACAGGACAGTGAAAGAGATGCTGATGAAGCATTCTTGAGTGAGTGGCCCTACGGGCGGTGCACACTGTGAGGAAGGCCAGGTAGAAGCAGCTGAGGGTGCGGATGGCCCGGCAACCAAGGCCTTTATGACAGAGCTGTTTTCCTCTCTCAAAGAGGATATCAAGGAAATGAAAGACTAGCTCTCCACCGACCTGAAAGAGATCAGACGTGATGTAGAGGAGGTTGTAACCTTAGAGGAACATGACACCAGCAGGTATGAGGAGATTAACATGATGCAATAAGAATTGATTTGTCTCCTGGAGCAGCACATGGACTTTCAGGCGCATCCAGAGGACCTCGAAAATCGCTCCTGGGGAAACAACAGAAGGATCAGGGGAGTTCCTTGGCAAGCGGAGGGAGATGATCTGAGGGCTTATGTTCTTGCCCTTTTCCAACATGTCCTGGGTGAAGACAATTCCACGGAAATTCAGATAGATAGGGTGCACCAAGTGGGATTGCTGAAAGGGAACAAGGCCCCACCTCCGAACATTCTTGTGTGTGTGCATGATTTTCAGTTGAAGGAGAGTAAAGTCTGCAAAGCATGTGAAAGCCAACCCATTCACTTTCAAGGCCATACACCTTCTTTATTTCAGGATTTAGCGGCATCCACTCTGGTCAAGTGAAGAGAATTTTGAGGCATCACCACCCACGTCCTGGGTTCAACCCTTTCGAATCATCTTTAAGTATCAAGGTAGATGGAGGCAACTTCGCTCCCTGAAGGAGGCGCAAGAGGTGTTGGGACTTACAGCCATCTCAACTACAAAGCAGTCCAACGGGCCTTGTGAAACCTTCTTGCAGAAACCCGCACGTTGGCAGATGGTTGGGAGGTCATCTTCCAAGCATAAGCCAGACCTAGCAACGATTGCCAGAGAAAGGGAGGCGGTGATTACCTCCCTGTCCCCGGATCGCCAGGTCTTCCCCTGAAATACTAGCTCAACAACAGCCGGGATGGATCAAAATGGGTAGAGCTCTAAAGGTGATAAGCCTCAATGTCAGAGGGCTGAACAACCCTGTTAAAAGGACATCAATCCTTTCCCTTTTAGAAAATTCACAAGGTGACGTCTGCCTTTCACAGGAGACACATCTCCACACGAGAGACACTATGCACATGTGAACACGGCGCTTCCTGCAACAATTTTGGTCCTCAGGCCCTGCCAAGAAAAACGTGGTGGCAATTCTGATTAGGGCTCATTTCCCGGGTAAGGTAGTGGCTACAGTAGCGGAGATAAAGGGGTGCCTATTGGCAATCAGAATTTTTGGGGAAAATTCATAGTTCACAATAGTCTCCATATATACCCCCAAAAAACAGCAGGAATGATTTACTCTTTAAGCCCTAACAGACGTATTTGGGTCCCCAGGCGCAGCGGTCCTGGTGGTAGGAGATCTTAATCTGGGGATGGATGCGGGGATGGACCGGTCAGGACAGAGGTCGGCCCAAGCTGGAGCCTTCTCCTCAGGGGGGCCGAGTTGGCTTCCAGATAACAGCCTCCTGGATGTGGGGCGCATTCACAGAGGGATTACACTTATTATGCATCTTTTATTGTCTAGCTGATCCTAACAAAGCGCTTAGAGACCCCTGGGTTATAGTGCGCTATATAAGTCACAATAAATAAAATAAATAAATTATTCGGTGGCCCATAAGTCGTATGCCTGGCTGGACCACTTTCTTGCCTCCAAGTCTCTGATGCCCTGTCTAGCGGACTCTGGCATAGAGCCTAGATCCCTCTCTGATGATGCTTTAATCTCGGTTAACATTCATTGGAATGGGGGAGGAGCTTCGCGCGATTCCAAGATGGACGCGTGAGCTAAGGGCTCCTGATACCCCCTCCACCTCCCGCGACTATCCTGTACAAGATCCTGATTTTGAAGATGGGTGCTCTTTATTGAAGCCCTGCTGATGCCAGCGTTCTTTTCAGAAATCGATTTGGCCGTCGGATACTGGACCTGCTGCCCTTTGAACTTTGAGGCCTATATCGTATGCCAGCCGGGGGCTTGAGTCCCCGAGGTACCCAGGTGGCAATCGAACAACAACGGCGGATAAGCCACGCCCGCTACCCCTGGTGTACTTTCGGTTTCGTTTCTGCTCTTTGTTGTGAACGCTCATTTCCAGATCCGAGTTCCGATTCTGCTATCGCTGCCAGCCTGCTGCTTATGCTGCGCCCTTATCCACTCGCAGTTCAGAGCCTGCCACGACGAAGTTCGCTTTGCCTTGATTCTACAATTCCCGTTGGAGCTCCTTCCACGCCATGACGCGCAGAACAGTCGTTGAGAGGCGCGGCAATAGAGGCTCGTCCCGAGGGGGGGTCACCCAATCTCAGACCATTGATCGATTTACTCGACCACGGGGCTCCCCGGGCGGATTGAGTGGTGCCCTGGAAGAAGCTGGGGATGGTGCTCCTGATGACGAGGAGCCAACGTTGAAGGACGTTATGGGCGCTATTGCGAGTGTCCAATCCGCCATGGGTCAGCAATATGAAACACTAGCGGCTAAGATTGACACGGTGGCGATTGATGTCACCCTCATCAGAGCGGACCTTGGGAAAACAAATGAGCGTGTCAAATCTCTCGATCTCAAGACTGCTAGTTTGACCACGGATGTCTCGGACCTTCAGACCACGGTCCGCCATCTTAGGACTACTTGTGACCTGTTTGCCAATCGGTTGGAAGATTTCGAGGGCCGGGCCAGGCGCAATAACGTCCGCATTGTGGGTGTCCCGGAGAATTCTGCCGACATGCCTGTTGATATCCTGGTGGAGGACCTCGTGTTGAAGCATCTGGTGCCGAAAGGCCTCAGTAAATTCTTCGCTGTGGAGCGCGCCCATCGCGTTCCGGGTGGCAAGCCAAAGTCGGGAGCCGCTCCGCGGCCCATAATTGCTAGACTTTTCAACTTTCGTGATAGGGACGCTATCCTGCAAGCTTCACGCACCAATGGGCCCACTAAATTTGAGAACGTTTCAATCAGTTTTTACCCTGACTTTACTCAGGCAGTTCAGAAACAGAGGATGGGCTTTACGGGTGTGAAAAGACGACTCAGGGACCTGGGACTGAAATATGCTATGCTCTTCCCGGCCCGCCTGAGAATCGAACATGCTGATCGTGCATTCTTCTTTGACCGCCCTGAGGTGGTTAGTGACTGGTTGGACACTTTGTCGACGCATCATGAGGGCCCGGAGGACTCGAGAGGTGCTGAGGGAGGCGTGGAGGGCCAGGAGCAGTGAGTCTACATCGGCGAGCCATTATCCGCTGCAGTGGCTTAGAGACTTTGCTTCAAGCATTGTGTGAATGCCCGGGGGTGGGGGGGTTCGGGGATCTTCCTCCTCTGGGGACTTTTTCTCTCTTTCTGTAGGTTAGTTTAATGGGGCGACAGGCACACTGCAAGTTGGGGTGGCTATTAGGTCTACCGCAGGGGTGCAGGGAGGGGGGTTTGAATTTGATGGGTTCCTTGGGGGTGGTGGTGGGGTTCTTTTCTCTTTGTTGGTTTCGAGGCTGTGCTTTGTTTTACAATTGCTTTCATGTGTCTGTTTCGGGATGGGAGGGGCGGTCGGTCTTCTTCCGGGATGGGGGGTAGGGGACTCAGGGTGTTGAGCTGGAATGTTAACGGTCTCGGGGACAGGATAAAACGTGGGATTGTGCTACAATATTTGAAGAGACACACCCCAGATGTGGTCTTGCTTCAGGAGACCCATTTGGTGGGCAATACATGTCATGCATTGGACAGAAGAGGCTATCGTTTGGTGGCACGGTGGCGATTGATGTCACCCTCATCAGAGCGGACCTTGGGAAAACGAATGAGCGTGTCAAATCTCTCGATCTCAAGACTGCTAGTTTGACCACGGATGTCTCGGACCTTCAGACCACGGTCCGCCATCTTAGGACTACTTGTGACCTGTTTGCCAATCGGTTGGAAGATTTCGAGGGCCGGGCCAGGCGCAATAATGTCCGCATTGTGGGTGTCCCGGAGAATTCTGCCGACATGCCTGTTGATATCCTGGTGGAGGACCTCGTGTTGAAGCATCCGGCTTTACTTCAGGATCAAGAGGGGTTGGTATCCTGGTCAGGAATTCCCTTCCCCTGGAGATAGATAGCACGGTGCTGGACGACAGGGGCCGCTATGCTGGCATTACGGGGAGATAGGAGGGGAAATTGATTTCCATATTGTCTATTTATGTCCCGCCTGGGCTGCAATCTACCACATTCACCGACTTGGGTGAGGTTGTCCTTGGTTTGCCCGATGGCTTGCTGGTGTTGGGTGGGGACTTTAACTCTGTGGCGAATGGAGAGAGTGATCGTAGCCCCCCCAGGCTCCTCCCTGCCTCGCAGTTATGGTTGGGGAAATTTTTGGATGCCTTTGGTTTGGCCGACTGCTGGAGGCAGCTGCACCCTGGCCGGCTTCAGTACACTTTCCACTCGGGGGCTCATGGCAGTCTCTCGAGAATTGATTATTTCCTCGTGCCGGTGGTGCAGTTGCTCTCTGTGCGTGAAATTAAACACTTGGCTAGGGGGATCTCAGACCACTCCCCGATATGGCTCCACTTGGATATCTGTTTGGGGAATGGGGGCCGAATTGCCCCGATAAATCCATGGCATTTTCAGGACCCTAAGATCAGAGCAGAGGTGGTCAAATGCATGAATTTTTATTTTGCTGAAAATGAGGGATCGGTGTCTTCCCCAGTCTCCTTATGGGAGGCCTATAAAACTGTTATCCGTGGTCAGACTTTATCCCTAATTGCTGACAAGAAGCGGCGCACACAAGAAGAGGTGGTGAGATTGGAGTCTGAGATTACTGTGTTGGAGGAGCGGTTGGAAGCTGAAGTTACGCCTGAGACGCTGCATGTTTTGGCTCTTAAGCAATCTGATTACAGAGCCTTGGTTACTACCTCGGCTGAGGCGCTGCATCGTATGCAACAGGGGCGTCTGTACGACGTGGGTGACAAAGCGGGGAAGTTGATCGCATGGCTGGATAAGTGAGACAGACTGAATCGTGTGGTGCCTGTAGTTGAGAGAGTTGATGGAGTGCGAGTCGTGGACCCGGTTGAGATAGTTGAGGTGTTTGCCCAGCACTTTCGGGTTGTGTATGCGCCGGTTTCGGGCTTGCCGGAGGAGGACTCGCGCTTGCTACTTCGTGATCTTGAGCTGCCCAGTCTCTCGGAATCAGACGGGGTTTTAATGGAGGCTGATTTCTCCATCGATAAGGTCGCGCTCGCTATTCGCTCTCTTCGTTCAGGAAAGGCTTCGGGCCCTAACGGCATACCGGTCGAGCTGTACAAGCTATGCCCGGATAAAATGGCGCCGTATTTGCTGCGTATGTTTGCGGCGTCGCGTCACCTCGGCTGTCTTCCTAGAGACCAGAGGCTGGCCTCTATTGTGGTCATTCATAAAGACGGCAAACCCCGTGAGTGCTGTTCCTCGTATCGCCCGATTTCGCTTTTGAACGCGGAACCCAAGATATTGGCGAAACTATTGGCAAACCGACTAGCCACGGTGATTAGCGGACTGGTTCACCCTGATCAGTCCGGTTTTATCCCCCAGCGTAATACTGCGCTCAATCTTCGTCGACTGCATGGCGTCATGGCGAGGGCGGGATCTCTTGGTGAGCCGGCCATCTTGGTTTCTCTTGATGCTTCGATGGCCTTTGATACAGTTGAGTGGCCATATTTGTGGGCTACTCTCGCCAAGTTTGGTTTTGGCCCGAAATTTATTGCATGGGTTAAACTCCTGTATGAGCAACCGTTGGCGCAGGTGGTGGTAAATGGTAGAGCTTCAAGGCCCTTCACTCTTGGACGAGGCACGAGGCAGGGATGTCCTTTGTCTCCGCTGTTGTTTGCCCTCGCGCTCGAGCCGCTGGCCGCCTGGCTCCGGTGGGAACCCTCCTTGAAGGGTATTCGGTGGTCCCCTGATTTTGAAGACCGTGTTTCATTATATGCCGACGACATTTTGTTGTATTTGACGTCCCCCCGTAAGTCATTGGGAGTTCTCTTTGATGTCCTGCGTTCCTTTGGACGTAACTCCGGGTTGGTTATCAATTGGTCCAAATCCTGTATTTTCCCGCTTACCGGTGACCCTCTCTCTTTGCCCCGAGTGTGCCCGATCCCGGTCCGCACCGAGGGCTTTAAGTATTTGGGTATTTATATTTCACTTGACCCGGTGTTGCGCTATGATCGGAATCTGTTGCCTCCACTCGCCCGACTTCGGTCGGACGTCGCGGCTTGGTGTAATCTGCCCTTATCCCCCCTGGGACGGGCGGCCCTGTTTAAAATGATGTCTCTTCCCCGGTTCTTATATGCTGTGCAAAACACACTTGATCTAGTGCCGGCTAGCTATTTCCGCGAAATTGAGGGCCTCCAAAGGAAGCTGGTATGGGCTGGCCGACCTCGTATCGCGTTGGCTAAGCTCACGTACCCTGGTACGATGGGGGCATTGCGTTACCTGATATACGACGGTATTATTGGGCATCTCAATTGAGTGCTGTGAATCATGCTATGTATGGTCCAGTTCCGAATCCTGCTTACGAAATGGACCGGTGGCTCTTGCCCGGGGGAAACTATTACAGGGCGTTCTATTCTCGGGGTGCAAGGAAGAACTTGACGGGACCCACTGGAGTGGCGGTGCGGGTATGGGGCAGCGCGACCGCGGCTACCGGATGGACAGATAGGCTGACCAGAGCGACCCCTCTCTTTGCTGCGGAGAGGCTGGGTGAGTTGTGGACCACAAAAGGGTTTGATAGATGGGACCTCATCGGGATCAGTAAGTTGGATGACCTCTGGGTTAAGGACAGGGTTAAGTCCTTTGCTGAATTGCAACAGGAATATGGTTTGACTGATTCGGAGTTTTTACGGTACCTTCAGGTTCGTCATGCCATTGGGTCGGTTTTTCCGGCTGGGTCTGCCATCCCGGAGAGCTCCCCCCTGGAAGACAGGGTGCTGGACGGACATGTTCCGGACAGCACTATCTCTCTTATATATAAGAAACTTATTAATACTCGGTCGGATTTGCTTCTTCATCTGCGTACTTCCTGGATTGATGACGGACTGGAGCTGGATGATGAGGATTGGCGGGCCGCGATATCCTCTCCTAGGGAGGTTGCGATTCCGGCGCGTCTGCGACTCGTTCAGCTGAAAATTCTACACCGGGTCTATGTCACGGGTCCCCGACTGATGCGTATGGGTTTTTCAGAGGATGGATTGTGTCGGCGGGGCTGTGGTATGCTTGCTACCTTCCTCCATATTATATGGGGGAAAAAAAAAACCAAAAAAAAAAACATTCATTGGAATCAGGGTCAAATAAACCCCCCTAGGTGGTGCTTGAGGGAAAGCCTGATACACTCCCTAGCGACTGTAGCTACGATAAAATCCAGACTGGGAGAATACCTGCAGATCAATGAGGTGGGCACAGCGTCCCTCACGGCTGTCTGGGAGGCATTGAAGAGGTGAATTTATTGCAATCTCTGCTGCAGAGAGTAAGGCCCGCCGAGATAAAAGACAAGAGCTGGAACGCGAAGTGGGGGAGAAGGAAGCCATACACAAGAGAACAGGAGCCCAGAGGGTGTGGCGTGGGTTGGAGAAAAAGTCGCTGCTACTGAAACGGCTAGATCTCGATAGAGCAGAATACGCACCCCTACATCTGCGACATAAATGTTATCTCAGTAGTGACAAATGTGGTAAACTACTGTCGCAGAGGCTTTGGGCTAAAATGGGGGCTTCTTCGATAGGGGCGATTAAATGTCCGGGGTGGAGGAGGTCACTGCTGACTCACATATAGTGGAAGCTTTTCGAGCTCACTATCATACTCTCTATACAGGCCAAGATCCCCCGGTGCTAGACCCTAGATCCTACTTGGAGAACTGGGCACTCTCCACTATGCTGAAGGCTACAGCAGAGCCATTAGACCAACCAATACGAATAGAAGAAGCCATCTCTACAATCTCACGCCTAAAAGTAGGAACGGCGCCTGGTCCCAATGGCTTCTCTGCCTTGTTTTACAAGGCTTTTTGCCCAGGGGTAGCACCCTTTTTGACTAAGCTCTTCAACTGTTTTCTGGAGACAGGTTCGGTGACAGATTCTATGTCAGAAGCGGCCATCTCGGTCATCCTAAAGCCTTCCAAAGATCCCACTGAGTGTGGGTCAGACAGACCCATATCATTACTAAACATTGATGTGAAAATCTTCGCCAGTATCCTAGCAGCCCGTCTAAATCTATTGATGGCGGGTCTGATCGACCCCGACCATGCCGATTTTATTCCTACCAGACAAGGGGGGATAATACCAAGCGCCCCTTTCACCGTATGGACAGCGTTCAGAGGTCACGCAAGCATGCTCTGTTCGTATCAATAGATGCAGAGAAGGCATGCGACAGGGTGAGCTGGGCCTATCTATTTGACACCTTTCGGTACTTTGGGTTTGGCGAAAAGTTTATAGGGTGGATCAATTGCATCTACCGGGTGCCTACGGCCTTCATCCATGTGAATTAATCTACTTCCACCACATTCCCCATCACCCGGGGGACGAGGCAAGGATGTCCTCTGTCCCCCCATTTGTTTGCTCTGTATATGGAACCTTTTGCGCAACGCTTGAGGGACGACCATCAGACAGGGAAAATCAAGTTTGGGAAGGACATCCATAAGATCAGCTTATATGCTGATGATGTCATACTATCGCATACCAATCCCCAGCCCACCATGCCAGCACTAACAGCCAAACTAAATAGATTTGGTGATGACGCAGGCCTTTTAAAAATCACAAATACAAATTGTATTGATCCCAAATGATTTAGTGGAAAGCATTCAGCATCAGTTTCCTTTTCAATGGACGCAACAAGAGATCTCATACCTGGGAATTTGACTGGCCCCAACTATAGCAAGAACTGTGACCCTAAATTACGCAACCCTTCTCGACCAAATCACAAAAGCTCTAGACAGCTGGACTCGACTCCGGCTAGCATGGTTTGGAAGAATTGCCGCTGTTAAAATGACGATCCTGCCTCGCATTCTCTACATTTTCCAAATGATTCCCATGGCGCCGCCACCAAAAGCACTGAGTCAATTGCAGAAGCTAATTAATAAATTTGTATGGGGAGGGAAAAAAACAGTTTAGTGCTGACCCAATTGACGCTGCCTAGGGGTAAGGGAGGGGCGGGGCTTCCTATATCAATCGATATTTTCAGGCATTGTGCCTCCGGTACATTGTCGAATGGAACCGACCCCTCTCTGAAAAACACTGGAACTTCATGGATCAATCCGTGACAGGGGTAAGCATTTGGCGGGAGATATGGCTCCCTTACAAGCACTGGGCATGGGGTCTGTATTCCTCCCCAGTGACATCTTCAACTATGAAGGTCTGGAATGAAGTAGCGGTCAAGAGGGGATGGACCCCCTTTCCATCACCAATGACCCCGATTGTTGACAACCCGGAGTTTCCCCCAGGGCGCGGCTCAGCAGTATTTCAAAGATTGAGCGAGGCGGGCTGCAAAAGGATTGGCTCCCTGTTCGACACAAAAGGTTTGATCCCATTCGACCAGCTGAGCTCTGCCCATCTGATGAGCTCCCCTACCAAAACCTGAAACACTAGGTGACGTTACCCTCCTGCCTTGAAGGGGTATCGAGTCCGCTTTTGACTTTTGAAAAATGGCTAGTATGCAAGACAGGAGACCGCCGACTCATTTCAGAATTATACTCATTGCTTTCTCATGCAACAAGGGGAGACGAACGAAAGGGCAATTAGATGGGAGGCAGAATTGGAAAGGGCACTCTCTGACAAAGAGTGGGATGATATACACTTTTGGGCACACCACACAGCACATAATCCGGCAGGTATGGAATCTGCATGCAAGGTGATATCTTGATATTATACGCCAGTGAGAATACACAGCTTGGATAAAAGCAAATCTGGACTATGTTGGCGGGGATGCGGGATGCCTGGGACGTTAGTACACTTATTATGGCATTGTCCCAAATTGCAGCATGACTGGGTGGAGGTGCTAGACAATATAGACAAGGCTTTTAATACACCCCTTCCTAGATTTCCAGCGTACACTATTCTGGGACTACCAAACCCTCTGACATTTCCCTTCTGGTCATTGAGGGGCAGACAGATTGCGTTGGCCCTATTAGTAGCACCACAAGTGACCTTAACGCATTGGGGGACGCCGACTGCTCCTGAATGTAATGCTTGGCTGCAGAAATTATGGTTTTGTGTTGGCCATGGAACAACTGTCCTTGGTCGCTGATCACAAGGGAGAGACTTATGCCGAGTTGTGGGCCCCTTTTCTACACTTGCTATCTAAGGAACTGAAAAAGATTACATACCCCATATTCTTACAAATTCTCCACTTGTTGCCACAAGGCGCTACCTAACTTACTGCATGGCCGCGGCTATGAGAAGGCAAGCAGGTCCCCTCTCTGCCATTTAGATCCGGAGGGGGTGGAGATGACTGGTGCGGATGGTGGGGTAGGGGTGGGGGATGGGTTGTTCCTTAATGTTTTGTCTTTTCTATTCTCAGTCAGAGGAATCAGTGCAAATAAAGCAATAAATAATACAGATCACGCTACTGGCCTCCGGGTTGTAGGCGTACAACTGTGTAAGCACAAGTGTTTGTAGGCGGAAAGCTGTGTTCCCTGATTCGGACTCTCTTTTAATAAAAAGATTGGTTCCATGAAATTAAGTCCGATTTTAAAGACCTGAGTGTCAGTGAAGGAGAGTCAAGCAACGAAGAGTCTCCAGCAGCCGTCCGGTCGCAGGGAAGCATTTGCATGATGAAAGCCACAGGCAGCAGTGCAGGGAACGGTGAGCTGCCCGTGCCAAACAAAACTTAAGCATAACTGCCGCCTATTAATCGCGCCATGGCAATTAATGGACACAATGTTGCAGTCAAGTGACGCTATGTCACGTGACTACCGCTGCGGAGCAGTACACTAGACTCACATACACTGCAGCTGCCAGATGAGTGCTAATAGCAGCACTCCCATCTTCTGCTTAAGTTGTCAGCAACTTCACAAGGCTGTATGAATGGGTGACTTTGCTTTTTTGTGCGGTGATGTGGATCACCACACGAAAATGCATTAGTCTAACGCTTGATGCGTGGCACTTGGCAGGGCTGAGATGGCTGGGGGTTTAATGTAGCCAACCGGTCTCGAATCACAACCCCCTTAGCTTCCCTGAAGGCTGCAGCACAGGCCAAGTGTACGGTGGCTGCAGCCTCTAACTGAAGTACTGCAGTGATCCATTGTTTGAGAACTTTACAAAATCTTAATCACCTGAACCCAATTCAGTACCTAACAGTTCCTTCCATGCTGCATGAGTATAAACCAATCTTACCAAATTGCTCATTTTATTTATCTTCTTCCTTCTCTGATGAATCTTTATTTAGCTGTCAGGGATTTTCAAAACAAATCAGAATACTAAAAAAGTATCATCATATGGAATAATCATTCAATATAACTAAATCTATTGACACAAATGATGACAAACTGTTTATAAGTCAAAATGATTTATCTAAAATAATGTGATTGCTCATCAAGTACAATACAGCTTGAATCATAGATAATCACACAAAAGGAACATTGGCAAAATAAATCACAGTTGTACATCTCAAATGTCAGTGCAATGAGAGAGTGGATAGGTGTAGAGACAAAAGGATAAAGTCATTAGCAAATTAAATTTATGCAAATTCAGAATATCATACTAACCAATCTCGCAGGGTTTTAGAAATCTGAAAAGCTACCCTCTGGCCATGAGAGTAAGCTGGGCACCCCAAAGAAGAATTGAGGAGCAAAGTCAAAGAGTCAGGGTCAGCAGAAAAACAGGCAGCCCAATAGAGTTAGGAAATAGCAACACAGCTCTCTCCTCTCGCAAAGTATGGAAAACGCGCCTTAACCCCACCGTTTACCACTAGTAGTTATACCCTAGATTCACTAAAGGACAAACCCTCATTGTGTCATCACACGTAAAAGTATTAGATTTCATTGGTCAAAAACAAGGGGTATCTGATCACACACTCTCGATGTGCATAACTTTTCAACAGTTCCTTTGTCGTTAATCCGCTCACGTCATCAACCTTCAGCAGAGGAAATTCTAATTTTGCACTTCCACAGCTTATACAGATCTCCATCTCGCTAATTTATCAATTCTGCATTTCAAGTGTCCACAAACTCCGCTCGGCTAGGAAGTTCCATTCATAATGTTTATTGTTTCCTCTGCGCAACCTTGGCCATCATCAGGAACTCTTGAGGAACAAATTATATATTTCTCCTCTCTACATTTCTAATCAGCAAATTAAAACTAAAAACACTTCTGAGGCCTCTTCTGCAGAGCAATAAAATTAGCTCTAGGAAAAACAAATACAAGCATGATTAGTATGGTTATTTCATAAGTTTCCACTATCATTGCTCTATGAATGCTTTTACTTACATTTTCTTACGCTTTGCGCACTATTTTCAAACAGTTTAATAAAAAGAAACTCCTAGCTTTTAAACGTTGTTTTCTGCATTATTCATGTGCATTTGCGGCCTACTCTAACTTCCCCAGCACGCGATTGCGCAGTTTTCATCTTTTTCCTTTTAGTTTTGCACTGTTCATTTTCACACCATTTGTTTAATAATTCACACAATGAGGAATTCAATCCGAGCAGGTTTTATTTCGCGAAAAGCCTGGTCCATCAGCAGCCTTGGGAGAGCCACCAATAAGCGGTCTTGCTGTCCAGGACTCCCACCCCTCCATGGAGAGGGGTTAAGGGGCAGGGGCGCAACTAGACCCACATTTCATTTTGGGGGGGGGCTCACACTTCAAATGCTGGAGGCGGAGCCAAATTCAGAGTCAGACTAAAAATTGCTTGTCCAACATTAATGTATTCATAATAGCATTTAACAACGTTTGCGGGAAGTTTATCACTCTCCTTCAAGGAATTCTAGTAGAACAAAGAGTAAATATTTATATTAGTACACATTTAATATGTTTACCTACTTTCACATGACATTGATTTTTATAATTATAGTTTTGCCAACAATTAGTGATATATGATGCACGTGTAAATCACCTGAGGTAAATTGCATTAGCCCCAACCCATTAGCCCTTCAAAATATTTTTAGAAGATATTTGGGTTTCTCAATTCTCCCACCTCCCAGGGTGTTTCGAAAAATTGTGGCAAATAGTGCAGTTTAAGCACATTTTTATAGTTATTATTCTATTGAACGAAAGGAATTATTGACAATATGTAAAGTGCACTTTTACCCTAACCAAGCAGCCTGGTGCTGAGCAGTAACTGAAGGAGATGTGGAGACTGCACTAATGTGGAAAAGGCAAGTTTTAGTTTTTAAAAACTATTTCTTAAGGACAAAAGACTGGAGTCCCTGGAGCTCGGGGAGCCAGAGAATTCCAGTGCTTTGATACCAGAAAGGAAAAGCATGAGCGTCCAATAGGTACTTGCCTAATGTTAGGAAGATGCAGGCAGTTGGCTTCTGCAAAGCATAGGATTTTGGAAAGAATACAAAGAGTGATACTATGGTGAAGACACAGAGAACCTATTTTATGGAGAGTGGCAAGATCCAGGCACAACACTTTGAAGTTACATCTTTTCAGGTTCAAAAGGCATTAGACAGTAGTACAGTGAGAAGAGATGGTGATGTGAGGGGATAGTCCTCAGATGAGGCGTGCAGGAGGGGTTTGAATAATTTTAAAGCAGGAAGATCAAGATAGACTTCCATTATCTAATTATGAGAAGATAATTGAATTTACAGCAGCTCTATGATTGCGAGAAGGGACAAAAGGGATGATTTTGTATCGTATAAGGATGTTGTTAATAAAAGTAGACAATGTGCCTGATATGATGAAAAAAATGACAAAAAGTAGTTGAAAATGAATCCAGGATTTTTTGCTGAGTCAACAAGGAGTGGGCGATGTGTCCAGCTCCACCACTACAAAAGTGAAGACCATACCTATTCAGTGAAGGTTCCCTAAAGATGAGACCCTCCGTGTTGTCACTAGCTTTAATTTGACTTGCTCCAGGAGGCAACTGCGAAAAAGCAAGTTCATAATTTCTCTTGGGCAGATGCCAGATAATTGCTGAAGAAAATGATCCTTAGAATATCATTTGCATAGGACATCACAGAGAAACCAAAGGGTTGTATAAATAAAAGTAACATAATCAGATAAAGAGTAAACAATGTAGGGCTCAGAGAAAAGCCACCAGGGATTCTGCAAGTGAGATGTCTCGGACAAGACTAAAATATGGGGATGTGGACTGTTTATGCCCTCTCAGACAGAAAAAAGGTAAGCCACACAGGGCAGTACCTTTAATGCTACATTGCTCCAAATAATTGATATTTGAATAAACATTTGTATAACGTTTCAAAACAATCATGTTATTACAGTGCACATGAATATCACCTTAAAGCACAGACATTGTTATTTAAAAAATTACTCTTTATGTGACTGCGATAAGATGATGGGTGTAGGTGTCCTGTGAACCCCTCCGGTGTAGACAGCCGTAGGCTAGAGTGGTCTTTGTTACTGTTTATTTTAGATAAGAAATCAAAGTATGCATAAACAATTCTTCACAACACAAGAGATGTCGCACTAATGTCTCGATTCGTCCAGGGTTGTCCTTCTTAGGTTCTTTCTGGAGTACACTTCTCCGGTGGGGAGAATGCGGATGCCAGAAAGGGAGAAAGAAAGATAAGAAAACAAGTATTAGGGCACTGGCCTTTGATACTTAACAAGGAGGGGTTGTGCACACCTTCACCAGTGTCCTAACAGTGTGGTGCCTAGGTGAGGGATTGAGTGATTAGTTGGGTGCTTTTATTAGACCTGCTCACCAGCCCTTTAAAGAAGAGAAACGTGTCACTGGCACTTGCCTGAGTCCACGACCCTCCGGGGCCGTGGTGATGGGAGATCCAGCCTCCTTAATCTCCTCAGAGTACCGTTCTCGAGCGCAGTGCTCCTGGAGCGTCCCTTGTGATCTTCACTCGCCTCCTCCTCTTCTGATTCTTCTGGGGCCGTCTGCACCTCGATACCGCTCTTCTCCGCTTCTCTGTCTCCTCCGCTGCAACTCCACCTGGTTCTCTCGCGCCCTGAGTCTTCGTCTCCTCCCTGCTCCGGTCGCCGAACCTCTGTTTCCTCGACGTTCATTTCTGCTCTCCTTGCCCGTCGCATCTTCGTCAGAATGTCCCTTAACCACTTGCATGCAGGGGCGGCTGGTGACATTTGAAAGTGGTGAGGCGTAAACTAATTTGCATATTGCACCGCAGCGATCGAGCATTCATGCATCCACCCATCTATCCACCCACCCACCCTGCATCCATACATCATTCATTCAAGCATCCACCCATCCATCCATCATGCATCCACCCATCATGCATGCATCCATCCATACATCATTCATACATCCACCCATCCATCCACCCACCCATCCTGCATCCATACATCATTCATTCATGCACCCACCAATCCATCCATCCATCCACCCATCCATCCATCATGCATCCACCCATCATGCATGCATGCATCCATGCATGCATCCGTCCATACATCATTCATGCATCCATCCATCCATCCATCCATCCATCCATCATGCATCCACCCATCATGCATGCATGCATCCATGCATGCATCCGTCCATACATCATTCATGCATCCATCCATCCATCCATCCATCCATCCATCCATCATGCATCCACCCATCATGCATGCATCCATGCATACATCCATCATTCATGCATCCAACCATCCATCCACCCATCCTGCATCCATACATCATTCATTCATGCATCCACCCATCCACCCACCCACCCATCATGCATTCATCCATCCATGCACCCATCCACCGAACAATCATTAATGCACCCACCCTGCATCCATCCATCATTCATGTATTTTTATGACCATATAAAAATAAATTATGGACTCTAACAAGCCTTTAGGATCGATGTTGAAGGATGTGCCAGTTTACATATTACATCACCCCTACCTTTTTATGCTGGAAACCTTCTACCGCCCATGTATTTGCCATCCTGTAAGCCCTAGGTATGTACTATACAAATTCACATACAAACATACACCAACATGCATGCAATAATAAATGCATATATCATGCTATTCCGCCTCTACCGTTTGTTAACATTTTGAAATTTTATAACCTTAGTTCAAAGAGTACATTATATTTGTGGTGACAAAGTTGTTAACTCATTTTCTGGAAAATGTTTATAAAATGAAATCTGTTGAAGGCTGTTGTTGCAACTATCAAAATAGAAATTCAGAGAATTTTTACATTTCCAAAACCCCCATGCCGTGAAATAAACGGGTGACCTGGAATAGACGCACACATTTCTGCAGCAGATGCTTTAACACACTGAACTATCTCAAGTCATTTGTGCAAGCTAGTTTACTGGAACACCGAAAAACACACACTCTTACCTTGCTGCCGGTCCCGGTCCGCGCCACCTCTGGGCTCTGCTCCCCACACGTCACAGGCTCACAGCGTCCCTGGCCAATCCTGGCGCCAGGGGCACAGGTACCCTCTCGCCCGCAGCACGCCTGATGGGCATGCGCAACGCCGCAAAAACACAAGTGCGCATGCGTGGGCACGGGTAAAAATTCACCCTCCGTCCCCACGCATGCGTACTTGTGCTGCCGCCTGTACAATCATGTCAATGAATCAACATGACGCCCGCCCGGCGGTCTGACATCATGTTGATTCATTGATATGATTGTCATGAGGGAGCTGCGGGCGGCGTCGGGCAGGGGGGCTACGCCCCCACGCCCCAATGGACGAACCGCGCCTGCTTGCATGTTACCCTCACTCCCTGTTTGGGACATGGCTGCCGCCATTTGCGAGGTCCCGGGATCGGCGTACTCATCACAATGACATAGCCTATCCTTTCGTACGTGCAGACAATAGATGTATACCTCAGTAAACAATACAAACAAACTGTGTTGGGGGTCAACTTTAACCTGTTTTAGGGAGTGATCAGAACTATGAAATACTTTAGGAAACTGATTCGGACCCAGAGTAAACTGCGTCTTTCACTGGTGATAAGTCTATTAAACTCAACATTGTGTCTGCTTTTACGGATAGAGCTTGGTGTCCACCCCTTGATTTTCTTCTGCCTTTTATACAGTCTATATTTAATTGTTAACCACACACCCGTATAGTGTTTTATGCAGTTGGGAGGGCCTGCCATTCAGGGTTGCCTATAATCAGAAAGCCTTTCACGTTCCAACATTATAGCTTCACCCAATCTGTTCCATGTATGTGTACAACTGCGTTTCTCACTATTGTATATTCTGCCTCCTTTAATTTCTTTGTCTCCTTCAAACTGTTTTTTTTGTAAGTACTGTTGTTGCTCTTCATGACATAGCTTTGCAACATGTTGCTACCACTATGGTCAAATCTGCACACCGGCCCATTCTTCCTTCTTTTGGCTCTGGGCATCAAGACCATCATGCTCACTGTCCGAAAACAGTCTATTCTTCCATCCACTTCTTTTGCTATTGTTTTAGTCACATGTTTCTAGTAGTCTAATAGATTTGAGCACTTATAAAGACAAATTATGATCAAATCTGTCTTTAGATCCTCACGTCTGGGAGATTAATCTTTAATCTCCATATCTTTCTGAGCTTCTTTGGGGTGAGATAGTTTTGATGAAGAAAATTAAATCGTATTAATTTGAACAGGGCAATGAGGCCACTGCTGGTAAGTGTACAACATCTAGGAAGGCTGTTATCGAATAGACCAATCTCTTATTTTAGAGTTTTATCTGCCCAAAATGAAGCCATTTTGATCATGAGCTGAAACAGAGAGTAAGGGCGACAACCAATTTTCTAGCCCATTCCCCTGGATTTTATAGTGTATATTCACCATGGAGAGTGGTCGCTTCAAAGTCGTATCAAAATTATCACAGCCATATTTCAGAATCACTACTAAAATCGCTGTCATTTGTGGAAGCATGAGTAAAGTTTGAGCCTGGTTATAGACATCCAAGAGCTGAGGAGCCAGCAGTCCTTTGTACGTTGAGTAAAATGTGTTTGACAGGCCATCTGACCCCCAGTTGGCCCTTGGTTATCACTTCTATAGCTTGAGTATGTAGTACTGAAAATTCTGGACTCGTGTAATGTGTCTGCACTCGAGAATAAAACTTCATCGTAAATTGACGAATTTAGTACCAAAAGACCGAGAATGACGAGTACGTCCTGTACAGGTATTTTCAGCATATTCAAGTGACGATTCCACCTTGAAATCGTCACTCTCGTTCAGAACCCTCGGCTTCCATTTTGTGTATGGCAGCCATTTTGTGAGTTGCCCTTTACATAGGCTTATAAACCAGCTGGATTCGACCCCAGAAGGACACGTACACCTTGATCGACTTTTCCATGACCTGTGCAAGTTGGAACCATTGCCCCAGGCCGGACCTGTTAGGTCAGTTCCTCTCCAGTGGCCAAGCAAGATAGCATCAGGGCTCAGCCGGCCATAAACCTCCTCATTGCGCACACACCTGCCGTATCTTGCTCACATCTGTCTTTACTCTTTTGCTTCACTTACTTTATGATGGGGAGGTGCCCGTTTTTATTGGGGGTCCAGCGATATCTGATGAAATGTTGGCCCTTGCTGGATGATTTGTTGTAGGCAGCACGAAGTGAAATATGGACATGTCATCATGACTCTGCTTTTCCTTTGTATTAGAAATATGTTAACGATTTACTTTACAACCAAGAATGTTTTGCCTGAAGCTTAAAATTGTGTATAAGAAGAGAAGCCTGACTTTGTAAATTCGAGCAGTCTCCTGAGAATATACTTCCCCGTGTTGTACTTCTAGGACACTTGTTACCTTGGTTGCAGCCAATAAACTAATCTTTGACTTCACCTAGAAGACTCTGAGTTTCTGTGGTCTGAATCAGGAAAAGGACTCGAGGTCTTTGGGTGTGTATTCCCTGACACTGCTGGGTTACCGGTTAAGTACCGGTTCTGAAAAACCCAGTACCTCAAGTAGCTTCACCCAGGGGTGCCTCCAGAGCAAGTCTTTGATCATCTGAGGAAATGGGGAGAGCCTGTTGTCCTTAGAACTTCAGTAAATGCACGCTATATCTCACATGGTAGCACATCCAAGGAGTTGTAGTAATTAACACAAATGTAATTGATGTTGATCTGTGCATAGTAAACACTCCGGGTTATTGGCCTCACAGCATCCCCATTGGAATTTGGAGCCCCTCCGAGGTCAAGAAGCTTGCTAACAACCTGCCTGATCTATCACCCTCACAGAGTTGCTCAGCTGTGAATTCCTTGAAAGCAAATCAGGTGCAATCTAAGTTTGATAATCTTGTACCTTTCCCTACATTCGAGTAATCTATCATTGCTCTTAATGTCAACCCCAGAATCCTTCAGGGGAGTACGCATGGCAGTCTCTCTCTTGCATACTTTCCTCTCTAGCAGCACTCGTGTCCTGATACACACTCCCCGGATCATTAGCTTTAACTCTTATGATTCAGTCTGCAAATTCTCTGATGTACCTACACTTTCCTTACAATAGTCCACATTGACATCCATGGCAGCCCACAAAAAGCTGGATCTCACAGCACTGCCACCTAAAGTTTCCATGGGGGAATGCTAACAGGCAACATACCCTAGGCCAGGTTAGTTAAGAGCAGCCAGTGGCCCTTATTATTTTGTATGCGTACTGAGCTTCAGCCATGAGTCCCATATTCAGGAAAGTTACCGTCTCATCTGTGTTGCCACTAATCATCAATGTGCTGTCTCCTAAGCCACTGGTGACAATCAAGCCTAACGATTCATGGAGTGCCTCCACTGCTGCAGCAGACCTCTCAGTTTGTGTATAGTAGCGGATGATCTGTCAACCTTTTGTGTTTTTCTTCTTTTTTGTGGTCTAGATTTCAGTCTGTTCTGGGTTGACCAATAGATCCCAGAGTTTGTCAGAGCTTCAGCCCATTTCCATACTTCTGATGTATCAGTGAAGATGTGAGATTTCCCATTGTGCAAGACTTTCAGGTCCGCTGGAATGAAAAAGTACTTGAGGTGTAATTCAGAGAGTTATTTCTTAACTTTCAGATATGCTCTCCTCTGTTGTTGCAGCATTGGAGTGTAATCTGGAAAAATCAGTACTTGTGCATCATCAATTGTGTCCAGGCCTGTCTGGAGCTTTTGTGGTGCCCTGATCCAAATAATCTGGCTATCTAGAATGCCTAAACTGTGTGACTCTGTGCAATTGCTTTTCTACGCTGTGACTCCTTTTCCATGATCATTATCTTTTGGGTACCTTGAAAAAATTGTTTTGGATGCAAACTGTGCAGAGACCTCTCTTAAATATTGTTAATGTACAATAATGTTATTTTGCCAGAGTACCCCCTTCAATAATCTTCTTGAATGTGGCAGAGGCGAGTATAACCCTATAAATTACTGAGGGTGAATTCTACAACTTCTGGGGACTTTAATTGATTCTGCCAAACTTGGTAATTGCCACCCCCATAATCTCAAAAGAAAACCCCTCAGGCATACCAGTAGATCCAACTACTGACAAAGCAGCAGGGTTCATGATAGGCTCAATCGCTCAGCGTAATACCAAAATTTGAAAACTTATTTTGTATTTATTTTATCAGGATCATTAGGCCCAATGGTTCAACAACTTAAATCCTTTCTAGCTGGCCATCCTGCACCACCTCCTCAGTTGCCTTATGGAAATTCTGATACTGCTACCCAAAAGGTGAAACTTGATGCCCTGGAAAATGTAAACAAGTCATACTTAAATACTCTAATAATGCAGGAGAGGAGGATGGTGTGGATAGAGTAGAGAGTTTGATATATTTTAAAGATATTAATGAGCCTCATGAAGATTTTGCTATCTCAGAGGAGGATAAAGAGAGGTCATGGCTTCCTGAACCCAAAACGAAAAAACATTAAGATCCAGAGGCCGTAGAGGGAACCTCTAGACCCAAGTTTTGCTCCCAATGTTTTGGTTTATTTCTGACCCAGACAATATAGCACACCCAAGCTCTTTAGGGTGGATACCTTCCCCGAAGACAGCAGCCTATGTGTAGAGTACACTTCACAAACCTTTCCCCAAAGAAGCCTACAATAGGCTCTGTGCAGACCCTGCTTGTAGGGACAAGGAACTATAGCACCAGAGATTGACCCCAAGCTGATCACCTTCTTGGACAAATTCGTAAAAGACCCAAAAAAGACGTTGATAGTTCGTGGGAGATGTGCCAAGCCAAGATTTTTGGATTTGTCTGGTCTGCTTTCCAAGACAAGATCTTCCACCTGGGCACAGATCAAGGGGCCTCGTTTTATCTCGACACTCTGGCTGGGTTTGCCCTAAGAGCTCGACACTCTGGCTGGGTTTGCCCTAAGAGCCATTTGTCTTCTGAGTATTGCGAACTGCATTTTCTCCCAGCGCACCACTGTTCCATGCTGTTGAGGATAGAACCACAATTATATAATTTGGCAACAAATAAGGCGCACCTATCATCAGAGGTACTTTTATTTGGAGATCATTTTGTAAAAGGAATATTAATAGGGTGTTGAGCATTGGTTTCACTGTTATCTTTTTCTTTTTGTCTGAGATAATACTGTATTTCTAATTTCTTCTTTTTTCTTCAGAGCAAAGACTATTTTTGACTGAAAGAATTCTAGGACACTTTCATGTTTTGATGCTTTTATATTTATTTAGCATAATTCCCCACATATATTATATTTGCAAGTTATTATTTCCAGTGGTGCAGTTTTTCGAACGTTTTCCTTTTGTTAGCCAATATGTGTTTCACCCCATTTGTAGCTTATGAGGTTGAGTTTTTTTCAAGCCTAAAGAAATCAACATTAAACAACATTTACTTTATGCATATTTTGGAAACCGACGCTCAACACCCTATTGTCATTACATAAGAGGTGGAGTTGGCTTAATCTTTAAGGATGGTCACAGATTTCCCAAGACAAAAAATAAGGTGAATATATGCAGCATCGAGAACTTTAGGCATACCAGGCAGGATGTGGAGAGGGTCGGGCATGCAAACCTTTGCTTCTACACCTGTTGTAAAGGAAGTAGCAAGATTTGTGAACGCATTCACATCACTGATAATGCTAAAGCTGCTCTTAAAACAGTTTTCCACCACACCTTTTCACAAGGGCTGATATAAGCAGGGGCCACTGAGCCAGCCATCTATCTTACTTGGCTCCCTCTTTCACAGGAAATCCACAAAGTTGAACGGCTTGGAACAAAGGTCAAAAGGATTCCCCATCTTCCCTTCAAAGGCAAGAGGTTATAGAGGCCATTTCATTTCAATATAAGTCATACCTTTTTCCCCATCCTGAATTGGGGGGGAGAATGTGTCATTATTTGCACAATTAGAAACAAATCATGCCAGATGCATGGATTCTCCAGTGTTGGTTTGCCATCTAGAATTCTACCCAACTCACATTCAGTCCAATCTACCCAGACAGATTCATTTTTCAATATACAAACATTTCACAGATCAAGCGATCTCTTTATTAATTCAAAAACAAGCAATCAGACCATACCTTGCCTTCCCCATTCCAATGGCTTCTTCAGCAATGTTTTCCTGGTGGACAAGAAGGGTGGAGATTTTCACCTAGTTATCAATCTTAAGTAATTCAACACTTGGATTCTATATGGCATTTTAAAAAGGATGTGATATATCTTTTGAAAGACCTTCTAAGAGAATTCGTCTTTCTCATCCAGTGAGTCCTAAAGGAAACCTATTTGGCAGTTCCAATTTTTCGAGCACATGGCTGCAACTTCAATGTACACACAGTAGACGGGGTTTCGGCACTGCCAAAGTCTCTCCTCAGCTCCTTGGTGCTTTACTAAGTTGCTGATACCAATAACAGACTTTTGGGGAGCCAGGGGCATTAATCAGATAATTTATTTGAATGATATTTTGATCATGTAGCCAGACCCCCATCTAATCAAGCAACAGCTAAGTCTGACAGTTTCCTTTTAGAGACCTTGGGCTTTGTGATCAATTGCAGCAAGTCAGATCTAAACCCATTGAATCAGAAGACTTTCCTGTGGCTTGCCATAGATTCAACCTCCGCTACCTTGCCCAAATTAGTTCACAAGATTTGCGTGATCTTGAAAGTGATTTGCAAGGTTTTGATGAAGGAACATCTCACACTTCATTGGGTTGCCAAACTAATGGGCCTTTTAGCTTCCTCCATTGAGGCAATCCTCCCAGGGCCAATTGCACTATAAAGCCATACACAGGCTAAAGATACTTCACCTAAGGAAAGGCTTTTGATATTCGGACCAGATTCAACTGTCAGTGGAAGTAAGTCAGGAGCTACAGCGGTGAGTTGATCACATGGATGCATGGAATGAAAGGAAAATTTTTTGCCCTGTTACAGACATGGTGATTGAATTGGATGCCAGCCGGTTTGGTTGGGGTGCAAGGTGCAGGGATCTGACAAGTGGGGCAAGTGATCCTAGGAAGAGTTATAAATTCACATTAATTGACTTGAGTTACTAGCAGGATCCTTAGCAATCATCCTTTATCCCCTTGATCCAGTGTTGTATTCTTTTAAGATGTACAATGTCTCAGCAGTCTAATCTTTAGACGTGGAGGAACAAGACATGGTCCAATTTCACTTAAAAGAGATATAAATCGTCCTGGAGAAGATGGTACACTGAACAAGACTGGGATCCCGTGGCAGCAGATGTAATCTTTGAGATGAATTTCTTTGCATCTTTATCTGCAGAGGTACTATTTTACAGAATAGCAGATTCTTACTGATTGGCAGTCTCTGCCAGTCACACATCACACTGCTGGTGAAGCCACTTTAGTTGCTAAACATCTCCTTCTCAATTAAGGTAATCCCTCGTTGGGATGTTTTTAACGTTTCTTTAGTTTTGGCTACAAAACAAATCTTCTAGAAAGCAAATCTCAGTTAAATTGGCTTTACTTATTTGCCTGGTGGCGTACAAACAAGTGTCAGATGTTTGAGCATTAGACCTGGTAGGTATATTACCCCAGGAGTTTTCTTTCTAATTTCCAAAAGGATGAAATCTTTAACTAGACAAGTATCATTCCCAGCGTTCCTGGAGACCACAAACTGTGTGTAGTAAATTGCCTTCAAACATATAAGAATGTCATTTCTTCACTCAGGTCAATTGCAAATTTCAATTATATCTCTGTATACTCATTTCCTCTCTGATTTTAGCTCATTGTATGAGATGGATTTTGTCTGAAGCAGATAATGACATTTCAATGTTTGATGCCCATTAAGACAGAGGAGCAATGGCCTCTAAAACATAATGTTACGGCTCACTTACACAACATCATTTGCACGGCCGATTGGTCATCAGAGTGAATACTTAAGGAGTTACATTACAAGCATGTAAGCAATCCCTTTTGTATGAATTTAAAGCCTCTGGTCCAGTTGAAAATTGTATTGCATTCATGTACAAGAATCGTCATTTCTATTAAGGACACAGAGGAGTCTTGTTATCTCTTGCTTGAAATGATTATGCATCATTGCTTGACGTGTATTGTCTCTAGGACGTGGTCACCACATATTCTTCACTTTTTGCTGGATTTATATTTTTCATGGAGTTAGAACTCTGTGTACTTTAACACTGCTAACTAGTGGTGAAGTACATTTGCTCCCCCTTTAAGCATGTTTGAAATGGCATAGACCCGATTAGTATATTTAACTTACATATAAGTCCCTAATATACAGTGCAAAAATATAGCCAGGGTCTTTTAGTTAAATGTCATTAGTGGACTCCAGGACCCATCACACCATCCACGATAGTGGCAGTGTAAACCATGGATTCAGGCCAATCATTGTAGCCTGCCTTTGGCAGTTTACACATTGCAATTTAACCTGTCAAAATAAACTCCTATGTATGCCTAGCAGTCCACAAGGAAGGGTGAACAGTATTTAAAAGTAAGACTTCTAAACATGTAATGTTCTCATATCCTTATAGTGACTTTCACCTAAAAGCTATCCTAGCTGTCATATAAAGAAAATACTGTATTTCTGGAATGAGACTAGCTAGAAAAATATTCAAATCAACCATTTTTAATAGGTACTAAAAATCAATTCAACAGTGGAGCCAAATTTTAAATGAATATTAAGGAAAATGTACTTTTAGAAAGTTACCTTTTCACTGCCTGAAGTTCCTGGAGGCTAATTTGCATTTGCCCTCAAACTCCTCTCAGCCAATGATTAGCATTTGAGTAGGTGTGAAATGCTTTTCATGAGCAAACTATAGGCAGACCTGAATGGGCAGAGCAGACTCCTTTGAACCTCCCAGAATATGCATGTTCGGGGCTGTGAGGATCTTCTTTTGACATTATAGTGTCAAATACTGTTGGGTTTACTTATAACACTTTGGAGCGCACTTGAAAGGCAGAGGAAAAGATGGTACAACAATTCTTGCATATCCACTGTCTAGTTGTTGATGAACCTTGCTTTGTCCTACCAGAATTCTGTCCCCGAGTTTATTGCAGGTACAGTCACTGCCTCAAATGGGATTTTAGTGTTAGATGTGGGGGAACAGTGGGATTACCATAGTACACCACACACAAGCGCGCACACACCACCCACCCCTCTTTGGTTTGTCGACCAATTTTACCATCTTTAATATGTCCATAGATTGGTAGAGTTGTCTGCATGAAATAAATAGTTCTCCACTTTGCATGAATCCACAATGCATATCTTTTGTCATAGCATTTAAGAACAAATTATAATTTAACAAAACCTGCCACTCATTACAAACTATGCAACATATTTCCCATCCTTCAACAACAAAATACAATCCACTCACTATCAACAAGTAGTTGGACATAAACATTATTTGATGATAAGAACACTTATTTCGCTCTTTTTCACATGGTCATAGAGTGTCTCTTCCATGCCATCGTCTTTCTGTTCTTGTGACATATTTTCTGATGACCAAGTGGAAGCTAGATTCTAACCTTCCAGACACACATTCCTGCATTACCATGCCACCCTCTTTGAACAGTGCATATTCTTGCACTTTCCTTCCTTGGGTTCCATATATTCACTGTTCACAATTTTAACACATCCTGTGTTTCTCTCAACACAGGCAATGGTTTTGAAAACTTGGACAACGTCTTGCAACTCTGTGTGACAACCCAACTTTAACCCAATAAACAACACTGAAACAGGACCAAAATTCATGATGGATAACTTTGGAACTCATTGTTTTCTGCCTTATTTCCGACAAACATCCAAATTTACTTCAAATCAAAATGTAAATTCTCTTCCACGTATCAACTAATATGCGGTATCCCCTGTTTTGTGAATACCCACATATTAAACTTCCTCATTGCACCCTTTCAGTCACCACCTTCCCAAAAGTGTTACCATTCCTTCAATACCTGGTTTAACTTTCCACCAAGCTGTTGCTCTAGGGATAATAGACCAATGTTTTCACATGATGCCCAACTTATCTCGAAACGTTTTCATGTCCCCAAACACCAACTTTTGGTCTCTCACAAAAAGTTCCTTCAAAAGTTCTACTAACACTCTTGTCTCAACATGAATCACATACTTAAGGAAGCACCCCGATTCCCCAAAAATAAACATGTGGAGATATTCAATGTGCACCTGGGCCAAAGCAGAGAGCATTCCTTTAAGACGCGAGGACACATTGGGCCTGCGTAAGGTACCCGTAGCCACACACTGGGACGCAATACTGGCCGATTTAACCCCCCCCACATGCTGCCGCAGCCTCACCTCAGGTCCCAGCTGAAACTGAGACCTGACCAGCAGAGACATACACAGATTCAATCCAGGACAATACGCAACTTAACAAACAACCTGCGCTACACTCATAAGCACTGCTAATGCAGAGTCATTCATAACAACACAGGGGAGGGAGGGATTAGGCAGCATAAGCACTGGTTCCTAGTTTCACATGGATTATGTATTAATTTGTCCTGGTTTAGTTAGCGCCCGCCTCCATGGTTTTCTTTTGAACCAAGCAGTAATGGTTGGTATAAAAAGAATGGTAAAATGTAAAGCTCATGAAATAAATGTGGTTAATCTTAGATGTGATAACATGTATCCATATGGGGGACTCAACTGATTGTATAGAAAAATTGACAAACAATCTGCATATGTTGGTAAAGACTGTTAAACATGTTTCAATTTTATTTTTATGTTTGAAAAGCAGTATTAAATAAACAGAGAAGTAGGCAAAAATACCAGTGACAGATTCGGATATTGAAACATAGTTATAACAAGATATAAGGCTAGTACAATAAAAGAAATAAAAGCTATTTTAGGGGTTTTATATGGAAAGGGGATGGGTAGAAGAGAAGGGAAGGAAGGAGGGGGGATATTAACATATTAATATAAAAGAAGAATGCATAATACATTACATAACAACAAAATGTGAACAAGTCCATGGTCAATTAACAAAATATCAACTTATCTTGGATGATATGGAAAGAGAACAGAGAGAAGGCATTCAAGGAGGCTTAAAATTTTCAGATTTGAGGGAGGAGTTATGTTTAAGAACAATCTGATCTAAATAAGTTGTAAGGGGTAGCCAAAAAAACTCTCTATTAAGTATTAGTTTACAGGAGGCGGCGAAAGCAACATCAAGTCTATGAAAGTGACAAAGGCTATTCCACCAGTGATGTGTAGAAAGATTATTGAGAGTTTTCCAATTGAGGGTAATGTGTTGAAAGGCTAGAGCGAGCATGAGATCAAAACAACCATGAGATAAAGAGCCAAGGAGGCTCCCAGTAAATAGTAGGGGTATTGAATAAGAGATAGAGAGGTTAAAGATACGAGAGATATAGGACCAAACGCATCTCCAAAAATTGGAAACGGAGGAACAGAGAAAAAGAAGATGCATAAGGTTAGCGTCAGAAGAGCCACAGGTCCAACAGTTAGAATCTGAATCAGGAGAAAAACGGGCAATAGAGGGAGGGGTAAGATAAAGCCTGTGATAGAGAAAAAATATAGATTGTGTAAGAGAGGCAAAGAGAGATATTTTTAAAGATCTAGACCAAAGTTTGTCCCAGAAGCAAGAAGTCCATTCACATCCCAGATCAGACTCCCAGGAAAGTTCCAATTTAGATTTAACTTGATACGGATCTGGGGCTAAGTAATATTTATATATAAGAGAAGCTTTGGGTAAGGAGAGGAGAAGCTTAAGAAGGGAGGTTTGGAATTCAGAAGGAGATGAGGGGGGAAGAGAATAGTATACATCTAGAATAATTGCCATAAGAGTGGTAAACTTCTGTAAGAAGGAACGAGGACAGTGGAATAAGGCTTGAAATTCGGGAAAAGAGCATGGCGAAACGCCATTGAAAAGGTAACCCAAATGATGTTCTTTGCCCTCCAAGAATTCCAGAAAATGGGCCTGTTATTGAGAAGAATAAGAGAATTATGCCAAATAGGAGAATCCAAGAAGTCATCATGAGAAAGGGGATTAGGTAAAACTAAAGGTTTCAGAAGAGAACAAGTATGTCTAAACAGGGGGAAGGATGTATGAGACGTTTTGACAGAAAAAGCTATTACTTCCTTGAGAGAGAATGGTAATAATAAAGTTTGCTCAATGGATAGCCAAAGAGGAGTAAAAGGAGAATGCTCAGATACGAGCCATTTCGAGGCTTGACGAAGAGAATAGGATTTATGATAAAGGCGAAAATCTGGAAAATTCACACCACCATTAGATTTGGTCTTAAAGAGAGGAAAGAGCAATTCTAGCTTTTTTATTTTTCCGAAGAAATTTAGAAAGACAAGAATCAATATGTTTCATGTATATGGCGGGAATGTTGACGGGAAGCATAGAGAGTATATTTATTTATTTATTTTAAGGTTTTATAGAGCGCGAACTAGACCCGTGAGGGTATCAGAGCGCTTTACATGAATGAGGGGGTGATTTACAAAGGGCAAGGGGGAGGATATCAAAGGGAAAAAAGGGTGTTGTACATTATGCAGGAAAAAAAGGCAGAATCAGGTTCCGGATAGACTTATAGTTATGATACAAGAGAGTAGATAGTCTCAGCTCACGGATGGGAAGCCCAGGATCATCCGGGAAAGTCAAGGGTAAAGCCGTCAAGGCAGGTGGTACAAAGACGTAGAGGAGATTGTAATGTGGTCGTTAGGCAAGGAATTTGCCCATAAGGAAAAACATTTCTCCTTTTTGAAGCGTGCAAAAGATGAATCTTCTGATGGTAGGCGGGAGAGAGTTCTTCATTCTTGGAGCGGCCCCAGAGAAGGCCAGATTGTAGGTTTTCTTTTTCCGGAAATGAGCTGGTTGGAGCAGGCCAGGAGTTTCTGGCTCCTCCGGAATATCACGAGGTTCTGGGCAGGGAAGGCAAGAGAGTTAGAGTACAGAGCCTTGTGAGTAATGCAGGCCATCTTAACTTGGATTCTGGCCTTGAGAGGTAGCCAATTCAGGACTTTCAGGTGGGGAGAGATGTGGTTGAATTTCCTTGAACCGGTTAAGAGTCTTGCGGTGGCATAGAGGCAGGCTTTCAGTGGGGCCAGAGAGATTTTAGGTAGACCTGCAAGAGTAGAGCAACCGTATTCAAGTCTAGAGATGACTAATGCCTGGGTTGCCATGTTTAGGTCGGGAGGGTGAGAAAGGTTTTCAAGTTTCTTAGGTTACTCAGGTGAAATCTGGCCGCTTTAGCCATCGAATTGATATGGCCACGCATGTTCAAGCTGTCTAGAGTTATTCCCAGGGATTTTGCAGAGTCCACAATAGTAGGAGCGCAGTTTAGCGCTGTGATGGCCTGGACCCATTCTTTTTTTTAAACATTTTTATTAGTATTTTATTCTGAAAACACATAACAAGCATGTCATTAAGCATCATAATGCCCCCGTCAGCCCCCCGCCCCACCTCAGCCATCAGCATAGACAATTCACAATCCATCATGCCCCTCATTGTGATCAGATCTCCCTCCCACTCCCATTAGAATGCATCATTAAAGTCTCTGGCGCCCGTCCTCCCCGTCCGAGATTAACTGCCGGCTCCCTCCCACCAGATCAAAGTCTCCCGTCCAGGCCATGATAACGGCACCATTTACCCCAAACTCTCCCAAACTTTTCAGGACATCCTCGTGCCTTATACGTGACCCTTTCAGCTGCCATGTATATATCCAACCCCCTCCGCCATTCTTCCAGCTGCGGCAGGGAGGGTACCCCCCATCTCTTCGCCACGTCTCTCTCGGCAACCACTAAGGCAAACACCAGGAAGATCAACAGTGGGCGACTCAGGTCTATGTCATTGGTCATCCCCAGCAGTACCAGTTTGGGGTCTAATGGCAAAGTAATCTCCAGAACCTCTCCCAGCTCTCTTAAGATCTCTCCCCAGTAGATCTGAATTTCCGGGCAGAACCAAATGGTGTGATAGAAGTCCCCCCTGTCGTGACCACATCTCAGGCAGTATGGTTCAGCAGCCCTCTCCATCTTACATAGGCACACCCTGTCAAAGTAAGTCCTATGGAGGATATAATATTGAATAAGGTGCAAACGGGACTTAATCGCTACCTCTCTCGGGTGCATCAGGAACATGTCCCAGTTCACCGTGTCCATTTCCCCTACCTCTTGTTCCCAGATGCTTCTAAGTTTTTCCAGCCCATCTGGCATGTTATTCATCAGGGTTCTATATGTCAAAGAAACCGCTCTACTCTGGATCTGTTCCTGCAGGAGACGGCCCTCCAGTGGTGCATACTCCGGGAGCGATCCAATCAGAGTCGCTTCCGCCCTCCAGGCGTGCCTGAGCTGTAGATATTTGAAATGTTGTGTATGGTGCAACCCATATTTCGCCCTGAGTGATTGGAAGGACTGTAACTCTCCATTTTTCATGACATCTCCCAGCGACGAGATACTAATATCGTACCCTCTCTGAAAGCCCCTCAACTTACTAAGTTCCCTCAGCCACGCACATCGCCACAGTGGTGTTTGCCTTGTCAGTTTCCGTTCCCATCCCATGGCCTTTGTCGCCCGATCCCATGTCCCCAGAGTAACCCTGGTGGCCGGAAGCAGTCTACCTTATCCCTTGCCCCCATACAGGTAGTGAATGCAGGTGCGCTCCAGCGCATAAGTGGGGTGTGCCGCAGGGGCATGTATCCACTCGTTGATAGGTGCTAAGTGTTCCGCCCAATAGTACGCTTCTAGGTTGGGCAGCGAGATGCCCCCACTGTACTGATGTCTTTGTAGAGTCGTCAGCGCCACCCGAGGCTGTTTCCCCAGCCATAGGAAGGCCCTCAATTCCATGTTTATTTCCCGAAACACCCGGCGCGGTAGGGGAAAGTATTCATTCTGGAAGGCATAGAGGAACCTCGGGAGCGTTATCATTTTAAACATGGCAGCATGGCCCAGTATTGTAAGAGGTAGCATCCTCCACCATGCCGCATCCTCCGCAAAGTTGTTTATTACTCGCTTAATATTCCTGTCGTAAGAGAGGTAAGTGTCTCGCGTCACATATATCCTAAGGTAGGCAAAGCGCTCCGTCGTCGTTTGAAGCCTTCCTGGCACCTCTGGCCACTCCTCCCATCCCTGACGGTCATGGAGGATCGATTTGTGCCAGTTTATCCGATATCCCGCTCGGGCCCCATATCTTTCCAGTCCAGAGGACAGTGCTATGTTCATGATGTCCGGGTGTGTAATATATAAGTGGATATCGTTGGCGTACAACGATATTTTTTCCTCCTCCTCGTCTGCCGGTCCTATTCGAAACCCCCGAATGTCTCCGTTCTATCAGACCTCACAGGCCAGTACCTCTATCATCAGAGCAAACAGCAGAGGAGACAGTGGGCACCCCTACCTGGTCCCTCGCATGATTGCGAAATCCGTAGACATCACACCATTAACTCTAACTCTCGCTCTGGGATCAGTATATAACAATTTCACCCAGTGCCGATATTTGGGCCCAAAGCCAAAGCGCTCCAGTACCCCTTCAAGGAAAGGCCAGTGGACTGCGTCAAACGCTTTTTCGGCGTCGAGTGACAAAAACAGGTGCGGGTCCTGTCTCCCACTCACCTCCAATAGCCAATTATGTGTCCGCCGAAGATTTAATCTAGTTGCCCGATCCGGGAGGAAGCCTGTTTGGTCAAGATGAACGAGCTCAGAGATCACCCGCCGCATCCGAAGGGCCAAGATCGTCGCAAGGAGCTTCACTTCCACATTTAAGAGAGAGATAGGGCGAAACGACGCACAATCGTCTGCCGGTTTGCCTTCCTTCTATATTGGGATGATTGTGGCCAGTCGAAGGTCCAGCGGGACCCTACCCTCCTGTGCTGCATCTTCGAAGAGCCCTAAGAAGTGTCGGACCAGTAAGTCTGCGGTCTTTTTAAAGAATTCTGCCGGGAAACCATTAGTGCCCGGGGACTTCCCCGCCCGGAGCTTGGCGAGTGCTCCCTTAATTTCTTCTAGTGTAATGTCTATCTCCAGGTCACGTTGGTCCTCCTCCGCAAGCACTGGGAGGTCGATGTGGGCCATGTACTGCATCGCGTCCTCATGCGACCCTAGATCCCTGGCATCATAGAAGACTCTGTAATACTCCGCAAAGGCGCCGGCTATCTGTTCATCCATGTGCAACAATCTCCCCATACCGTCTCTCACCTTCTCCACCCACCTTGCATCTCTTTCTTTCTGACTAAGCCACGCCAACAGCCTCCCAGACTTGTCCCCCACGTCATACAGTCGATGCAAAGCCGACGATGCCTGAGCCTTAGCCTCTCCCGCCACCACGCTCCTATACTGACGCTGCACATCTGAGAGTCTCCGATAAACTCCCACATCTCTAGTGAGCAGGTGTTCTCGCTCCAGGGCCAGGATTTGGGCTTCCAGTGCGCGAACCTCCTCCTGCACTCTCCTCCGTTCCCCCGCCAGTCTATTCTGTACTCTGTATCTCAGGATCGCCTTCAAAGCTTCCCAAAGTATCACCTTGGACAAGGTTGTTCCCTCATTTTCAGTCAGGTAGACTTCCACGTCAGCCCGTATGCCCTTGAGGATGTCCGCGTTCTGAAGGTCCCATGCCGTCAGTCTCCAGGTCTCTCGCATCTCGGCCTTCCCTTCCCTACCACTACCAGCAGGGGCGAGTGGTCCGATATACCTCCTGCCTGGTATGCTGCTGAATCCTGCACATGGAGCGCATGCCGAGCCATAAAGATATAATCTAACCTCGAGTATGCCTTGTGTACTCCAGAGAAGAACGAGTAGGTCTTATCCACCGATGGAGCCATCTCCACACATCCACCAATCCCAGTGTATTTATTCTCCGAGAGAGCATGGTGGATGTCAGGGTCCCAGTTCTATGCCCAGACCTGCCACTAGGTCCATTACATCATTAAAGTCACCTCCCAGCACTTGTAGGGTGTCTGACGTGGTCAATAGGATATCAGTGACTGCCCTTAGGGTACCTGTCTGCAGTTTAGGCGGAGCATAGGCCGAGATGAGTGTGTATTCCCTCCGTCCCCACCTTCCCCTAACCCCTACGTACGTCCCTTGTGGGTCTACCCAAGTCTCCGCCACCAGAAAAGGAAGGTTCTTCTTGATGAGTATGGCTAACCCTCTTGAGCCCTTGGAGAACCCTGCATGTGCAAGAACTTTATAGTGCCCCCTAGCCAGGAAAGTGCATTTGGTGCCCTGGAGGTGGGTTTCCTGTAGCAACACTACATCAGGCCCCACCCTCTTCACATAATTATGGACCAGCCCCCTTTTAATCTTGCTGCCAAGGCAATTAACATTCCACGTCAATATCTTAGTCCCTGTCCGAGCCAGAGTCTCTTCTATGTGGTGATCCGTCACCATATCCTGCATCTCAGTGTGGGTTGTGTAAAGAACGTGTGGGCGGGGCAACCAGGCAGTGGGCCTGTATGACCATCATGACATGCTATAACAAAACTCCCCTCCCCCCAACTCCCATCCCAAACAACAAATCTGGTACTCGCAGCCAAATCCCCCCCCGCGTGTCCCGGTATAGAGTCAAAATATCGAGTTTTTAATATCGACTAGACATAATATCGATTAAAAAATATAGAATGGACATAATATCGACTAGACATAATATAGACTACCAAAATATCGAAATTTAGGTAAGTTAATATTAATTTTTCTTTTTGTGTGATATAAATCTGTAGCGGGTTGTGGGTTTATTGGGGAATAGGGTGGGAAGTAATTTAATTATAATTATTTAAATATGTTAATTTATTTTTTGTTATTTATTTAGAATTAATTGTTAATTAATTATTAATTGGTAATTAATTAACATATAATTGGTAATTAATTTTAATTGATTAATTGATAATTATTTTAATTTTAGTAATTTATTTTCTGTAGCGGGTTGTGGGTTTATAGGGGAATAGGGTGGGAAGTAATTTAATTATAATTAATTAAATATGTTAATTAATTCATTGGTATTTATTTTGAATTAATTGCTTATTCATTTTTAATTGATAAATAATTAACTCTTAATTGATAATTAATTTTAATTAATTTTTTAATGAATAATTATGTGAATAATATTATTTCATTTGTAGTAGCGGGTTGTGGGTTTATAGGGGAATAGGGTGGGAAGTAATTTAATATAATTAATTAAACATGATAATTAATTAATTGGTATTTATTTTAAATAAATTGTTAATTAATGTTTAATTGGTAAATAATTAATTCTTAATTGGTAATTAAAATTTATTAATTGATTAATTTATAATTATGTGACTTAGATTAATTTATTTTCACTAGAGTGGGGATATTAAAATTTACCCCTATGCTATCCAACGCTTTCCTTACTGTTGCACTCTCTGGAGTGGGAATAGTAATTTTTACCCCTACGCTATCCAACGTCTTCCCTACTGTTGCACTCTCTGGAGTGGGAATAGTAATTTTTATCCCTACGCTATCCAACGCTTTCCCTACTGTTGCACTCGCTGGAGTTGGAATAGTTATTTTTACCCCTACGCCATCCAACGCTTTCTCTACTGTTGTACTCCTTGGAGTGGGAATAGTAATTTTTACCCCTACGCTATCCAACGCTTTCCCTACTGTTGCACACGCTGGAGAAGGAATAGTAATTTTTACCCCTACGCTATCCAACGCTTTCCCTACTATTGCACTCTCTGGAGTGGGAATAGTTATTTTTACCCCTACGCCATCCAACGCTTTCTCTACTGTTGTACTCTCTGGAGTGGGAATAGTAATTTTTACCCCTACGCTATCCAACGCTTTTCCTACTGTTGCACACGCTGGAGTGGGAATAGTCATTTTTACCCCTACGCTATCCAACGCTTTCCCTTCTGTTGCACTCGCTGGAGTTGGAATAGTAATTTTTACCCCTACGCTATCCAACGTCTTCCCTACTGTTGCACTCTCTGGAGTGGGAATAGTAATTTTTACCCCTACGCTATCCAACGCTTTCCATTCTGTTGCACTCGCTGGAGTTGGAATAGTAATTTTTACCCCTACGCTATCCAACGTCTTCCCTACTGTTGCACTCTCTGGAGTGGGAATAGTAATTTTTACCCCTACGCCATCCAACGATTTCCCTACTGTTGCACTCTCTGGAGTGGGAATAGTAATTTTTACCCCTACGCTATCCAACGCTTTTCCTACTGTTGCACGCGCTGGAGTGGCAATAGTAATTTTTACACCTACTCTATCCAACGCTTTCCCTACTGTTGCACTCGCTGGAGTTGGAATAGTCATTTTTACCCCTACGCTATCCAACGCTTTCCCTACTGTTGCACTCGCTGGAGTTGGAATAGTTATTTTTACCCCTACGCCATCCAACGCTTTCTCTACTGTTGTACTCCTTGGAGTGGGAATAGTAATTTTTACCCCTACGCTATCCAACGATTTCCCTACTGTTGCACTCTCTGGAGTGGGAATAGTAATTTTTACCCCTACGCTATCCAACGCTTTCCCTACTGTTGCACTCGCTGGAGTTGGAATAGTTATTTTTACCCCTACGCCATCCAACGCTTTCTCTACTGTTGTACTCTCTGGAGTGGGAATAGTAATTTTTACCCCTACGCTATCCAACGCTTTTCCTACTGTTGCACGCGCTGGAGTGGGAATAGTAATTTTTACACCTACTCTATCCAACGCTTTCCCTACTGTTGCACTCGCTGGAGTTGGAATAGTCATTTTTACCCCTACGCTATCCAACGCTTTCCCTACTGTTGCACTCGCTGGAGTTGGAATAGTTATTTTTACCCCTACGCCATCCAACGCTTTCTCTACTGTTGTACTCCTTGGAGTGGGAATAGTAATTTTTACCCCTACGCTATCCAACGATTTCCCTACTGTTGCACTCTCTGGAGTGGGAATAGTAATTTTTACCCCTACGCTATCCAACGCTTTCCCTACTGTTGCACTCGCTGGAGTTGGAATAGTTATTTTTACCCCTACGCCATCCAACGCTTTCTCTACTGTTGTACTCTCTGGAGTGGGAATAGTAATTTTTACCCCTACGCTATCCAACGCTTTTCCTACTGTTGCACGCGCTGGAGTGGGAATAGTCATTTTTACCCCTACGCTATCCAACGCTTTCCCTTCTGTTGCACTCGCTGGAGTTGGAATAGTAATTTTTACCCCTACGCTATCCAACGTCTTCCCTACTGTTGCACTCTCTGGAGTGGGAATAGTAATTTTTACCCCTACGCTATCCAACGCTTTCCCTTCTGTTGCACTCGCTGGAGTTGGAATAGTAATTTTTACCCCTACGCTATCCAACGTCTTCCCTACTGTTGCACTCTCTGGAGTGGGAATAGTAATTTTTACCCCTACGCCATCCAACGATTTCCCTACTGTTGTACTCTCTGGAGTGGCAATAGTAATTTTTACACCTACTCTATCCAACGCTTTCCCTACTGTTGCACTCGCTGGAGTTGGAATAGTAATTTTTACCCCTACGCTATCCAACGCTTTCCCTACTGTTGCACTCTTTGGAGTGGGAATAGTAATTTTTACTCCTACGCTATCCAAAGCTTTCTCTACTGTTGCACTCGCTGGAGTTGGAATAGTAATTTTTACCCCTATGCCATCCAATGCTTTCCCTACTGTTGCACTCTCTGGAGTGGGAATAGTAATTTTTACCCCTACGCTATCCAACGCTTTCCCTACTGTTGCACTCTCTGGAGTGGGAATAGTAATATTTACCCCTACACTATCCAAAGCTTTCTCTACTGTTGCACTCTCTGGAGTGGGAATAGTAATTTTTACCCCTACGCTATCCAACGCTTTCCCTACTGTTGCACTTACTGGAGTGGGAAGAGTAATTTTTACCCCTACGATATCCAATGTCTTCCCTACTGTTGCACTCTCTGGAGTGGGAATAGTAATTTTTACCCCTACGCTATCCAACGCTTTCCCTACTGTTGCACTCGCTGGAGTTGGAATAGTAATTTTTACCCCTACGCTATCCAACGTCTTTCCTACTGTTGCACTCTCTGGGGTGGGAATAGTAATTTTAACCCTACGCTATCCAACGCTTTCCCTACTGTTGCACTCTCTGGAGTGGGAATAGTAATTTTTACCCCTACGCTATCCTACGCTTTCCCTACTGTTGCACTTGCTGGAGTTGGAATAGTTATTTTTACCCCTACGCCATCCAATGCTTTCCCTACTGTTGCACTCTCTGGAGTGGGAATGGTAATTTTTACCCCTACGCTATCCAACGCTTTCCCTACTGTTGCACTCGCTGGAGTTGGAATAGTAATTTTTACCCCTATGCCATCCAATGCTTTCCCTACTGTTGCACTCTCTGGAGTGGGAATAGTAATTTTTACCCCTACGCTATCCAACACTTTCCCTACTGTTGCACTCTCTGGAGTGGGAATAGTAATTGTTACCCCTACGCTATCCAACGCTTTCCCTACTGTTGCACTCTCTGGAGTGGGAATAGTAATATTTACCCCTCGCTATCCAACGTCTTCCCTACTGTTGCACTCTCTGGAGTGGGAATAGTAATTTTTACCCCTACGCTATCCAACGCTTTCCCTTCTGTTGCACTCGCTGGAGTTGGAATAGTAATTTTTACCCCTACGCTATCCAACGTCTTCCCTACTGTTGCACTCCCTTGAGTGGGAATAGTAATTTTTACCCCTACGCCATCCAACGATTTCCCTACTGTTGCACTCTCTGGAGTGGCAATAGTAATTTTTACACCTACTCTATCCAACGCTTTCCCTACTGTTGCACTCGCTGGAGTTGGAATAGTAATTTTTACCCCTACGCTATCCAACGCTTTTCCTACTGTTGCACTCTTTGGAGTGGGAATAGTAATTTTTTACTCCTACGCTATCCAAAGCTTTCTCTACTGTTGCACTCGCTAGAGTTGGAATAGTAATTTTTACCCCTATGCCATCCAATGCTTTCCCTACTGTTGCACTCTCTGGAGTGGGAATAGTAATTTTTACCCCTACGCTATCCAACGCTTTCCCTACTGTTGCACTTACTGGAGTGGGAATAGTAATTTTTACCCCTACGATATCCAATGTCTACCCTACTGTTGCACTCTGGAGTGGGAATAGTAATTTTTAACCCTACGCTATCCAACGCTTTCCCTACAGTTGCACTCGCTGGAGTTGGAATAGTAATTTTTACCCCTACGCTATCCAACGTCTTCCCTACTGTTGCACTCTCTGGTGTAGGAATAGTCATTTTAACCCTACGCTATCCAACGCTTTCCCTACTGTTGCACTCTCTGGAGTGGGAATAGTAATTTTTACCCCTACGCTATCCTACGCTTTCCCTACTGTTGCACTTGCTGGAGTTGGAATAGTTATTTTTACCCCTACGCCATCCAATGCTTTCCCTACTGTTGCACTCTCTGGAGTGGGAATAGTAATTTTTACCCCTACGCTATCCAACGCTTTCCCTACTGTTGCACTCGCTGGAGTTGGAATAGTAATTTTTACCCCTACGCTATCCAACGCTTTCCCTACTGTTGCACTCTTTGGAGTGGGACTAGTAATTTTCACCCCTACGCTATCCAACGCTTTCCCTACTGTTGCACTCTTTGGAGTGGGAATAGTAATTTTTACCCCTACGCTATCCAACGCTTTCCCTACTGTTGCACTCACTGGAGTTGGAATAGTAAATTTAAAACTCTCGCTATCTTACGGAAAAAATATTGTATAAGTTTTGTTAATAATATGTATATATATATATACATATATATATATATGTTTTAAAAATATATTTTTTTTAAGTTACAGTAATTATTTATTAATTTTAAGTTTATTTAAGTATTTTAAGTATGTTTAAAATAGTTATATTTATTATTATAGTACTTTAAAATTACTTTTAATATATTTAAAAAAATCCATATTTTGACTGTCTATATTTTTTCCTATCGATATTTTGGAGTCGATATTTTTGTACTTACCTGTTTGTAGATAGGAGGTCGATATTCTGGCGTTCTATATTTTTACCTCGATATTTTGACTGTCGATATTTTGACAGTCGATATTCTGTCAGTGATCCGCGTGTCCCCATGCAAAAAACAACAGCAGAAGTCCCTCAACTCCCCCCTCCCCACCATTCCCCGCTGCCGTCCCTTCTGCGCAACAGTTCACATTTAGGACTTTCGGGCAGAGAAGGTCTGTCGTCCACCCCAAGCAACCCCTACAAACCTATCCCCGAAATGCTATCCACAAAGCATGTAACTCTCCCTCCGTCTGCAGTTACCCACCAAAGGATAGCGTGCCCCAATTAGCAATCAAGCAATAAGGTATAGGGGGAAAACAACTTACGTGCCATCCGGCACAAGCTGTATCTTGGTCGTCCATTCAGTCACAAGTTCAAGAATGTGAGTCCTGAATGTCGTCAGGCGAGGCCCCAGCTTCCCCGGCCAATTCCTGTTCCATCTCAGTGATTGGCGTCACCTCACCCTCATTGTCTGTGTTAACACCACTGATTTCTTCATCACCTTCCGAGCGAGCGCCTCCACCCAGGCAGCGAAACCTAGATCCCGCTCGGTCCTCCAGTCCGGGGGTTGCCGACTTCCGCCGCTGACTATCGCTCGAACCCTGCGTGGGATACGGCATCGTCTTCACCCTCCTGCTGCCCCGCGTGCTCCTTGGTCTCTGTGTCTTTGGTCGCTCCCACTGGGCCCCGATGATACTCGATTCCGTCGCTGCTCCACTCTGTCTTACCTCTGGTCTCTGAAAGGAGGGGCGCTCCTCCAACCACTGCCATGCAACTTCCAGGTGGGTGAAAAAGTAGGCTTTTTCTTTATGTATGACTAACAACTTCGCTGGGAATAGCAGCATATACTGGATATGTTAGTCTCTCAACTTTGCCTTGACCGAGTCGAAGGAACGTCTCTGCTTCTGTACCTCTTGACTGTAGTCTGGGAAGATCATAATCTGCGAGTTTTCCAGACGAATCTCCCCAAGCTTTCTGTCTTCTCGCAATATCGTATCCCGGTCTGCAAAGTTCAAGAAACGGGCAATGACCGGCCTCGGTCTCTCCCCCACCGGTGGCTTCGCCAGCAATGCCCTGTGTGCTCTTTCTATCACAAAACAGTTCGAGAAGGCTGCCGCCGGGAAAGTTTTCTGCAGCCAGGAGTGCAAGAACCCCGCCATGTTGTTCCCTTCAATTCCTTCTCTAAAGCCCACAAAGCGGAGATTATTGCACCGGGCCCTGTTTTCCGCGCCGTCCACCTTCCATTGGAGTTGTTTGTGCGAGGCCTGGAGTTCCGCCACATCCTTCCTCAAGGTATGTATTGTATCTTCGGCTTCCCCCAACCTGGTGTCCGCTGTTGTGACCCTCTCCGTCAGGTTGCGAAAGTCCTGTCGTAATAGTGTGACCTCGGAGCCTACCTTCCCAATATTGACCTCCAGTGCTGCGCGGGATGCCTGAATTTCCTCCCTCGACGCTTGTATGGCCCCCATTAGTAGTGCCGTGTCCGAGCGAGAGCCCGGGAGCTCCGTCTCTGTGGAGTGGGGGGCCGTAGCATAGCGGTCCAAGGTCCCCTGTCATGGGGTCCTGGCGGCTGCCTCCTTCTTCCCCATTCTGCCTCCTCGGTAGGGCTATGGAGAGCCCGAGACCCCCGGGGCCGGTTCCTCCTCTGCTAGGCCGTCCAGCAGCTTCCGGACGCCAACCGGGACGGCTCCCTCGCCTGTGGCTTGCACCCGGACCGCCAGCAAGGCGGGGGCCCAACTCTCCGGATAGATCAAGACGCGGGCCCCAGGGCTCTTCCGGGTTACTTGCGGGGCCCCGGTCTGGTAGAGGTTGTCGAAAGTTCTCCTCCCGGCCCTGCACTAGGCCTCTATGTCTCTCCCCGCCTCCGTACCTCTCGCCCGGCATTCGCGCTCCCAGCCGAGCCCTGCCCGTCTCCCCTAGGGCTACAATGTAATGCCCTCCTCCGGAGCTCCGTTCACATTGGGGGGGAGGAATGGCGATGACTGGCCGTCCCCCGGGCTGGGGGCCGCAAAGCTGTCGCGAGCCTAGGCCTGCCTCCACCGCCACAGCACCCAGGCCACACCTTCATCTTTCGTGCCGGCCTCACTCCAAGTCTCCACCTCGGGGTGCCATTTTTCTCCCTCGCCGGTCCCCAGCTGCAGTGTTGCCCCAGGGGACCTCTGCCGTCCAGGCTGGCGCCAGCGCCGTCTCCATCCGCCGCCCGGGCCTACCCCATCCGGCCACCAGTTTGAGCTCTCCCTGCCTCCGATACAAGCCCCCGCAGTGCGGCCCCGCATGCGGCCATCGGAGCACCGTCTGTGCAGCAGACCTCACCGGACGGGTCCCAGCAATGGCCACCGCGCCAATGCCCTCCCCACGACGCTGCTTCCCGATCTCGGCGGCGGCCGGCCCGATCTGTGTACTCCCGTCTCGGCGTCAGTGGGCCTCCATCTTGGATCCGGCTCCGCGATGTTCGAAGGCAAGCCGATCCACCGATGCCGCTTAGTTTAGCGCCTCCGTGTACAATGTTTCTCCTCCCCAAGGTATGTCAGAAACTTCAGCGTCCCTTCGGTGTCTGAAACGGGACTTTTGGACTCCGTTTTCATGCCGGATTTCGATCGGCTCGCCAGAGCAGCAGAAGCGCCCGACTTACTCGGCCATGCTGTTGGCCACGCCCCATCGGCCTTGATCCATTCTTGGATGTCTGGACTGGTTTTGGGTGGGGAGATGAGAAGAAACTCATTTTTGTTGCTTTACGTTTAAGATGATTAGAGGTGAGCCAGTGGACAGTCAGTTTCAAGGCCTCATTCAGGGAGAGAATGTCCTTAGGAGAAGAGATTTTTATGTAAATCTGTGTGTCGTCTGCATACATGTGGTAGGCGATATTGGCGGTGCGTAGCACCTCTGCGAGTGGCTCCAGGTAAACATTGAAAAGAGTAGGGGACAGGGTTGAGCCTTGAGGGACTCCCGCCGTGATCGGGGAGGGGGCGGATATGTTGAGTTAATTAGGATTCTCTGTGAGCGATTCTAGAGGATGGACCTAAGCCATTCAAGAACGGTGCCATCCAAACCCATCCTGAGTTTAAGGCGTTCAAGGAGTGTTTCGTGGTTGACCGTATCGAAGGCCGAGGATAGATCTAGGAGGATAAGGAGACAGGTATTGCCTTGGTCCAGGGCTTGAAGAGCATCATCCACAATGTGGAAGAGGGTGGTTTCGGTGCTGTGTCCAGATCTGAATCCGGATTGGTAGTCATCCAGTAAGTGGAAGTTAGTGATGTGTAGGCTCAGTTGCTGTTGCACACATTTTTCGAGAACTTTGGCTAAGAGTGGGATGTTGGAAATAGGTCTATAGCTGTCAAGGGAGGAAGGATCCAGCGTAGGTTTTTTAAAATGGGGGCAACTTGGCTAGCTTTGAGAGAGTTCGGTATCAATCCCTGTAGGAGGGAGGAGTTGATTATTGCAGTCCAGGAAGGGATGATAGCCTGAGAGGCGGCAGCTAAGCAGTTAGAGGGGAGAGGATAATTGAAGTGATTGTTGGGGATTAGGGGGGAAAGAATTTTCGAGACGGAGTGAGCCAACGGAATTAGGGAGAAAGTTGCAGATTCGAGTTCGATTCCTAAAGCAGAGATTTTGTTGCAGAAGTAGGAGGAGAATTCTTCGCAAGATATTAGCGATTTAGGGGTTTCTTTAGAGGTTTTTGCTAGTTTGTTGGATTGGTGTTTGACCAAGTTGAATAACTTGCGAGGTCTATTTTTGGCATTATCTAGTTCTGTACTGAGGAATTCTTTTTTCGAGTTGAGGATTTTCCTATTGTAGACATTTCTGACCTGTCGGAGAAGCTTTAGGTGGGTTGCTAACGGATGTTGTTTCCAGTTACGTTCTGTCTGCCGGAGATCTCCTCGCCTTGTTGAGGGATTCGTTGAACCAGGGATTCCGGTCTTTGGTCTGCATTCTTTTAGGTTTTAGCAGAGCGAGGTCATCGAGAATGTTGAATATGGGAGAGGAGTAATGTTCAGCGAAGCTGTGGACCGAGGTGAGATGAGGGGGGAGGGAGGTCAGTCTCACAGTACGCAGCCAATTGTCCGTGATCTAGGTTTTCGGTGTCTCTAACCCATCGTTTGGGTATTACGGGTCGAGGTGTCCATGTTTGTGGGTGACGGGCCGAAGGAAGGAAATAGGGTGGTGGTCTAACCAGTTACAAGGGTCAATAGAGATAAGTTTGACTGCTGATTCCTTGGCGATGATCCAGTCTAGAGTGGTGCCTTTCGTGTGAGTAGAGAGTGTGCAGGCTTGGGTAAGGGCTTGGTTGGACAGGAAGTCTCTGATGGCATTGGCCTGCGGGTCCTTGGGGTCGTTCCAGTGCAAGTTGAACTCTCCAAGGAAAATGTCATTAGAGATAGGGGAAGCCTTGGTTGTGATGATTTCCATAAGATGTTCAGTGAAGGTGTCGTTTTTGCCTGGGGGTGGTAAAAAATATGAAGTCTACACATATGGGTGTTGTTGTTGCAAATGGAGAGTGAAGGGTATTCAAAGGAGTCTGTGGGATCACCCAGAAATTCTGAAACAAGGAGTGAACAGCGATAAATGCAGGCAATGCCACCTCCTTCTTTTTTGTTTGATTGCCTGTCTAGTCTTACGATGTTATAATTGGGTGGGACTAAGAGGTCTAGGCAGGGCGATGAGGATTCGGTGAGCCAAGATTCCGTCTAGATCAATAAGTCCGAATTATGGCTCAGGATGAAATCAGCAACATCCGAGGCGTGCTTTACTGCAGAACGGCAGTTAATTAGGAGCCCGGATAGATGGGGGTTAGAGTGTGTGTCGTGGGTAGGGGCAGAGATGGGTACTATCGCTAGGTTGCTATTGACCACTCCTCTGAAGCGCATAGTAGAGGGTCTGTTGGAGTAGGCTGCAACCGTGCGGATAGGGTGTTCGTCATTAGAGTCTGAGGGGCAAGGGGTTGTCAGGACGGATTCGTAGCTAGAGAGGAGGGCTGTAACTTTGTCCTCTGTGAGGTCTAGAGGGCTAGTTGTGTTAGGGGTAGGATTGTAGGAAAGGAGGAGGGCCAGAACTTCGTCCTCCGATAGGTGGCAGGGCTGCTTGCGGGGGCGCAGGTGTCTCAGGGATAGCACTAATGGGTGAAGGAGGGGCTCGGAGTAAGGGGGGAGGACAGAGCTCTGCGAGAGCTTGAGATTCAAGCAAGAGACTTCGGTGAGGTGCAGGAGTTTCTTTAGATCCAGGATGGCGTTGTGGATGCTCAGGGTTAGTTCGGTGGCTCTGCGCTGGAGAGTATCAACATCCTTATAGGAGGGAAGCACATGTGGGCAGGGTGCCGATGGGATGGGAGTGATTCTGATGGGGTGAGCTGGTAGCCTAGTGGTGTGATTAAGACGACCAATGTTGTGATTAAGAAGACCAGTGTTGTGAGCCCTAGCAGGAGTCTCAAAAATCAAATGGGGGGAAGATTTTGCGGGCAGGAGGTTGTGGGTTTAGGAACGTTTCTGTTGGCATGTACTGGTAGCATGGTAGTGGGGCTAAGACTGCTAGAGGCATGAGCCATAGGGGGCGTTAGAGTAGCCAAAGGAGAGGTGGGAGCCAAAGGAGAGGTGGGAGTTAGTAGGCCTGAGATCGGTGTTATAGGCACACAGTTGTTAATATGCGCTGGTGGCGTGGTAGTGGAGCTAGGTCGATCCATGTCGCGATCTCCAGCATGGGAGGTTAGAGAAAGGCTAGGCACCCTTGGCGGACTGGGCGAGGGGTGTTGCAGGGGGGCGTGGGCAGAGGAGGGTTGTGCATGTATTTTTTAAGACAGGTGAAGAAGTCAGCGAATTTAGTGAGGTCTCTGGGAGGAGCTTGTATAAGGATGATGCAGTTTTTGTAGAGGGTGATGGTGAGGTCGGCATGCAAGTTTGCGGATGGAATGATTGTGAGTTTACTGCCGTATGGAATGTTTCTGACTTCAAGTACTTTAAGGAGGTTTGAGAAGGCTTTACGCCAAAGGGACGTTTTTCTGGAATAGAAGATGAGGTAATTGATGACTGTACCCTTGACTGCGCTAAAACGCAGGTCGGAGACCAGGGTCTCAGGGTGTCTTTTTAGGATCGAGTGTTTGAAAGATTTCTTGGCAGTTTTGGAGAGTTTAGGAGGATAGTCAACAGTGTAGTAGTTGTCGCCTGTGGGGTCAGGCGGGGCCCTGCCATGATAGATGGGAAGGGGAGAACTCCCGCCCAGGAGGTCTGCTAAGGGGGGTGAGATATAGGGGTAGCGACCTCAATACGTCTGTCCTATGTGATAGGTCACTCAGAGGATGTGTTAAGAGGATGTGTTATGACTTAAATGGACCGCAGAAGTATAGATGCAAAACAGAGTAAATCAGAATAAAAATTAGAATAGAATTAGGCCATCTAATGATAAGTGGATATTCTCCCCGTTTGTTTTAGCAGGTCCTCTAGTGAAGAGGACCAGAATCCATAACCCATAAGGAGAGTGGAAGCTTCAGACTTTCTAAATAACGTTTGTAGTGCTATTTCCAGTGCCTTTGTGGATTAAATAAACGTAGGATGGAGTCAGGCGAAGGTTATGTTGTAAAAAGTTGAGAAATAAGCCATTCCAAGGTGGCTGATAGCTTATCCAGTGATAGTATGGCTCCGGAGAATAGTCCTATTACTCTTTCCATGAATCATATCTCTCCGAGTGTAGTCCTATGTCACTGTCCATCGATTTAGGTTGCGGTATTCCTCTCAAGGGAGTAGTCCTATAGCTCTTTCCATTGTAATACCTCTCGGGGTGAAGTCCTATGTCGCTGTTGCAGGATGTATGTGAAGTCCTAGGCCTTGTCTCTTGGTAGTTGGTTAGGGGTAGGTAGTCCTTTATCTATTTGATTATATGTGTCAGACATTTTGGGGGTTGTATATTATCCGCATATGCGGAAAGTTTAAGTTGCTGGTCCCCAAAAGAAAAAACAAAAATAGAGACATTGGTACGGATAGAAGACAAGAATGGTTCAAGAGCTAGGACAAAAAGAAGAGGGGATAAAGGGCATCCTTGACGAACTCCGCATTGAAGAGGGAAATAGGATGAAGTAGAACCATTAACTAATACTGAGGCCCTGGGGGCAGAATATAAAAGAGAGATAAGTGAAATTAATTTGGGACCAAACCCATGCCACGGTAACAAGGCAATTAAGAAGGACCAGTCCACTCTATCAAAAGCCTTCTCAGTATCCACTGATATGGCTGCTAGAGAAGAAGAAATAGAGGGAAGTTTGTTTAGGACATTAAGAAAAAGTCGAGAGTTATCAGAAGTGTGCCTACCTTTGACAAACCCACACTGTTCTTTACCAATAAGGTGGGGCATGAGAGGATCTAGACGTAGAGCAAGCAGTTTAGCAAACAACTTATAATCAGCATTTACCAAAGATATTGGGCGATAATTCTTGCAATATTTAGGATCTTGACCCCCTTTATGAATTAAACAAATTGCTGCCTCCTGAAAGGTGATGGTGAGGTCGGCATGCAAGTTTGCGGATGGAATGATTGTGAGTTTGCTGCCGTATGGAATGTTTCTGACTTCAAGTACTTTAAGGAGGATTGAGAAGGCTTTACGCCGAAGGGACGTTTTTCTGGAATAGAAGATGAGGTAATTGATGACTGTACCCTTGTCAGCGCTAAAACGCAGGTCGGAGACCAGGGTCTCAGGGTGTCTTTTTAGGATCTAGTGTTTGAAAGATTTCTTGGCAGTTTTGGAGAGTTTAGGAGGATAGTCAACAGTGTAGTAGTTGTCGCCCGTGGGGTCAGGCGGGGCCCTGCAATGATAGATGGGAAGGGGAGAACTCCCGCCCAGGAGGTCTGCTAAGGGGGTGAGATATAGGGGTAGCGACCTCAATACGTCTGTCCTATGTGATAGGTCACTCAGAGGATGTGTTAAGAGAATGTGTTATGACTTAAATGGACCGCAGAAATATAGATGCAAAACAGAGTAAATCAGAATAAAAATTAGAATAGAATTAGGCCATCTAATGATAAATGGATATTCTCCCTGTTTGTTTTAGCAGGTCCTCTAGTGAAGAGGACCAGAATCCATAACCCATAAGGAGAGTGGAAGCTTCAGACTTTCTAAATAACGTTTGTAGTGCTATTTCCAGTGCCTTTGTGGATTAAATAAACGTAGGATGGAGTCAGGCGAAGGTTATGTTGTAAAAAGTTGAGAAATAAGCCATTCCAAGGTGGCTGATAGCTTATCCAGTGATAGTATGGCTCCGGAGAGTAGTCCTATTACTCTTTCCATGAATCATATCTCTCCGAGTGTAGTCCTATGTCACTGTCCATCGATTTAGGTTGCGGTATTCCTCTCAAGGGAGTAGTCCTATAGCTCTTTCCATTGTAATACATCTCTGGGCGAAGGCCTATGTCGCTGTTGCAGGATGTATGTGAAGTCCTAGGCCTTGTCTCTTGGTAGTTGGTTAGGGGTAGGTAGTCCTTTATCTATTTGATTATATGTGTCAGACATTTTGGGGGTTGTTTATTATCCGCATATGCGGAAAGTTTAAGTTGCTGGTCCCCAAAAGAAAAAACAAAAATAGAGACATTGGTACGGATAGAAGACAAGAATGGTTCAAGAGCTAGGACAAAAAGAAGAGGGGATAAAGGGCATCCTTGACGAACTCCGCATTGAAGAGGGAAATAGGATGAAGTAGAACCATTAACTAATACTGAGGCCCTGGGGGCAGAATATAAAAGAGAGATAAGTGAAATTAATTTGGGACCAAACCCATGCCACGGTAACAAGGCAATTAAGAAGGACCAGTCCACTCTATCAAAAGCCTTCTCAGTATCCACTGATATGGCTGCTAGAGAAGAAGAAATAGAGGGAAGTTTGTTTAGGACATTAAGAAAAAGTCGAGAGTTATCAGAAGTGTGCCTACCTTTGACAAACCCATACTGTTCTTTCCCAATAAGGTGGGGCATGAGAGGATCTAGACGTAGAGCAAGCAGTTTAGCAAACAACTTATAATCAACATTTACCAAAGATATTGGGCGATAATTCTTGCAATATTTAGGATCTTGACCCTCTTTATGAATTAAACAAATTGCTGCCTCCTGAAAGGTACCTTCCGTCTTACCAGATAAGAAAAGGGAATGAAAAAGAACTAAAAGTTTTGGCAGTAAAATATCTAAAAACTGTAAATAAAATTCAACGGAAAAGCTATCTGGGCCAGGAGTCTTCCCTTTAGTGAGAGAATTAAGGGCGTTAGATAATTCTGTAAGGGACAAGTCTGATTCAAGAGCATGCAGATTAAGATGGGATGAAGGGGGGGAGGTATTTTCTCAAGATATTCCTGAATGCTAGAAGGAGAAGGAGGAGATTTAGGAGTATAAAAATTTTGATAGAAAAGTTTGAATTCATTAAGTATTTCTAGATCTTTGTGTAAAAGAGAGTTGTGGATGAAAATATAGCATCTATGAGGGTGCGGTCTTTACGTGTTTTGAGATAATTTGCTAAAAGCTTCCCTTGTTACGACCACCATAATAGCGAGCACTGTTATGCAAAAGCACAGAGGACACATTATCAGTAATGGTTTTATTAAAAGCGAGTTTAGCTCGGATGAGATCCGGTAGAACAGAATGCTTCGGGGAAGTGTAGAATTTGTGTTCCAAAAGCTTTATATGTACCAAGGTGGTTTTCCGTTGCTGAAGAAAGTGTTTCTTCTTTTTTTAGATGAAATCAGTTATAAAGCCTCTTACAGTAGCTTTAAAGGAGTCCCATATAATATGCGGAGATGAGTCGGGTGCACAATTAAGGTCAAAGAATTCAGTTGCAAATGAACGAAAGGAAGAGGAGAAGAGAGGATCTAAGACGAGAGAGTTATTGAAACGCCAACGAGATGACTTGAGAAGGGGAGGGAGTAAGTCTAGATCAGTTACTATTGGGGCACGGTCAGAGATAGCAATATGTTCTATAGAGGAGGAAAGGAGATTTTGGGATAAGGGTTGAGAAAGAGAGATAGAGTCCTAGCGGGAAGAGAAGCGTGGGGGGGAGAGAAAAAAGAGAAGTCTAAAGAGTCAGGGTGGGAGAATCAATGAGATGTGCTTGTGAAATCGTATTGAGAAAATGTTTGTGGGTCTTAGTGGAAATAAAACGAACTTCAGCTTGGCGATCAATAAATGGGTCTATGACTTAGTTGCAGTCTCCTCCTAATATGAAGAAATCATCCTAAAATTTAACACATTTTTGCATGACAACAGGCCAAAATGAACAGTCAGGATGTGTAGGACCATAAACATTAAAATGAACATTAATAATTAACAATTTAACTAGTAACCATCTACCTTCAGTATCAATTTCTTGAGATAAGACCTTACAGTTTAGTTTCTTATGACAGAGTAATGACACCATTTTTTTATTAATAGGAGAGAATAATACTGTACCCACCCAGCCTCTTTTTAATTTTAACGCTTCAGATTCAGTGAGGTGGGTCCCGTGCAAAAGAACTGGATCAGGATTATAAGAAGCAAGGTGCGAAAGGATTCTCTGTCTCTTAATAGGATTATTAAAACCTTTCACATTCCAGGAAAAAACTCTGAGTGTAAAAACAGTAAAGCTTTATACAGAACTAAATATGCATTAATAGAAAAATTAAAGAAGAAATAGATACAGAATATGGAATCAAAATGAGGAAAGAAAAAGGGAAGATAGGAAGCAAAGGAGAGAGATAAGAAGAGACAGTACATATCCATAAAGAACGACTGAGAAGAACATACCCGAGGGGAACGGGAACAAAAGAAGGCTGGAGCAATGGCGACGAACAGAAGACGGCACGCCCGAATCAGGGAGTCCGAACCACATCAGAACACATAAGAAAGTGCAGACGGATCAAACAACTATAAACATGACAAAACGAACCTTCATGAAGATAAAAAAGAGAATTAAGAGGGCCTAAGAATAAAGAATAAATGGAGCACATATAGCAAAGTGAATTATTAGCACAAACAATAAATATGAACTATAGAAAAGGCAAGTAGAATAGAAGAAAAATAGTGGAGAAGAAAATAACAGATAATAATAAATCATGAGAAGCAATAGAAAAAGAAGAACAGCCAACATTACATGAGAAAAGGAAGCGAGAATATAAACAAGTTTGAATGTGGTATATATAATATAATAACAGATATAAATAAGAGAAATAAGAATATAAACATGTCAATCCAAATACCAAACAGGGAAAACTGAACAGGGAACAAATATAGACATGGACAAAGATGACTCATATATTAACATTGCGATAACAGGGGGAGGAGCCTAGCTCGCGACCGAGATGGCCGCGTTTTAGCTCGGCTCCGTTCAACCACCTGTTTTCTTCGATTATCCTGTATTTCTCCTGCCCCGGGAAGCCCTCCTTGCGGTGTTTCGGTACCGCGGGCACTTTGCGGACACTTACCCGTTGCTCCGGTGATCCTGGGTGCTGTCGATCCTGTGCGGTGGTCCCGCTCGGAGCCTTCGGGGCGGACTGGCCTGGACCTCCTGGCAGCGACGGGACGTGACGGAGCGCGATGGTCGGCCCTTGCTGGCGCTGTGGATCTGGTTGCGGGGGCTGATGTGCGAATAGGCCGGCTGTGCCCGTTGGCGGACCCGACTGGCCTGGGCCTAGGGGTGCGGACGCCGCCTCCTGCGGGAGAGCCTCCTCATTTATCCGGCTTGGTCCCCCCTTTGTTCCCCGGCCCGGCCATTTTGGATTTTCCGCCCGGGCTCGGAGAACGGGGCCGGCGGCACGAGGGGGCCGCCGAACATCCTTCTTCTGGTGGGTCTCCTTCCTGCCTTGGGGCGCCCCGCCGCAGTTCGGCTGACCTCCTTTTGCTTTGGTGTTGCTCCGGCCGGGGCCCCCGACGACCGAGGGCTTGCTGGGCTCCTAAGATGGCGGCCGACCCTGGGAGTCTCTGCCGGGCCTGGGCGAGCACTGGGGGCCCGCCACACGGCCCGGATGTCGGATCTTGTGAAGGGTTTCCTGCACTTCAAGTTGTCCTGGATGCACTATACTCCTGGCGGACTTCCGTGGCTGTGCCTGTTTCCCCTGTGGAGGCGGACCCACTTTTTGATTTATGCGGGCCCCCATCGTTGGATTTTGCTTCCTTGTTGCAGGGTACGGCTGGTGTGCTCCTGGTCTCTGTGCCTCCGGCGGAGACCGCATCCTTGAATTGGAGACTCTCCGACGCCCTTCGTCGTCCTGCTTTGTTGCCTCGGCCGCTGGTCTGCGGTCCGTTTGCATCCTGTCCAGGCCTCGATGATCCTTTCTGTTTCTCATCGCGTCGGCTCCCCGGCCGGGGCGCCTGTGCCGACCCAGCTGGGCTTGCCTAGTTGGACTTGTCCATAGAACTGTGCCTGCGGTGCGAAGATTGTACCGTAACTTTTTTATATTCTCCGTATTTTCTTTCACGTTTCTCCTCAGGACTGCCGCTGGATTTCCTCCTGAACCCTGTGTCCCTCGTCGTTTGGACTTTGTTTGTTTGGATGATTACAACCTTGGACAAAAGCGGACAGGGCTGAAATGACTTATTATATGCGGTAGTCTTGTTTTTGATCTATGACCGACATGTGCTGTTGTGATGTTGCGTAACTTCGTGGGACTCCTGAAACTTATCCTGATGTCGTTTAACTTCCCGTGGGCTCTGCCTCTCCCCTTTTCACAGGTGGTGGGATGGTTGCAGATTATCCTGTTTTTTGCCCTCTCCCGTGTGTAATGTTCCTTCCTTTCCCTGGCCCTTCTTTTTTGCCTTTGTTTCTACCTTGTTTCTTTCTCCTATATTTCGGGTTCTATTTAGGGCGACAGGCACGCTGCTGGGGGGTTGGCCGTAGCCTTCTGCAGGGGTGTAGGGTGGGCTTGTGGGGTGGGTGGGGGGGTCTGTTGCTGTTTTTGGGGGATCTTTTTCCTCCTTTCTTCTCCCTTTTTGGTTCTATGGCCCTTGTGTATCCCTTCTTTCGGGGCTCTGTCTCGTCGTCTTTCCCCCTGGTGTCTTTCTGGGGTATTTTTCCGGTATCACGATGATTCTGATTTGCTGGGTGTGTTTTCTGTATTTTCAATGTCTATTTTGTACCGGGTTATTGTTTTCCTGTTTCGTCGCCCGGGGGCGGGTGTTTGGATAAGAGTCCCTTCCTTTCCTTCTTCCCCCTTCCTTTCCCCCCCCCCCTTATGCGGGGTTCTTTTCTTTTATTGGGGGTCCGTTTCGTATTGTTCTTGTATTTGGGTCCTTTTCTGTGCTGTTCGGTGGGACAGGTGGTAGCTGCGGTGGGTGGGCATTGGACGATGTGTGCGATGGCCTTTCCTCATGTCTGTTGTTTTGACCGGTGCTTATTGGTCTGCCTATTTCGTATTTGTTTCTCCTGTGTTTTTTACGATCATTGTATTGCTGCCCGCCGCGGCCCCGCCCCTTTGGTTTGTCTCCCGGCCCGCCATACTCCTGTACTCCCTAACCCGTCCTTTAAAAATAAGAAAACTACCTTTCTAATTCTTATCTCCTGTGATTGCTCTAAGATGCTTGTTATTTCTCCTGTTTCTTTGCCTTTGTATATTGTGATACTCTGTGCATTGCTCCTGACATTCGGCTCTGTGGTGGCCAGCCCGGTGGGTTGTAGGCCCGTATTTGTGAGCTCTTTCTGTACAATAAAGGTTTTCAAAAAAAAAAAAAAAAAAAAAAAACATTGCGATAACAAATTGAGTCCTAATAGTATGAGTAGAACATTTCATCCCGTAGAAGGATTAGTGGTATCCATGTTGGTCGAAGAATGAGAATGGATAAACTTCTTGAGTTCTGCAGGTTTTTCAAAGGACAAGGTTTAAAGTAACTTTTTAAAGATGCAGGGGTGAAAAAAGTCCGAAGCGAGCACCCATTGAGCGAAGAGGAGGACGAAGATTAAGAAACTATTTTCGCTGGCGGCTGTGACATTGGAAACATCATGAGAAAGAAAGACTCTCTGACCCAGCCAAGAAATTTGCTGTTTGGCTCTAGCTGAGTAGGTCAGTGAATTTCAGGAAGAGAATAATAACACCCCTGACCGAGGGTGAAGAAAGTGAAGGACGTGGACCAAGCCTATGGGCTCTCTGAATGTTCAACATTGCTGAAGGAGGCATCACAAGCAATTTTGGCAGACAGGAAGAGATCTTCCTTTCCAAAGATTCCAGCAAAACCATAGATACGCAAATTATTCCTTCTGTTGTGATTTTCCAAGCCCTCGGTGTGTTGTTGAAGCTTGCAAACTTCCTTTTCAAGAGAGGAAAGTGTTTGAGAATCCTCCTGGAACGACGATAATTGTTGCTCCATTGTAGAAACTCTGCTCTCCATAGAAGACCATTTTTCTTCCAGAAATTGCATCTTACTGTTTGTTTCTTCAACAAACAGGTGTAAGGCGTGAATTTCCTCCAATAACAGTTCCAGAGAAATAGTAGAAGACGATTTATCAGGAGATGGAGGGTCTTGTTTCAGTCTTTTAGGAGTGGAAGTAGGAGGAGACTATTCATGAGGCGTCGATTGCGATGTTTGGGAACGCACAGAAGACACTCCAGCCATAACTGCAGTGGAAGAAGGAGTCACCGTTGACAAAGAATGCATAGGTGACATTGTGCATAAAGTCTTAGGAACAAAAACAAGTTGTGGTTTGCGTAGTCTACCCATGTGCGGATGACAGAACAATAAAAAAGGAGCCTCGTGATGAGTAGAAGTTGTCACAAAAGAGAATGGCAAACCATAGTAAGAAGAGGCAATAATTCCAAAGAAAAAATAGCGATGGCAAAACTGTATTTAATGCATCCAGTTAGGTGATTAACGCTGCTGGTTAGGGATGCAAAGGGTTCGCAACGGAGGCAGACTTGGGGCTAGAGATGAGATGAGGTTTGCGTATTCTGCGTATATACATAGATCGCTCTTGTAAATACCAATGCAAGATACAACAGGGGAAAAGAAGTAGGCATGGGTGAACTGTATCTTTGAAAATTGAAAGAATGCAGAAATTAGAAACATTTATTGAAAATAACACATAGAGTCCATGAGGAAAAAAACTTCAAAAATGATAGTGAATGAAAACTGTTTAAGCGGTGAAGAGGGCGCTCTTAAGAGTGTCTAGGCAAATCACACAGTGCTCTTTCAGTGCTCTTTCAGGGTTGAAGATAGAAGGATAGCTCAGTACACATTAGTCGAGCATATGTAACACAACTTCCATATGGAGCCCTCTGAGGTGATTTGGATATAAAATAGCGGATGCTATTCGGAGCAGTGAGATGTGGTAAGGATTTGCTGAAGAGCGCAAAGAAAAACATTAATATGAGGAGCGGCTCACCATGTTCTGCAGGCCTTCCTCCGTTGTCGTTATACAGAGAGTCAGGGTAAATAAGGAGGAATTCGAAAGATTCTGAGGAAATAACGACCGGTAGACATCATACAAAAGGGCGGTGGTCGTTCTGGTGTGAAGTGGCGAAGTCAAAGTTGGCAAGAAAAGTGGAATGCTGGTTGTTCAAAAGCCCATCATTAGGCTCATGGCATGTTTCGGTGAAGAAATTGGTGAAGTCCGCGAGTGAAGGGTGCAAGATAATGCACCCGCGGCTTGTGAAGGGATCCGGTGCGGCAGAGCTCAAAGTTCAGGGGCCATCTCGCACAGCGCCGAGACCACACCCCCTAAAAACAGATTTAAGAAAAAACTAATCACATGCTTAACCTATGACCAATGAGAGAAGTAGTCTTAGATCCAGATGACCATCACTCAGAGTATTCAATGGTCTTGAGATGTCCAGTGTAACCTTCGAAAGAGTGTCGTGAGAGAGGTGTGTAAGCACTAGACACAGAGAAAAAATCTCCCTGAAGAAGTCACAGTGGAAATCAGCGTTTTTTTTTTTAGGAAACCCTCACTCACCACCCTGGGTGGTGACATGCTTCATCATCGGGCCCACCAGGAGAAGCCAAATGCCTCCCTGGTGTGCTACAACGCCAGATTACTGCGGAGCTGGTTCTTTGTGGCAAAAGTGTCAAAAAGAAATGGGAATTAAAAATGTCAGAAACTGTACCATACGGAATTTTTTTTATTCAATGGTCAGTTTGACATAAGTAAAATATGTGTGGGAAACTTACCAGTTAATGACTCGGTTGTTTCCACTTAAAGTGGGGTCAACATGTTTCTGCCCGTCTATGTGTCATTTACTGGGCTTTCATCAGGACCGTCAGGTGGTGTACCTCGGCGGTATGGGCGCGCTAAGGCCCACCCTTACCAGAGGACGTGAAAGTTAAAAACAAGTGTGTAAAATAAAGTGCAAAAACCAAACAAAAGTGATGGGAAACCTTCAATTTGAGGTCCCTGTACTGTCTGAAAGAAAAGGACATACATACACAAAAGACAAACAACACACAGTTAGTGTGATCCATCTCAAGGGTTTTTTGCAGCGTAAAAACTCTGTGTGGACGTGCTTGAGACTACTGAGAAGGTGATCATGGTGCCATAAACGCTATTTTAGTGCAAGAAAACGCCGTCCTATAGGTGGGAACAGCGTAGAAATATGCACTATGTCACGTAGAAATGGCCGTTAGACAGATCGGCCGGTAACACATTACTCGTGGTTAGGCGATCAAACTACCCCGAAAATGGGGCAAAAGGTGATGTAAAGTATGGCGTCAAAAAAGAAATAATTGACAAATACTGGACAGGGTTCTCACTTGTAATGCACAAGATCCACACCCCATGGGTCTCGGGAGGGTGGGAAAGCGACAATGGCACACCCTGTGGAGGGATAACAAGAAAGGCGAAAAATGGAGTTAAAACAAAGGAAAGAGTGTGCACAGATTACTTATCTGATTGGAAGTGAGGGTGGTCTGGAGATCTTACGCCCACAACGCCTGCCACCCGTTTTGCACCTAGCGTCTCCTGCTACCGGACCCCGTGAATTTGGGGCAATGGTGGAAAAAAGCTAAAGTGTGGTGCTGACAGGGGCGGCGGCTGCTGGCCCAGGCGGAATAGCCAATCCCTGGAAGGACTGCAAGTGAGGCTTGGGAGAGGCAGCCATTCAGGTTACAGCATCACTGTGAGGCTTGGATAGTGAGCATGTGAGTCATAGGGACCTATCAGAGAGTCCAGCCAAGGAGAGGCTTGGAACTCAGGATGGAAATGAACTTCATTACCTAATAGCCAATCCCTGGGAGGACTGAAAGTGAGGCTTGGGAGAGGCAGCAAATCAGGTTACAGCATCACTGTGAGGTTTGGATAGTGAGCATGTGAGTCATAGGGACCTATCAGAGAGTCCGGCCAAGAAGAGGCTTGGAATTCAGGATGGAAATGAACTTCATTAACTTTATTTAATCGAAAAAAAACTACATTGGTTTTTTGTGATCAGTTTTTTGGATCGGGAGAGCGATATAATTAGATGCTTTATTGACTGGTAAAGGTGGAATTACACAGCGCCATACTACAGGAGCAAAAAGTGGAACTGGCAAAAAAGTAATTCAAATATTAAAAACGAAATGTTCGGTCTTAAGTAAAGATGCCCTAATAATAGGCAAAGGTAAGCAAGGTTACTGATTAGAGAATTGCAGGGCAAAGCGTTCAGTGTTTTGTAAAATTCCCTCTGTAACAAAGAAGGGCAAGCGAGGTGGTTGTGTAGCCCATCACAATTGTTACCGCTTCAGTACTGAGCTCCAGGGAATTTGATTGTTAAGGCCATCGCGATGGGTACCCAATCTATAGACCCAGCGTTGTTCCTTTTCAAAAAGGAGGCTGGCAGTGTTTTTTTCGGTTGTGATTTGTTCTATGATAGTCCAATGTAAATCATTTGGAGTGTGATTATTTTGGAGAAAATGCTCACTCATCCTTGTTGTGATCTTGCGACATCTGATGTTGCTGCGATGCTCGCAGATTTGTTGTTTTACCTTGCGAGTGGTCATGCCCACATATCTTGTTAGACAGGGGCACGTGATCAAGTAAACAACGTTGATGGAATTACAGTTAGTGTGTGTCCTTTGTGTCCAAGTCTTGCCTGGTTCTAAGGAGAGTTCTTTAGTGTGTGTGGTCAAGTGACACACACTGCAGTTGGAACAGGGATAGTGCCCGACAATAGGTGGTAGACCCCACAGGTTTGTGACGGATCTCTCAACGTGAGAGTTTGATTGACATTGGTCCTTTCGGACGCGTCTGCACCAAGGAGTCTTTTAGACTTCTGCCTTTTTTGAACGAAAAGAGAGGTTTTTCCCAGGTCCTCTTGTTGCTTGTCACTATCTTCCAGTGTTTGTTGATGGACTTTTTCATGGCGTCAGATAAACAACTATAAGTTGTCACACAGGTAAGGGGAATCTCTGCTGGTTCCCTGATGTTATCCTCCAGAAGTGCTTCACGTGGTTGGTTCCTGGCACGTTTATTTCCTTTCTCCAGGATTTTATTGGGATAGCCTCTTGCTCTGAGTTTGTTTGTAAGATCCCCAGCTTGTATTTTGTAGTCTTTGATGTCACTACAGTTCCTGCGTATCCGAAGGTACTGCCCGTAGGGCAGGTTTTCTCTGAGGGGTCTGGGGTGATGACTGGAGAACTCAAGGAGGTTGTTCTTTGCAGATGGTTTATAATGAGTTCTAGTTGTTAGAAGCGTTCCTTGTACTGTGATCACCACATCCAAAAATACCACTGACTGTTTACTTGAGCAGTGTGTAAATTTCAGGTAAGGATCAAGGGTATTGATCCACATGAAGAACTCTTCGAGTTCTCTCTCGTCCCCTTTCCAGATAAGGATGATGTCATCGATATACCTCCTCCATAATCCTATGGAGGAGATAAAGGGATTATTGGTGGAAAGTATATGTTTAGTCTCAAAATTGTAGACATACAGCCCCGCTACACTAGGAGCAAAGGTACTGCCCATGGAAGTTCCAGTAGACTGAAGAAAAAGCTTTCCTTGGTACTCAAAGTAATTTTCTTTCAGAGCCATGGTCGCACATTGCAGTATGAATTCTTTGGGCGTTTGGTATTCCCAGGGGATAGAGTCTAAAGCTGTTCCTATGACTCTAAGGGTGTCGTCCTGTGGGATACTCCTGTAAAGGCTCTCGATGTCAAGAGTAGCCAGGGTGATGGAACCTTCAGGGAAGGTGATTTGTTCTAGTAATTGTAGGAGGTTTTTTGTGTCTCTCAGGTACGTGGATGTATTTTGTATGAGTGGTTTAAGGTAGTGATCACAAAAAGTGGAAAGAGGTTCGAGCCCAGAGCCGATACCCGACACAATAGGTCTGCCCGGTGGAGGAGTTTTGTTTTTGTGCGTTTTGGGCAGAGTATAGCAATATGGGATTGTACTGCCTCCTGCCGTGAGATATGCCGCCTCGTGTCTGGAAATCTGGTCATTCTCTTCTGCATCCTTGACCATCTTATGGATGCGTTCTTTCAGTTCTGGGGTAGGGTCTATAGAGAGCGGGGTGTAGTTGGTTCTATTATCCAGGAGGTCCCGACACATTTTGTCATAATCCTGGGTGTTCTGGATCACCAAGCCAACGCCCTTATCCGCTGGTTTAATTGTTATTGATTTGTCATTTTTAAGGTCTTCGAGTGCCTGGTACTCTGAAGTTGAGAAATTCCTAAAGGGAGTAGGTGTGGGTGGGCGTGGTTTCGGCGCCGACCGGGATGGCTGCGTGAGCGAGTTGCTCCGCGCCGTGTCCCGTCCTTTCTCCTGCCAAACATCGCCCGTGTCGCCTGGTGGCTGGGAATGTGGATCGGAGGGGCCGCTGACCACCTGGAGAGCGTTTGACCCCGGGCGGAACTCTGGCTGCGGAGTGCGGGAGGACGTAGTGCTCGGCTCACTCCGGCGAGCAAACAAAGGAAAGATGGCGGCGCCGGCTGCGCGATAGCTCCGGGAGCGGAGCGGTGGGGGGCACTGGAGCAGCTGCAGGCGCCTGTGGAACCCTCGAGCGGCAGCGGGTAGAGCGGTGACCCATAGGAGCGGGCCCCGAGTTGCGGAGGAGGTCGGAGGGGGTTTGCCGGCAGGAGGGGGCCCCCCTCCCCCACCCGATCCCTCGGTCAGCGCGAAAGCGGAGCCTGGGATAGCGCTGTGCCGGCGGAGGCACTGCTGAGCTGTGTGGCTGCTTGCCTACCGGCCGGACCGCAGTGGGGGCCGACGGCACACGGAGGTGTGCGGCAAGCAGCTGGGGCGCTGAGAGGGGGACCACCCACGGCGCCTGACCTTCCCGGGACACGAGTAGACACGGCGGTGGCCGTGGGCCTGGACCTTGTCAGGGGTCCCGCCCGGTGGGGGGCAAGGTTACGCCGAACTGCCAACGAGGTGCTGGGCCCCACCGTGCATGGTGCTTCACGGAGACCAGTGTTGCCAGGAGCAGTGTGTTCAGTGTGCCCTGGAACCCAATTAACTCACTGGCAGCATCTTCAGTGGAATCTGCTCCCCCTAGCCCTGGTGGGCCTAGCGGACGTTCTGTGAGTGGTTGAGGGCAGCGTGGAATGCTCTTCCGTATTGGACACTGTCGGATGACCGGGAGTGGGGTGCTGATGGCGCCGCGAGTTCCCGCTTGACCTGGGGATTGGTGAGCCGCGCTAGTTGGGACACTCCGCTGAGCGTTTCTGGTGAGCCTGGACATTGTCCGAGGGGGCAGCTTGGGTGGCTGAATACCTGCACACAAGATGGCCGCGCAGGGAAATGGCGCCACAGCACCGCCTGAACGGGGAAGCCGGGGGCCGGAGGATGTGAGTGGCGGTTTCCCAACGGAGGCCTCAACACAGGAAATGAGGCTAAACCTCCGCCTTGATGCTATCTTGGCCGCGATCACTGCTACGAAGGACGAGCTGCACCAAGATATTGCGCAGGTGGCGTCCGGGCTGGGCCTGCTGAGAGCGGACCACGCCAAGCTCTCTGATCGTGTGAAATCCAACGAACTGCTGCTCCAGGAGCTGAAACCGGCGGTGGTCACGGCGGAGCATAAACTTGATGACGTTATCCGTCGACTGGCGAATCTGGAGCGGCGCACAGAGGACGCGGAAGGACGCAACCGCCGGAACAACGTGCGGGTGGTGGGGCTGCCAGAGAAAATTGAGAAGGGTGATGCAGTGGCCTACTTGGAGGACTGGTTCCGCACAGTGGTGGCGCCGGAGGGCCTCTCCCCCTTCTTCTCCCTGGAAAGAGCGCACAGGGTGCCCGCGAAGCCTCCCCTGGAGGGCCGACCGCCCCGACCGATGGTGGCCAGACTGCTGCACTATAAGGACCGAGATCTGCTGATCCAAAGAGCGAGAGATCGTGGGCCCTTCCAGGTGGACAACAGTAAGGTGACGATATTTCCGGACTATACGCAAGAGGTGCAGAGGAGCAGGGCCTCTTTTCTGTCGGTGAAAAAAGAGCTGAGGGAGGAAGGGGTTCAATACTCCTTGCTTTTTCCGGCCAAGCTGCGGATCATCGTTGATGAGAGGACGCACTTTTTCCAAACACCTGATGAAGCGTGGTCCTGGCTGGAACTATATCGTGCAGGGACGGATCGGGCACACAGGCCCGCCAGGGATCGGGAGCAACCGGTCAGGGTCAGGAAGTCGCAGCGCATCCGCTCCCGGAATAGGCGCCAACGGGCCGAGCGTGAGGCGCAAATGCTGGCAGATAGACAGAGTGCATTGGAGGCCACGGCGAACATCACAGGCTCACAGCGAGATGACGCCTCCAGGGGCTCAATGAACAAAGAAATTGCCAGTACTGTGCAATTATTTTTATTTTATTTAGATCGGTGTCGAGCAAAACAGATTACTCAACCCAAAGACCACCAGTTCAGTCTTAAATGTTTATAAAAATGAATTTATTTTTTGTTTTTGATTTTATTTATTTTGACTTATTTCTTTTTTTCTTTCTTTTTCCCATACACGAAAGGTATAAATAACCAAACAAATTAACCGGGAAATTAAATTCAAGCAAAGAGGAATGTTCACAGAACACTCAACTAATAAACACCAAATTTATGAGGGCTTTTTAAATAGTAGCCAGGGCCAAAGACAACAGGGTGCAAACCCACAACACAATTTGCCAATACAACATCAAAGGCACAATTGGACAACAATTAGACAATAGACAATCGACAACACATGAAGGTAGTACGGCTAAGTGAAGCCAATCTTTAAATGCTAACTACACAGGGTGAGGCCTATTGCAGAATATCTGCTCGAATTTTCAGGTAAGGCCTATGCATTTAAATGAAAACGTGCCAAATTTGACATATATTTGTATATACGACCACACACTTTTGTATATTTTTACAATATTTTGAAATAAAAGTTGGTCGCAAAAAACAGAATGTTTCCAAATCAATGCGGAAGGAGAATTATTTAATAAAGAGAAGGGGTCGACGCGTTTCGAATCTCTACTTGGATTGAGAGATTCTCTTCAGGACCGACAGACATAATCTGAAAAACATAAATAAACATACACTCAGTCAAAACCACACATGAGGGACCTTCAACTCGCATACCGATCAGCATAATTTGTATCATACCTGTATATGCTTTGTAACACTTTTCAAGTCCTGAAATCAGAAAGGAAACCATTCTTGGTCATTGCACGGTTTGATCAGAGAGGGATTCAGAAAATGAGGGTACAACGTATTCGAAGTCAGAGCAACTTACATTTTTAATATTTTGCCACGGTCAAAAAATGGATGTTTGACGGACCACCGAGGAATTTTTCCCGTTTTCGATAGCTTGCTTTCCTGGCAACTCCTACAGATGAAAAACGAGTTCGTGAATAACATGATGTGTGGGACGCTGGACTACTCCTAAACGTTTACCCACTCGCAACAGCTTAATGCGCTTATGCTTAAAAGACAACTCTCCTGGCAACTCCAACGGATGACAAACGAATTCGTGAGTAACATGATGTGTGGGACGCAGGGCTCATCTTACACGTTCAACCACTCGCTACTGCTTAATGAGCTTATGCTTAGAAGACAGATGGTACATTCACTGTCGTATCTTGGGCGGGTGAGGCAGTTTAACATGTTTTAGTAAAGGCCGCTTGGACGAGGGGAGGGACCCGTGTAGTAAACATTTCTCGTTAACGGGACGACTAACTAGGCGGGGTTCTTTAACCGACGAACGGAACCCGACTGTGTTTACCTTGTAGAGGTTGCGCTGTCCTCATTTGGTTGTTATCCTTTCACGCAGAAGACGCCATCTGATTTGGCATGTTCACTTCCTTGTTGGTCCGGAAGTTGTATTAAAGTCTACGACGTATTGATGGGAAATGTAGTCCCTACCGACTTTTAGTGCGACAGTGTATCGCGGCTGTGACTTTATTCATTAAAGTTGGTCGCAGGTCGATATGTCCTACGCAAACACCTACAAATGGGATGGTCTTGTAAAAGTCTATTATCCACTGAATGTCATATCATGAAAGTTATGTTGGTGGATCAGGAAATTGTCATAGAGTCCACGACGTCTTTATGGGGAATGTAGTTCCTACCGTCTTTTAGTGTGACTATGTGGCGCGGCTGTGCCTATAAACATTGGGGTTGGTCTCCGGTCGATAGGCGCTACACAAGCGCCTACAAATCTGATGATCATTTAAATGTCCTTACACACGTACTGTCATGTTATAAACAGTGTGGTTATGATTAGAACTCAACGCGGAATTAATTACGGAAGGAAAGCATGTTCTCTGTTCTTTTCTATGGTGGTGTGGCATATGCTTCCTTATAGGTGGTACAATTCAGACATCTCATTGAGGCCTGTAATAGTGGTGTTAAATTTAAGGATAAGCATTGCTTCTCTCTGTCTTAGTTTACCCTCTATATCACCACCTCGTGGATCCGGTTCTACTTTGGATATAATTGTCCATTTGAAGTCCCCATCTCCATGGGATTCGTCAATCCAGTGTTGAACTAGTGGAGCTGTTAGTACTTTCATTTTTATGCGAGATTTATGTTGTGACATCCTTTGTCTCGCCTCTTGGTTCGTTTTTCCAATGTATATCTTGTTGCAAACACAGATGATGGCATACACTATATTTCGCGTTTTACAATTCGTGAACTGGTCGTGTTTCCATGACATGCCTTCATGTTGGAACAAGTCGCCTTCGATGGTTGAATTGCAGCATAAACACGTGCCACATTTGTGGTGGCCTGTGATGGGAGGTAGGCTGACATAATCCCGTAGAGTCATAGTCTTTGGTTTAGGTACTGCTGCTCTCACGATCTGATTCGCTATACTTGTATCTTTTTTGAAAGCGAAGAGTGGCAATTCATTTAACTGTTTGTCAATTTCTTTGACTAGATGCCAATTTTGATGGATTGTCTTTTTCAGAAAATTGGATGCGGGACAAAAAGTTGACACACACACCGTCCGGTTTAATTGCTTCTTCTCTTTCTTTTTCAAAAGTTCCTCACGTGGTGTCCACCACGCTCGTTTTATTGCATGTTTCAGCAATTTGGCTGGGTAGCCACGATCTAATAATCTCTCTTTCAAGGCGTTGGCATGTAGCTGGTATTCATCTTTAAATGTACAATTTCTCCGGATGCGGAGAAATTGGCCTATTGGTAAGTTTTGTTTCAGGTTCCTTGGATGGTTGCTGGTAAAGTCCAAAGCCTTGTTTCGATCTGATTTTTTGCGATACAAAGTGGTAACTAATTGCCCATTCGAGCAATAGATTTCGACATCCAGAAAGGAGAGTCGTGTTCTCGATGACTCTAGGCTAAATTTAATGTCCCTTGTTCTTTCATTAAGCCATGTGTGGAACTGTTCTAGTTGTTCTTTGTTCCCAGACCATGTGAAAAACACGTCGTCAATAAATCGAACCCAACCTCCAATCCACTCACGGAAGGGGTTGTTGTTATAGATGAAGGTGTCTTCATATTGACTCATGTATAGTATAGCCAGCTCAGGGGCAAAAGGACACCCCATAGCTACTCCTTGGGTTTGGAAATAGAAGTCATCCTTCAGGGGTGTGGAATTTAATGAAATATGTACTTGTCCAAGGGACAAGTAGCTTCATAAATCTACTTGTCCTGTAACAAAATCCACTTGTCCCTTTGGTGCCACATAGTGCGCCGTAAAATAATAGCAGCCATCTCAATATAGAAGAGCTCTGATAGTAGCCTCTCTGGTTAATGTCAGGCTAATACTATAAAAGGATTTGACTTTTGGGGGTTTTCACTAGCTTTTCTCTAATCTTTTCCCATACTGAGAAATGTTGGAAATGTACTACCCCTGACAACAGCAGAAGTAAAGTTTCTTCCAGGGCTGGGAAAATGTGGTTGGAGAAAAAGTTGACTTGTAAACGCTCAGATTTCCACTGGGGTACATTCATCTTTGCTCATGCTAAAATGCAATTCGCAAATATTTTCTAGAATTAAGGTTTCCTGGCCTACTTAAGGAAATTCATGTGAATTAATGAAAAACGTAAATCTGCATTAATATAAGGACATATATCCTGGGTGCACTTTAGTGACTTTCTTTAACATTTGAGCCCCTAATTCAATCTGAGTTAACCAAGACTTTTTGTTTTTATTTAAATGCTTTCTCATCCTATCTATCGGCTGGCTTCATTGTGTGTGACAACATTCTGCTCTTTTACAAAGTAGTTTTGTTCAGTACCAGGAATTTCTATGGCAATGAGGCCTTTGAGACCAAATACTGGCTGTCTAGTAAGAACGTGCTGGCGAACAGCACCACACCTACCTGATGATCCCCAGGTAGAGAAAGGAGCATAGTGCAGGCCAAGTGAGTAACCAGAAAATTGAAATACCCCCCCCCCCCACTTTGATCCAAAGCTCTTATGCCACCAAGCAAGCGTAAAGAGTCACTGGAGTCCTCTCTAGAATTGCTCTGTCTCTTCCATCTAAGCATCCATCCATTCATCCTTTCACCCACTGATATCTAGAATTTCATCTTTACATGGTCATCCATTCATTCTTTCATCCATTAGCCTTTCACCAATATGTTCGTCCATCTGTTGATTTGTCAGTCCATCCGCTTATCAATATCCAAAACCACACATCCATCTCCAAACCTAACCATTTCAGCCATCTGTCCATCCTTTCGCTCATCCATACAGTCACCCTTTCCCTCCATCCATCTATCCATCCATCCTTTCACTTATCCATCCTTTCACTCATCCATCCACCCTTTCACTCATCCATCCACCCACCCACTCATCCATCCACCCACCCTTCTACCAATCCATCAAACCATCCTTCCACTCATCCATTTATCCTTTACATTCATCCATCCTTTCGTTCCCTAATCCATACACCCTTTAACCCATCCATCCATTCAGCTTTTCCTTCATTATAACATCCTTTGTCCATCCACTATCCCCGTCACTCAACCATCCCTGTCACTCATTCATCCATGCATTTAGCCAGCAACACTTACACTCACTCATCCTTTCACCCACACATTCATCCATCCTTTCACTCACACCCACCCTTTCACATTAATTATGAGCCTTTGTCTGTCGAGCTGCAGACAGAAGAGGCCCATCAAGAGCTCCACCTCTACAGTAGCTGCTAAAGTGGGGTGTTCACGAAGCCCCTGTTCATACCTATCCTTCCATCTCCAAACCTATCTATCAAACTCATCCATCCCTCCTTCCTTTCACTCATCCATCCTTTTCCTCATCCATCCATCCTTTCACCCCACACATCCTCCTTTTCGCTCATATTCATCCACCCTTTCACTCATCCCTCCATCCATCCTTTTGCTCATACATCCATCCTCCTTTTCACTCGTATATCCTTCCACCCTTTCACTTCCTCCATTTATGCTTTAGCTCATCCATCCACCCTTTTACCCCACCCATCTTCCATTTCGCTCATATATCCATCCACCCTTTCACTAATTCCTCCATCCACCTTTACACTCAACTATCCACCCATCCATCCACCCTTCCACCCAGCTAGCCACCTACCTACCCACCCACCGATTCATCCACCCACCCAGCCATCCATCCATTCATCTACTCTATCTCTCACCCATTAATCCCCCTTTCATTCAGCCATCCATCCTTTCACTCATCCATCCACTTTCACTCCATCCATCCACTTTCACCCCATCCATCCACTCAGCCATCCATCCTTTCACCTTTGCCCATCCATTCTTTCACCCATCTTTCCTTACATCCATCATTTCACGCATTCATTCATGCATCTATCCATCCACCCTTTCACTCCACCCATTCATTCATCCATGCACCTATCCATCCAACCTTTCACTCATTCATACATGCATCTACCCATCCACCCTTTCACTTATTCATCCATGCATCTATACATCCACCCTCTCTTATTCTTCCATGCATCTATCCATCCACCCTTTCACTTATTCATCCATGCATCTATACATCCACCCTCTCACTTATTCTTCCATGCATCTATCCATCCACCCTTTCACTCATTCATCCATGCATCTATTCATCCACCCTATCACTCATCCACCCACCCCTTTCAAATTCATTATGGGCCTTTGTGTGCAGACCTGCAGACTGAAGAGGCCCATCAAGAACTCCACAGCTGCTGTAGTTGCTATGGCAGTGTGTTCAAAATGCCCCTGGTGTATGCAAAAAGTGAGATGAGAGGCCTAGTGCAAGGACAGAAATGGGGGTGGCCTTAGGACTGCATGAAAGCCTCATGGAGAAACTTATGAGCTTTAATGTAAGCCCTGAATGACTGAGAAAACGAGAGGCCAAGGGGAGCAGGTCCGGGCTGTCAGAGAGGCCGGTGTTAGCAGGTTTAGGCACCGGGTGAAACATAAAGTGTAAAGGAAAGGCAAAGTGGAAAGAAGGTGGGGAACGAGGTGCATGAGAAGGGAAAGCACTGCTCTTGGGGCCGTATGAGGCCCAAGAGTGGAGCAGAGATTACAACGCAGGGGTCATAGAGTTCAAGTCAGAGCAAGGGGCCAAGAGGCAGATAAGGCAGCCTCTTACATGACAGTGCTGCGAGTGTTCTGGAGCTGCAGAAGCACGATGTTTGTCTCATGCTCAAAGAAAATAAAAGGAACAGGGGCGGGCCTGGGGGACCACACAAGCTTATGGAGCTGGCTGCAACTTTGAGCTCTGCTTTATCTCTGTTGTTCTGCTCTGGGGAAATTAAAGTGCGGGCCCCAGCACCATTAAACTGTCTACTTGTCCTTTGGACAAAATGCTAATAAAAACCTCTTGCCCTCCTAAGAAATCTAGATGTCTCGGGCGTCGGGAGATAGGAATTCCCCACCCCTGTCCTTAAATTTAAAGTAATTTTTTGTGAGAGCCATTTTTGCCAACTCCAAGAGAAATTCTGTTGGAATTTTTGATGGCATGTCACGTTTATTCAAGAATAGTTCTAAAACTTCAAGTGCTTGATCTTGGGGGATTTGGGTATACAATGAAACGATGTCCATACTAACCAAAAAATCTTTTTCTGAATCAAATGGAAGTTCATGTAGTCTATTCAAAAAATCGGTTGTATCTTGGAGGAAAGACCTGACCTGGGTGCAAAAAGGTTTAAGGAAGAAATCAATGAACTTCGAGACGGGCTCGAAAAGTGAGCCACACCCCGAGATGATTGGTCTCCCTGGTGGCTTTTGCTCGTTCTTATGTACTTTGGGGAGTACATAGAACAGAGGGATCCGTGGGTGTTTATTGGAAAGAAAGCTATATTCTTGTTTGCCTAGAAACCCTTCTTCTAATCCTCGAGTCAAAATGCTGGAGAGGGAATTTTGAAGTTCCTTGGTTGGATCACAGTTGATTTTACGATAGCATCGTTCGTCAGTCAATTGTCTTGTGACCTCCGCCACATATTCTGTTGTTCCCCATATGACGATAGCTCCGCCTTTGTCGGCTTGTTTTACTATGATGCTAGCATCATTTTTAATTGAGAGCAACGCTTGTTTTTCTTCACGAGATAAATTTGGTGAGACAAATCCCTTTTTCTTTTTCTCATGAGAGGCAATAGCGGATAGCACTGTTTTTTCAAAATACAACACCTCTTTAGGTAGTTTATGGACGGGTGGAGTAAAATTAGATTTCTTCCTCAATCCAGTAGTCTCTGTTTGTGGGCCCATTTCTTTGTCCGCAAAGAAGACAATTAAACGTATCTTGCGACAAAATTCGATAAACTCTAATTTGAGTCTTACGAAGTCGGTAGCTTTTGATGGCACAAAGCTGAGGCCTTTTTGAAGTGCACTGGTCTCGCTTTCCGTAAGCTGTTTATTTGAGAGATTAAAGATTGACGTTTTTTTCAGTTCTTGTATGTTTGTCTCCTTGTTGACATTTCCCAAGGTTGTTGGAATCTTGTTTTGCCTCTGGTTTTTTGTTGGTCCTGTTCTAAAAAAGGTTGTTGTTGTTGTTGTAAATTTGCTTGTTGGTAATTAGGGCGAAATCCCTGTTGGTACTGATTTTGATTCTGATAGCCGCCTCTCCGTGTGAATTGGGGACGCGAATTGCCTTGATCTATCTCGCTACCTGCCGATGAAGATGAGGTGTCTGAAAAGGTCAAATATTTCGTTCGTGATCGTCCTTGATTGTCGTTAAGAAAACGGCGTGACTCCGGGCGTGAATAGAAATCTTGTTGGAGGTAGGGGTATGTTTTTTCGTAGCTAAAATTCCGTTTATCTCGGTCAAAGTTGCTTTCTTTTTGCTGTACTGTGAAATCTTTAAATTCAAGGATGACTTTATCAATTTTCTCCAGTAAATTTTTGGCGTCTTGGATAGAGGGATTTGCTTTTATTTCGGTCTCAAGGGCTTCTATTTCTTCCAATTGGAGTTTCGATAGACGCTGTGCTGTTTCTATAGTTAACACCATGAGGTCTCTACTACATTTCGTTTCGATGTAACTGAAACCCTTCTTATAAATAGCGTCCTCCGTAAAGATGACCGGTATATTTTTGACAATAAGGCCAGATGGTATTGTGCCAGATCTGAGGTGTTGAAGAAGATAATGACCGTGTAGGTCCGTGCGAATTTGTTTTTTCTTTAAACGAATTAGCTTGTCTGATTCGTTACTTGTTTGAGCATTGCTACTTAAGGTAGCTGATCCGAACTGAGGAGGGTCCCTCAATAAGTTTTTTATGTGTTCTTCACTGTAGGCGAAAGTTTGTTCCTCTGACATTATAAATGAGAAAAATCGTCAATGGCAGTGAGCTGACTAGGGTGTACACCACTTCATTCAAATCTTACCATACATTCAAAATCCAGTGCAATCATACAAATACTAGACATAAACAATCGAAAATAAAAACGCAAATACCAAGGGGGCCAAGTTGGTCACCGTAGAGCAATGTTAATTACTTTGTCTCCACTGGTGTGGTGAGGGACCTCGCGAGCCAGCGCCCGCTAGTTGCTATGTATCAAGGAGGGTTTTGGCAAAAGCACAGTAAGGCTGTGCCAAATGATCAATGAACAAAGAAATTGCCAGTACTGTGCAATTATTTTTATTTTATTTAGATCGGTGTCGAGCAAAACAGATTACTCAACCCAAAGACCACCAGTTCAGTCTTAAATGTTTATAAAAATGAATTTATTTTTTGTTTTTGATTTTATTTATTTTGACTTATTTCTTTTTTTCTTTCTTTTTCCCATACACGAAAGGTATAAATAACCAAACAAATTAACCGGGAAATTAAATTCAAGCAAAGAGGAATGTTCACAGAACACTCAACTAATAAACACCAAATTTATGAGGGCTTTTTAAATAGTAGCCAGGGCCAAAGACAACAGGGTGCAAACCCACAACACAATTTGCCAATACAACATCAAAGGCACAATTGGACAACAATTAGACAATAGACAATCGACAACACATGAAGGTAGTACGGCTAAGTGAAGCCAATCTTTAAATGCTAACTACACAGGGTGAGGCCTATTGCAGAATATCTGCTCGAATTTTCAGGTAAGGCCTATGCATTTAAATGAAAACGTGCCAAATTTGACATATATTTGTATATACGACCACACACTTTTGTATATTTTTACAATATTTTGAAATAAAAGTTGGTCGCAAAAAACAGAATGTTTCCAAATCAATGCGGAAGGAGAATTATTTAATAAAGAGAAGGGGTCGACGCGTTTCGAATCTCTACTTGGATTGAGAGATTCTCTTCAGGACCGACAGACATAATCTGAAAAACATAAATAAACATACACTCAGTCAAAACCACACATGAGGGACCTTCAACTCGCATACCGATCAGCATAATTTGTATCATACCTGTATATGCTTTGTAACACTTTTCAAGTCCTGAAATCAGAAAGGAAACCATTCTTGGTCATTGCACGGTTTGATCAGAGAGGGATTCAGAAAATGAGGGTACAACGTATTCGAAGTCAGAGCAACTTACATTTTTAATATTTTGCCACGGTCAAAAAATGGATGTTTGACGGACCACCGAGGAATTTTTCCCGTTTTCGATAGCTTGCTTTCCTGGCAACTCCTACAGATGAAAAACGAGTTCGTGAATAACATGATGTGTGGGACGCTGGACTACTCCTAAACGTTTACCCACTCGCAACAGCTTAATGCGCTTATGCTTAAAAGACAACTCTCCTGGCAACTCCAACGGATGACAAACGAATTCGTGAGTAACATGATGTGTGGGACGCAGGGCTCATCTTACACGTTCAACCACTCGCTACTGCTTAATGAGCTTATGCTTAGAAGACAGATGGTACATTCACTGTCGTATCTTGGGCGGGTGAGGCAGTTTAACATGTTTTAGTAAAGGCCGCTTGGACGAGGGGAGGGACCCGTGTAGTAAACATTTCTCGTTAACGGGACGACTAACTAGGCGGGGGGCTTTAACCGACGAACGGAACCCGACTGTGTTTACCTTGTAGAGGTTGCGCTGTCCTCATTTGGTTGTTATCCTTTCACGCAGAAGACGCCATCTGATTTGGCATGTTCACTTCCTTGTTGGTCCGGAAGTTGTATTAAAGTCTACGACGTATTGATGGGAAATGTAGTCCCTACCGACTTTTAGTGCGACAGTGTATCGTTGATGAGAGGACGCACTTTTTCCAAACACCTGATGAAGCGTGGTCCTGGCTGGAACTATATCGTGCAGGGACGGATCGGGCACACAGGCCCGCCAGGGATCGGGAGCAACCGGTCAGGGTCAGGAAGTCGCAGCGCATCCGCTCCCGGAATAGGCGCCAACGGGCCGAGCGTGAGGCGCAAATGCTGGCAGATAGACAGAGTGCATTGGAGGCCACGGCGAACATCACAGGCTCACAGCGAGATGACGCCTCCAGGGGCTCGGCTTCGGAGGGCGAAGGTGAAGGTGAGAAGACCGGCGATGAAGACTTGGAGGCGGGGGGAGCGCAGGGGCCGGAGGTTACCCCGCAAACATCGGATGGTATCTTTAATGGGTGATGCTCGTGGTTGCTGAACTTTTTATCAGGCCTGGACGCTCCTGACCTCTTTTGGACTGCCAGGTATGGGGCTGCATTAGCAGCATGGGGCTGTGGGCGCGGGGTGGTTGCTCTGTCGTCCTGGTTCGGAGCTCCATAGTCCTCTTTAGACCCTTAAGGTCTTCTGTGGTGTCGACCACAGATTAGTGTGATGTGTTGGGTGTTTGAGGTTTGGAACGGGGCTGAAGCTGGGTTACTAGGCCCTGTCCTGGGGAGGGGGGGAGTGGGAGTTATGGGGTGTGTTTTGAAGGGGTTGTTCAATTGCTGCAATGCGGGTCACATTTCTTGGCGAGCGCCACTGTTGGGATTGATGCTCTATGGGGACGTTACCTAATTTGAAATGTGTCACATGGAATGTCCGGGGAATTCGAACTATGGTAAAGCGCCACAAAGTACATGCCTACTTGGTGAGGCGGGGCGTTCAGATAGCGATGCTTCAAGAGACTCACTTGACACAGCAGGAATGTGAGGCGTTACAGAGGAGGTGGCGGGGTCAGGTGTTTGGCACGACTTACTCAGCATTTGCCAGAGGGGTGTTAATATGGATCAGAGCGGGCACGCCATTCCAAGTCACGAGTCAGAAGATTGATCCGGAGGGTCGTTATGTGGTGGTGGAGGGGAGGCTGTGTGGTAGGGAAGTGGTGCTGTGTAACATCTATGCCCCCAACGCTGATCAAGCTCATTTCTTTGAGGGATTGTCGCGCTCACTGGCGTACTATTTGGCGGGCTCTATATTGCTGGCGGGGGATTTTAACTCTATTTCGGATGTGCTGTTGGACAGGTCACACCCGCCTTTGGTAGACTCCCCAGTGCGCAGACTTGCGACTCATAGGCGGAACTGGCAGATGAGGTGGGGCTTAGTGGATGTATGGCGGGCGCAGCACCCCGAAACTCGAGATTACTCCTACTTCTCAGCACTGCATGATCTGCATGTTCGATTGGATTCGGTGCTGTGTTGTGAGTCTCTGGCGCAGGTGGTGACTCACTCCGAGTACTTGTCTAGAACCATCTCGGACCATAACCCGCTGCTGATCTCTGTGCAATGGCAGTTGGCGAGGTCGGCGATCCCTACGTGGAGACTTCGCCCGGAGACGCTGGAGGACCCGGTGTTCTGTGACACGGTCCGACAGGGTATAGACGACTACTTCACGGTCAATGCTGGGTCGACAGCGACTAGAGCGAGTGAATGGGACGCGATGAAAGTGGTGGCGAGGGGGGTATGTATGGGACGGTTTCTGACTGTGAGGGGGACGGTGCTGAATGACCTTGCGAAGGCGGAGGACGTGCTAAGAGGGGTGGAACGGCGGCGGCCCGAGAAGCCGGAGCTGCAAGACAGCTTGTTGCGTGCCAAGGAGGCGGTGGCGACTGAGACGGAGAGATTGCGGTGCTATGATTATAGGTTGTATGCGGTGAAAGTGCATGAGGAGCGCGATAAAGTGGGCACGCTCCTTGCGAAGCTGGCTGACCCGAACCCTAGAGGTTGTCCGGTGATGAGTGTGCGACTGGAGGATGGGGAGGTGGTCTATTCGCAGTCAGCGGTCCTGGGGCGCTTTCACTCCTACTACACAGGCCTGTACGCCAGCCGCCTCGATGTGGGTGCCACGGACATTAGCGTTTATTTAGATCAGATACCTTTGCCGGTATTGGATGAGGAGGAAGCCCGGGATCTGGGGGGCCCTGTCACCCTGGCAGAAATCAGAGGGGCGATTAGTCATATGGCGCAGAACAAGACCCCTGGGGTTGATGGGTTGCCGGTCGAGTTTTATGCCAAATTTATGGAGGTGCTGGCACCCAGGCTGCAGGTTGTGTATGCGGAGGCGAAACAATTGGGGCGGTTGCCTGACTCTATGACGGAGGCGCTGGTTGTGCCCCTGCTGAAGCCGGGCAGGGATGCTTTAGAAGTCTCTTCTTATCGTCCGTTGTCTATGCTGACTGTGGACTATAAGATTTTGAGCCGTATCCTAGCCACCCGGCTCTTACCACTGATGACCTCGTTGGTACATAGGGATCAAGCGGGGTTTATCCCCTCTAGGAGCACCTCGATGAATATCCGTCGGCTGATTGGGGTCATTGATAGTGCTGCCTTGGCGGATCCAGGCCCGGTAGTGCTGTCGGTTGACATTGAAAAGGCGTTTGATAGCTTGGAATGGGATTATTTAGATGGCGTGCTGTTAAAATTCGGGGTTGGGGAGGGGTTCCGGGGCTGGACGAGAGTACTCTATTCCGCGGCTAAGGCGCGGGTGCGGCTGGGGACCCTGGTCTCCTCGGTTTATCCGGTCTGTAGGGGCACGAGGCAGGGCTGCTCGCTATCCCCCCTGCTCTTTGCTCTGGCAATGGAGCCACTGGCGGCACAGGCTAGAATGGGAGTTGTGTTCGACGGCATTGCGCAGGGACTTGACTCGCATTATATATCGTTATATGCCGACGACTTATTACTGTACCTGGCGGACGCTGGAGGGGCTCTAGAGGGCGCGATGGACATGTTGAGCGGGTTCGGGAGGCTCTCAGGCCTCAGGGTGAACTGGACTAAGACTTGTGTGTTTCCGCTGCGGAAGACCACACTCTGCCCGCAGCTCACGAGGCCGGTGGTATGGGAACCCTCTTGTTTTATTTACTTGGGAGTGCGCATTTACCATGCCGCGGCGGACCTCCTTGAGGGGAATGTGGGGCGCTGCATTAGGGCGCTGAGAGGCAGTATGGCCTTTTGGGCATCTCTTCCACTGTCTGTACTGGGCCGTGTGGCGCTGTTGAAAATGGTGGCACTCCCGAGGCTACTCTACTATTTTAGAACGCTGCCGGTGTGGATCCCGCAGAGTGTTTTTAGGGAACTGAAGTCGTTGGTGACTGGCTTTCTCTGGGGCCAAGGTCGCAGACGGGTGGCATTGACCACCCTGCTGAGACCCAAGTGTGAGGGAGGGATGGCCGTCCCCGACTACGAGTTGTATTATCTGGCAGCGCAGCTCCAGGTCCTGACGCAGAACGTGGCCAGAGAATTCAGAGGGCCTGAAGAAGGCCGGGGGGTCGGCATTCAGAGGCATGTTTTGTCGTCTATTGTGATGCAGCAGAGGCTGGCCAGTAGGGACCTCACGATGGAGGAATGGACATTCAGATTGTGCTGGAACAGGTACATGAAGAGGGCTGGGAAGCGCCGGCCATACGCCCCGGAGATCCCGTTGGGAATGCTCACTGCCTTGCCGCACGGGGGTGACTGGGCCAGATTATTAGAGTGGGAGGACCTGGGCTTGCAGATGGTAGGAGACCTCTATGAAGACGGGGCACTGGCCCCGTTCCAGACCTTACAGGAGCAATATGGCTTGCCGAGTGGTACCTTCTTGCTGCATGCGGCGGTTGTCGCGGCTCTGCAGAAGCATTGGGGGGGCGGATTGGCTGAACCGGAGGTGACGGCGGTGTGCCAATATGTGGTGATGGCAGCGGGCACCGTCAAGGCGGTGACCTGCCTCCACAATAGGATGCTAAACGAAGGTCTGGCCCCGTTAGTTGAGTTGAAGTCGCGCTGGGAGGCCAGCATCGGTAGACAAATCCCGGACGCTGTGTGGGGTCAGGTGCTATACAGGACCTGGAAAGGGACGAGGAACGCGAGATTCCAACAGGTGCATTATTTTGTGATCCATAGGGCATATTTGACCCCGGAGAGGTTGCGTCGACACTTCCAGGTGCTGGGTGCCATGTGCCCCCGATGTTTGGAACCTGGGGCGGATCTTGACCACATGCTGTGGGGTTGCCCGAAATTAGGGGACTACTGGTCCGAAGTAGGGGACCTCTTGAATGCTGTCACAGATCGGGAGGTGAACTTTGACATGGCCGTATGCCTGCTCCTTTGGTTCCCGCACACCAAAAAGACCAAGGTTACGAGCAAATTCATTGGGTTGGGTCTGATACTGGCGCAGCGTGAGATCACTTGGCATTGGAAGTCTAAAGAGGGGCCGTCTGTACGGAGGTGGCGGAATGAATTGGTGAAGTGGCCGAGCTGTGAGAGTGTGTTACGAATGCGCCAGGCGACTAGAACCAGTAATGAGAAGAGCTTGGATCTGGCACGGTCCTGGGAGTTGGTGGTGCAGGCATTGAAAGACTACTTGACTGAAGGCGAAGAAACTGATCAGTTGTAGGTAGGGATTCCGTGTGACTACTTGCTGGCCAGCACTTCCTGATAGCTGTCACCCTGGAGCAGGAGGGGGATGGTGCAACCCGCATTAGCAGCAGTTGGGGGGAGGGTACTGAGAAGGGATCGTAGGTGGGGGTGGATTGCCGGATAGCGGCAACCTCCCAGAACCGGAGAGCCCAGGAAGGTAGTTGTGATGATTTCGTGATTTGACATTGGAGTGGCCTAGGGTTGGATGGGGAGGGTGGGTAGGTTGTTCTGGGGTAAAAGCAGAGACGAAGCACTACGTTTGACCTGTGTCCCGAATAGGGTATGCACCGAGGCACCTCTAGTGCACTGATTCATTGATGCGTCGCCCAGCCTCCGGGATGTGGGCTAATCGGCTGTGTATTGTATTGATGTTGCACTGTGTGCTGGGTGCCATTGGTGCAGGGGTTGACTTGTTGGATGGCTCTAATCCTGATTCTGCAATAAAAATATATTTAAAAAAAAAAAAGGGAGTAGGTGTGGGTAAAGTTTCCATGTCATTGAATACTGCCTGTTCAAATGCTGGTATTTCGGCAGGGACTGTGTGTGGAGGTGGAACAAACGTTGATTTCAATCTTAAGTTGGTATCTGCGCTAGGTGTAATGTCATTTGTTGAGTCCACAGTAGACTCAAAGAAAGCCTTGAGTTTTAATTTCCTGAAGAACTCTGATAGTTCACAATGGAGTTTGAACTTATCAGGTTTCGCAGTTGGTACAAATCCCAGGCCTTTCTCTAGTACCTTGGTTTGCGACGGGCTCAGGGTTTTGTCAGAGAGATTGGTTATTAGACTCCCTGCGCACTCGTGCCCGGTGCTGATGACTTGCTCCTGGTATGGTTCCCCACAGGATCCTCCACTTCCCAGGTTACTTGGCTGTTGCCTCTTCTCCTTCCTCTTCCCCTCCCGCCTCTCTCTAAAAAAGGCATTTGATGTTGATTTTGGGGATATTGGGGCTGCATAAATGGGTTCCAGCCCATCATTGGAAATGGTGGCTGTGCTTGGAAGAAAAGGGGGGGAGGAGGGCCATTGTTGGGTGCCCCATATTGTGGCCATCTCTGTTGTTGGTAGTTTGATCTACCTCTGCCTCCTCGTCGCCCTCTCTGTTTTCGGCCATAGTTGCTAGATGTACTGCTGTTTGAGGAGTTACTATCTGAATCGTCTGATCTATTAGCGTCTCTGCGTGGAGCAGTGTAGTCCGGATCTGAATAGGGATACACTTGTTTATATTCAAATTTCTTAAGGTCTTTTTGAAATTTTGTGACCTTTGCTTGCATCAGTTAATCCTTGTATTCAGTAAGCTCCTTATTAATTTCCTCAAGTTCCTTTTCCCTCTCTCTCAATTTGTTATTACTGATTAAGCAGCGGATAGCTGTGAGAGTTACCTTTATTCTTATTCTTTCACTCCCTTCCAACTGTCAAACATGGCGAACTTCGGACTTACATACTCAGAGGAAGAGGTAGATGCACTACCTGCAGATCCAAATCTTTTTGCTGATCCAGCAATATCACAAGCCATTTCCCACACTTCGGAATGGGAAAAACTGACGGAGCAAAAACGTGAACGGATTAGAACAATCCTACATGGAACCATTTTAAAACAATACCTATCAACCAACACTGCACCGAAAGGCCTGCTGGTTACAAATGCCCCGTGAATCTTTCTGAATGACGCCACATTCCGTAAAGAATGGGCCATGATCGCATGGCATTGTACGCGTGATTGGTTGGTTTTAATCATAAAGACGGCATTTCGCCTATCCAAAGCGCTTATGGTGGAAATCCAACAGACAGAGTCACACTTTAAGACAACCATTACCTGCTATAAAAAGAAACTTGAGGAAATTAATAAGGAGCTTACTGAATACAAGGATTCACTGATGCAAGCAAAGGTCACAAAATTTCAAAAAGACCTTAAGAAATTTAAATACAAACAAGTGTATCCCTACTCAGATCCGGACTAAACTGCTCCACGCAGAGACGCTAATAGATCAGACGATTCAGATAGTAACTCCTCAAACAGCAGTACATCTAGCAACTATGGCCGAAAACAGAGAGGGCTACGAGGAGGCAGAGGTAGATCAAACTACCAAAACCAACAACAGAGATGGCCACAATATGGGGCACCCAACAATGGCCCTCCTCCCCCCCTTTTCTTCCAAACACAGCCACCATTTCCAATGATGGGCTGCAACCCATTTATGCAGCCCCAATATCCCCCAAAATGAACATCAAATGCCTTTTTTACAGAGAGGCGGGAGGGGAAGAGGAAGGAGAAGAGGCAACAGCCAAGTAACCTGGGAAGTGGAGGATCCTGTGGGGAACCATACCAGGAGCAACTCATCAGCACCGGGCACGAGTGCGCAGGGAGTCTAATAACCAATCTCTCTGACAAAACCCTGAGCCCGTCGCAAACCAAGGTACTAGAGAAAGGCCTAGGATTTGTACCAACTGCGAGACCTGATAAGTTCAAACTCCATTGTGAACTATCAGAGTTCTTCAGGAAATTAAAACTCAAGGCTTTCTTTGAGTCTACTGTGGACTCAACAAATGACATTACACCTAGCGCAGATACCAACTTAAGATTGAAATCAACGTTTGTTCCACCTCCACACACAGTCCCTGCCGAAATACCAGCATTTGAACAGGCAGTATTCAATGACATGGAAACTTTACCCACACCTACTCCCTTTAGGAATTTCTCAACTTCAGAGTACCAGGCACTCGAAGACCTTAAAAATGACAAATCAATAACAATTAAACCAGCGGATAAGGGCGGTGGCTTGGTGATCCAGAACACCCAGGATTATGAAAAAATGTGTCGGGATCTCCTGGATAATAGAACAAACTACACCCCGCTCTCTATAGACCCTACCCCAGAACTGAAAGAACGCACCCATAACATGGTCAAGGATGCAGAAGAGAATGACCAGATTTCCAGACACGAGGCGGCATATCTCACGGCAGGAGGCAGTACAATCCCATATTTCTATACTCTGCCCAAAACGCACAAAAACAAAACTCCTCCACCGGGCAGACCTATTGTGTCGGGTATCGGCTCTGTGCTCGAACCTCTTTCCACTTTTTGTGATCACTACCTTAAACCACTCATACAAAATACATCCACGTACCTGAGAGACACAAAAAACCTCCTACAATTACTAGAACAAATCACCTTCCCTGAAGGTTCCATCACCCTGGCTACTCTTGACATCGAGAGCCTTTACACGAGTATCCCACAAGACGACACCCTTAGAGTCATAGGAACAGCTTTAGACTCTATCCCCAGGGAATACCAAACACCCAAAGAATTCATACTGCAATGTGCGACCATGGCTCTGAAAGAAAATTACTTTGAGTACCAAGGAAAGCTTTTTCGTCAGTCTACTGGAACTTCCATGGGCAGTACCTTTGCTCCTAGTGTAGCGGGGCTGTATGTCTACATTTTTGAGACTAAACATATACTGCCCACCAATAATCCCTTTATCTCCTCCATAGGATTATGGAGGAGGTATATCGATGACATCATCCTTATCTGGAAAGGGGACGAGAGAGAACTCGAAGAGTTCTTCAGGTGGATCAATACCCTTGATCCTTACCTGAAATTTACACACTGCTCAAGTAAACAGTCAAGTGGTATTTTTGGATGTGGTGATCACAGTACAAGGAACGCTTCTAACAACTAGAACTCATTATAAACCATCTGCAAAGAACAACCTCCTTGAGTTCTCCAGTCATCACCCCAGACCCCTCAGAGAAAACCTGCCCTACGGGCAGTACTTTCGGATACGCAGGAACTGTAGCGACATCAAAGACTACAAAATACAAGCTGGGGATCTTACAAACAAACTCAGAGCAAGAGGCTATCCCAATAAAATCCTGGAGAAAGGAAATAAACGTGCCAGGAACCAACCACGTGAAGCACTTCTGGAGGATAACATCAGGGAACCAGCAGAGATTCCCCTTACCTGTGTGACAACTTATAGTTGTTTATCTGGCCCCATGAAAAAGTCCATCAACAAACACTGGAAGATAGTGACAAGCAACAAGAGGACCTGGGAAAAACCTCTCTTTTCGTTCAAAAAAGGCAGAAGTCTAAAAGACTCCTTGGTGCACACGCGTCCGAAAGGACCAGTGTCAAACTCTCACGTTGAGAGATCCGTCACAAACGTGTGGGGTCTACCACCTATTGTCGGGCACTATCCCTGTTCCAACTGCAGTGTGTGTCACTTACCACACACACTAAAGAACTCTCCTTAGAACCAGGCAAGACTTGGACACAAAGGACACACACTAACTGTAATTCCATCAACGTTGTTTACTTGATCACGTGCCCCTGTCTAAAAAGATATGTGGGCATGACCACTCGCAAGGTAAAACAACGATTCTGCGAGCATCGCAGCAACATCAGATGTCGCAAGATCACAACAAGGATGAGTGAGCATTTTCTACAACATAATCACACTCCAAATGATTTACATTGGACCATCATAGAACAAATCACAACCGAAAAAAACACTGCCAGCCTCCTTTTTGAAAAGGAACAACGCTGGGTCTATAGATTGGGTACCCATCGCGATGGCCTTAACGATCAAATTCCCTGGAGCTCAGTACTGAAGCGGTAACAATTGTGATGGGCTACACAACCACCTCGCTTGCCCTTCTTTGTTACAGAGGGAATTTTACAAAACACTGAACGCTTTGCCCTGCAATTCGCTAATCAGTAACCTTGCTTACCTTTGCCTATTATTGGGGCATCCTTACTCAAGACTGAACATTTTGTTTTTAATATTTGAATTACTTTTTTGCCAGTTCCACTTTTTGCTCCTGTAGTATGGCGCTGTGTAATTCCACCTTTACCAGTCAATAAAGCATCTAATTATATCGCTCTCCCGATCCAAAAAACTGATCACAAAAAAACAATGTAGTTTTTTTTCGATTAAATAAAGTTAATGAAGTTCATTTCCATCCTGAGTTCCAAGCCTCTTCTTGGCCGGACTCTCTGATAGGTCCCTATGATTCACATGCTCACTATCCAAACCTCACAGTGATGCTGTAACCTGATTGGCTGCCTCTCCCAAGCCTCACTTTCAGTCCTCCCAGGGATTGGCTATTAGGTAATGAAGTTCATTTCCATCCTGAGTTCCAAGCCTCTCCTTGGCTGGACTCTCTGATAGGTCCCTATGACTCACATGCTCACTATCCAAGCCTCACAGTGATGCTGTAACCTGATTGGCTGCCTCTCCCAAGCCTCACTTGCAGTCCTTCCAGGGATTGGCTATTCCGCCTGGGCCAGCAGCCGCCGCCCCTGTCAGCACCACACTTTAGCTTTTATCCACCATTGCCCCATATCCACGGGGTCCGGTAGCAGGAGACGCTAGGTGCAAAATGGGTGGCAGGCGTTGCGGGCGTAAGATCTCCAGACCACCCTCACTTCCAATCAGATAAGTAATCTGTGCACACTCTTTCCTTTGTTTTAACTCCGTTTTTCGCCTTTCTTGTTATCCCTCCACAGGGTGTACCATTGTTGCTTCCCCCCCCTCCCGAGACCCATGGGGTGTGGATCTTGTGCATTACAAGTGAGAACCCTGTCCAGTATTTGTCAATTATTTCTTTTTTGACGCCATACTTTACATCACCTTTTGCCCCATTTTCGGGGTAGTTTGATCGCCTAACCACGAGTATTGTGTTACCGGCCGATCAGTCTAACGGCCATTTCTACGTGACATAGTGCATGTTTCTACGCTGTTCCCACCTATAGGACGGCGTTTTCTTGCACTAAAATAGCGTTTATGGCACCATGATCACCTTCTCAGTAGTCTCAAGCACGTCCACACAGAGTTTTTACGCTGCAAAAAACCCTTGAGATGGATCACACTAACTGTGTGTTGTTTGTCTTTTGTGTATGTATGTCCTTTTCTTTCAGACAGTACAGGGACCTCAAATTGAAGGTTTCCCATCACTTTTGTTTGGTTTTTGCACTTTATTTTACACACTTGTTTTTAACTTTCACGTCCTCTGGTAAGGGTGGGCCTTAGCGCGCCCATACCGCCGAGGTACACCACCTGACGGTCCTGATGAAAGCCCAGTAAATGACACATAGACGGGCAGAAACATGTTGACCCCACTTTAAGTGGAAACAACCGAGTCATTAACTGGTAAGTTTCACACACATATTTTACTTATGTCAAACTGACCATTGAATAAAAAAAATTCCGTATGGTACAGTTTCTGACATTTTTAATTCCCATTTCTTTTTGACACTTTTGCCACAAAGAACCAGCTCCGCAGTAATCTGGCGTTGTAGCACACCAGGGAGGCATTCGGCTTCTCCTGGTGGGCCCGATGATGAAGCATGTCACCACCCAGGGTGGTGAGTGAGGGCTTCCTAAAAAAAAAAACGCTGATTTCCACTGTGACTTCTTCAGGGAGATTTCTTCTCTGTGTTTAGTGCTTACACACTTCTCTCACGACACTCTTTTGTTGTTTTACAAGATTTAACAGGGGGACCAAGAGTGTCCTTTTCCCTCTCTCTCACTTTGCTATTACAGTGTAACAGCAGACCAATTCTTAAGATGATATACAACTATATTCGGTGATTTATCACTCAAGACACATGCCACGCATTGTATTACAAGGCTTTCAACATCCTAATTCAGTTTTAGCTACTAACAAGAAGTACTGATATACCTTTTTATTGCACTCATACCAATGTACTCCTCATGCAGCATGTCCAACATACTCTTCTTAGGCCCACAGGCACTACCAACTCTCTTCTTTTTAAATCTGTCCTGCCATGTCAGCTCCAAAGCAACATTTTCACATTGTTTAACATCCTCCCCAATCATCTCCTTCTTGTGCCACTGTGATTTCACATATTCCACTTCTGTCCTCAGCACACGTTCCTATTAAATGCCCCTGCTCTACTCTAAAACCAGCTTTCCAGGTGATTGTGACAACAATGGTGAGCCTTCACACCCATCATGTTGGTATTAACAATATATCCAAAAAGACTGTCCTTGCAACAATCCCAGACTCTGAACCTGTGGTTTGCATGTTATCACGCTCAATATTGACTCCGCTTTACCAACCATTATTCCAATCGGAGGTCCCTACACTTTCAAGTTGTGCTTGTCCACGAAACCCAATGACACGTAATTGAAGATTACAGGTATGCACATCACCGGTATCCTATAATGAGCTGGTAGTTTTGAAGCAATATGCGTCACATTGTTCCTCCATCCTTTACTCTTCACATAATTGCGCGCTCACTCATGTGTTGAAACATGACAATGCATACGTCATTCTTGCAGCCCCACAGACCATTTGTTTGTCCTTCTGGATGCATACGCTCGCACGTTGTCCTGAGTGCCTCCTACCACCTTGCACACACTGATGCCTGTTTTGAGATCTTCCATCTAGTTTGCATGCAGCCTTTGTTCACACTCTCAAAAGCAAACATTAGCTGAGGGGCCTTGCTTCTGTGCAAGCCTTACACAGTCATGTGCGGTATGTAAAACTTTGGTTCGAGGGCAAGTGCTTGGTGTCCACCCACAACAGAACATACATATTCTAAAGTCCAAGCTTAGGAATTTACAATAAAACTGACTGCAGTGTTAGCATCAGGGTGCAAAAGTCACCTGGTATCAAAATCAGTAAAAACTCAGACACACACAACACTTGTTCTGCTTGTGGAGCACCATGGCAGATATTCTTAGTTGCTACCTTCTGTCTTTTAGAGAATATGCTCGGCCAGTACTAGTCAATCACCAAGTGTCCAAGCAACAAATATTCAATTAGACTTGGTCCTTCTCCATTCTCGTGCATGCTAGAACCATACGTTACCAGTGAAATAAAGAGCTTCCACTGAAGAAATTTTGGAAAATATGTATTCATGGGTAAAACAGTAACAGTCTGACTGGAACTCCATAAAATCCACTAGACACCAAGATTATTATAATTATGTATTTGTTTTGCTTAAAAATATTATGATGGGCTCAGCCTACAGAGGATGGGGTGGGGTAGGGTGTCCACTAGACACGAGGATTATTTTTTGGGGACACAAAAATATTGGGATGGGACAGCCTACCGAATTTATTGGACCTGACCTTACGTGCCATGATGAGCAGCCACACCATTCAGGCTTTGGCTCAGCCAGCTACTAGGCGGCTGAGCATGGGCCCAAATTTTGTAACTATTAACTTCGCAGAAGGGGTCTTTTTTCATGACACAAGTTTGCGTTTTGGGGAATTTCTTGTCGCAGGAGATAGTCCTACCCACACAAACAGGGTGCCATTTTTATCGTGAGACGTGTGGGAACACAGAATAGCATTTAATGTATGACCAATAGAATTTTTCTTATCTTCCAAAAGTACTGTTCAAGAAGAGCCACATTTTGATAAAAGCCTTTGAATCGTATGATATTTTGGCAACCGCAAATAACCACTATTCCTAAAGTTAGGATGTTAGAAACATTTAAAAATGCATACGTTTCCTTAAAACCCATTTTTCATTCATTCGAGTTTACCATATTAATTGAAGCACAGTCAGTACACAATGAAAATTCATTATAAGCTGCAACTCAGCTGCTGGCTTTAGGTATTATGTATCTTTGGACAACCAAGAAACACTATATATGTCTATGATCAGAAGGGCCCCACAGACATAACAGTATATTACTTTTATAAATGGGTTTTTGGGGCAAACAAATTGCAATTGAAAACAGTGTCACTTATTTGTATTTTTTCCAATTTCTTTTCATTATTTTTAAATTGAACAATTAGTTTCTTAGTGAAAACCATGAGAGAGACACAAATGCCCCCTTGCTGAATTTGAATTTTTGTCTAGTTTTTAGAAATGTATAGCCGTCCGGGTTCATCCATGGGTTTCCTACCTGTTATTATCACAAATAAATAAGACAAACAGGAGAATATCGACCACCACAAAAAAATGCAAAAACTGTTGTAAAAGGAAAATTCTTTTTTTTCTCATCTCTACTTGTTCCAGGAAAGATGATGATGTTAGTACAGCAAACTTTTGTTGATGCCATTTTTAGAACAGAAATATATGTATTTTTGCAAAGCACTTGTTTCTCATTTTCAAGAAAAACAAGCATTGGCATAGCCAATAGGTCTCGCCTTTGGGACCTTATAAGTGTTTAGTTATCCAGCACAAAATCCTTGGTGCAACAACATCAATTGTTGTGTGGTTAAACACTTATAAGGTCCCATAGGCGAGTCCTATTGGCTATGCCAATGCTTGTTTTGATGTAGTAATGTGGTTAAATCCTCACATTTCAATGCAGTTGTACCACATCTGCAAAAGGGAAAGTCAATGCATTCTGAGGTAGGTATAAGCCGAGTGACAGAGGTCCAGTGTGGGCAGTGGTAGGTCTTTGATTATGCGTCTTTAAAAAACTCAGCAGTATGCTGCTGAAGGCACAAACCTGTGTGACCTCTCACGTGGCTGCTGCTGGGCCAGTCATAATGATCCATCCCTGCTGCTGCCAAGGATAGGCCTCTTAACATCAGAAAGTAATTTGAGCAGAATGCATTTCTAGATTTTACCCAAAAAAAGGTGGAGAGAAAATCTACCCAACCAACTGACAATGCCCAAGAAGTTTGATGCCCATTTAAAACTCAATTACACAGGCAATTTGGTCTGGTGAGAGCCTGGTGCTCAGCTTACATCTTGTGAGGGTACATCAGGCGCCAAGTCCATTCATATATACACTAAATGACAGACATTTAGCAAAATAAGTTAGAGCTGCATGCAACCCTTAAGCAAACAGGAACGAAAGGGGAAGGAAGTTTATACAGCGGACAGTAAAGGAAAATTCAAATATTCCAAATAATAAGCGACAGGAGAGCATTCTTCACAGGAGGGTGCGATGGCACACCTTCTGCTGGACTCACTGGAAGGAAATTGCAAAAATTGGGAAGTTTGACATTAAAAGCATTTCACACGTCGGCTGGTAAGCAGGGACTTCATGGAGGCACAGCACATGCACTTTGTGGGTGCACGGCGTGTGATGCGAGAGGGGCAAGTGTACACTGAAAGCTGCCTCCCACTGCCAACTAAGCATAGAAGGGCAGCTGCCACCAAACAGCACCAATGAAGATGCAGTGCGCATTAGTGGGAACGTCTCCAAGAGGACGGAAGGCAGCCACGCACAATAGAAGGCACGGAGATAGAAGACACAGAGAATGACGCATGGTCTCTGCCGGCAAGAGCAGGCACAGCCTCAAATTATCCGGCTGAACAATCTCGGTAGAGATGGGGGCCAAACACACCCCAAGGGAGCGCTCTGCATTGAGACTATGCCAGGGATGGGCTGCTGGGCATCAAGCACTCACTAGCATAGTTGCACACGGTAGGCGCATGAAATGCATTTTCCACAAAGCCATACTTCACCTCCTCCACACAAAAGGGAGAAAATTGCTGCCAGGTATGATGTTTTTTGCAGAGCTTTCTCCGGTCTCCCAGAGCGTTCTCTATATTTCCCCTGCAATCACGGCCCCAACCCTCACACTGCAAGTATGCAGTCTACATTCGCGTACCAAAATGTCTCCCTCCAGTCACATGAACTCAGCAAAACAAGCCTACGTAACACACTTTACACACATGTAACAGACTATAAACACTAACAGATAAAGGTAAAGTCACACAAGGAAAATAAAGGCACGCATCATCCTCTGAAAACACAAATTTCAAAAAACTCTGTGGCTGGGAGGGGCTGTTAACTGAGGGGGAGCAGGAGGTGAGCCTGTGAGTGGTGCGTGCGGCGAAAGTGATCGTGAGCAATGTGCACGCACCATGACGAGAGAGGAAAGCCAGATGGCGCCTCTGCTCGTCATTGTGCACGTAACTGCACGCTCTATGCCACCCCAAAAGTTGTGGTTGGACTTTTTAAAGCCCACTCACTAAATGTCTCGCCAGAGCAGTTATGCGCTGGCTCAGGGGAGTCCTAAAAACAATAGCTTTTTGCTACATTTTATCAATTTTCCTCGTTCTCTCCAGGGAAATTTCCAAACACTGAATATCTTTAGAAGCAAGATGGCGGAGTGAAGACGCCACGGAGAGAACGCTCCACAGTGAGCCCCTGACCCTCGAACCTGAAAGTACTGAAAATACTCGATGAGCTTTTACATTTTGTAAAAATGAGCGGACCGTCGAGCTAAAGGTGCAGAGAAGGTGCAGAGAAAGTTTGTTATCTTTTGAAACGCTGTGGGGGCTGTTCACGGCGTTTATGGCTACAAGACCCTCTGACCCTCTGACCCTCAGTGACAAGCAGTCATTGCGCATTTTATTATCGGCGCAGCATCGCACTGCACAGTGATTCTTCGACAGTCTGACAGAATCAACTTAATCAGCAGAAACGTACCTGCGAGTCATCTCCTTGCCTGTCGTCTGCCCTTCTGGTTTGGAGTCTGGGCTCTGCGGTCTGCGGAGGCACACGGCTGGTCACAGGACACACTGGGAGTGAGCGGCAGCGGAACCCGAGGTGTGCTGAAGGTGCAGGAAGAGCGAAGGGGAGGAGTGATCAGGCTGTGCCGGGGAGAGGAGAAACTGCAGAAGCGGTAAGGCAGCGGAAACGACAGTGGTGAAGGCGAAGGCGGTGGAGGCGTGGTGTCCGTGTGGAGCCCTCGTTCTGATGTCTTGGGAGCCTCGCTAGTAGCCTACGGAGGTAACTTTTGCAAAGTTTTGCGAAAAGAATTTTTTTTTTTTTTAAAAAGACTTCTTAAAGTACTTAAAGTACTGTGTCTCGGACTGCTTGAGAGACTACTGGATTATTAAAGAGACCTCGTTACTGTAAGGAGTCGGTTTCCAGGCTTTGTTTTGCCTGCTGGCACTGGCACTGGCAGCTAGGAGGGAGAGAGAAGGGGAAAAAAATAGGAGTCAAATACTATACTAACCCCCCTTTATCGGTTTTAGCCTCAGTCTAGGGGCTTGGATATACCTGGCATTACTGTAAACGGTGCCAAACTATTGCCAAACTATTGCGCCAATGGCTCCTAAATATATCAAGAATAAAGCAACCAGAGGCACTCCCATGGAAGAGGGTCTTGAGGAAGGGGTTACTCCAGTATTTAAACCAATCTCACCGGCAGTGGTAGCAAGGATGCCTCGCCAGGTGGACAAACAAGCTGGTAAACAGCAAGTTATTCAGTTTCCTGGGAAAACCCCTAACAAAGTTAACACTCTTGCTGTTACTGCTGCTAAAAACAAGGACAAAGGAAAGGATAAAAACGAAGGAATAAACGATAATGACTCTGAACAATCTATGGGAAACTTAGTTAAAGATTGTAAGGGGGCGCTAGATATGGCGGGCAAGAGTGTTACTGATAAGGTGAACTGCGCAAATAAGACTGAGCACAGTGAAATCATTATGACTGATATTCCTACTATTCCTATTCCTACTATCTCTACTATCTCTACCATAGGTACTGCAGATGCTGTAACTGAACCTCCCTTAAAGCCCCCCCAACTCTTACAAGTTTTAGATAAATCTGAAGCTGGCGAGAAAAACTTTGGCCTCCGTAATATCACTGATGTAAATGGTATGAATGAGGTTAATAGCGAGATACATCTAGAGGTTAATTCTGACGATGCAGAATACGAGGAGCTGGTTGAAACTGGTGATATTGGGAGCGGTGAAGATTCAGGTGCGGACATAGAATATACCTCTGCACAGTTAAAGGCTATCAGATCCTCAGCTTTAAGGAAAAGGGGGAAGACAAAAAATAAAGCTAAGAAGGGGGGGGGAGAAATATGACCCCTGCAACTTTATTGAATACACTGATACCAACTATTAGCGGAGGGAAACTGCTTACAGATCAGAGTCCACTCGGCAAGTGGTTTCAGGCTCAAAAAAGAGAGGCCAAAAACCTTACGCCAAGTTTATCAGAAGGGAGTTCTATGGTAGGGGTGAGCCCAGGAGCCAAATTAATAAACCCACAAGCTACTCCGGCCAAACATGACACTTTATCTAATGTGGAAGTAAACAGAGAATCTGAATTGCCAAGGTCGCCTTTCATGATTGATCCCTCTGCTTCTTTAAACATACTACCTAACGGTACCACCAGGACTGACAACACTGCCACTGTTATTGCTGGGGATTCTCAGAAGGACAAACTTATCACAGCTACTACCCCACACTGTGGCTCAACAATAACACCAATAACACCTATTATCTCCATTTCCTCCATCTCCTCTTCACCGGCTCCGATCCATACCAATGCTGATGCTAACGTCAATACTTCATCTTTGGATTTAATCCTAAAAACATTAATGGATCATCACCAAGAGGTACAAGAGAACTTCCGACAACTAAGAGAAGATAACACTAAAATGCACAGCTCCCTCCAGAAAGTTACTAATAAACTAAGTGGCGTGACAAAAGAAATTGAGGAACTACAACAAAGAGTTGTGGAAGTGGAGGAAACCCTTGCTACTACTTCTACTTCATCTGATCGCCATAATGAGGAAATAGGGGCACTGCAGAATAAGGTTGAGGATCTGGAAAATCGACAAAGGCGGCAGAACTTGAGACTCTTTGGGATACCCGAGGGATCTGAGGGAGCTGATGCAAGGGCCTACATGGTAAAGATTTTACAGAAAGCTTTCCCGGACTTGGGTGATTGGGACTGGGACTCACAGCTCCAGCGGGTACATAGATTACCTATTACCCCTAGAACCCAAGAGAGTAAGTATCCACGGCCCTTCTTAATCTATTTTGGGAACTATCTGCTGCGACAAGCAGTCTCAATGAAAGCTAGGCCAAATACTCCAGTTACAATTGATAATATAACCTTTTTTGTTAAGTCCGACCTTAGCAAGGTCACTATGGACAAAAGATGGGGACTACGTAAACTGATCGATCCCTTCAAGTCCCACGGAGCAATGGCCTATCTACAAGAACCTGCTCGCCTCAAAGTTATTAAATCTGGACACAGTTACTTCTTCCATGATGTAAAAGAGGCGGAGCATTTTCTATCAAAAATGGATTTAAAAACTTAACTAAAAGCAAATGTATTAGAATGAAATGAGGCAAAGGGAAGAAAAGAAAAGAAAAAGGGAAGGAAGAAGAAAAGATAGGGAAGAAAAAGAAAAGAGGAAGAAGAAGAAGGGAAAAGAGGGGGAAAGAAGGAGGAAGAAAAAAAGAAAAAAAAAAAGAGAGAAAGGGGCGTAAAGGAAAGGGAGAAAGGGGGGGGGGAAAGAGAATAAAAGAAAGGGAAAAAAAGAAAGAGAGAGAGAAGAGAGAAGAGAAAAAGAAAGAAAAAAGAAAGATAATTTAGCATGGGTATTAATGTTGTCTATAACTCATTAGGGTTCTTTTTTTCTTCTTTTTTGTATTTCACTTTTTGGCTGATGGTCATTCTATATGTTGGCAATATAGAGGGCTCGGGTTCCTGTGGAATTCTCTCAGGGTGGCTGCCCTTCTAACGGCAGCAGAAGATAGAGGGGGGCTTCCGGGTAGGTACAGGGGGGAGGGACCCAGTGAGATGGAAGGGAGGCAAGGGTGGGGGGGTGGATGGAGAGGGGGGAGAAAAAGAAAAGGACAAGGCAGGGTTTAAGGTGGTTAACGTTAGAAATTGTAGACAGGTAATGTTAAGGCAAATAATGAGAGGTACAGAACGCTTTTCCTTATTAAAAATTTATAATGTTGCAATTTAGGTGCTTAGCTTGGAATGTTTCGGGCTTGAATAACAAGAACAAAAGGCGTATGGTGTATGAGGAACTTAAAATGTATGATCCACATTTAATTATGTTATCAGAAACGCATATTTGTTTTAAAGACAAAAAAATACTGAACCAACTGGGATATGAAGTGGTGGTGTGTACTACTTTCAATGCTCCAATTAGAGGAGTCGCAATTTTGAAAAAAAAGCAACCATGGGGGGTAGTGATTAGAACTGCCTCGGACAATGGAGGCCGGTGGGCCATTACGCAAATACAGGTCGAGAACCGTAAATTTGTTTTTTGTGCTATATATGGGCCAAATACTGATGATCCGCGCATTTTTGATTGGTTAAATATTGAATTGCTCTCATGGGAGGGGGAACTTATTATGATGGGGGACTATAACTGCGTGTTAAACTATGAACAGGATGTGACTAAGAGAGGCCTATTCAGACGTATGCGTAAAACTAGGGCGGCGATATTAGAACTAGCTCGGATACACAATGTAAAAGATGTATGGAGGAACTTGCATCCAGATCAACCTGGCTATACCTTCTACTCCTCACCCCACAAACTGTATTCACGAATAGATTTGGCGTGGGCATCAGACGAGGTAATTGAGGTTGGACGTATGGAGATCTTTCCAAATGTCTCGTCGGACCACAACCTAATTTTATTGTCATTTAGTATAATACAAAAGGATCCGGAAGTTAGATTGTTTACCTTTCCTAGATATATATTGGCAGACGTAGTCTATGTTGAAACACTGAAGGCGCATATCAAAGAGTTTATTGAAATTAATCTAGGAAGTGCATCACTTTTATCAGTGTGGGATGCTTGTAAAGCCTCCATCAGGGGCCACGTGCAACAGTATGTATATAAACAAAATGCAGAACAAAGGAAAAAGGACAAGATTGTTACAAATGGTATTATGCAGCTGGAAAAACAATTAGCTGACAATTTGAGAGCTGGTGGTTTGGGGGCGGATGATATTGAACAATTAGAAACTAAATTAGTGACTGCACGTTCGATCCTTAAACGTGCTTTAAGGGAAAATAATTGCCGAAAGTTACTTAAATATAAATTGGCACAATATGAATGTGGGGATAAGGTAGGAAAGGCCCTGGCTTAAAAGGTGGCAGATGACCGAGCTACAACATTAGTTAAATCCATAAAAGGCCCTAATAATATATCATATACTCAGCCAGTACAAATAATGGATCAGTTTGTAACCTACTATAAAAACCTATAGCTGTACAGAAAGGCAGACACAAATGTATATTAATAAAAATCTCCCAGTTTGTGAATACTTAGACCAGGAATGTGTTAATAGGCTTGAGGAAGAAGTTACGTTAAAGGAACTACATTATGCTGTCACTTCTCTCCCATCTAATAAAGCTGCTGGTGAGGACACTCTCCCCATAGAATTATATAAAATGTGCGCAGACGAAATCTTACCACTTTTATATTTAGTTATTAATTTAATTGGTGTTACTGGGCAGGTACCAGAATCGTGGAATACAGCTAAAATTATGTTTTTTCTTAAAAAAAATAAATCACCAACGGAATGCGGCTCTTATCGTCCTATATCATTGATTAACGCAGACGCTAAAGCATACTCCAAGATATTGGCTCTTCGCATGGCCCCACTTATGCCGTTGTTGGTAAATGAGCAACAACATGGTTTCGTAGCAGGGAGGGACACTACTGCCCATGTTAACATGGCGATCACCGCTTTTGATGTTGCAGCAACTAACCACACCCCACTCGGGATGATACTTTTAGACGCAGAGAAGGCGTTTGACCGAGTGGGGTGGGACTACTTATGGGGGGTGATGAAACAATATGGCTTTAAAGGTCGCTTTTTAAGAAGTATACAAGCTTTGTATAAAGATCCTAATGCCAAGATCAGCTATGCAGGGGCTGTTTCACCTAAATTTTCAATCTTACGGGGGACACGGCAGGGGTGTCCTCTGTCACCCCTACTCTTCGCTCTTTCCATGGAGCCGTTTATCAATGCCCTTCAAGAGCAAGTCAAAATAAAACCTATACATCATGAAGATAAAATCTTGAAAATCACTGCTTATGCCGATGACTTAGCCATTTATACTACCAATGTGGCAGAAGCACTAATAGGGATCTTAGAAGAAGCCAACAATTTTGAGGACATCGCAGGTTACAAACTTAATATAAATAAAACGCAGGTTATAATGAATTATCAGTCTGATCCCCAAATTCCAGGACATTGCCTGGCTGCGCTTTACTTAGCGGTTAAAATTTCTTCAAAGATCTCCGATATAAGTTCGTTAAACTATGAACCTTTATTGAAAGAAGTGGCAGTTCTTTTAAAAAAGTGGCATAAGATCCCGCTTAACTTGCTGGGGCGAATGAATTTGATTAAAATGAATGTCCTGCCTAAATTCTTATATCTTTTCCGTTGTATTCCTCTGCGCGTTAATAATTTGTTTTTTAAAAAGTTGGACAGTATTATTAATAGCTTTCTGTGGGGCTATAAGAAGCCTCGAAGATCGATGGCAATTCTGAAATTACCATTGGAAAAAGGAGGTCTTAATTTCCCTGATTTCAGAGCCTACTTTTTTGCTTCCTTTTTGAACCGGCTTCGTAGTCTGTTTACTAGCTATAATCAATTTTTCTTTCATCAATTTATGCTTGGTAGAGAGGCAAAACAATTTTTGGCAAAAGTGCAGGACCCCAATTATTTTAAACGTGTAAAATTCAAGACTGCACGGGACGCAGTACGTATCTGAAATATGATTATGATAAATTGTGAAACTTCTTTTTTCCACATTGATTTGTTACTTTGGGGTAATCCTGGACTCCCAGGAATTTTTAGTGATAATACGGGACGAGATTGGGCTAAATACGGTATTCTAAAATTGGGAGACTTATATGGTTCAAGTGGCTTCCTACAATTTGAAACTTTGTAACTTTTGTTCAAATTACCGGAAACTATGCGCTTCAAGTACATTCAAATAAGGGACTATTTAATCCGTAAGATGAACTTGATATCTGTAAGTAGCTCAGATATATGGAGCTGTTTTTACTCAACAAATCGAAAATCACTAATTAGTATGGGTTATAAGTGTTTAAATCAAAACAAGATGGATAAAACTCCTCGATTAGCGATAAAATGGACCTCCATATTAGGGCTTAATGTGACAGCTCAGAATATCTTAAACGCTTTAGTAAACATCAACAGAGTAACTCACTCATCTAGTTTAATGGTTCAATCCTATAGAACAATATCTTATCTATATTATACACCTCTAAGAATCTCCAAATGGGCACAAAATACTCTGAGCAGTGACCGTACTAAATGCCCTAAGTGTGGGCTGGTAGCCGCAGATATTGTACATATGATCTATACTTGTCCGGTATTAACAGGGTATTGGTCTGTAATAGAAAATATTTTATATAAGCAAAAAGTGATCAGCTCTGCATTATCAGCTACCTCAATTTTACTTGCAATATACCCATCTAGCACTACCAACATAGATTTGTTAAATATACTTCTGACCTGCGCTCGATTGATCATTGCGAGAGCTTGGATCTCCCCGAACCCTCCTCATACAATGGAATGGTGGGCGTTAGTTAATGAGATCTATACCATGGAGGGTTCAATTGCAAGGAACAGAGGAATAAAAGCAACTGGAAAATTTGTTAAAATTTGGGGCACTTTTTTAGAATAGTACATGACTACAGAAGACAGTAACAATAGTAGGCCTTAGGGAATATATATCTGTGTTTTTCCAACTTGTCATTATGGATCCAGGAATATACATAATTTCTCCATTCGTTTTTATTTTTTTATTTTATTTTTTTGTTGTTTTTTTTTGCTCTGTTTTATGACTATATTTGAAGGATGTGCAATGCAAAGAGTCTGGCGTTATTTTATTTGTATTCAGATCTGTACCGGTATTTGATTATATATTACATGTTTTGTTAAAAATGTATTCGTTGATCTCCTTGCCCTGCTTGTCAAATAAAAAATTCTAAAAAAAAAAAAAAAGAATATCTTTAGAATTCTTAGCATGATGGGAAAAAGCACAAACATTTGACCAGCATACCTTTTGTGGAAAAATAAGTTCCGGAGGTTTGAGCACAAAGTATCCTGAACATCAAACATGGCTCAGCAATGGGGAGGAAAAGCCTTAAAAGCTAAGGGCTACGTGTATCAAGATAGCATTTTGCGATTCCCTAATTCCGAATCACAAGGATTCGCAATTAGGGAATCACAAAATGCAATGTATGAAGGTGTATAGTACACCTTTTGTGATTCCTAGGGGGTCGCAAATGACCTACCTCATGAATATTAATGAGGTAGGTCGCAATTTGCGACCCACTAGGAATCACAAAAATCACGGGGATGGTGGCCTGCTGAGATCAGCAGACCACCATGTCCGTGATTGCTTTCAAATAAAGCAATCATTTTTTTTGTAAAGCAGCTCGTTTTCCTTAAAGGAAAATAAGATGCTTTACAAAACGAAAAATGAAAAGTTTTCTTTTCATTTTTAAGAGCAGGCAGGACCACTGCCTGCTCTTAAAAATGGTTTCACAAAAATTCACAAAGGAAGGGGTCCCTTGGGGACCCTTTCCCATTTGCAAATGGGTTCCCACCTACTTGAAGTAGGTGGTAAAATGCGAATGTTTTGCTACAGCAAACGTGGTCACAAAACATTCATACATACCGATGTGATTTGGTATTGGGAAGGGACACCCTAAACACGCCCCTTCCTAATACCGAATCGCAAACCCATTTTACGATTTGGTAACAGTTTACTGAATCACAAACTTAGGTTTGCTACAACGGAAAAGTAATTTTTGCGTTCGCAAATGGGCAGATTCTGCTAATCTGCCCATTTGCGAATGCAAAAAGGCTTGATACATCTAGCCCTAAGAGTTTAAAATGACCTCAGCAAAATATCCATTCGTTTTTTCTGTGTCCTTGAGGCATTGACAAGCAGCTGCCTATTTACCCTCGTATAACTCTTCTCCGATGTATGGATGTTTGCGGGCTAGATCTGTATGTCCTATGGACATTGAGAGCAGCACTGTGCAACCAGCTCACTCTTACTGTACAGAAAACAAGGACATACTATTTCAGGTCAAGAACAGATTTCCAGGTTTATTATGTCAACTGCACAAGCAGAAACAATCGCGTGTAGCAGAAGCCCTTTGGCTATGAAATTAAAGTGTACTATATAGTTCTACGATAGTGAATTGCTGTTGCTACAGCAAGACATCCATCAACATGTATAAGACCGTCAAAACTGAATTTATATGGCTCATTATTTCAAAGCCGTCGTTATTATGGTTTGCACTCTAAGGTAACACAGTGAGCTGCAAGTTTGCATGCATTACTAACAGTAAGTTCAATACAAAAACATCTAAACATTTACAAAATGTAATTAACAATTTGTGGCTATATGTAACACTCCAAGAACGCTCCTTGATTATTTTCAAATTCATGAAATAGAATGAAAGCTACATTGGTCATTATTTTCAATGCAAATTATATTCAAATTTCACATTCAGTCTGAAAAAAACACAGATGAAGGTCAAAGTCAGTTTTGCAAAACTATTGTACAATTTTAAATGACAATTTGAAATACCACTTCTCTAACGGGTCAATTAATAAAACATTTGATAAATGCAATCATTAAAAAATATATATATTTCAAAAAGAATCAATTAAAAACCATTAAGGGCAGTTGTGATAAGCATGGGCTACACAGTATAAATATGGCATCTGACCCATTTACTGTCACCAGCCATTACAACTTCCCTTCACTTTTTAATGGGGGATGGTGGGGGGGAGGGGGTGGAAGAGCGTTAAAAAGACCTCAACCCACAATACACGGAAAATGTCTATAGAGACTTGATATCCTGTAGGGGAAACCCTTTTAAGGATGAGACTTCCTAGAAGAGGGGGGACGGAGACGTGTGAAGACAGAGGGGAGTTGAAAGAAGACCCAGTGACATGGAGGTGGAGAAGCACAGTAGAGCAGAGGAGAGTTGGAGGTATGGAGGTGGAGGAGAGCGGCAGAGCAGAGAGAACAACTGGAGGCATGGCTGGGAAGGAGAGCAGGTAAGTGAGATGGCGACCTGAAGGAAGAGGAAAGCAGCACAGCAGAGTGGACACAAACAGAAAGATGCTGCAGACAGCAGAATCCTCGCTACTTCGAATGTGCGACCAGCCTCCACAGAGACAAAGGTGCAGAGTTCTCTAAAGCCACAGCCTCTGTCTGGTGTGACTGGTGCAGTGGCCGAAGCAAAATGTGGGGAAGATGGTGGAAGGATTCACAAAAGAGGGGAAAATGTAAACACTAACCAAAGAACTGAACACTGCAAGCTTGTTTGTAGGTCGTGGAAGTGAAAGGATATACTCTTTAAAATTTGGGATAATTTTCCCAGTTTGGAGGAGTAGAGTGACACGAGGTCCAGGTGACTTTCTGACTAAGGAAGCCTTGCAGAAAGGCACAATGTATCAGCTGGGTAAAAGCAATGGTTAGAGTCCCATAGTAGGAATGGGACTTTAGGTGTACATGTATTTTCTGGTCCCAAAGCCTGGGGGAGACTTTCAATAAAAATATCAATCAATCAATTGATAACTTTATTTCGGTCAATGACCATAAAAGTGTAGATAAAATACATACAAGGCACAGTACCTACACCCGAGGTTCAGGAGGCCCCTAGAGTGGATGGGGATGATGAGCTGACAAAATGGAGTTGGGTTGCTGGTACCTTGAATGGGGTAAAAACATCAAGTATAAAACCCGTGGAGCGGGGGTAGCCAACTGGGGAAAATCATATCATGGAACGTGGCGGGGCTAGGAAAATCTTGTTATAAGCTCAAATCTTTGGTTGATTTAAACCCCATGATCATCTGTCTCCAAGAGACGTGGGCGACGGAAGAGTTCCAGCTAAAGAATTATTATGTGTATTGCAGTATAGCAAAAAAAATTCAAAAGGGCACGCAAGTGGAGGCCTAGCTATTTTACTTAGTTGCAATATAGCATGGGACCCCGTGATATACAAACACCCCTCAAATTGCTGTATTTGTGCAAAATTGAAATTAGGAAATGATAACTTAGGGCATGCAAAGTTTTTGTTTTTGGTAAATGTGTACATTCCCCCAGGGAGGGCATCCAACCCACTGGTTGACTCCATCTGTAGTTTCGTGCAAAGTTTATGTAATACTGAAGAAAATGCACGCATATTGATGGTAGGGGATTTTAACGCTAAGTTAAATAATAGTGCTGTTATGTCCTTCTCTAATACGGATTTGGAGGAGGTGTGGGCTATTCAAGAGTCTGTACTTCCGGCCCAGTTAAAATCTGATAAACGCGGCCTTTCCCTCTTGCAAAATCTTAGGAATCTTGACTTAGTACTTTTAAATGGTAGATTTCCTGAGGATTCACCTGCATCTTGTACTTTTAACGGAACTTACGGTCAGACCCTTATTGATTACATGGCAGTTTCCATTCAATTGTTCAGTGCGTGTACACAGTTTATGGTGCTCCCCTCTAACATGAGTGACCATGATATTTTAGTGGTAAAGATGGCTATAAATATCAAGAAGCCTGAACTCTGGAACCAGAGGGAGGAAAATGTCACCTATTCGCGAAATAATGGCCGTACTTGTTGGTCACATAAGGCACTTCCGAACTTTCAGAGGGTATTTAAGAATATCGCATTTAGGCCAATTCCGGAGACTCCGATTGTGAGGTACGAGAGAGTGTTGGCAGCAATTAGAAAACTGGGAAGAAAAACAAGACATGAGAACCTCCCCTATAGTATTAATTCCATGGGAAATCAAAAAACTGAATAAGGAGAATAACGGGTTGATCAGACTCCAATTTAGAGTTCCTAGTTTAAAAAATCAGAGAGAGATATACAGACTAAAACAGGTACGGAAAAGAAAAATAGTATCAGATCGGAGGAAAGTTGAAGATGAAAAATGGGTAACCCTTCGCGAAGTGGCCTTATCCGGGGATACTAGAAAGTATTGGGCATTGATAGCGAAGTTTTGTGATGGTAGGGAAAAATCACAACCCATGTTAATCTCCGAATCTGAATGGTCCACTTATATTTCCCAACTGTATGCTCCTAATCAATTAGCAGATCAGTTTGAGGGGGTTCCTGAGAACTCAGAATTAGGGGTTGATGTAGGAGAACCAATAGAATCAGAAATTGTAGGTTATATTAAGGGGTCAAGATACTCTGCGGCAATGGGACCAGATGATGTTCCAGTAGCCATAGTAAAACAGGATCATGAAGATTGGGCAAAATTTTTATATCCGTTGTTTGCTCATTGTTATGACACTGGGAACATCCTGTATTCCTGGAAGGGAAGTATATTGGTCCCGTTATATAAGAAGGACCCAAGAAATTCCCCGGGCAGTTTCAGACAAATCTCCCTTTTAGACGCAACGGGGAAGCTGTTTGCGAAGAGTATTCTTGGTCACTTGCAAGAGTGGGCATTCGGAAATAATCACATACCTCTGGAGCAAACAGGATTCCGTAAGAATAGTGGCACTCTGGATAACATCTCCGTCCTACAAACGTTAATTGAAAAATATCCTGTGGGCCGAGGGGTCCCTTTGTATACTGCCTTTATAGATTTCTCCACAGCGTTTGATAGGGTAGATAGGGGGATGCTGTGGAGGAAATTGGTCACAATGGGGATCCCAGGGAACCTTTTAAGATTAATAATTGCACTCCACTCTTTGACGTGGACAAAAGTTTTGTTGGGGGATCTCAAGGCCTATCAAGGAAAATATGTACACACAACGGGCGGAAGCAGGGGTGCCTTTTGGCCCCTTTACTCTTTTCTATCTATATCAATGATTTGCCGGGTCGGGTAGGACGGAGTAAAGGGGACCCTCCCCAATTAGGTATTCTTAAACTAAGTTGTCTATTGTACGCAGATGATGCAATAATAATGGATTTAACACCTATTGGGCTGCAAAGAAGATTGAGAGAACTCGTTAAGTACACAGAAGAGCACTTTTTAAAAATAAACATTTTAAAGAGCAAAGTTATGATTTTTACTTATCAAGGGTGTAAGGTTAGAAAAAGTCTGAGTTGGTTTCTGGAAAGGGAAAAACTGGAAGTTGTGAAATTTTATCCATATTGAGGAAAAATATTTTCAAACAGGTGCTCTGCTAGCAGACATATGGACCATTGTAAAGGGAAAGCAATTTCACAAGCTTCGGCTATTAATCGCCTGTATATGCAATGTGGGAAAAGACACTTTTCCCACATCATGTCGGTTTACAAAATAAAAATCCCACCGACTTTGAATTATGCTAGTGAAACAGTAGATGAGTGTGAATGGACCAAATTTGAGAAAGTGGAAGGAGAGATTTGGTGCCAAATATGTAATTTGAATTATGCTGCGCCAATCGCGGCACTTAGGCTCGAATTTGGTCTTCTCTCGACATATGTGTTATCAATGGCGGCCTGTTTAAGGTGGTGTAATGCTTTGATAAATGGCCCCGATAATTTATTGAGGGCAGCACTGCACAGGGAAAAGCGCTATTTTTAGAAATTATACAAAGGCTTTAAGTATGTTCGGTTTAGATAAGGAAGGGGCTGCAGCTTTATGTAAAACCTTGTTAAAGCATATAATTAAGAAGTCAATATATGTGGTTTCTCGCAAAAGAGATTTGATTCTATGTTCATTGAATGGAAGGATGGACTGCATTGTTGGGAGTTCTATTGTTAAAACCCCCCAGCCGTATGTTCTATGGAACCTGGAACACGGAGTTCGTAGGGTGATTTTGTTGTTAAGAATGAATTTATTACCCCTAAGAATTGTAACAGGTGCCTGGGAGGGTATTCCCAAAAATGAAAGATATTGTCATCTGTGTAATTGCGGTATACAAGATCTGAATCATGTCTTGATTGTGTGTCCTGCACTCCACTCAATATGACGAAGATATTTAAGGTGTGCTTTTTAAAGTAAACTATCTCAACAGCTGAACAGGCCCGTAATTGTCTTCTGTCCCCTCCATCTGAACTGATGTGTTTAAAAAAAATTTCGGTTCTTCAAAGAGCTTTTAAATATTTATTAGGATTGGAACATTTTTAAGTGACTCGAGATCTTATAATACCTCTATGTTAAATCATCTATACTGCTGCTAAGGGAGGGTGGGAAATATTTGTCCTAAGAAATTGCACAGAGCACTTGCACTTTTTGTATGACATGTAAATGGTCCTTTTTAATACTTTTGGGTTAGATTATTTATATAGCTAGTTTTGGTAAACTCTCCCCCAAAGATTGCACAGAGCACTTGCACTTTTGTATGATAAGGTGGTGCCTTTCCCTTTTCCCTAAATCCCGATTACAACTGGTATTAATTCTTCTGTGTACCTCTTTTTAAATTAGGTTTTCCTGACAGCTCATAGTGTGTTTTAATTGTAAGACGTTCGTTTAAGTGACTCAAGAACTTATAATATCTCGATGTTAAATCATCTATACTGCTGCTAGGAATGGGTGGGAAACATTTGCCCTAAAAAAATTGCACAGAGCACTTGCACTTTTTGTAGGGGAGCTTTTGGTAAACACTCCTCCAGAAACAGCACAGAGCACTTGCACTTTTGTATGATAAGGTAGTGCTTTTCCCTTTTCCCTAAATCCCGATTATAACTGTTATTAACTCTTCTGTGTACCTCTTTTTAAATGAGGTTTTCCTGATAGCCCATAGTGTGTTTTAACTGAAAGAAGTATTTTTGCATTGATATGATGTTGCCCAGTGTATAGCTTAGTCTACTGAAGGAAAAGTGTTCTTTTTTAATTGTTGGTATCTTAGTATAAAATTGTACTTGTATTTTTATTCCGCATTTTTATATGTAATGAATGATGTTTTATTTATGTACTTTATGTGGAATTCTTCGGAATTCTAAATCATAATAAATACTAATTGAGATTAGATTAGTACAAGGCACAGTAGTTAAAACAATAAATATGAGCAATTGGTATTAGACATAAAAATTGATTAAAAAAGAAGTTATCAAGAAAGAAAATTGATCCAAAATGTTGACATTAACTTTAAACAAAGCCTTTCCTTCGGTGCCACATACCATGTAAAAAACAGGAAACAGCAAAGACAATAGGAGGCGAGGTGTCGTACATTAAAACTGCGAGGTGTCGTACATTAAAACTCTACACGCCTGCGCACATTGCCTGAAGCCCAAGTTTCTACATAGTGGGATCAGCCAATTTTTTCTTATTGTGATATACGCTGGGCAGAAGAACATAACATGGGCAACATCTTCTCGGATGTAATTACATGCCGGGCAAGTTCCATTTTCTGTTTTAGCCCATTTCGAGGTAAATGCCCTGATTGGCAAGCAGCCGTGCCTTAATTGAGTATATAATGTCCTCGCAAGAGGGGGTTGGACTACATCTAGAAATTCCTCCCGCCGAGGTTCAGATTTTAGTAAGAGGAACTCAACAGACAGCCTGCCCTGGGTTGTTGAACGCTGAAGTGCAAGTAAATTTTGCCGCCTCACCAGGGTTAGTAACTGTGCCCTAGGTGTCCGCAGGCAGCTCAACTCGGGGGTCTCCCATAACTGGGGCAAGCCTACATAGGTGGTGAGGGCCTTGATGCGAGATAGCCAAGGAATATTTTTATTTTTTATTTGTCCCCAGACCTCCAAAAATTCGGCTCTGTAGGAAGCCAGTTCCGGTGCTGACCAGAACCTCCTCCAATAGAGCAAGGGCCGGGCGGCTACCAATTCCTCTATGGACCCCAGGCCCAGATCCAATCGCAAGGGGATAAGTGGTGTGCTTTGTGGTAAGCCCACCAGGTTCCTCATAAAGGACTGCTCAACCCTCAGGAGACTGGATGTATTCTTATGTCCCCAGAGTTCAGCGCCATACATAGCTGCTGTCCTGGCCTGAAGTCCATAGATTTCAAGGACAGGAGGACAGGAGCAACCGGTTTGAAGTCTGATGATCTATGGAGCTTACTAATACCCCCTGCTCTTTGCGATAGTCTAAGGGCAGATTTAGTAATTTGATGACCCCAACCAAAATCTTCTGTCAGGGTAATGCCAAGATAGACAAAAGTTTTGACCCGTTCCAGGGGAATACTGTTCAGGACAGGGTGTGGGCGGGTGTGCCTTGGGGGATTGAAGATCATAAACTTGGTTTTATCCAAGTTAATCTCCAATCCCCGCAAGGCACAGAATGTTACAAACCCGTCCAGAACACGCTGGATGCCCGATGATGTTTTGGATAGCAACAGAGTGTCATCCGCAAACATCAGAGCGGGCACCCGACCAGTAGCCAACCAGGCAGCGTCGTTGTCTTTTACACCATTTAAGGCATCCACGAGGCCATTAATAAAAAGGCTAAACAGCGTGGGGGCCAGGACGCACCCCTGTCGCACACCCCTAGATACAGGAAAACGGGCTGAAAGATCCCCATGTCTCCCACACCTAACCTGGGCATAATTACCAGCATGCAATCTAGTCAGAGTGTTCAGTAGATAAGGCGGGAGGCCCAGATCTGCCAGTACTTTCCACAACTTTTCCCTGGGGACAAGATCGAAAGCGGCCCGCAGGTCCACAAAGACAAGGTAGAGGCTGCCACCCTCCACTCTTGCTGTTTTCCAAAATAGGACCTGGAGCCGAAAAATTTGATCCAGGGTTGAAATGCCAGATCTAAATCCGGCCTGGAGAGTAGTTAATATTTCATATTCCTCCATCCACCCTTGTATCCTGTCCAGTATGATCCTACCCATTAGTTTTTTTGTTGTATCTATAAGGCTAATGGGCCTATAGTTTGATGGGGTTAGCGGACAACCCTTTTTGTAAATGGGGACGATCTCAGCTCCCAACCAGGTGTCCGGTGGATCAAACCCCATAAGAACCGCATTAAACAGGATAACCAGGTATGGTGCCCATTTTTTAGGTTGAGATCGAAACAGGTCCCCGGGCAATTTATCAAGGCCAGGAGCTTTGTTGGGGAGCAGCCTTGCTATGGCAGATTCTACCTCCTTCAGAGTAATGGTCTCTGGTATTACAGGGAGATACACCTCCAGAGCGTCCAAGTGATCCAACCGCGACCCCGCGCCCGAGGCCCCCACCAGTCGATACTCGTGATGGGGGTCTGGGACGGGGGATTGCCACAGCTCCTTCCATAGACAAATCAATCGTCCCTGCCATACTATACTCTTGGGCAGGTTTGGAGCCTAGACAAGGAACATCATCACGCCCAAAGTTGTATATAGTGCCCCGAAATGTGCCTCCCACACTGAGGGTGCAATATTTGGGGAAACTGCCTCCCCTCCCCCTTTTACACCTGAGCTAACAATGGCCCAGAAGGACTTGGCGTCCTTTGAAAGGAGCGCAGATCTCAAGTCCTCCCACCTTGTTTCCTCCCAAACCCTCTTACTTCTATTAATTGCCTTTTTATAAAGCAGTCTAGATAGCCTAATTCCTACACTATCTTTAGATTAAATTGCCGTAAGGAGAACCCTTTTTGCTTTCCTGCAGGTGTCATCATACCAGGGGTGTGTCTTAGCCCCACGCCCTTTATACCCACTTCCTGGGCAAAACACATCCCCCAGTGCGAGAGCCAACTGCCTATGGATTTCTACGGCTTGGCTGTTGGAGCCCGAATCACCCATCTCAATAATCCGAGGTACAACAATCTGGTATATTTCGGCAAGCCTACTAGGGGAGTCCTGAAAGTGGGGCCATTTAACCCTGCGCCTATCTTTGGCTACCATAAGGGGCAAGATCTCAGTGTTGGCTTCGGCATCAGGGTTTGTCAACCCGACATGCGTGCCTATCCAGATCGATAGACCAACCGATGGTCGACCTCTACCCCTAGTTGTTGCCAGGATATCGAAGGTTGCATAACCTGGGCTAACACTCTCCTCCAATGCCCAGGTTTCCTGCATCAAGCAGATGTCTTGTGATGTCATGAAGGGACCCCACTCAGGCGTAAGTAATTTATTTTTTAACCCAGCAACGTTCCACAAGAGGATTTTTATGCTTCCATCGGCTACCTCAACTTTGGCTTGTGGTTTCCCTATTCCTATGGCGGGGCAGCTATCACTAGTAGTGGTCCCTATCTGAATTATCCCTTCCCTTGTTTCCATACAAGGTACAGCCTCCATGGGAGTACAAACTCCCAACTGGTACACCATTTCCCCCTTTTCTCTCCTTCCCTCCCCGATCAGGGGAAGAGGTACTGTTTCTTCTTCGGGGGTAGTAGTTAGATCATTTCCCTCCAATGCAATTACAAGGGTAGGTGTTCCACTGGCAGTGTTTAGTAGGGGATTCTCATTCACAGGGCGTCAATCCACCTGTTCCAACACACTGAACCTGTTTCTTAGAGGTAACAGTGAGAGTGGAGGAGTATATGAATGAGTGTCCTCCCAGGTTGTTGCCCCCTGTTGCATTCTATATGGGCGACTACAATGACCCTCACCATAGTGGACACTTTTACAATGGCCGGACCTCAAATGAGGGGTAGGATAAAAGTATGACAAATGGAGGGGGAGGATTTTTGGTATTTGATCTACTGGAGGATATACTACAGATGTATTCAACAGCGCTGATATCCCTGAAATTTATTACTACGCCGTTTCCTGCAATAAGGGGTCCGTAGGTCGCACGCTACTCCACCATTCCAGCGTGTATACCCCAAGAGCATCATGGTTAATGCAGTTTACTAGAAAGCGGGTGCGCTTTTCAAAAGAATCGAAGTGTAATTGCAAGGTTGCAGGCCAACTCTGGACACCGGTGTTTCAGGATTATTGTCCTTCATCAGCAGAGTGTAGGACGGTTTTCAGGGGTTGCTGTGCAGGCTGCCAAAGTGTTCTCAGGTATGGTACCTCTCCAGGTGCGTAGGGCGTTACCTCAGCTCGTCAGCTGAAAGGCTCAAGGGAGCCGTGTTAAATAAGGGGTCCGTAGGTCGCACGCTACTCCACCATTCCAGCGTGTATACCCCAAGAGCATCATGGTTAATGCAGTTTACTAGAAAGCGGGTGCGCTTTTCAAAAGAATCGAAGTGTAATTGCAAGGTTGCAGGCCAACTCTGGACACCGGTGTTTCAGGATTATTGTCCTGCAATAGTTTTAGGTCCCCTCCCGATCCATTCTATTCTTCTAACAGAAAGTATTTCCCCTGAAACATTTGGAGGTAGAGGCCTGTTGGCATTGAGCCATTGTATGCACTTATTTTTTAGGTCTGTATGGTCTTCAGTTTTTCCCTGGTTTAAGGGCGGTACCCCCGTTAGTACTACAACATAGGGTAGAGATTCTGGGGGGAGATCGATGGTAGGTAACTCCAATGAAATACCTTTAGGTAATGCCTTTCCGTTGGTTGGATTCCTATGATCAGGAGCTCCCCTCACCATTCTGTTGTTTTTACTTCCTATTTTTCCATCCCTAGGCATGGGTTTTGTTTTCCCAGAAATGAGAGTAGGGTTTCTAGTTACCTGGTGATTTTCAGCAGGAATATTATTACTGGGTGGGGGGCTAGCAGAATCCGGGACAGACTCAGTGACATTTGAAGCTAGTCTTGTACCTTGATTCCCAATAGCACTATTTTTGGGCAAAGCGGTCCTACCATGAGGGGTAGTCTTTGGAATACCACCGACCTCACTAGAAGCAAGCTTCCCCAATGGACTGGTAGACTGTGTTCTCCCCAAACCCATATTATTAAGGGTAGAAACTAATCTATCTATCCTAGATACCAGGGGTTTAATGTGTGTGCCAATAGTCTGCTTCATCAGAGCCTGAAAATCGGCAACAAGGTTAGTGACCCAGACCGGTGCACCCACAGTCGATAGAGAAGGGCCAGCAGTAGCTGTTACAAGGTCATGTTTGGGCATGGACCTTTTGATTAGTTTTTTTGGTAATGTAAATTTCTTACTTCTGGGGCGTGGTTTGTTTGCTACAGTGATTACAGGGGCAAGGGGGGAACTAGGAGCATGAAAGCTGACTTCTACATCTATGGGGACCTGAGCACAAGGCAATTCAGCAAAGGAAGATGTAAGAAAAGAACTTGAATCGGGGGGGTTAATTGTAATTGCGGAGTAGTCCCCCACTTGCTGTAACAGAGGGGCAGCAGGAGTAGTTGATAATCTTCTCTCTGTGTTTTCTATTGCCGTTACCACTACCCCAATAGTTTTTTGAAGCATCTTGTCAATAGCCGTTAGGGTAGGGAGGGGTTGTGTTGTCGCAACCTGCTGCCTAATCATGGGGCGAGAAGCAGCAGGCTTTAGGATTTTACCCACATGACTAATTTTTACAAGTAAAAGAGGACTAATCCGTATCTAGACAATGCTCCCTCCTAGTACTGAGAAGAGGGATTGGAAGCAAGGGTAACCACGTATTGATGGTTTCAAGTTACAGTACCTTTAAGTAATTGTTCACTCTTCGTGGTTGTCCTTTGAGGATGTTAAGGGAGTGGCCCTTCCCGGCCTCTTCTGGCCCCTGACGGCCCCACCCTTGTCCCGGGCTTCTCCCGGCGACGCCCGCGCGCGTCCCGCCGTGCGGGAGGCGTTCCTCAGTTTTCAAGCGCCTCCGGGCACACCAATGGCGTCACACATGCGCCGTGGCCGCCGGGGCACCTGGGGATTGTAGTCCCTGCCCTTGCGGCGATGGTGTGGCCAGAAGAGCAGCCGTTCCCCTCACGGCGGTAAAGGAACAGGATTCGCAAGCCGTTCCCCTCATGACAGGTTTACAAGGTGTGTACTGACTCCAGCGTCTGAGAAAAAGCCTCCCAGTGAGCGCTCGGCGCTCCTCAGTTTTCAAGCGCCTCCGGGCGCACCAATGGCGTCACACGTGCGCCATGGCCGCCGGGGCACCTGGGGATTGTAGTCCCTGCCCTCGCGGCGATGGTGTGGCCAGAAGAGCAGCCGTTCCCCTATCGGCGGTAAAGGCACAGGATTCGCAAGCCGTTCTCCTCACGGCAGGTTTACAAGGTGTGTACTGACTCCAGCGTCCGAAAAAAAGCCTCCCGATACAAATATCAATATAAAAGGGGTGAAGCTCTTGATCAGGGATGTGACATTTTGGATAGTATCTCTGTAAGAGATGATAACTATTAATGCCCAAGCATTTCTTTCATTTCAAAAACTTACAGTTTCATATACCAGTCCATTTAGGCATCAGAAAGGTCTGAGTTTTGCCATTTCCATTTCCAAGTCCTTCAATTTGGACTGAAGTCAGCTGCAATGTCTTGGCACCACTGGTGAGTCTCCTGCATGAGACGAGTTCAAGCTGGTGCACACACAGATCTGGTGTGTGGTATGCTCAAGGCTATTGATTGGCTTATGCAAAAAAAAACGTAATCAAATGATCTGCCTTGATTTCATAGGAAATTAATTAGTGCTCTATTCAATGTATTTGCAGAGCATGTATTTCTTCCATCTGCTAGGAGTTGTTAATCTCAAAGTTCAGCTGAGTGATCTTCTGAGTTTGAAGAGGACTCTAGTCTGTCAGTGGCTCCGTTCACAACAGACACTGCAACATAAGTATGTGGTTCCTTGAGCCAGGTTTCATCTCAAGCCTTTAGTTCAGCACATTTTGGTGCATTGAGGCCCTGCTTCGCAGCGCTTCAAGTTTCCTATTCTTGTGCCCTTCTTTTTGAAATTTTCTCTTCACTGGTGGCTGGTGAAGCTTATTTTTGTTTACTGGTAGACAGACTCCACACTCAAAGGTTGGTATGCCACTCTGGACATAGCATGTACCTTCTTCACCCCAAAGGTAATACACAGAATCATGAGCGACAGGTTTTCTGTGATTCAGGAGATTCCCTTCTGGACTCGCAGGGCCTTTTTCCTCTTGGGTCATGTTACATTATCCTCTCTACTGTGGCCTATTTCTGCCCCCCAGTCAATGGTCGTGGTAACAGTTAATGGCCAAAGTCTTTTGATGTTGGAGATGTCTAATAAGGTGGCCGGTGTCCTTCAGTTGCTGAGGCCTACTCCTAATCAAAGCATTCAAGTTTGTTCTGCAGACATTGTAAGACTCAAAATCTATTCAGTCTTGGTTCTGATCAGTTAAACATTTTTGGCATCTAACCTGATGGGTTTGAATTGGGGTTGAATTGGCCTACCACTTCTCTGTGTTCCCAGCTGACAGCAATCTGTGTTTTTTAAATTTTCCTGGAAGACTTTGCTTCTATTGAAGGTTATGCATTTAAGCTGTTGAGAGGGTTTCAGCTGGCCCAGTCTGGAATTAAGTCCCTGTCATTGACAGGATCTTCCCTTGCTCCTTAAGAACCGATATCTACTCCCTTCAAATCTTTGGAGGAGATTCCCCATCATGTTTATGACCAGCAAGGTGCAATTCTTGGTGGCCATTATGTCTGCTGGAGGTTTGGAAGAGAGTGTGGACTTTTGTTCATGGAACCTTATTAAAGATTCTTCCCCTACATGTTAGAGTTGAAGTTTTCCCCCAACATTCAAACCTAAAAAGTTGTTAGTTTCCACCTTTCTCAGGACATATTTTGCATACTTTGGCTTCGGAGGTTTTTTTCAGGCTGGTCAGTCCTTTCATTTATTGACTGTGTTGCGCAATTAAGATTAATTTGGTCTGGACCAATGTTTTCCTTAAGTCTTAGATATGTGGGAGAACAAGCCTAGAGTACTCACGGTTAGTGGCGGTATCCACTCTTCTCTGGTTGTTAGTTCAGAGGTTCCCATACCATTTCTGTTCAGAGTAGTTCTACTAGAGTGGTGGGAGCCTCTTGGACAGATTATCCATGTTTGAAATCTGCAGGGCTGCTATCATAATTTCCCCTCATATGTTTGTTTCACAGTATAAGTTGGATGTGTCTACTGTATATTTTGAGGCTGTGGCCTCAGTGGGTCTTCCACTTTGGCTGTTTGACTAGCGTCTGTTTAATAGTGTAAGTATGACTATGTATTCTCAAACTGTATTATCATTTGTTTAATTTGCATTGTCAGAATTTGACGTGCATCCTCCTCATTTGTAAAGAATGTGACGAAGTAGAGCAGGGCTGAGTAAGAACTGATATGTCAAATGTCTGAATTTATCCAGGCCTCGAAAATCATAAAAATGTTACTAGACCTGCAGGTCTAGTGACTTAAATAATCTACTTGACCTATCTGGTTTCAAATGATGTGATCGTGGGTAAATAATTTAATTAATTGAGTCACCATTTCCTTCATTATCCTATATGAGAGCACCTTCAAATGTGCATATGCAGCATGTCTGCTGTACAAAAAACTCCTGTTTAATTTAATAGACTAAATGTTCCATATATAATACAAATATAGCCACATATAGGCTACACATGACCCCTGACTTGCCTCTTAGTTCATTAACAGCCTTTTCATCAGGGTGGGGGCATGAATGTTACTCAAATTAAGTTTAAACACTATCAAATTTAATTCAACATAACTAAAGCATAAAGTGGTAGCACACTGTTATTTGTAATCAGCAGATTTTACATTGAAATGGCCACAAACCTTCTCACTGACATCCAGCTTTACTGATAACACTATGTAGTATACAAACAATGTTTAGAAATAGATTATCTGCAAATATGTGTCATGTACAGATCACCAAGTTAAAGTGTTCTGGTTTGTTTTGCTCCTATTTAACTCTTTGTTTGCATCACACTTCTTAATTAAATAAATGTGCTTTGCAATTCCTGATATATTTTGAAATATTTGTAATACTAATTTACAGGCTATTTATTTAAATGTTATGTGGAGAAGCGTAGCTCAGTGGTTAGAGGCGGCAGACCCGGAAGCTGAGATCAGCCGTGGACCAGGGTTCGATTCCCCGCCTCGGCGGGTCTCGGGCTCAAAAATTCCACGGACTCGACAATTCTCGCTCCGGTGCCTACTCGACTTACGGGGTCACACTCTGCGACTCTGGGCAATAGCTTGCTTAATCTCCACTACGGCCCCTCGCGGCGGGATGCCTGGCTTTCACCTTGTGAATACCCTGCCGGGGTATCTCACAGGGGAATACCAGGACGGGTTCCCTAAGCAAGCGCCTTGAGACCCCTGGGTGATTCGTGCGCTATATAAATCGAAATACATTTACATTTACATTTACATGTGTTAGAGAAAAATAATTGACATCTTCAGACAGTTTACTTGACAAAAACCTTTAACTCAAGCAAGAGAGAGAAAAATAAAACACATTTTCCAAGCAGCAATTAGTTAAAAGACAAACTAACATTTGACCTCTTTCCTTTAGCAGACAACAATGTGTAAAGATAGCAAGCATTTACAATGCAACGGTCTCGCCTTTGCAAAAGTTAGAGTTATTGGCATTGTAAATGACACATTTTTTCTTTATGTGTTGTTTTTGACAACAGATAAAAAAATGGCATTGTCATTTACAATGCCAATAGTTTAATCTCTCGCAAATGCGAGACCCATTGCATTTGCACCCACACACACACACAGCCACACACACACACAAAGCACATAGCCACACACACAGAGCCACACACACATACAGCCACACACACACACAGAGCCACACACACACACAGAGCCACACACACACACAGAGCCACACACACCCATAGAGCCACACACACACACCCATAGAGCCACACACACACACCCATAGAGCCACACACACACCCATAGAGCCAGACACACACCCATAGAGCCACACACACACACACCCATAGAACCACACACACACAGAGCCACACACACACACACATAGAGCCACACACACACACATAGAGCCACACACACAGACACACATAGAGCCACACACACAGACACACATCGAGCCAAGCACACACACAGATGTGGTGGATGTGGTGGTGGTGGATGAGGTGGTGGTAGATGAGGTGGTGGTGGATGAGGTGCTGGTGGATGAGGTGGTGGTGGATGTGGTGGTGGTGGATGTGGTGGTGGTGGTGGATATGGTGGTGGAGGTGGATGTGGCGGTGGTGGCGGCAGATGTGGTGGTGGCGGATGTGGTGGTGGCGGATGTGGTGGTGGTGGGGGTGCCTGCTCACTCACTCAATCATTTTTACTTTCATTCACTCATTTTCACTTATTCGCACTCACTTTAACGCATTCATTCTCACTCAGTTACGTTAAAGTGGTACAGAAACGCTGCTTGGAGCTCAATATTGTTCTGCAAAACTTCCTGTCTATGCTGCAATATCATGGAGGGCCTGCTTCATGTTAAAAAGGCAATCCAAGACTGAAACAACCAGCGTCCACTGGGAACTGAAGAGGCGTCTGTTAAAGCAGATAGTCTATTTGGCACCAGCTCAGGCAGTTAAAATACTACTGATATGATCCTAAATCGACTTGCCTGCTCACCTTAGTTCAGTTGGTGAGTAGGCTGAGTGGGAAAGACGGCGTGGTATGAAGTGGGGAACAATTCAATAACACGGTCACAGGTGATGCAACCTGCTTGCAGGACAGTACAAGCTGGGTTACGAATAGTTGGTGGAAGTGGACACTCACCCATTATAAATTCTTTCCTCACCCACTGATTCCACACACTCCCATGCTACCTGTTCAAATACCTTTTGCCTTTGTCTAACATGGTGAAGAAACAGTTAACAGATCAAGTGAAAACCTGTACGCCCACTTAGTCACAGGTCTACGCCAACAGTTTGTCCACTACGGTTACATCACTAAAGAAAGATCTTGCTTTCGAAGTTCCCTCTGTTCTGCCATCTAATCTGCCTAGTTGGCCTTCACAAACCAGAGGGAGGCAGGACACTATGGGTAGCCCTCAGAAGCCAAACAATCTCTACCTAATCAAGCAAACGCAGATCTGCTAAGACCGTCGAGTGAAATAGAATTGCAGGCCTTGCTGATGCAGTACTCAGCCATCAGCATAGCTGAGTTTAAGGAGGGAAGGCACAAAGTGTGGAGGCAGAAGGGACACTAGGTATCACTTTTTAGGCAAAAGCTCAGGTCATCACAGAACACACACTATGCCCAACATGCATGCATTCTAACAATTGATTTATAATCGGACACCTTAAGCAAGACAAAATCCCCATGCTGGCTACAGAAACGTCACCAGTATACATATTACACCCGACTATTTCCTATACTTTAAGACATGCAGATTAGGCAAAAGTGATTTTTTACGGCAAGAAATAAATTCTCTGGGACACTGGACAAGACCCCCAAATTACAAAGACTCCAAGTTACAAAAAAAGTACAAAAACTTGAAATAGTAACAAACGCCAACACAATCAACATCGATCAGCACCCTGCTGTCAACCACATCATAATATTCAATCTCAAAATCGGTCATCCACGTTTTCCAACAACCCCACACATCATACCAGTCGTCCAATCTATAACACAACCAATATCGCCTAACAAGCACAAACAAACATGCAATTTAAGACTACATATTGAATTATTCATCTTGCAGCGCAATTTATTCCACATCACAAGAGCTATGCAGTTTTAAATTCCCTTTGTTGGTATGTCCATGTGCTACATACAGCACCTGGTTTTACTAGTGTGCTATGTTCTTTAGGGTAAAATACACTAAATCTAATCACCCTACATATGGGGTGCCCAATCGCACTGCTGAGCAGGTCCGCCATCTGATTGTCCGTGCCTGGGAGGTGTTCCGCCATGAGGAAGATGTTCCTTTGAATGGCCCACTTCCACATGCTCTGAGCCAGATGAGACAACTGTGGAGAGTGTGTACCTCCCTGCTTCTGGATGTAGTACATGGCTGTCATGTTGTCCGTCCGGATCAACACGACCTTGTTGCACAGATGTACTTTGAATGATTTCAGTGCCATGAAGATTGCCATCAGTTCTAGGTAGTTGATGTGCATCTTCTTTTGTTGTATTGTCCATAGTCCCTGCACTGTGTAGGGAGTACATGAGCTCCCCATCCCTGGAGAGACGCGTCCGCCGTCAGGATGATCTGTGGGACAGGCTCTTGGAACGGTCGGCCCTTGCAAAGGTTGTGTGGATTCCACCAATGCAGAGAGTTGTATGCCCGACCGGTGACCAACACTAGGTCTTTCAACTGTCCCTGAGCCTGATTCCACTGATGCGCTAAGCATTCCTGGAGCGGACGCATATGTAACCTCGCGTGTGGGACTATGAAAATGCAGGGGCCATCATGCCTATCAACTGCATGAACACTCTTGCAGGAATCGAGTGTTGCGGTTGGAACTGTTGGATTAGCGACTGGATGTTGTTGATCCGCGCTGAAGTTGGCTGAGCGGTGGCTGCCAGAGTATTGATTGTTGCATCTAGATATTGCCGCACATGGGCTGGCTGAAGGTGCAACTTTGGATAGTTCAGGGAGAACCCCAGACTGTGAAGAAGGTGAATGGTGTGGGACATGTCGGCGGCGCACTGCTGGGCCGACTTTGCCTGAACCAGCCAGTCGTCCAGATAAGTGTAGACATGGATGTGTTGTCTCCTGAGGTGCGCCGCCACTGTCGCTAGACATTTGGTGAACACTCTGGGGGCCGTGGTCACTCCGAAAGGAAGGACCTTGAATTGATAATGCCGATTTTGAATGGTGAATCTGAGGTATTTTTTGTGTGATGGATGGAGTGGAATGTGGAAGTAAGCATCCTTGAGGTCCAAGGTTGCGAGGAAGTCTCCCTGATTGAGGAGCGGAAGAACCTGCTGCAGCGTTAGCATGTGGAAGTGTTCTGAGAGAATGTACTGGTTTAGGGGCCTGAGGTCCAGAATAGGCCTGAGGGACCCGTCCTTCTTTGGGATTAAGAAGTACAGGGAGTACACCCCTGTGCCTTCCTCCTCCACTGGAACAAGCTCTATAGTGCCCTTTTGCAGCATGACGAGAACCTCCTGCTGCAATAAGTGCAAATGCTCTGTGGACATAGGACGGTGTTTTGGTGGTATGTTGGGTGGAGTGGATGTGAGCTCCAAACAATAACCGTACTGGATAAGTTTCCTGACCCACCTGTTTGTGGTGATGGTTTTCCAGACTGGCAGGAACTGCTGGAGTCTCCCCCGAACAGGTGTGGAATGGTCGGGGGGCAGTGACAGGGCGTCACTGTTTGTTGGAGGCGGAGGAACGGGAGTTGTTGTTGCCCTTGGCGTTGTTGCCCCGATAACCTCCTCTATTTTGTTTGGGGTAAGAGGATTGCGCCCCACCTTTATTGAATTGTGTTTGCTGGGACATTTGGCCTCTGGAAACACCCCTATTGCCTGAGCGGCGAAAAGTGCTCCCCCGAAACTGTTGGGATTGGAGAGCTCCCATGGACTTGGCAGTCTCGGTATCCTTTCTTATTTTTTCCAAGGTGGTATCCACCTCAGGACCAAATAATCTGTCAGGGTTAACTGGCTGGTTGAGGATGGTAGTTTGGATCTCAGGCTTAAATCCAGAGATTCTGAGCCATGCCTGTCGTCTTAACATCACACTGGTGTTAATTGCCCTGGCCGCAGTATCGGCAACGTCCAGTGCACACTTAATTGAAGCGTTGGAGATGAGCTTCCCTTCCTGGATAAGCATCTCCGCAGCCTCCTTATATTGGTCTGGGAGATGTTGCAACAGGGTCTCTAGTGTGTCGTAGTGTGCCCTGCCGTAGCGTGCCAAGAGCGCCTGCGTGTTAGAGATACGCCATATATTGGCCGCCTGAGCTGCTACTCTCTTTCCCGATGCTTCTAGCACTTTGGACTCTTTGTCCGGGGGAGGAGCTTCACCAGTGGTTTGCGAATTTGCCCTCTTGCGGGCATTAGAAACGACCAGAGAGTCCAATGGCAACTGGCCCTTGATGTAAGTGGGATCGCCAGGTGCCGGCCGGTATTTCTTTTCAATTCTAGGGTTGACCACCCTTGCCCGTGTGGGCTCTTTGAAAATGTCCGCAGCATGTTTGAGGACCCCTTTCAGCATTGGGAGGGTTTTCACAGTCTTTTCAGCTGTTGAAAAAGTGTCAAAGAGGAACTCCACCTCCACAGGGTCAGCATGGAGTTCAACGTCGTGGTTCTTAGCCGCCCTTTCAATCAAGGCATTGAATGCCGCAGAATCCTCAGTGGGAGACGTTTTGATATTGTATATCTGAGGGTCGAGGGTGGGTTGCTGATCCCCCTGGTCACCTGTGTCCACCCATGCGTCCTGTTGTGCATCAGGATCTGTGTGGGCCAGGAAGCTGTATTCCTCATCTTGATCCCCAGCATCCCCGGCATCGGAATAAGTTGGCGAGGGCGTGGCAATTCTTTGAGTCCGAGGAGTCAGTGGTTCGACCAAGACCGGTGAATCAGAAGCAGGCCTTTTGCACTTCAAAGGAATGGTATACGACTCCAAAGGCGTCTGTCACCTTATGGGTGTACAAGGAGAAACTGAGCCCAAACTGAAGTGAAGTTCTATAAGGTTTATTACGGAACCAAAGTCTGTGAGATAGGACAAGGTACAATTCAAATCCGTGGCGTTGTAGGGCTGTCTTCAAAAAGGGCGGAACGTCTCTCCCAAAGGGTGGCGCCGTCGTCTTCTGGCCTTCTCACGCTCACAAGCCCCAAAACAAAGGAAAAACAGGCGGCTGTTAGTTCACAGCTAAACGATATAAACACCTTCAGGGAAAAACAGGCGGCTGTTAGTTCACAGCTAAACAATATAAACACCTTCAGGGAGGGGAGTGAGGGCAACACGCGTGAGGACAGAACAGAATACCGACACCATGGGAGCCGACCTCAAAGGGTGAACGTGAAGTGCTCAAGAGTCCCCGTGCCCCGTCCGACCTCCCTCCTCCCGCAGCTGCCCCTTCCCGGCTCTCTTAAAAGGAAATAGGGTACGCAAGCGCTCACGTACCTGGTGTAGCCATGCGTCTTCCTGCGCGTGGCTGGGCGGTACGTGGGAACGGTGGCCTCCAGGCTTCTCCGGCGTCCTGGCGTCGTCTTCGTCCCCTTGGTCAGGAAGCCGATTGTTGGTTTCTGCGTCTTCTTCCTCCTTCGGTTCTCCGCTGCCTCGACTCGCTTCCGCCAGCCAGTTCTCTCGGTGGTTGATTTCTCTACGGGGCTTCGGTGCCAAAGAGCTCCGCACCATCCACACCTCGGCGTCTTCCGGCTCTTCCTTTTCTCGTCCCGTTCCGCGCTCTGATTGGTTCGACGGTGTCCACGTCATAGGAGGGAAGTCATCCTCACAGGAATCCCAGTCGTTCTTAAAGGGCCCGGACCCTTCCTGCAAGCGAGACGTAGAGTCCGTTACGGGGCAGGATTGGACCCCGTGACAGCGTCGTTGCCGTAATTTTTCGCTGGTAAAGCGTAAGATTGCCAGTGTCGGCATCGATGAAACGTTCCGACTGTTCCTCCAGTAATGGTGGTCGATGCGTCAAGCCCCCAGCCGGGAGAGTAGGCGTCGACCCCACAGCACTGTGCGCTTTCGCTTCGGGCGCCGCCCGTGGTGCGAAGGCTTTCGGTGCCACCTTTGGCGGCAACGTGAAGAGGAGTGACGTCGATGACTTGGAGGTGGGGACCGACTGCTTCGGTGCGGAAGGCGTTTTGGGGTCTTCCGCCGAGGCCTTGTCCCTGATACGCTTGAGGGAGTCCGACACCTGCTTCGTGAAGGAAGCGGACAGCTTCGCCGATACGACAGACGACCTCGGTCCAGCAACGTGGGAAGACTCGATCGTCGATGACTTTGGCTGGTCGGTCCGAGGCTTGCCCGTGTTGGTGTCCTGGGCAACCGCTTTAGGGGCACCAACCCTTGGCTCGATGCCCTTGCCGGTCTTCGGCTCGACGCCCTTTGCGGCCTTTGGTGCCGCGCCCTTGCTCGGCTCCGGCTCGACGCCGATGCGGACTTTGGCTCCACGCCCTTCCTTGACGGAGTCTGGACAGCCTTTTTGGGCTTCAGCTCGACGCCTTTAGTCTGCTTCGGCTGGACGGATTTCAACGACTTTGCAGGGTCGACAGGCTTCTTCGGCTTGGGCTGTCCCGACACCTCGGAGGACGAGGGTGTCGACGGTGGATCAGAAGGTTTCGGTTTCGATTGTGCCTGAACCACTTTAGGTTGTTCGGACACCGAAGGTTTCACTTTCGGTTTCGATTTCTTTAATGGCGGCTCCGTCGAAGTGTCCGTAGCCGGGCAGGAAGGCGGGGCCGTGGATTTTGGTAGAAGGTCTTGGGTAAGGCCGATAGGCGATCCCTCGACCTGAGCCTTTGTAAGTGTTCGAACGGGGCATAGCTCGTCCTCTGAGCTATCTTCCATGGCCCCATAGGCCTCATCGTCGTCTCCTACCTCGTCGACGACTTCTTCTACGGGTAGGCCTTCGACATCCACTTGATAGTCGTAGTCGACTTCTTCCGCTGGAGGTGAAATCTGCAGCTGAACGTCGTGTTCGTCTGCGTCCTCGCTGTCGAAGATGTCCACTGGTGCTGGGGCCGACTGCCGGGCCTCCATGCGCGCCACGCGCCGAAGCCGAATCGTTTTTTTGGAACGAAACCTGGAACAAGCCATACAGTTGACTTCATCGTGGTCCGGCGACAGGCACTTGTTGCACACCGGGTGGACGTCTTTGTGTGGGTACTTCGATCCGCACACTGGACACTTCTTGAACGGGCTCCGTTCCATGCCGCGTCGTCGAGGGTCTTGCTGCGTCGACTGGGCCTCGAGCTCCAAAGAGTTACGCGACTCCCTGGATGTTGAACTCGGAAGGAGAGTCCGAACAGAACCGGGCACCGAACGCAAACAATACCGACGATTTAGAGACAAAAAGGCCTTTTGGCCTCGAGAATTATGTCGATTCCGAACTGAGATAACGAAAGTACATCCGAACCCAATGGCGGAAAAAAACAATCTGGGGATGGAGTCGATGCCCATGCGCAATGTAGTCCAGGGGAGGAGCCACCTATCTCGTGATACTTCGAAGACTCTTCCAGGACAACAATGTGCAATCATCCGGACCCAACACTAGGCGGCGATCTATGCTATAGATATGAATTCAGCAGCCCACATGCCTCAAACTTCCAATCTTCCGGTCAGTCTGCTCTTTCAGCAGGAACCCCGATCTAAATACTCTATCAGTACTACCCTGAGCGACCGCCACACTTTTCTGAACCCGTTGCCCCTTTCACGGAGGCGGATGGCAACCGATTCCCTAATCCAGGGCCGTCAGCTCCGTATTTTTACCCCGGCGGCCACCTTGGTGAAGCGTAGAAAGGGAGGAGGGAAGGAGTCCCGGCCACGAAGAGAGCTATACAGCAAGCCGTAAAGCGAAAGCAGGTGCCGTAGAGCCCTGACATACGCGTGAAATAGATATAAAACTACAATTTGGCGGCGGCTACTGGACAAGGAAGAAGGACTTAACTGACAGCGTCATGCTTGTTTTTGAGACGAGATGATGGCTCGGAAACCGGAATCTTGTCAGAAATATACATTTGTTCACAAAGTTGGCCCACAAGCCAACGCCATAGAAAACAATGCTAACACCTTAACCTCTTGTTCGTTAATCCCCCAACATTCTACACATAACCCCTTCGAATGCATGCCTAAAATTCCATGGTACTGTGATGTACAATGTTACGAATTTCCATCAGCTGCTCATACTTACCCCATGCAGCACCTCCTTACCCTTGCTAAAACAAGCAAGCTCCGTCTGAAAAGCAGACCACGCCATGCACACCACCATCTTCCTCCGAGGTGAAGCCGAAATGCCTCGGAGAAACGGCCCGTCATTTTTGGACTGGGGGCGAGGAGAGAAAGAAACAAAAAAACACACCCGAATCCCAAAAAGACAGGGCTTAAATGGAAAGACGCCCGTCTTCTCCAACGGCTGGCCAGTTTTAGGAGGCCAGCCAATTGAGAAGAGGGGCGGGTTTAAGCCCCCACTCTGAAAAACATAAGATGTCGCCGGCGAGACTGCGCAAGCGCAGCCTACGCAGGCCGAGACCTAAAACCAAGATTTAACTGCATCTTTATTGCTCATTTACTTTCTGAATGTACAGATAATCCTGTTCCTTTCAAGCTGAGTTTACTGGCCAGATGGGACTAGTCGTTGCAAAAAATAGCTCAACCTGATAAAGTTTTACCCGAAATTGCGAGTGGATCAGTAGATTTTTCAACGCCTGAATATTATTGATAGTGTTTAACTAAAAACCATGGATTTATGAGGCACTGAAAAAAACAAAATTACAGGACTCATAACAGTAATATATAAGACTAAGGGCCTGATTTAGATTTTGGCCGACAGTTTACTCCGTCACAACAGCAAGGAATATCATGTCCGCCAAAATCCAAATCCCATAATATCCTATGCTACTCATATTTTGGTGGGTGGGGATATCCGTCACCGTTGTGAGAGAGTAACCCGCCCGTCGAAATCTAAATCTGGCTCTTAGTGTTAGAAACTACACATATGTAGAAGTAGGAGTCAAAAGGAGCTCTAGTACTTTACTGCATTACATGAGTCTGACCCTCTTCTGGGGGATTTAGTTGATTACCATTGGAAAACATTTGCCAAACTTGGTGTGAGACAGAGTATTTTATGTCACATTATTTTATGTATCTTGGCAAAAAAGCAGCAGGCTTTACAAAAGTTTCGACAGTTCTGAATAGGAATTAATCAAATATTGCAATAGAGGTTATCACAGTACTATAAGCACACATGTTCTCTATAGCATGAGTGTTGAAGGAAATTGTACTCCTATGAAAAAGTTGGTACTATTTGATAGAAGGCTTTTCGTCTGAGAGCCTCTTCTTTAGTACTAAAGGTCCACTCCAGAAGCTAGCTTATGGTGGCTGCCTCAACTGGGTGCTCCTCCCCCGGCACTGATGACTAAGAACCTAGGGGTTAAATGTGATTAAAATCTCACTTTTTAGACCCAAATCAAGTCTGTATCTGTAACTTGCTTTTGGATCCCTTAGATTTCTCAGAAGGATGCTCCACCTTCTTCCAGAGGACTTTAGGAAAACAATTGTTCAAGTGTTGTTTACGGTCAAGCTGGATTACGCCAACAGTTTATATTTGGGTCTGGCGACTTTTTTAACCCAACATCTCCAAACATTCTAGAACTTTGCCACACGCTGTATCTAGAAGATTCCTCCGCGATCACCACTGTCTCATCGCTGGCTTCCTGTCATCAAGAGGATCCAATTCAAGATACTCACCTTTGCCTTCTGGGCCTTTACTCATGAAGGTCCTCTCTACCTTAGAAGATTCAAGCCCTACTTCCAATACAGATCCCTGAGATCTAATAATCTCAAACGGCTCCAAGTTCCTCACATTCACAAAGCCAAGAGGTGGGCGATCCTTCACTTTCCTGGCCTCCAAATTGTGTAATGGATTGCATTTCAGCTTGCGGTGTAGTCCCTCTGAATTAGTTTTCAGACAGAGCCTCAAAACCTTCCTTTTCGTCACTTATCTAAAGGGCATTTACATTTACACCTTTGCCATGTGTTTCCTCACTTCAGAGCTCTCCGCTAGCACCGGGACACCTCTTCGGTGTCAGCTGTGTGCTTTACAAATGCCATGAATTGAATTCCACCAAACCTTTAGCTTTGAATAGGGTACTTGCAAACTCACCTGTAATGTTCTTCATAGGCGCCAACTATCACTAATCCCACTGGACTGATTAATGTTTAATGGATTAATATAGTTACTTATTTGCAATACCGTAATACTTCTACTGGCGCAGGCTAATGTTATGGCAAATCAATTCCTCCAGAAACTTAGTGCATGCCAAGAGTCACCAAAAACACACGCTGGCTGACAGATGAGAGACCACTCCACTGTCTGCTTTTACAAAAGAATTATAGTTAATGGAAAACTGCTTTTTGCCAAAACAATGCTACTTGTTTTGTAGTACAGTGATAATTTAATGGTTACAGTAATTTTCAGTAGCACTATCATACTTCTAATGGGATAGTACAAGTACTTAGGAAATGCATACTTTCTATGAGCCAGTTACAGTACTTTGCTGCAGATATTTACCAGTTAAGTAATATTCCCTTTTAACATATAACAATAATAGTTAATAAATTATGGACCAGTCTATGCTTATACTTGATTGGTCACCAGTCCTTCATTTTCTATGCAAGTATTATTGTGCTGAAATAGTCATTGTGCAAAAGGTCGACCTTCTGTGATGCTGAATAGAACTTGGGGCCTAATTTCCGAACATTGGTAACTGCGAATCGGTAACTGCAATTTCGAAGTAATCTCAATTACCAAATTGCAACTCTATGTGTACAAACACTTATGTACATCATTTTACGATTTCTTAAAATTTGCCTTTTACTGACTCTCAATTTAGGAATCAGTAAGGATAACAATTTGCAAATCAGCAATTGTAACTGTTGCATTTGACCGAGAATGATGATTTCTGATATATACCTCTCACCACAGATTCCTCACACTATTATTGTCTGTGCATCAGACTGCATCCAGAAACTTTAGAGAAGTACTCCTGCTCATCAGTATGTGCTGTCATGCAGCTCTGTGCCAAATCTGTTTTCTCCAGAAGAACGTCGCAGGAAGTGGAGGCCATGGTATGCATTTTTTTGGTACTTTATCTGTTCCCTCTGGAGAGCTATCAGCATGTAAGGGTTTGCATGGGCTTCCAGTCGGACTTCGGCTGACAGATCGCCTTTGGAGCCATCTGTGCTCCATGAACTCATTTTGGGTTCTGCACCAACTCCAGTGCAGACTATGATTCTAAGACAACCAATTCCATCAGTTCCCTCCGCATTGGCACCAATGCCAACGACAGAGGATTCGCAGCCCATTGTGTTTCAGACTCTGAGCAGAATCCACTGCAACCTCAACCAAGGCACTGTCCTGCTTCGACCAGAGCACAGCCAGCCATCAAATCATCTAACTCTGATAATTCACCCTTACCATGACCTAGGGTCCAGACTTTGAACAATTTTTTTGCCATCGATTAGGACAATTTTGAGAAAGGGATGATTTTGTACCCCAGTTTGATAAGGAAAACTAGTATGAAGAACTATGAGATGCCAGAGGCCAGGATACTTCTCGGAATACTGGCCTCATTTCTCCTCCCGACCTGCCACTGAAGAAAGCGCGCCTTTGGCTATCATTTTCCGGGGTGTGGCAGAAGACTAGACTTACAACTCTCTACTATGGTGGTAAAGACTAATACTCTGACAGAAGTACTCCAGGATAAAGTGCCTAGAAAACCTCTATTACCATTTCATGAGGCCCTCACGGATACTCTTTTAGGCACTTTTTATTTTTTTAATTTCTTTATTAATGTTGTTCTTCCATGTATATAGACCATGTTCATAATCAATTACATATCTCATATACAACAGCTGAACAATGAACAGTCCGATAATAGACTCAGGAATTTAGACATATACTCTCCTCCCTGGAAGTTTTCCAATCCGACGTGTCGTTTTTTTTTTTCGTTTTTTTTCTTCGTGGTAACCAACTATAACTAGGCCTATCCCCAAACCCCCTCCCTTTTAGGCACTTGGGCAAAACTATGTTCAGACCACCGGTTAATAGGCAGGTTACACAGTGCCACTGACCAGCTCCTGGCAAACCTAACTTTCATATGCATCATTCCGCACCAGAGAGCTTAGTGGGGCAAGTGTCTCCCAGTATGATAAAACCCAATTCCTTCATCTGAACTATAAGAATAGAGACATTTGGCAAGTGTATCTGTTCCACCACAAGCCTTGCTCTGTGATCAGTAAACACCATCTGTTGTCTAGGTTGCTACTCCCGTGCCCTATCAATCGTAGAGCGAGACTAATCACCTCCGAAGTATTCATGGGTGTCAAGCCATTAGTTCAGACAAGTAGGTCCTCAAACTTGTCAATCAAGGCTACGCCCTCCCGCGTCTTTGTACACAGCCGCACCTTCTACCACCATCCGGCAAGCGGACTCAAAACCACATGTCTGTGTCTACCAGAAAGTGAGTTATTGAAGGTAAGTAACTAGTTTATCACAACAAGGAAGACCTTTGGAGGTAAAGATTTCTGGGCATTATGGAAGACGAAAGGTTTTGACAAGTGGGATCTCATTGGGATCTCACAGGTCAGAGATATGTGGGGGAAGGACGGGATTCTCACGTTCGAGGCTCTGCAGGAATGACACCAATTGCAGGAAAGCGAGCGGTATCGGTATATGCAGATTAGGCATGCGTTGCTTGCCAATGTCCCCTGTGGAGTTACACCCCCCGAGGCCTCTCCGTTGGAGGACAGAGTGCTAGACGGACATCTTCAGATCAAAACAATTTATTTGATTTATAAAAAGCTTATTAACTATACTGAGGATCCACTCGTAACTATCAGGGAACAATGGGTTGCAGATGGCCTAGTTTTGGATGATGAGGACTGGAGAGAGGCTGTGTCTTCCCCGAGAGTGGTTGCAATGCAAATGAGACTTAGGTTAATGCAGTTGAAGATCCTTCATCGCTCTTATGTTACAGGACTGAGACTGGTGCGAATGGGTTTGGCTATGAATGGAGAGTGTCGAAGGGGTTGCGGGGAGGCAGGTACATTCATGCATATCTTATGGGATTGTACAGACATACGGTGCTATTGGGTTAACCGCATGGGCGCTAGCGGTTTTCCCGCTGTGCGCTGCGTTTTTTTAAAAGCCGCGTTACATGACGAGCTCATGAGCGTACGAGCGTCGTCACTCATGACGAGCTGAGCTCGTCATGAGCGCCGAAGGGGTTAAAGTCCACTACAAGATACGCGAAGTGTTGGGAGTGGAATTGGAGGCACGCCGGTGTCTCCTAAATGTTTGGGAGCCGACCGATCTTACTTCACACGGGAAGACATGGGTTACATTGGCATGTGCAGTGGCCAAACGCAATATCGCCCAGCTGTGGGGAGCCAGTCAGGCCCCCCAGATAGGAAAATGGATAGAGGATTTAGATTGGTGCATGTTTAGAGAAAGATCGGTGTATGTCGCCGTGGGGAGGCCCTGGAAATGGGGGAAAATATGGGGTGCTTGGAATGGCTACAGAGGAGATATTTCTGCCCCCAGTTGCACAGGAAGACAATGTAGTGCTGGAATCGCACTGATCCCTATTAAAACCTTATGATACGAATTTTGCAAAAAAGAAGATGTATCATCAGATATGTGATTGAGTGTCACCCAATGTCTTTAATTTTCTTTTGTTGTAGGTGTTAATAAAAAGAATTTTAAAAAAAAGATTTCTGGGCAGGTGAGCTGTCAGAAGATGTGTGGAAGCTGTTTTAATGGATCATAGCATGAGAAGTCTGGAGGCTTGTACAGAAGATGGCAGAAAAAAGAACTATTGTTTGGTTTTGCATCTCTATCCATAACTGAAGCTCCCAAGATAGGCATGCAGGAGAAAATGAATGCTACAGGTGTGACTCGGCACAGTATTAAAGAGATTCAAACGTCCTTGTACAATCTTAGATTATATACCAAGGAGAAACTTGCCACCAATAGGAAAGATTTGTCTGGAACAGGAGGAAAGTCATCCACCAAGTCCCCTTAAACACCCAGAGTAAAAAAGCCACTGCATGCCTGAATCACTGACTGGAGTCCCTAACATAGATGCCTCAGTTGAACATGTGACAGCTACAGGCTAGTGCACTCCCCCCTATCTTTTCCACTCTCATAACCTCGAAAACAATATGGGATATTTTGTGTACCATGTTTACAGCAACTTCATGGGCGATGTCTTGCCTAACAACTCCACATTCATATCCTACACTGTAATCCGGGCCACTGAAATTATGCAATTTTGCGTCCGCACTTGATTTATTAAAGAAAAATAGATTTAACTAAATGAAACAGTATGTGCCAGTAAGACTAACATTTATTGTGCCAGTAAGACTAACATTTATTCGTGTCATGTGTACCTCTTATGATATTAAGCAGTTGGTTCTCCTACAGACACCAAGAGGTGGAAGAGAAAGACAACATGGATTTTGAAGATGACAAAAATCATTTGGCTCAGACAAGCTTAGCAGCATCTACGACAAACCCAGCTGCATCCCAACTAACAAGTGTGCTGCTTAGTCACAGTAAGAGATCTCTGCAACTCCAACCTTCAACGTCATGGTCACAGACACCATTGTCAACACTGACAACATATGAGAAGGAAATGGGTTGCCAATGGGAGGAGTCCCTACTAGTACTAGGGATCAGGCCTATTCTGTTGAAAGCAAGAAGACCTTGAGTCTCAGCGGTGTATCTGTATCTGAAATGGCAAATAGACTGCGCACTAGAGGCCACACTCCAGATGTGGATCGGCCAGGGTCAGAAGCAGAGTTGTGCCAAAAAGAGGGTATGCAGTGTAAACATGAAACACATGCTAGTCTCAACCATTATAGAGGGTTGCCATTTGCCTAATGACCTCCTCATATTCATTTAGGCCCCTATTCACTGTGTTGAACATTTGCATCCATTTGCACTCCCGAGTACTCAGGGTGCTGACAAAGTTTCCACCCCGTGGGTTTTTCGTGACTTTCTCGAGGACCCACCACTTCAGACTCTCCAGATGGTGATCAAACCTTACAAAATGTTCCACCAAAGGTGCGCCCTGTACTTTACGTTGTAAAGTTCAACACAGTGAATAGGGGCATGTGTTTCATGTTTACACTTCATACCCCCTTTTTGGCACAATAATGTTCTGTGACTACATGACAATGGATATGATTTTTTAATTTATAATTTTTATTCATATGTTTTGTGTTTTACTTGCATATAAATAACTTTGCCGTGAATATCTTTGTTTACTTGAATCAATGCTCCGCAGACACTAATGACAATAACAGGCTGGTTTCAAGTGGCCATGTGACATATATGTATTACTTGTTTTTTGACCCTATGTTAATTCAATGTGAGGTTTGATGTATACCTATGTAAGATTACTTAATTGACTGTGTGCCTCAAGTTGAATTTTTTAAGCACCTGTGCACTGTCATTCTGGCTGTAACCTCCCTTTCTACTACAAACTATACGGTAGTATTTCTTCTATTTCTGTCCGTGTTTTGTGAGTGGTCCGCCTGACGCTCAGCACGCCGTCAGTCCAACGTGCACGCAGCGCACTAGCGATATATAGGAGCGGCCGGTCCTGCCTCAGGGTTGTCTGCATGACGGAACTCAAGGAGGACGGTTGATGCCATTAATCGACAGGTGGTTATCTTTTGAGCTTGGTAGTTAGCACGTAACTTACAAGGCCCATTTGGTTTGCTTTCTTTCACAGAACCTTGTCCTTGAAATTGACTCACGGGCGGTATAGAAATAGCTATTTCCCCCGTTTCTATCTTATTCGATCCTCACAGAGTGGGTGAGTGAACGCTTCGTCACTGTGTTTAAGACTAGCTGTTCTGATACTCATATGTGTAATATCATAAGATAGACGAAACATTCATTCTGTGCATTTGTTTCTAGAATTATTTGGAATTCAGTTCCTGTCGTATATTTCTTGAGGAATAGATCCTTTCATAATTTGGAACAGTTGGGCACATTGACTGGTGAGTGTCTATTTCTGGAAATACACAAGTTAATGTGTATTGTGTGTGTTCTTGTACCATTCATTGGGATCAGGGCACTTAGCCATATGCGTCTTTTGTTTATAGGTGGCCAACCTCAATGCTGGGGCGCTGTCCTACTCCGATCTAGGTAACGTACCCAACCCATTAGAAGGGTTTTTTATTCATTGGTTTATGGTTTACAGACAAAGGGTTTTTGACCTTTGATTGGTTTCCCCCAGGTTTCTTCCCCTCCCCGTCCCGTCCTGAGGAAGACCCGTAGCTGAGGTGTTGATCATCCCTCCGCAGCGCAAGGGTCGAAACGTCGACGATCTCCCCCCCTTTCTCTGGGACCTGCAACCCCACTTCCCCGCCCTTTCCGAAAACAACAGTAACCCTTTTGAATAAAATCTGTGGGGCAGGTTTCCCGTTTTTGCTAAGAATACAGAACCTTAGCTTTTGTTAAATTGTTTGATTGCTGATTTTATCAATTGATTCTCTTTCAATTTCTTTTCTGTTTTACACTTGAGCACGCCTTTTTCTTGCACGATCTACTGCACCTGGCAGCAACCCCTAACTTCTTTATGTTTCATAATGTATATAAAATGTAAATAAACTGCTAACTTATGTGGCCAGAATAACTATCGTTTTTCAGAATTATTTCTTTTGGGTACCATCAATATTAATATTGAATACGCATTTGGCGGTCTGTTGTTCTCTCTTTTCTTACTTTACAGGATTAAGTCCTATAAGGAATTATATAATCGGGAAATTCTATACCCAGTGTTTTGAAAAAAAATTGTCTAGGACCACTTTGTTTGCTACACTAATTGATACCCAGGTCCTTTGACTTTTCTGGGTCATTCCCCATTTTTACAATGGCTCTTTCCATTAGGGGCCTGAACACAAAACTCAGGGTTCTTTACAGGTTTCCCATCTCCATCACCCTTTGTTAAGGTCATTACATACCCCAAAACGTAGAAAAAGTAGCCTGTCCTTCTTTCCATGCCCTGGTTGGTCATAGGTCCTCCAAAGAGCCAGGCACAAGTATATTAGTAATCTCCAAGGGAACGAACGTGCAGGTATTGTGGAACAAGGTCCACATTTCAGAGCTGAAGTGAGCACCGAGGTCTACACATCCCTTTCCAGCGTTATGGATAGACTCCTCCCCACCCAGACTCTTTACATCACTGCTTCAGCTAGGAATTCCGGAGACAATGTTTGTGTGCAACAAAACCAAGGGCAATATGCTAAGTACAACAGATTTAGGTGGCAGTCCCAAACAGGTGATCACTACTTTTAAGGCACAGCAGTTAAAACTAGAACAGAGCTAACCTTCAAGTTCCTAAACTGGAGTAAAATGTAAACCATTGGGATACAGATAGAGGAACTGTCTCAGGTTTGTATTGTGCACCACCATCCTGGATTATATGCGTTTAAAGTAACAAAAATAATCCACTCTGCAACATATCTGTCTCCAGAACACCACAAGACATACATGCAAAAGAAAAACAAATCAGTGTCTGATATGTTTAGTTTTGCAAGGGGTGGGGACATCTCACATGGAGATCTTGCAGGAAAGCTGTACACTATATTTTCATAAAGGAGAGATAAAACACATTGCATATGGATCATGGCATTTCAGTGTGAGCCTCCTTCACTGGCACAGAGCTACAAGCACAGGCTAGGGAGCAGCACAAACTTTGTTGGCACAGAGAAATGCCACAGCACAGGCAGTAGTGAATTAGTTTGGCCACCTAAGCAGGATCCCTATAAATAGCTGGGGCCCTGAATAAGATCCCCTTACTCGACATCTTAAAATGATGAGGTGTCAAGAATATAGAGTTTCAGCATGTGAAAAGGCTACTGCAACCTTGCCTTGTAATGTTCCAGACAAGGATGAAAGGAGAATAAGTAGACAGTGATAAATGTTTCTCGCTGGCATATTCTCATAAAGCTATAAAACCATCCCTCCCCTGGGGTGGGAATTGATAAGTGGAAGTGCGAGGAAGTATAAACTAAGTGCAATAAACTACCTGAAAGAACAAAAGTAGATGCCTAGAACTTATGCCGTCGACTCTGGTTTTTAGGTCTCACCGACACAATGCAAATGCTGTGCTGCGAGACATATTGTTTAAAATTCAGTGGACTTAGAACCCGCCCACAGGATACCATTAATTTTTTTCAGTGTCACTCATTTGCAATCAGTCCACTGCTTCACTCTCATAGGCTTCCCTTCCTTTCTTGTGTTACCTCCCTGGAGCATGGACCACGTACATGTGTTCTTCCTAGGCTTTTTACAACACACTTTTTTTATTTCATAAGTGCTTTCCTACTTTTAACACAGCCATACAGCTTGCCATCTCTATTGACACTTTAGTTACTTACACCCACAATTATAATACTGTACACCACTCTACTCTATTCTGCTCTACACCACTCCACACAAAGTCACTCTTTGGAACTCCACTCCACTCTACGCACTCCATTGACACAGTGTCACTCTATGGTACTCTACTCTATGCCACTACATTTCACTCCACGCCATTCAACTCCACTCTCCTCTACTCCACTAACCTTTAATCGCACTGCTGTACAATATAATTAAAAGTCATTGCTAAAGCCAATGGCCCTGACATAGGTGAGACCTGTTGGTTTTGCCACTGCTTGTTATTAATGTTATGGTCAACAGACCGCTCTTAATACTATTTTTCTTAACAGGGGGTATTGGCCGACATGGAGTGCTGCTGGGGTAGATAAGTATCTGGCCTGGTCTCCATTAAGAGCTGTGGCAAACATTAAAGAGCCACAACGGGTGAAATGCTTACAAAAATCTCAGACACTGGCAATCACATGGGCTGTATTAGTCCATTGTTGTTTTGCTCACTGTTCCACCATTCCAGACAGAGAGTAACTTTTGGGAACTAACCTGCGAACACTGAAAGCTGGTTATATTGGATGTGAATGGCAACCTGTAGTGTGGGCAGCTGAAGAAAGGGGTTCTGTATAGGTTGCAGGGGACTTGTATGGAGAGTATGTGTGTACTGTACATGATGTATGTGTGGAATATGATAAGCAAGAAATGTATTTAATGTGTGGAGATAGGAATCCAGTTCGGATCCTTACGTGGAATGCACACAAGCTGAAAGATGAAGAGAGCCAGCAAGACAGGGATGTAGACTGTAGCAACATTCCTAAGATCCTCTGAGACAAGGTCCAGGTCTCTTTGTAAAAAAGGAGGGAGAAAGATTTCCCTTTGAAGTAGAGCGAAAGTCCCTGGCCCCATCCTGCTTCTTCTTGAAGTGTTATTGAAGATCGTGCTCCGAAGTAGATGACTGGGAAGGCCTCTTCTTTTTTACTTTGTTTTGGGTTTCTCTGACAGGACCCTCACGGCTCAAACCCCTCTTTCTGGTGGATACTGAATAACTAAGTCTTTAGCCTACCCAGCCAGGAGCTGTCTGAAACTGAGTTCTGGAATCCACATTATTGTTTGCAAGAGGAGGATAAATACGGTATAGAAACCCAGATAAGTGTGCTGGTATTCTCCATGAACAGTGGCATGATCCATTCAACAGGGGGGGTGGAATTACTTGAGTGCTAGAACCAGGATCTTTGATTGCTGGCTTCTTTCAAGGTGGTGACAACTTCAGCAATACTCATGCTGGAAATCACTTGTGGAGTCATCCGCTCACCTTCCTGGTGACTAAGGAGTTGTGCAAAGACTTGGAAACTAACTAGGACTGGTGGAATATTCTGTTCTGCCTGCGGAGTTGGCAGAATTTTGGTGACTCTGGTACTCCATCAACGCAGAGTTTCAGCTGAATTCCACCAATCACCTCATATGAAATTTGTTCTCCTGTAAGTCTGCAGATAGGTAAGTTAGCACGTGAAATTTTACATCCCCTGGGCCCTAGCAAAATTTCCGATCGCTCAAAGGACACCCGGTGAGATTTTTCGAATGCAGTCAGTAGCGACCGTTTGCGGACAGAAGGCTGCAGCTCAAGTAGAATTCTATTTAGCGACAGCAGAATCAACTAGAGTAGCTGCTCCTTCTGGTGCACCGCACGGTGCAGTGTGCGCTGATTTTTCAGTGTGGAATACGCTACTGGCGTTAAGTCACAATGCGAGCAGTGAGATATGCCTATTTCTACCTGTTGATATCAAAGGTGGGTATGGCTCTAATGAGTAAGGCTGAGCCTGATCAAGTTGAGCAGCAAAGAGAAATGCCAATACTGATACCTTATTCCAAATCAAAATCTATTAAAAATGCATAGACCACCGTACAATGCATCCGGATGCTATTTAATAGCTGTTTATTTCAAAAATACTTAATTCGTAAATCATTTGAAATTTAAACACAGTTATAACAAAATTATGTACAAACAATGGGGATGGACACAAGAATAAGTGAACAAAAAAATCACACGTATACCTTCATTCATCACAACTCAACCATTTCACAGTCACGCCTCAAACATTCACCCTACACAGTACTCAATCCAACGGGGATTTAATACACCAATTGAAAAGTACTAGGTCTGCCAACAAATACTATTTAGACCATTAGTTGTTTTAAATGATACACCATATCCAATTCCATTAAACAGTTAAATTCATTCAAAAATAACAAAACAACAGGGTTAGGTGTATTGTTGCCACAAAAATTGCAAAGAACTTGATTAGCAAAAGAGCAACTTGGCAGACCCGATTGTCTACGCGTTTCGAATCCCTTTAAATCTTGGGATTCTCCTCAGCACCAACCACAATCAGTATATAGTGATTACATCTTGTCAACCTTTAACAAGAGTATCTGCAACTCCTAATTCTGTCCCAAAGTGTCCTACCAGGGCTGTTTTCTAATTTTGCACGACCCCTGGATGACGGATGACGGACGGTGGATGCATTGGTGACCGGACGGGTGAGGCGGCAGCAGCGCTTTTGGTGTCCTTGGGGGTGGGGGGAGGGAGGGTTGGGGGCATGTGGCTGCGCAAAGGAAAGTATGTGACGGACAAGGGAGTAGGGCCGGATGCTATGCTCCAGGAACGGCTGGCGTGGGTGCTCTGGAGGGGGCGAAAGGGGCGACCTGGACTTCGGGCGCGGCGGCATAGGGCGCGGCCGGGGAGGACGTCACTAAGCCCGAGAGTAAAGAGCTAAAAATAAAGAAGCTCCCGTATATGGGGCTCACCAAGCCACAGGGGGCGCACTTGATGCTGGCTAAGAAGGATTTGGAAGGGAGAGTACCTGGAGATTCTCAAGTTACTCTATAGGGAAGTGCGGGCAAAGGAGGGTTCGAAAGAGGAGGAGTTTGAACTCCAGAAGAGGCCAAAAGTGCCCCTCACAATAGAGAATTGGACGGCGGCCTTTTTAATTTTTGCGAGAGTGTACTGCGAGAAATTTCCGGAGCGGTCGGTGTCCTTGTTTAAATACATGGACGTGGTCAGGAAGGCCCAGATCACGAGGGCGGTTTCGCCTGGGCGCAGTATGATGAGGAATTCCGAGCGAGGATGACCTGGGACCCGGAGGCAAAATGGGGCAAGCTGGATACGGATCTTTGGCAACACATAATGGGTTTGGCGGGGTCCGGAAAGACCATTTTTACTGCGAGCGGACTGCCTATAATTTACCAGCCCTTTGGGGGCCGCCCCACCCGAGGAGGGGTGGGAGCAGGGGCGAACAGCCAGTCCGGCATGGCAGGCTCTTGTTGGGACTACAAGGGTTTGTGTACACGGGAGCATTGCCGGTTCCGGCATGAGTGTTCCGGCTGCGGGAAGTATGGACACCCCCTGGTCAGGTGCTGGGACGCGGCGGGCACATCAAAAGGGGGGCAGCAGGTGGTCAGCGAGCGAATCCCCAGCCGAGGGCAGGGACGGGCAGAGGTGATAAGGGTCCTGGGTCCAAGGGCTCTTACGCCGGTTAGTGTAGATCGGCTAGTGGCGGCGCTACGCGATTACTCTGACACGGGGGCCGCCGAACGTTTGCGAGCAGGGTTCCAGGACGGGTTACACTTTGGGTATGAGGGCCCCAGGCGGTGAAGGTGGGCTGACAACTTGAAGTCCGCCAGGGAACACACGGAGGTGGTGCGGAACAAACTGGAGAAGGAGGTTTGCAAGGGCCGCATGGCGGGTCCTTTTGAGGATTGGCCTTTGGAGTAGCACATTGTCTCCCCGATAGGGGCCGTGCCAAAGAAAGAGAGAGGACAGTTTCGGCTGATACAGCACTTGTCTTGGCCCGAGGGGGCCTCAGTGAACAATTTCATCGACGAGCGGGAGACTACGGTCTCATATTCCTCCGTTGATGCGGCCATGGCTTTGGGGTAGCGGCGGGCGCAACGGCAAGGATGGCAAAGTGAAACATCAAGTCGACTTTCCGGCTGCTCCATCCAGACGATTTGGGCCTTACTGGGAATTCAGTTTGACGGCCGCTGGTATGTAGACAAAGCATTGCCGATGGGCTGCTCGATGTCATGCGCACTTTTCGAATGCTTCAGTACGTTCCTGCAGTGGCTGTTTACGGACGGACGGGTCACCAAGGTGTTACACACTATTTGGATGACTTCTTTCATGTAATCTCCCCCGGTTCTGCGGACTGCCAGGAGGCGCTGGACAGGTTCAAAGAGCTCATGGGGGAGCTGGGGGTGCCGCTGGCACCGGAGAAAACAGTGGGGCCAATCACGGCGCTGTCCTTTTTAGGGATAGAATTGGACTCTGTGGCAATGGAGGCCCGGATACCAGTGGATAAAAAGCAGCACATGCTGGAGCTGCTGGACGGAATGTTGGCACGACCCAAGGTGACGATTTTGGAAATTCAAGTGTTGCTGGGCCACCTCAATTTCGCGTGCAGAGTGGTGCACGTGGGGAAGAATTTTTGTAGAAGGATGGCCAGGGCCTTGGCGGGCCAGCACCCGCCGCATCACCACGTCCGGCTCCCGGCAGGAGTCAAAGAGGATTTACGGATGTGGCGTTTTTTCTTGCAGCATTTCAATGGAATTCCCATGCAGTTGGAGGAGGCGCTAGTGCAACGCCTGAGGGATGACCATCCAATAGAGGAAATCAAGTTTGGGAAGGACATCCATAAGATCAGCTTATATGCTGATGATGTCATACAATCGCATACCAAGCCCCAGACCACCATGCCAGCACCAATAGCCAATAGATTTGGTGATGGCGCAGGCTTTAAAGTCAACTTTTAAAAATCACAAATACAAATCTATTGATCCCAAATGATTTAGTGGAAAGCATTCAGCATCAGTTTCCTTTTCAATGGACGCAACAAGAGATCTCATACCTGGGAATTTGACTGGCCCCAACTATAGCAAGAACTGTGACCCTAATTTCCGCAACCCTTCTCGACCAAATCACAAAAGCTCTAGACAGCTGGACCCGACTCCAGCTAGCATGGTTTGGAAGAATTGCCGCTGTTAAAATGACGATCCTGCCTCGCATTCTCTACATTTTTCAAATGATTCCCATGGCGCCGCCACCAAAAGCACCGAGTCGATTGCAGAAGCTAATTAATACATTTGTATGGGGAGGGGAAAAAACAGTTTAGCGCTGACCCAATTGACGCTGCCTAGGGGTAAGGGAGGGGCGGGGCTTCCTATAATCACTCGATATTTTCAGGCATTGTGCCTCCGGTACATTGTCGAATGGAACCTACCCCTCTCTGAAAAACAATGGAACTTCATGGACCAATCCGTGTCAGGGGTAAGCATTTGGCGGGAGATATGGCTCCCTTACAAGCACTGGGCATGGGGTCTATATTTCTTCCCAGTGACATCGTCAACTATGAAGGTTTGGGATGAAGTAGCAGTCAATAGGGGATAGACCACCTTTCCATCACCAATGACCCCGATTGTTGACAACCCGGTGTTTCCCCCAGGGCGCAACTCAGCAGTATTCCAAAGATTGAGGGAGGCGGGCTGCAAAAGGATTGGCTCCCTGTTCGACACAAAAGGTGTGATCCCATTCGACCAGCTGAGCCAGGATTATGATCTCTGCCCATCCGACGAGCTCCCCTACCAACAACTGAAACACTAGGTGATGTTACCCTCCTGCCTTGAAGGGGTATCGAGTCCGCTTTTGACTTTTGAGAAATGGCTAGTATGCGAGACAGTAGACCGCCGACTCATTTCAGAATTATACTCATTGCTTTCTCCATGCAACAAGGGGAGACGAACAAAAGGGCAATTAGGTGGGAGGCAGAATTGGAAAGGGCACCTTCTGACAAGGAGTGGGATGATATACACTTTTGGGCACACCACACAGCACATAACCCGGCAGGTATGGAATCTGCATGCAAGGTGATATCTTGAAGATATACGCCATTGAAAATACACAGCTTGGATAAAAGCAAATCTGAACTATGTTGGCGGGGATGCGGGATGCCTGGGACGTTAGTACACTTATTATGGCATTGTCCCAAATTGCAGCCCGACTGGGTGGAGGTGCTAGACAATATAGACAAGGCTTTTAATACATCCCTTCCTAGATTTCCAGCCTACACTATTCTGGGACTACCAAACCCTCTGGCCTTTCCCCTCTGGTAATTGAGGGGCAGACAGATTGCGTTGGCCCTATTAGTAGCACCACAAGTGATCTTAACGCATTGGGGGACGCTGATTGGTCCTGAATGTAATGCTTGGCTGCAGAAATTATGGTTTTGTGTTGGCCATGGAACAACTGTCCTTGGTTGCTGATCACAAGGGAAAGACTTATGCCGAGTTGTGGGGCCCTTTTCTACACTTGCTATCTAAGGAACTGATGAAGATTACATACCCCATATTCTTACAAATTCTCCGCTTGTTGCCACAAGGCGCTACCTAACTTGCTGCATGGCCGCGGCTTTAAGAAGGCAAGCAGGTCCCCTCTCTGCTATTTAGATCCGGAGGTGGTGGAGATGACTGGTGCGGATGGTGAGGTAGGTGTGGGGGATGGGTTGTTCCTTAATGTTTTGTCTTTTCTATTCTCAGTCAGAGGAATCAGTGCAAATAAAGCAATAAATAATACAGATCACGCTGCCGGCCTCCGGGTTGTAGGCGTACAACTGTGTAAGCACAAGTGACGCAAATGCTGCCGGCCAGTGTTTGTAGGCGGGAAGCTGTGTTCCCTGATTCTGACTCTCTTTTAATAAAAAGATTGGTTCCATAAAATTAAATATTTGTAAAGTCCGATTTTAAAGACCTGAGTGTCAGTGAAGGAGAGTCAAGCAACGAAGTCTCCAGCAGCCGTCCGGTCGCAGGGAAGCATTTGCATGATGAAAGCCACAGGCAGCAGTGCAGGGAACGGTGGGCTGCCCGTGCCAAACAAAACTTAAGCATAACTGCCGCCTATTATTCGTGCCATGGCAATTAATGGACACAATGTTGCAGTCAAGTGACGCTATGTCACGTGACTACCGCTGCGGAGCAGTACACTAGTCTGTCACATACACTGCAGCTGCCAGATGAGCGCTAATAGCAGCACTCCCATCTTCTGCTTAAGTTGTCAGCAAATTCACGAGGCTCTATGAATGAGTGACTTTGCTTTTTTGTGCGGTGATGTGGATAACCACACGAAAAATGCATTAGTCTAACGCTTGATGCGTGGCACTTGGCAGGGCTGAGATGGCTGGGGGTTTAATGTAGCGGACCGGTCTCGAATCACCACCCCCCAAGCTTCCCTGAAGGCTGCAGCAGCAGGCCATGTGTACGGTGGCTGCAGCCTCTAACTGAAGTACTGCAGTGATCCATTGTTTGAGAAATTTACAAAATCTTAATCTCCTGAACCCAATTCAGTACCTAACAGTTCCTTCCATGCTGCATGAGTTTAAACCAATCTTACCAAATTGCTTATTTTATTTATCTTCTTCCTTCTCTGATGAATCTTTATTTAGCTGTCAGGGATTGGCAAAACAAATCAGAATACTAAAAAAGTATCATCATATGGAATAATCATTCAATATAACTAAATCTATTGACGCAAATGATAACAAACTCTGTTTATAAGTCAAAATGCTTTATCTAAAATAATGTGATTGCTCAAGTACAATATAGCTTGAATCATAGATCATCACACAAAAGAACATTAGCTAAATAAATCACAGTTGTACATCTCAAATGTCAGTGCAATGAGAGAGTGGATAGGTGTAGAGACAAAAGGATAAAGTAATTTGCCAATTAAATGTATGCAAATTCAGAATATCATACTAACCAATCTCGCAGGGTTCTGGAAATCTGAAAAGCTACCCTCTGGCCATGAGAGTAAGCTGGGCACCCCAAAGAAGAATTGAGGAGCAAAGTCAAAGAGTCAGGGTCAGCAGAACAGGCAGCCCAATAGAGTTAGGAAACAGCAACACAGCTCTCTCCTCTCACAAAGTAAGGAAAACGCGCCATAACCCCACCGTTTACTACTAGTAGTTATACCCTAGATTCACTAAAGGACAAACCCTCATTGTATCATCACACGTAAAAGTATTAGATTTCATTGATCAAAAACAAGGGGTATCTGATCACACACTCTCGATGTGCATAACTTTTCAACAGTTCCTTTGTCTTTAATCCGCTCACGTCATCAACCTTCAGCAAAGGAAATTCGAATTTTGCACTTCCACTGCTTATACAGATCTCCATCTCGCTAATGTATGAATTCTGAATTTCAGGTGTCCACATACTCCGCTCGGCTAGGAAGTTCCATTCATAATGTTCATTGTTTCCTCTGCGCAACCTTGGCCATCATCAGGAACTCTCGAGGAACAAATTATATATTTCTCCTCTCTACATTTCTAATCAGCAAATTAAAGCTAAAAACACTTCTGAGGCCTCTTCTGCAGAGCAATAAAATTAGCTCTAGGAAAAACAAATACAAGCATGATTAGTATGGTTATTTGATAAGTTTCCACTATTATTGTTCTATGAATGCTTTTACTCACATTTTCTTACACTTTGCGCACTATTTTCAAACAGTTTAGTAAAAAGAAACTCCTAGCTTTTAACTGTTATTTTCTGCACTAATCATGTGCATTTGCGGCCTACTCTAACTTTCCCAGCACGCACTTGCGCAGTTTTCATCTTTCCTCTTTTAGTTTTGCACTGTTCATTTTCACACCATTTATAATTCACACAATGAGGAATTCAATCCGAGCAGGTTTTATTTTGCGAAAACCCTGCTCCATCAGCAACATCGGGAGAGCCACCAGTGAGCGGTCCCGCTGTCCAGGACTCCCACCCCTCCATGGAGAGGGGTTAAGGGGCAGGGGCGCAACTAGACCCACATTTCATTTTGGGGGGCTCACACTTCATATGCCGGAGGCGGAGCCAAATTCAGAGTCAGACTAACAATTGCTTGTCCAACATTAATGTATTCATAATAGCATTTAACAACTTTTGCAGGAAGTTTATCACTCTCCTTCAAGGAATTCTAGTAGAACACATAGTAAATATTGTATATTAGTGCACATTTAATATGCTTACCTACTTTCACATGACATTGATTTTTATAATTATGTTTTGCCAATAATTAGTGACTTATGATGCACTTGTAAATTACCTGAGTTAAATTGCATTAGCCCCAACCCATTAGCCCTTCAAAATATTTTTAGAAGATATTTGGGTTTCTCAATCTTCCTACCTCCCAGGGTGTTTCGAAAAATTGTGGCAAATAGTGCAGTTTAAGCACATTTGTATAGTTATTATTCTATTGAATGAAAGGAATTATTGACAATATGTAAAGTACACTTTTACCCTAACCAAGCAGCCTGGTGCTGAGCAGTAACTGAAGGAGATGTGGAGACTGCACTAATGTGGAAAAGGCAAGTTTTAGTTTTTAAAAACATTTTCTTAAGGACAAAAGACTGGAGTCCCTGGAGCTCGGGGAGCCAGAGAATTCCAGTGCTTTGATAGCCGAAAGGAGAAGCATGAGCGTCCAATAGGTACTTGCCTAATGTTAGGAAGATGCAGGCAGTCGGCTTCTGCAAAGCATAGGATTTTGGAAAGAATACAAAGAGTGATACTATGGTGAAGACACAGAGAACCTATTTTATGGAGAGTGGCAAGATCTAGGCACAACACTTTGAAGTTACAAGGTTTCGGGTTCAAAAGGCATTAGACAGTAGTACAGTGAGAAGAGATGGTGAAGTGAGGGGATAGTCCTCAGATGAGGCGTGCAGGAGGGTTTTGAATGATTTGAAAGCAGGAAGCTCAAGATAGACTTCCATTATCTAATTATGAGAAGATAATTGAATTTACAGCAGCTCTATGATTGCGAGACGGGACAAAAGGGATGATTTTGTATGGCATAAGGATGTTGTTAATAAAAGTAGACAATGTGCCTGATATGATGAAAAAATGACAAAAAGTAGTTGAAAATGAATCCAGGATTTATTACTGAGTCAACACGGAGTGGGCGATGTGTCCAGCTCCACCACCACAAAAGTGAAGACCATATCTATTCAGTGAAGGTTCCCTAAAGATGAAACCCTCCGTGTTGTCACTAATTGAGTTTTAATTTGACTTGCTCCAGGAGGCAACTGTGAAAAAGCAAGTTCATAATTTCTCTTGGGCAGATGCCAGATAATTGCTGCAGAAAATGATCCTTAGGATATCATTTGCATAGGACATCACAGAGAAACCAAAGGGTAGTCTAAATAAAAGTAACATAATAAGATAAAGAGTAAACAATGTAGGGCTCATAGAAAAGCCACAAGGGATTCTGCAAGTGAGATGTCTCGGACAAGACTAAAATAGGGGGATGTGGACTGTTTATGCCCTCTCAGACAGAAAAAAGGTAAGCCACACCAGGGCAGTACCTTTAATGCTACATTGCTCCAAATAATTGCTATTTGAATAAACATTTTTATACAGTTTCAAAACAATCATGTTATTACAGTGCACATGAATATCACCTTAAAGCACAGACATTGTTATTAAAAAATTTACTCTTTATGTGACTGGGATAAGGAGATGGGTGTAGGTGTCCTGTGAACCCCTGGGGTGTAGACAGCCGTAGGCTAGAGTGGGGTTTGTTACTGTTTATTTTAGATAAGAAATCAAAGTATGCATAAACAATTCTTCACAACACAAGAGATGTCGCACTAATGTCTCGATTCGTCCAGGGTTGTCCTTCTTGGGTTCTTTCTGGAGTACACTTCTCCGGTGGGGAGAATGGATGCCAAAAAGGGAGAAGGAAAGATAAGAAAACAAGTATTAGGCAACTGGCCTTTGATACTTAACAAGGGGGGGGGATGTGCACACCTTCACCAGTGCCCTAACAGTGTGGTGCCTAGGTGAGGGATTGAGTGATTAGCTGGGTGCTTTTCTCAGACCTGCTCACCAGCCCTTTAAAGAAAAGAAACGTGTCACTGGCACTTGCCTGAGTCCACGACCCTCCGGGGCCGTGGTGATGGGAGATCCAGCCTCCTTTATCTCCTCAGGAGTACTGGTCTCGAGAGCAGTGCTCCTGGAGCATCCCTTGTGATCTTCACTCACCTCCTCATCTTCTGATTCTTCTGGGGCCGTCTGCACCTCAATACCGCTCTTCTCCGCTTCTCCGTCTCCTCCGCTGCAACTCCACCTGGTTCTCTCGTGCCCTGGCTCTTCGTCTCCTCCCTGCTCCGATCGCCAAACCTCTGTGTGTTTCCTCGACGTTCCTTTTCTGCTCTCCTTGCCCGTCGCGTCTTCGTCAGAATGTGCCTCAACCACTTGCATGTTACCCTCACTCCCTTTTTAGGTCTCGCTCTCGAGACCTATTGTCATCCACTCGCCTCTCAAGGGAGACAGACCGGGGCACGCGCGGCGTTTCTGTTCTGACACTCATGGAAGCGTGCGCGCACACACACACACACAGCCACCCCCATCCTTGAACACACACACAAACACGCGCACACACACAGACGCGCACACATACACACACGTACATTGCCCCCCCCGCCCCACTCACAGCATCGGCAGCCGACGCCACTTCTGCAGCCATCGCGGGGCTCTCCCTTGAGCATGGGAGACCCGCGTCAGTAGCGCTCCTCTGCCAATCACTCCGTGGGCGCGGGCTTCCCATAGAAAACGGAAGTCCCGCCCCACGAGAGTCTTAACGCGCCCAAGCTTCCGGCTGCACATCCCGACGCCCGTGCACGCTGGCTGTGGCAGGGGATCCTGCGGCTCCCCGGGACCCAGATTATCACCTTAATATGATCTCTATACAGGTTCCTGGACTCGGACACCCAGACTCGCGCCTCTACCATTCACCCGCACCAGCAACAGAACACAGCCAATCAGAGAACTTGCTGTCACGTGACGTCACAAGATCGAGTAAGTCATAAACACTAGCCCGGAAGCATACCATCAGATCTGCGTGTAACGTCGGTGGCCATAATGGAACTAGTTTGCTTGTCTTTCTTTATGTATCAAAATGTCTTCTGTCCCCGAAAGGCAAAGTTTACATACACTCTTTCTCAAAAAGTAAGAATTACTTAATCAAGCCATTGATTGTTCCAAAACGAAAACAACCAATTTACGATATAACTTTCAATATCATTATGTCATTAAGTATCCATTATGTGAAAATATGCAATTAACCACGTTCTAATTTAATAACGCTATATTAAAGATACTGTATCTTATATGTGTACATGAAGTCATATTAAATAAGTCCAAAACTTGTCATTCCTAGCTGGCTGTTTCTTGTCAACATGGGGGCACAGCTGAGCTTGCGGCCCTTCTGTAGCTCATCCAACTAAAATTTCTACTGTAAGGTTTTTGAAGTATGTTGCAAACATACTGGGTACACGATGCATAATGCAAAGGGAATCTGTTACCTCAAGAGATGTGAAGCTTTTGTGTTTTCATCAAATAGAAACCAGTGAATATTTTTACTTTCCAAAGATAAAGTTTAGTTGCACAACTCGTCTAGTCATGTGTTGTCTTAACGGGTTGTTGTTTTTAAAATAATGTGACAATTTTCGGAGAAAAAAGTCTGAATAACAATTATAAAAGTCCTTTACTACTTGTTTATTTTACAACTAATGTTGCCTGTCTCCTGGGAATCTGAGACAGGGAATGTGCACACGGCGATTTCACTTCGTGGGCGTGCACGCCCAGGCCGGCGCCGTGCACATCTCCTGTGTCAGATTCACAGCCTGCTAGCCTCTCGCCGCTCTCAATCACGCGCACACATAGCCACACTCACGCATGCGCACACACACACACTCACACATACACCCACGCAGGCACAATGCATCAGGGTGCACGTACACAGACCCACATATACACACGCACAGCTAACAGACACACAGTCACACATATACATACATCCACACGCACAGCTACACACGCGCACACACACAGCTACACCCACACACGCGCACACCCCTCCCTCTTACCTCACCGGGCAGTTGTCGCTGCGCATCTCTGGATCATCTAGTTTACTAGTGTCAGTGTCGGTAAAATTCAGCCCTTCCAGGACTCCTACGGGACCAAGCCCACTGCAACGCTCATCATATTCTCTGAGACGTCCGTGAACGGGCGATAAAGTCTGACGTATAAGGTAACGTGGAATGCAGCATGTTAGCCTATCGTAGTACGCCGCACAAAATGTACACGTGCTGATTGGTTGTGGAATCCGCATGTGCCTCTGACCCAGTCGTTCCATAACAGACTTGTGGGTTTGCTAGAGGCGTGTCCAAGGCAGGTAAGGCGCTGAATGGGCGAGAACGACCTCTTTCTACCCAATATCTTCAGAGCAGTTCTGGCTTTTTTAATGGACGAGCAATGCACATTATATAAAGTATTTGTACGTGTCAGAGAGACCCCAGGGCCGGCGGGGACTCAGTCAGTGACCCACATGACTCGCTCACTCGCCGCCAGCGCCCGCCACGCAAGAAGAGGCTTTGGTCACGATGATCGCGGGCAGCACCGGGGGCGCAAACTAAACTGCGGCCAAGTGGGGGGGGGGGGGGGGACGGGACTGTGTCAGCAGCCACAGGGTCAGAGAAGAAGACTGATGCAGTCCGGCAGAGTGCATCATGCTGCAGAGCGGCCTTCGGACAGACCGGTAAACTAGTTCAAGTAAGTTTATAATTATACTAATACATCAATGAGGCCTCATCTGAAAAATAAATTAATTCACAAAATGGCATGTCATCTGCAGGGCTGCCTACTCTGCATGGCCTGACGCCTTTCTCAGTCCCGCCTAAACACTCTAATCTACTAATGCCAATCACTACTTGTACTACCGGCGAGACTGGCTGGTTGTTTCATTGGCCGTGGCACCGCGTAGGGACGTCATGTCCTGCCTCCTAAATAGACAGTGCCTGCGATGTCCAAGAGTATGAAGGCAGCCGGCCGCAATCATTATGGCGCTCCCGGCTCTTCTCACAGCGGTATGGTGCTGTCTCGAGCAGTGCTGATTGACTACTGCTAGCACAGGCCAGGCCAGGCCGCCGACAGTTCAATATAGCAACTGAGCCCGGTGGGGAGAGTGCAGTGCAGAGCGTTGTCGGAGTCATGACCACCACACTAAAGGATAGACCGATTCATTGCAGTGACTGCCAGGAGAGGACTCGGGACACGCTGCCTTAACTAACTGAACACCGCGGCATTAAACCAAGAATGATTGCTGTGGAGGGTGGTTCAAGGCATCCTAAGCTCATAGTCAGGCGCTGCCCTGGGGCTGCCTGGCCGAAGATCTGATCACCAAAAATATTTAGAAAGTAAACTAGTTACCACTTGCCACCCCCACCCGAGTAGTGTACCAGGTTAGTGGTGCACTTTCATTTCTAGTGCTGTGCAGTTATTTGAAGATCCTTTTAAAGTTTCTCGTTGTCGAACTTAGTGTATATTCTGATAATTCTATACTAATCTTTAATGCTTTATTTTACTTTTGAGAAAGTGTCACTCATAATAGCTCAAATGTCACTTATAATTGCACTAAAATTATGAAAATGTCACATGCACTGATCTGAAACCTTGGCAGCTATGTACGTCTATTGTAAAATGTGGGATGGTTTTAAACGACTCAAAATGCAATGCATAGCAGACCTGGCTTACGATGTTACACATGCATTGGGTCCTTAATAAGAACAAATGTACCTGAAGTGGGTCTAAAGCACCACAACTACTTCCTCTTTTGTAATCGGATGTAAGATTCCACAGCTGTCATTAAGTGTCCCGAGGTCCTGCTGTCACGTTAATTGGATACAGGGGTTCCCTCTTCTGGAGTAGCTGAATGCTAGCCTCTACTGCAAGTCTGTGATGCGTCACATGTCTATTGGATGGTAGTTGGCATAGAAATTGTCGGATGTTTGCGGTGGTGACGAGGCTTACTTTTCAAAAATTGGCATGCTGGTGAGATCACTGCACAAGAGACGGGGTTGGGCACTGTTGATAGCTAAACGTGCCAACGTTGTAAAGAGGCTCCAATAAAACTCGCTATAGAAAAGTATTGGGCAGAAATATTATTTTGGAAAGTCCTAACATAATGTTAAGTATTTGATCATATAAATAACTAATAATTACTACTATAAATAAACTGTAGTACATCTAAACAATAGTTACTTTAGACCTCAGTATTTTAGGGCTGCCCCCTTACACACTGCCCCCTCCAAACTGCCCCCTCACACTCTTCCCACTCACACACTGCCCCCTCACACACTGCCCCCTCACACTCTGCCCCCTCACACTCTGCCCACTCACACACTGCGCACTCACACATTGCTCACTCACAGTAATGTAGTCCACACATACTGCACCCTCACACACACTGCCCTCTCACACATTGCACACTCACACTACTTTTGGCCACACACACTGCACCCTCACGCCCCGCACCCTCACACACTCTCATTACACTGTGCCCTCACACACTGTGCCCTCACACACTGCCCCCTCACACACTGCCCCCTCACACACTGCCCCCTCACACACTGCCCACTCACACACTGCCCACTCACACACTGCGCACTCACACATTACTCAGTCACACTACTTTAGGGCACACACACTGCACAATCACACCCTCACACACTGCCCCCTCACACATTGCTCACTCACACTACTTTAGGGCACACACACAGCACAATCACACCCCGCACCCTCACACACTGCACCCTCACACACTGCCCCCTCACACATTAGCCCCCACTCGTCACAACATCACTCAGCGCCACCACAGCATCAATCTGTGCAACCATTCAACAACAACTGGTTCAAATATGTTCTCTCAATGTTTCAAGCTTTATTACAAATGTCACAAAAAAAGATAATATTTCACTTCTGTTCTTGGATTTTCGTCACAATAAAATACACTGGACATAATCTTCACAAAAGTTATTTACAAACGTTTAAGCTATTGCCATTATAAATTACAATAACTTTAATTTAAGTATTAATTATTTAAAACAAATAAAAACCATTGTTATTTGTAATATCAATACATCTAACTCACGTAAATACAACACAAATTGCATTACAAATGCTATAGGTGTCACATTTGCGAAAGGTATAACTATTGGCATTGTAAACAACAAAGCTATTAATTTCGCTATTTTCAAAACCAATACATAAATAACAAATTTGTCAGTTACAATAACAATAGCTCAAACGTTCCTAATGCGAGACCTATTGCATTGCAAATGCTTGTTGGGACATGGCTGCCGCCATTTTCGAGGTCCCGGTATCGACGTACTCATGACAGTGACATAGCCTATCCTTTCATATGTGCAGAAAATAGATGTATACCTCAGTAAACAATACAAACAAACTGTGTTGGGGGTCAACTTTAACCTGTTAATAGGGAGTGATCACAACTATGAAATACTATAGGATACTGATTCGGACCCAGAGTAAAGTGCGTCTTTCACTGGTGATAAGACTATTAAACTCAACATTGTGTCTGCTTTTCCGGATAGATCTTGGTGTCCACCCCTTGATTATCTTCTGCCTTTTATACAGTCTATATTTAATTGTTAACCACACACCCGTATAGTGTTTTATGCAGTTGGGAGGGCCTGCCATTCAGGGTTGCCTTAATCAGAAAGCCTTTCAGTTTCCAACATTATAGCTTCACCCAATCTGTTCCATGTATGTGTACAACTGCGTTTCTCACTGTTGTACATTCTGCCTCCTTTCATTTCTTTGTCTCCTTCAAACTGGTTTTTTTCGTAAGTACTGTTGTTGCTCTTCATGACATAGCTTCGCAACATGTTGCTACCACTATGGTCAAATCTGCACACTGGCTCATTCTTCCTTCTTTTGGCTCTGGGCATCAAAACCATCATGCTCACTGTCCGAAAAGAGTCTATTCTTCCACCCACTTCCTTTGCTATTGTTTTAGTCATATGTTTCTAGTAGTCTAATAGATTTGAGCACACATACAGACAAATTATGATCACATCTGTCTTTAGATCCTCACGTCTGGGAGATTAATCTTTAATCTCCATATCTTTCTGAGCTTCTTTGGGGTGAGATAGTTTTGATGAAGAAAATTAAATTGTATTAATTTGCACAGGGCAATGATGCCACTGCTGGTAAGTGTACAACGTCTAGGAAGGCTGTCATCGAGTAGACCAATCTCTTATTTGAGAGTTTTATCTGCCCAAAATGAAGCCATTTTTATCACGAGCTGAAACAGAGAGTAAGGGCAACAATCAATTTGCTAGCCAATTCCCCTGGATTTTATAGTGTATATTCACCATGGAGAGTGGTCGCTTCAAAGTCTTATCAAAATTATCACAGCCATATTTCAGAATCACTACTAAAAGCGCTGTCATTTGTGGAAGCGTGAGTAAAGTTCAAGCCTGGTTATGGACATCCAAGAGCTGAGGAGCCAGCAGTCCTTTGTACGTTGAGTAAAATCTGTTTGACAGGCCATCTGACCCCCAGTTCTGGCCCTTGGGTATCACTTCTATAGCTTGAGTAGTTTCACCCAGGGTGCCTCCAGAGCAAGTCTTTGATCTTCTGAGGAAATGGGAAGAGCCTGTTGTCCTTAGAACTTCAGTAAATGCACGCTATATCTCACATGGTAGCACATCCAAGGAGTTGTAGTAATTAACACAAATGTAATTGATGTTGATCTGTGCATAGTAAACACTCCGGGTTATTGGCCTCACAGCATCCCCACTGGAATTTGGAGCCCCTCTGAGGTCAGGAAGCTTGCCAACAACCTGCCTGATCTATCACCCTCTCAGAGTTGCTCAACTGTGAATTCCTTGAAAGCAAATCAGGTTCAATCTAAATTTGATCATCTGGTACCTTTCCCTACATGCTAGTAATCTATCATTGCTCTTAATGTCAACACCAGAATCCCTCAGGGGATTACGCATGGCAGTCTCTCTCTTGCATACTTTCCTCTCTAGCAGCATTCGTGTCCTGATACACACTCCCCGGATCATTAGCTTTAACACTTATGATTCAGTCAGCAAGTTCTTTGATGTACCTCCACTTTCCTTACAATAGTCCACATTGACATCCATCGCAGCCCACAAAAAGCTGGATCTCACAACACTGCCACCTAAAGTTTCCATGGGGGAATGCTAACAGGCAACATACCATAGCCCAGGTTAATTAAGAGCAGCCAGTGGGCCTTATTATTTTTTATGCGTACTGTGCTTCAGCCATGAGTCCCATATTCAGGAAAGTTCCCGTGTCATCTGTGTTGCCACTAATCATCAATGTGCTGTCTCCTAAGACACTGGTGACAATCAAGCCTGACGATTCATGGAGTGCCTCCACTGCTGCAGCAGACCTCTCAGCTTGTGTATAGTAGCGGATAGTCTGTCAACCTTTTGTGTTTTTCTTCTTTCTTGTGGTCTAGATTTCAGTCTGTTCTGGGTTGACCAATAGATCCCAGAGTTTGTCAGAGCTTCCGCCTATTTCCATACTTCTGATGTATCAGTGAAGATGTGAGATTTCCCATTGTACAAGATTTTCAGGTCCGCTCGGAATGAAAACGTACTTGAGGTGTAATTCAGGGAGTTATTTCTTAACTTTCAGATATGCTCTCCTCTGTTGTTGCACCATTGGAGTGTAATCTGGAAAAATCAGTACTTGTGCATCATCAAGTGTGTCCAGACAAGTCTGGAGCTTTTGTGGTGCCCTGACCCAAATAATCTGGCTATCTAGAATGCCTAAACTGTGTGACCCTGTGCAATTGCTTTTCTACGCTGTGACTCCTTTTCCATGATCATTATATTTTGGGTACCTTGAAATAATTGTTTCGGATGCAAACTGTGCAGAGACCTCTCTTAAATATTGTTTAATGTACAATAATGTTATCTTGCCAGAGTACCCCCTTCAATAATCTTCTTGAATGTGGCAGAGGCGAGTACAACCATATAAATTACTGAGGGTGAGTTCTACAACTTCTGGGGACTTTAATTGATTCTGCCAAACTTGGTAATTGCCACCACCATAATCTCAAAAGAAAACCCCTCAGGCATACCAGTAGATCTAACTTCTGACAAAGCAGCAGTGTTCATGATAGGCTCAATCGCTCAGCATTATACCAAATTTTGAAAACTTATTTTCAATTTCTTTTAATAGGGCCATTAGGCCCAATGGTTCAACAACTTAAATCCTTTCTAGCTGGCCATCCTGCACCACCTCCTCAGTTGCCTTCTGGAAATTCTGGTACTGCTACCCAAAAGGTGAAACTTGATGCCCTGGAAAATGTAAATAAGTCATACTTAAATACTCTAATATAGCAGGAGAGGAGGATGGTGTGGATAGAGCTGAGAGTTTGATATCTTTTAAAGATATTAATGAGCCTCATGAAGATTTTGCTATCTCAGAGGAGGATAAAGAGAGGCCATGGCTTCCTGAACCCAAAACGAAAAAAACATTAAGATCCAGAGACCGTAGAGGGAACCTCTAGACCCAAGTTTTGCTCCCTATGCTTTGATTTATTTTTGACCCAGACAATATAGCACACCCAAGCTCTTTAGGGTGGATAACCCCCCCCCCGAAGACAGCAGCCTATGTGTAGAGTACACTTCACAAACCTTTCCCCAAAGAAGCCTACAATAGGTTCTGTGCAGACCCTGCCTGTAGTGTCAAGGAACTATAGCACCAGAGATTGACCCCAAGCTGATCACCTTCTTGGACAAATTCGTAAAAGACCCAAAAAAGACATTGATATTTTGTGGGAGACGTGCCAAGCTAAGATTTTTGGATTTGTCTGGTCTGCTTTCCAAGACAAGATCTTCCACCTGGGCACAGATCAAGGCACCCCGTTTTATCTCGACACTCTGGCTGGGTTGGCCCTAAGAGCCATTTGTCTTCTGAGTATTGCGAACTGCATTTTCTCCCAGTGCACCACTGTTCCATGCTGTTGAGGATAGAACCCCAATTATGTAATTTGGCAACAAATGAGGCAGACCTATCATCAGAGGTACTTTTATTTGGAGATCATTTTGTAAAAGGAATATTAATAGGGTGTTGAGCATTGGTTTCCCTGTTATCTTTTTCTTTTTGTCTGAGATAATAGTGTATTTCTAAATTCTTCTTTTTTCTTCAGAGCAAAGAATATTTTTGACTGAAAAAATTCCAGAACACTTTCATGTTTTGATGTTTCTATATTTATTTAGCATAATTCCCCACATATATTATATATGCAAGTTATTATTTCCAGTGGTGCAGTTTTTCAAAAGTTTTCCTTTTGTTAGCCAACACGTGTTTCACCCCATTTGTAGCCTATGAGGTTGAGTTTTTTTCAAGCCTAAAGAAATCAACAATAAACAACATTTACTTTATGAATATTTTGGAAACCGACGCTCAACACCCTATTGTCATTACATATGAGGTGGAGTTGGCCTAATCTTTAAGGAGAGTCACAGATTTCCCAAGACAAAAAATAAGGTGAATATATGCAGCATCGAGAACTTCAGGCATACCAGGCAGGACGTGGAGAGGGTCGGGCATGCAAACCTTTGCTTCTACACCTGTTGCAAAGGAAGTAGCAAGATTTGTGAATGCATTCACATCACTGATAATGCTAAAGCTGCTCTTAAAACAGTTTTCCACCACACCTTTTCACTAGGGCTGATATAAGCAGGGGCCACTGAGCCAGCCATCTATCTTACTAGGCTCCCTCTTTCACACGAAATCCACGGCTTGGAACAAAGGTCAAAAGGATTCCCCATCTTCCCTTCAAAGGCAAGAGGTTATAGAGGCCATGTCCAACACAGAGTTTTCTGTGGTGCATCAGCCGAGTCTTCCTTTCAATATAAGTCATCCCTTTTTTCACATCCTGAATTAGGGAAGAGAATGTGTCATTATTTGCACAATTAGAAACAAATCATGCCAGATGCATGGATTCTCCAGTGTTGGTTTGCCATCTAGAATTCTACCCAACTCACATTCAGTCCAATCTACCCAGACAGATTCATTTTTCAATATACAAACATTTCACAGATCAAGCGATCTCTTTGTTAATTCAAAAACAAGCCATCAGACCATACCTTGCCTTCCCCATTCCAATGGCTTCTTCAGCATTGTTTTCCTGGTGGACAAGAAGGGTGGAGATGTTCACCTAGTTATCAATCTTAAGTAATTCAACACTTGGATTCTATATGGCATTTTAAAATGGATGTGATATATCTTTTGAAAGACCTTCTAAGAGAATTCGACTTTCTCGTCCAGTGAGTCCTAAAGGAAACCTATTTGGCAGTTCCAATTTTTCCAGCACATGGCTGCAACTTCAATGAACACACAGTAGATGGGGTTTTGTCACTGCCAAAGTCTCTCCTCAGCTCCTTGGTGCTTTACTAAGTTGCTGATACCAATAACAGAGTTTTTGGGAGCCAGGGGCATTAATCAGATCATTTATTTAAATGATATTTTGATCATGTTGACAGACCCTTATCTAATCAAGCAACAGCTAAGTCTGACAGTTTCCTTTAAGAGGGCTTTGTGATCAATTGCAGCAAGTCAGATCTAAACCCATTGAATCAGAAGACTTTCCTGTGGTTTGCCATAGATTCAACCTCCGCTACCCTGCCCAAATTAGTTCACAAGATATGCGTTATCTTGAAAGTGATTTGCAAGGTTTTGATGAAGGAACATCTCACACTTCGTTGGGTTGCCAAACTAATGGGCCTTTTAGCTTCCTCCATTGAGGCAATCCTCCCAGGGCCAATTGCACTATAAAGCCGTACACAGGCTAAAGATACTTCATCTAAGGAAAGGCTTTTGATATTCGGACCAGATTCAACTGTCAGTGGAAGTCAGGAGTTACAGCGGTGGGTTGATCACATGGATGCATGGAATGAAAGGAAATTTGTTTGCCCTGTTACAGACATGGTGATTGAATTGGATGCCAGCCGGTTTAGTTGGGGTGCGAGATGCAGGGATAGGACAAGTGGGGCAAGTGATCCTAGGAAGAGTTATAACTTCACATTAATTGACTTGAGTTACTAGCAGGATCCTTAGCAATCATCCTTTATCCCCTTGAGTCAGTGTTTTTTTTTTTTTGCAGAGTTTTATATAGCGCGAACTAGACCCGAACAGAATCAGGTATCAGAGCGCTTTACATAGCACCAGTTACGTTACATGGGGACGAGATGCACAATGTCTCAGCAGTCTAATCTTTAGACTTGGAAGAACAAGACATGGTCCAATTTGACTTAAAAAAGATATAAATCGTCCTGGAGAAGATAGTACATTGAACAAGACTGGCAGCAGATGTAATCTTTGAGATGAATTTCTTTGCATCTTTATCTGCAGAGGTACTATTTTACAGATTAGCAACTTCTTACTGATTGGCAGTCTCTGCCAGTCACACATCATCCCTGCTGGGGAAGCCACTTTAGTTTCTAAACATCTCCTTCACAATTAAGGTAATCCCTCGTTGGGATGTTTTTAACGTTTCTTTAGGCTTGGCTAGAAAACAAATCTTCTAGGAAGCAAATCTCAGTTAAATTGGTTTAACTTATTTTTCTGGTGGCGTACAAACAAGTGTCAGATGTTTGAGTATTAGACCTGGTAGGTATATTACCCCAGGAGTTTTCTTTCTAATTTCCAAAAGGATGAAATCTTCAACTAGACAAGTATCATTCCCAGCGTTCCAGGAGACCACAAACTGTGTGTAGTAAACTGCCTTCAAACATATAAGAATGTCATTTCTTCACTCAGGTCAATTGCACATTTCAATTATATCTCTGTATACTCATTTCCTCTCTGATTTTAGCTCATTGTATGAGATGGATTTTGTCTGAATCAGATAGTGACATTTCAATGTTTGATGCCCATTAAGACAGAGGAGCAATGGCCTCTAAAACTTAATGTTATGGCTCACTTTCACAACATCATTCGCACGGCCGACTGGTTATCAGATTCAATGTTTAAGGAGTTATATTACAAGCCTGTAAGCAATCCCTTTTCTATGAATTTGAAGCCTCTGGTCCAGTCGAAAATTGTATTGCATTCATGAACAAGAATCGTCATTTCTATTAAGGACACAGAGGAGTCTTGTTATCTCTTGCTTGAAATTATTATGCATCATTGCTTGATGTGTATTGTCTGTAAGACATCCACTTTTTCTAGGTGGTCGCCACATATTCTTCACTTTTTGCTGGATCCTATATTTTTGCTGGAGTTAGAACTCTGTGTACTTTAACACTGCTAACTAGTGGTGAAGTACATTTGCTCCCCCTTTAAGCATGTTTGAATTGGCATAGTCCCTATTGGTATATTTAACTTGCATATAAGTCCCTAGTAACAGTGCAAAAATATAGCCAGGGCCTTTTAGTTAAATGTCATTAGTGGATTCCAGGACCCATCAGACCATCCACGATAGTGGCAGTGTAAAACATGGATTCAGGCCAATCATTGTAGCCTGCCTTTGGCAGTTTACACATTGCAATTTAACCTGTCAAAATAAACTCCTATGTAGGCCTAGCAGTCCATAAGGAAGGGTGAACAAGATTTAAAAGTAAGACGTGTAAACATTTAATGTTAACATATCCTTATAGTGACTATCACCTAAAAGCTATCCTAGCTGTCATATAAAGAAAATACTGTATTTGCGGAATGAGACTAGCTAGAAAAATATTCAAATCAACCATTTTTAATAGGTACTAAAAAAATCAATTCAACAGTGGAGCCAAATTTAAAATGAATATTAATGAAAATTTACTTTTAGAAAGTTACCTTTTCACTGCCTGAAGTTCCTGGAGGCTAATTTGCATTTGCCCTCAAACTCCTCTCAGCCAATGATTAGCATTTGAATAGGTGTGAAATGCTTTTCATGAGCAAGCTATAGGCAGAGCTGAATGGGCAGAGCAGACTCCTTTGAACCTCCCAGAATATGCATGTTCGGGGCTGTCAGGATCTTCTTTTGACATTACAGTGTCAAATACTGCTGGGTTTACTTGTAACAGTTTGGAGTGCACTTGAAAGGCAGAGGGAAAGATGGTACAACAATTCTTGCGTATACACTGTCTAGTTGTTGATGAACCTTGCTTTGTCCTACCAGAATTCTGTCCCCGAGTTTATTACAGGTACAGTCACTGCCTCAAATGGGATTTTAGTGTTAGATGTGGGGGAACGGTGGGATTACCATAGTACACCACACACAAGCGCTCACACACACCACCCACACACCACTCTTTGCTTTGTAGACCAATGTTACCATCTTGTCCATAGGAGGGTAGAGTTGTCTCTATGAAATAAATAGGTCTCCACTTTGCATGAATCCCCAATGCATATCTTTTGTCATAGCATTTCAGAACAAATTATAATTTAACAAAACCTGCCACTCATTACAAACTATGCAACATATTTCCCATCCTTCAACAACAAAATACAATCCACTCACTATCAACAAGTAGTTGATGATAAGAACACTTATTTCCCTCTTTTTCACATGGTCATAGAGTGTCTCTTCCATGCCATCATCTTTCTGTTCTTGTGACATATTTTCTGATGACCAAGTGGAAGCTAGATTCTAACCTTCCAGACACACATTCCTGCATTACCATGCCACCCTCTTTGTACAATGCATATTCTTGCACCTTCCTTCCTTGGGTTCCATGTATTCACTGTTCACAATTTTAACACATCCTGTGTTTCTCTCAACACAGGCAATGGTTTTGAAAACTTGGACAACGTCTTGCTACTCTGTGTGACAACCCAACTTTAACCCAATAAACACTGAAACAGGACCAAAATTCATGATGGATCACTTTGGAACTCATTGTTTCCCCTGCCTTATTTCAGACAAACATCCAAATTTACTTCAAATCAAAAGGAAAATTCTCTTCCACATATCAACTAATATGTGGTATCCCCTGTTTTGTGAATACCCACATATTAAACTTCCTCATTGCACCCTTCCACTCACCACCGTCCCAAAAGTGTTATCATTCCTTCAATACCTGGTTTAACTTTCCACCAAGCTGTTGCTCTGGGGATAGTAGACCAATGTTTTCACATGACGCCCAACTTAACTAGAAACTTTTTCATGTCCTCAAACACCAACTGTACTCTGTTTTTGGTCACCGGCACCAACAGAACACATTCTCTCACAAAAAGTTCTACTAACACTCTTGTCTCAACATGAATCACATACTTAAGGAAGCACCCCGATTCCCCACATATAAACATGTGGAGAAACTGGCCAGAAGAGCCCAATCTGCGTGACAACATACAGTACTCACTCTAATGAGGTCTCCAAAATCATCAATAAGCACTGGCGCACATTGGTCTGTGGTGAACTAGATTTTGAGAAACCTCTTTTCGCACACAGGCGTGGGAAGAACATGAAGGACATTTTAGTCCATACACGTCCGCAAAGCAAACAATCAGAACAACTAACACTACATGGCATACAAGGGCACCACCCCTGTGATAATTGCAGTAGCTGCCATTTGACCAAGAAAAGCAAACATCTAACTTTTAGAAATGGGACCAAAGAAAATTCACGAACTATAACAGCAAACACGTGGTTAACTTGATCACCTGTCCCTACGGCCTCGAGTACTTCGGGATGACCACAAGAGCAGTCAAAATCAGAATCAATGAGCACAAGAGTAATGTGAGATGCAAGAAAAGTACTACAAAAATGGCCACCCATTTTTTGAATGAACAACATTGTGTAAATGACTTGAACTGGACTGTAATAGAACAACTACAGTCAGAGAATGGTCTGTTTGAAAAGGAACAGCGCTGGGTGTTCCGTCTGGGTACCCATATAATCGGTCTCAATGATGATATCCCGTGGGGGCAACTGCATTGACAACAAGTGGCAACCCTCCCTTAGGCATCTTTTAACACGGGAAATGCATTGGGGGTTACGTTACAATGAACTCCTTTCTTTCACATCCAAGTAAACCTACTAATAAAGTCCCCTGGTGCAAGAGAGACTTACCTACTCCCTGGGTACAGAGCAGCACCACCAGCACCCAATTAGTCACCCTCTACCACTCTGGCCCCTAAATTAATAGCACTCACAACGTGGGCAGTGCCATTGACCCCGGGATACTTGTGATCAGTTTTCCATCCTTAAGCACAAGCATCTAACTGATTAATTTTATCAATTTCTCCAGAATCATTGAGGAGCAGCACCCGCCGGGGCATTCAATTATCACTGACTAGTGCCACCAATGAGAATACTCAGCACATGCACTGCACGGTTAGACATAAAAGAAACCACGGGGCCAAACACAAATGCTGCAGAAAGGCCATCAACCCCGGGTTGTTCATGATCAGTTTGTATCCTGATGCGTAAGCATTTAACTGATGAATTCTAATTTATTTTCCCTGAACAATTGAATAGCAATATACGCAGGAGCATTTAACTGACATTAACTAGTGTCACCAATGAGAATACTCAGCACCCGCATTACTCACTTAGACATCAAAGAAATCACGGGGCCAAACACAAACGCTGCAGAAAGGCCGTCCGGATGACGCGCATGTGAGAGACACGTGGTCCTCGCATCAGCAAAAGCTCGTTGGCACAGACACTACCTACAGGGATCTGCACAGGTGCAAAGACATCGCGCTGCTCGTACACTACCTGGCATGAGCCGGGACCGGCAACTTTAACGAACACGTGGACCGGATTAACCATATATGGGCACCGCTTTCCATACCGGCTTTCAGGACAATTAGTGCTTAATTGGCCCGACACTCGGATGTAAAAGGCGCAAATTTCAGTCGAGCCCTCATTCACAGCGGAGCCGCGTTGGGGCAGCAAGGCATAGATTTTTCTCTTGCAATCGTGAGTACTATAGCGGGTAACAAGAAGCAGATACTTCAACTCTGTAAGTAAGCAATCTGGGTTGTCTCTTACCTTAGAGGATGCAGATTGGCACGTTAATCCCCCAACATTAGGAGGCTCATGAAGCACACCATATTGTGACAAGTATGCATTTAAAACAACTTTATTATCCTCCTCACAGTACCAGGTCTCCAGAGCCATATAGGTTAAAGCAAATAGAGTGTGTGTTTTATGTTTTGTATTTCGTATGTCTTGTCCTTGTCCCCTTTTTTACAGGGCGCACCTTCACTATTAGGATGACAATATTTGTCTAGTAGCTACTGCCCACACACTTTTTTCCTAGGTCACTGACCCTGGAGTAATACAAATAGCGAATGGCTATAAGAATGAAATATTATTGTTTCTTTCCTTGTGTTTTTTCCTAGGTTCGCTAATCGCAGAAACCTTCTTGACAATTGTTTTAGGTACGTATTAGCCTTTATTCAAATTTTCACTTTTCTGTAAAGTACAGACTTTGTGTAGAAAAACGTGAGTAAGGTGGGGATTTGTGTACCCCGTCCTGAAGAAGGAGTTCCACTCCGAAACATGTTGACGCACACAAGAGGTGATGTACATTGCATTACATAGGAACCTCTAAATACACCCTTTTAACAGTCTCAGCCCGGGGACCAATACATTTTTTTTTTAGTCTACCCCACGAGCCAGGTACTTTTTAACCATCACTAAAATTACTTCAAACCCCACCACTCACTCACTATTACAAATAACCTCACACACACCTCACATAGTCATTGCAAAAAGTGCTCCTGCGTAGACGTAGGTAGCAGCACGCCTCATCCTGTAGAGGGGTGCGAAGATCCCAATGATGAAGCATGACACCAAGGGTACTTTTGGTGTGTGAGGGGTATTTAATGAACACTACGTGCTCCCCACCATTGTAGGGACCACCCACACCCACTTGTGGATTCCATTTGTTTATAAAAAAAAAAAGGATATCCAAAGCAGAGAGCGTTGCTTTAAGATGCGAGGACACATTGGGCCTGCGTAAGGTACTCCTAGCCACACACTGGGACGCAATACTGGCTGATTTAACCCCCCTCCCCACATGCTGCCGCAGCCTCACCTCAGGTCCCAGCTGAAACTGAGACCTGACCAGCAGAGATATACACAGATTAAATCCAGGATAATATGCTACCTAACGAACAACCTGCGCTACACTCATAAGCACTGCTAATTCAGAGTCATTCATAACAACACAGGGGAGGGAGGGATTAGGCAGCATAAGCACCGGTTCCTAGTTTCACACGTATTATGTATTATGTATTAATTTGTCCCAGATTAGTTAACGCCCACCTCCATGGTTAAATAAATGCGGTTAATCTTAGTTGTGATAACATGTAGCCATATGGGGGACTCAACTGATTGTATATAAAAATTGACAAACAATCTGCATATGTTGGTAAAGACTGTTAAACATGTTTCACTTTTATTTTTGTTTGAAAAGCATTATTAAATAAACAGAAGTAGGCAAAAATACAAGCGACAGATTCAGATATTGAAACATAGTTATAACAAGATATAAGGCTAGTACAATAAAAGAAATACAAGCTATTTTAGGCTTTTTATATTGAAAGGGGATGGGAAGAAGAGAAGGGAAAGAATGAGGGGGGGAAATATTAACATATTAATATAAAAGAAGAATGCATAATACATTACATAACACAACGAAATGTGAACAAGTCCATGGTCAATTAACAAAATATCAACTTATCTTGGATGATATGGAAAGAGAACAGAGAGAAGGCATTCAAGGAGGTTTAAAATTTTCAGAATTGAGGGAGGAGTTACGTTTAAGAACAATCTGATCTAAATAAGTTGTAAGGGGTAACCAAAAAAGCTCTCTATTAAGTATTGGTTTACAGGAGGCGGCGAAAGCAACATCAAGTCAATGAAAGTGACAAAGGCGATTCCACCAGTGTTGTGTAGAAAGATTATTGAGAGTTTTCCAATTGAGGGTAATGTGTTGAAATGCTAGAGCGAGCATGAGATTAAAAAGACCATGATGGGGGCGTGGCCAAGATGGCGGCGGAGTAGGACGTGTTTTTCAGTAGCTCCGGCGCCGCGACTTACATCGCATTGTAAAGCACCCTCTTCGGGGCCCATCGGCCCGTGAAACCGAGCTGCCTGGCATCCTGTGGTTGGTCCTAAGTTGTCTGGGGGCTCCATTTTACTCGAGGTGGCGATCCGCCACGGCTTGTGGTGCGGCCTACATTCGGACGGCGCGAGGCAGGAGAGAGCAAGATCGAGGCAGCGGCCGGAGCCGTGACGCTACCCTACAACCTGGCGGCGCACTACGGCCCTGTCGGGGGCTGGCTGAAGGGGCGCCGTTGACCGCCGGCACCGTACAAGTCTCCCGCTGGGGGGTTCTACGGGTCCCGGAGTGTGCGGCATCCGGAGCAGGTGCCGGATCCGGAGCAGAAGAGATGGCGAGGCTGCCTAATTGAGGACGGGGCGTCTCGGCCTACTCGACTCCTGGAGAGAGTCGTGCTCCGTGGACCTCCTACGCGAGCGGCTGCTGCCACCGACAATCCCTGGTGAGGAGCGGTGGGGTCTGTTGACCGCGGGAGTGGCAGAGAAGAGGTGGCTGCAGGCGCAGGATTTACGGAGGGGGAGCCCTGACCCTCATCGGTGGGGAGACACGGGAGCGACTGGGGGCCTGGACTTGGGTGATTGGCGGAGGCCCGCATCGGGACGATTTGCAGCCTAGTGAGGCCTAGCGTCTACGGAAGGGGAGCTTGCCCGGCCCTGCGACTACGGAGACGAGTGGCAGTAGGGGTGACACACCGAATTGGCTTGCCGCGGGGTACCAAGCTCCCCCTGATATCTTGGTGTGGTGGAGTTCGGCCTGGGGTATGGTACGTGGTGCCTAGTTGGCTTGACGTCTGGTGTCCCCCCCACAAGTGTGTGGAACACGGAGCGCCCCTGCTCAGTTGTGGCGACACCCCTTGGACCAGGACCGAGGCCCCAATTAAGGTGAGGAGCGGAGCCGGGGAACACAGCTACCGGTCCGCATTGTCGGCGGACGGTGCAGGGCCGCTTCTGGGGCGGTGTGGTGCAGCGCAGGGTCCCCTTGTCCGTGACCCCCCCCCCCCTGCACCGGAGGACGGAGGGAGAGTGTGTGCACCACAGGTGCGGAGCGCAAACTTTGTCACAGGGATCTCCCTGGCCTGCGGAGACCCCGCCATATTGCCCCAGGCGGGGATCCCCTAATGGGCATCAGTGACGATTAGGCCCCAAGCAGCACAACAGCAGTGAGGCGCAGCGGTCCCACGGGACGCAATAGGACCAGAGCTAATTGCGCCAGATCTACTGAAAGGGGCCTGGACACTGGATTTGGGGCTGCACCGGCTGGTACGAGCGTTAGGCCCTCATTGCAGTGTGGAGCGAGGGGGCATTGGACGGACGTGGTGACCCCCCTTATTGTCCTCAAGATCTAGCATTGGGTGTGAGCGCCAGCAGTAATGGCGTCAGCCAGACTGAAAAAAGATAAATCTGGGAAAGACGGGATGTCGAAGGGAGCGACGCAGTCCACCTCGCCAGTCCCCAAAAAATCCCCAAGACGGGGTGAGAATGAGGAACCCGCGCCAAGGCCTTCATGATTGAACTTTTTGCGGCCATTAAAGAAGACATATCGGAGCTGCGCTCCCAACTGGCCTCGGACCTGCGTGAAGTGAGGAGGGACGTGGACGGAGTGGGGGAACGTGTCGCAACGTTGGAAGAGCACGCGGGGGACAGCGGAGGACATTCACCAACTCCAACAAGACGTAATTCGCCTGAAGGAGCAAAACCTCGATCTACAGGCCCATACCGGGGACCTGGAAAATAGGTCCCGTCGCAACAATATCCGGATACGCACAGTGCCTTGGAAAGGAGAGGGGTCGGATCTGCGGGAGTATGTGGAGGCACTCTTCAAGCATATTCTGAATGAGGAGGATCTACAGGCCATACGAATGGACCGAGTGCACCGCGTTGGTTTGCCGCGAGGGCCCCAAGCACCTCCCGCTGACATATTGGTGTGTGTGCATGACTTTCAACTGAAGGAACGTATCCTCCGGAAGGCCTCCCCTCCAATTCCAGGATCATCGCCCCTTGTTATATCAAGACCAGGCGGCTTCTACGCTGCAAAAACGACGGGAATTCAAGCCTGTTACTGCATACCTACAAGAGCAAAAAGTGCCCTACTCCTGGGAGCACCCATTCCGTCTCGTCTTCCGTTGGCTGAACAAGTTGGTCCAGGTGCGCTCTCTGGCGGTGGCATTGGATCTTCTGGGCTTGGAGCGACCTGACTCCTCGTCAGGAGACAGCGGCTCAGCTAGAAGTCGACGACGACAGTCTGCAGAGTGGCAGAGAGTGGGGAAACCCGTGTCGGGTGGGATGCCTGACCTGTCAGCAAGGATGCAGGAGAGGGGTGCCGCGGTCGCTTCTGTGGCCCTGGTTACTGACGCAGCAACGGACGACAGTGAGGCGGCCTCATGAGACCGAGAGGGCCATCAAGAACGGTGCCATCCAAACCCATCCTGAGTTTGAGGCGTTCAAGGAGTATTTCATGGTTGAGCGTATCGAAGGCAGAGGATAGATCTAGGAGGATAAGGAGACAGGTATTGCCTTGGTCCAGGGCTTGAAGAGCATCATCCACAATGTGGAGGAGGGTGGTTACGGTGCTGTGTCCAGGTCTGAATCCGGAATGCACACATTTTTCAAGAACTTTGGCTAGGAGTGGGATGTTGGAAATAGGTCTGTAGTTGTCAACGGAGGAAGGATCCAGCGTAGGTTTTTTAAAATGGGGGCGACTTGGCCAGCTTTGTGAGAGTCCGGTATCGATCCCTATAGGAGGGAGGAGTTGATTATTGCAGTCCAGGAAGGGATGATAGCCTGAGAGGCGGCAGCAAGGCAGTTAGAGGGGAGAGGATCATTGAAGTGATTGTTCGGGTTTAGGGAGGAAAGAATTTTCAAGACGGAGTGGTCGTTATAGACTTTGAAGCTGGACCAATGGGCATGGTTTTTGGGTGATGACTGGGAGGGCAACGTGGAGGAAGCCAGCGGAGTTAGGGAGAGAGTTGCAGAATCAAGTTCAATTCCTAAAGCAGAGATTTTGTTGCAGAAATAGGAGGAGAATTCTTTGCAAGATATTAGCGATTTAGGGGTTTCTTTAGAGGTTTTTGCTAGTTTGTTGGATTGGTGTTTGACCACGTAGAATAACTTGCGAGGTCTATTTTTGGCGTTATCTAGTTCTGTTCTGAAGAATTCTTTTTTCGAGTTGAGGATTTTCCTATTGTAGGCATTTCTGGCCTGTCTGAGAAGCTTTAGGTGGGTTGCTGACGGATGTTGTTTCCAGTTACGTTCTGTCTGCCGAAGGGATCTCCTCTCCTTGTTGAGGGATTCGTTGAACCAGGGATTCCGGTCTTTGGTCTGCATTCTTTTAGGTTTTAGCAGAGCGAGGTCATCGAGAATGTTGGATATGGTAGAGGAGTAATGTTCAGTGAGGCTGTGGACCGAGGTGAGATGAGGGGGGAGGGAGGTCAGTCTCACAGCACGCAGCCAATTGTCCGTGATCTAGGTTTTCGGTGTCTCTAATCCATTGTTTGGGGATTACGGGTTGAGGTGTCCATGTCTTGTGGGTGACGGGCAGAAGGAAGGAAATAGCGTGGTGGTCGGACCAGTCACAAGGGTCAATAGAGATAAGTTTGACGGCTGATTTCTTGGCGATGATCCAGTCTAGTGTGGTGCCTTTCCTGTGAGTAGGGAGTGTGCAGGCTTGGGTAAGGGCTTGGTCGGCCAGGAAGCCTCTGATGGCATTGACCTGCGGGTCCTTGGGGTCGCTCCAGTGCAAGTTGAAATCTCCAAGGAAAATGTCATTAGAGTTAGGGGAAGCCTTGGTTGTGATGATTTCTATAGGATGGTCAGTGAAGGTGTCGTTTTTGCCTGGGGCGTGGTAAAAAATATGAAGTCTACACATATGGGTGTTGTTGCAAATGGAGAGTGCAAGGTATTCAAAGGAGTCTGTGGGATCACCAAGAAGTTCTGTAACAAGGAGTGAAGAGCGATAAATGCAGGCAATGCCACCTCCTTTTTTTTTTGATTGCCCGTCTAGTCTTACGATGTTATAATTGGGTGGGACTAAGAGGTCTAGACAGGGCGATGAGGATTCGGTGAGCCAAAATTCCGTCAAGATTGCTAAGTCCGAATTATGGCTCGGGATGAGATCAGCGACATCCGAGGCGTGCTTTACTGAAGAACGACCTTTAATTAGGAGCCCGGATAGATGGGGGTTAGAGTGTGTGTCGTGGATAGGGGCAGAGATGGGTACTATCGCTAGGTTGCTATTGACCACTCCTCTGAGGTGAATAGTAGAGGGGCTGTTGGGGTTGGCTGCAACCGTGCGGATAGTGTGTTCGTCATTAGAGTCTAAGGGGCAAGGGGTTGTCAGAGCAGATTCGTAGCTAGAGAGGAGGGCTGCAACTTTGTCCTCTGTGAGGTCTAGAGGGCTAGTCGTGTTAGGGGTAGGATTGTAGGAAAGGAGGAGGGCCAGAACTTCGTCCTCCGATAGGTGGCTGGGCGGCTTGTGGGGGCGCAGGTGTCTCAGGGATAGCGGTAATGGGTGAAGGAGGGGCTCAGAGTAACGGGGAATGAGAGAGCTCTGCGAGAGCTTGAGATTCGAGCAAGAGAGTTCGGTGAGGTGCAGGAGTTTCTTTAGATCCAGGATGGCGTTGTGGATGCTCAGGGTTAGTTCGGTGGCTCTGCGCTGGAGAGAGTCAACATCCTTGTAGGAGGGAGGCACATGTGGGCAGGGTGCCGATGGGATGGGAGCGATTCGGATTAGCTGGTAGCCTAGTGGTGTGATTAAGACGACCAGTGTTGTGATTAAGAAGATCAGTGTTGTGAGCCCTAGCTGGAGTTTCACAAATCAAATGGGGGGAAGATTTTGCGGGCAGGAGGTTGTGGGTTTAGGAACGTTTCTGTTGGCGTGTACTCGTAGCATGGTAGTAGGGCTAAGACAGCTAGAGGCATTAGCCGTAGGGGGCGTTAGAGTAGCCAAAGGAGAGGTGGGAGTTAGCAGGCCTGAGATTGGTGTTATAGGCACACAGTTGTTAGTATGCGCTAGGTCGATCCATGTCGCAATTTCCAGCATGGGAGGTTAGAGAAAGGCTTGGCACCCTTGGCGGACTGAGCGAGGGGTATTGCAGGGGGGGGGGCGTGGGCAGAGGAGGGTCGTGCACGTATTTTTTAAGACAGGTGAAGAAGTCAGCGAATTTAGTGAGGTCTCTGGGAGGAGCTTGTATAAGGATGATGCCGTTTTTGTAGAGGGTGATGGTGAGGTCGGCATGCAAATTTGCTGATGGAATGATCGTGAGTTTGCTGCCGTATGGAATGTTTCTGGCTTCAAGTACCTTAAGGAGGTTTGAGAAGGCTTTACGCCAAAGGGACGTTTTTCTGGAATAGAAGATGAGGTAATTGATGACTGTACCCTTGTCTGCGCTAAAACGCAGGTCAGAGACCAGGGTCTTAGGGTGCCTTTTTAGGATCGAGTGTTTGAAAGATTTCTTGCGGGTTTTTGAGAGTTTAGGAGGAAAGTCAACAGTGTAGTAGTTGTCGTTCGTGGGGGTCAGGCGGGGCCCTGCCATGATAGATGGGGGGGGAGAACTCCCGCCCAGGAGGTCTGTTAAGGGTAGTGAGATATAGGGGTAGCGACCGCAATACGTCTGTCCTATGTGATAGATCACTCAGAGGATGTGTTAAGAGGATGTGTTATGACCTAAATGGACCGCAGAAATATAGATGCAAAACGAAGTAAATCAGAATAAAAATAGAATAGAATTAGGCCATCTAATGATCAATGGATATTCTCCCCGTTTGTATTAGCGGGTCCTCTAGTGAAGAGGTCCAGAATCCATAACCCATAAGGAGAGTGGAAGCTTCGGACTTTCTAAATAACGTATGTAGCGCTATTTTCAGTGCCTTTGTATATTAAATAAACGTAGGATGGAGTCAGGCGAAGGTTATGTTGTAAAAAGTTGATAAATAAGCCATTCCAAGATTATCCAGTGATAGTATGGCTCCGGAGAGTAGTCCTATTACTCTTTCCATGAATCATATCTTTTTGAGTGTAGTCCTATGTCACAGTCCATCGATTTAGGTTGTGGTGTTCTACTCTAGTCCTATAACTCTTTCCATTGTAATACCTCTCTGGGTGAAGTCCTATGTCGCTGTTCAAGGATGTATGTGGAGTCCTAGGCTTTGTCTCTTGGTAATTGGTTAGGGGTAGGTAGTCCTTTATCTATTTGATTATATGTGTCAGACATTTTGGGGATGCATATTATCCGCATATGCGGAAACTTTAAGTTGCTGGTCCCCAAATGAAAAAACAAAAATAGAGACATTGGTACGGATAGAAGATCAGAATGGTTCAAGAGCTAGGACAAAAAGAAGAGGGGATAAAGAACATCCATGACGAACTCCGCATTCAAGAGGGAAATAGGATGAAATAGAACCATTAACTAATACTGAGGCCCTGGGGGCAGAATATAAAAGAGATAAGTGAAATTAATTTGGGACCAAACCCATGCCACTGTAACGAGGCAATTGAGAAGGACCAGTCCACTCTATCAAAAGCCTTCTCAGCATCCACTGATATGGCTGCTAGAGACGTAGAAATAGAGGGAAGTCTGTTTAGGACATTAAGAAAAGTCAAGAGTTATCAGAAGTGTGCCTACCTTTGACAAACCCACACTGTTCTTTCTCAATAAGGTGAGACATGAGAGGATCTAGATGTAGAGCAAGCAGTTTAGCAAACAACTTATAATCAACATTTACCAAAGATATCGGGCGATAATTCTTGCAATATTTAGGATCTTGACCCGCTTTATGAATTAAACAAACTGTTGCCTCCTGAAAGGTACAGTCCGTCTTACCAGATAAGAAAAGGGAATGAAAAAGAACTAAAAGTTTGGGCAGTAAAAGATCTGAAAACTGTAAATAAAATTCAATGGAAAAGCCAACTGGGCCAGGAGTCTTCCCTTTAGTGAGAGAATTAAGGGCGTTAGATAATTCTGTAAGGGACAAGTCTGATTCAAGAGCATGAAGATTAAGATGGGATGAAGGGGGGAGGAATTTTCTCAAGATATTCCTGAATGCTAGATGGAGAAGGAGGAGATTCAGGAGTGTAAAAATGTTGATAGAAAGTATTTCTAGATCTTTGTGTAAAAGAGAGTCGGTGGAGGAAAATATAGCATCTATGAGGGTGCGGTCTTTACGTGTTTTGAGATAATTTGCTAAAAGCTTCCCTGCTTTGATACGACCACCATAATAGTGAGCACTGCTATGCAAAAGCACAGAGGACACATTATCAGTAATGGTTTTTATTAAAAGCAAGTTTAGCTCGGATGAGATCCGGTAGAACAGAATGCTTCGGGGAAGTGTAGAATTTGTGTTCCAAAAGCTTTATATGTGCCAAGGTGGATTTCCGTTGCTTTTTTGATACGAAATGAATTATAAAGCCTCTTGCAGTAGCTTTAAAGGAGTCCCATATAATATGCGGAGATGAGTCGAGTGCACAATTAAGGTCAGGGATGGGGAATTCATATCGCCCGATGCCCAGGACATATTGTTTGCTGACAGGGACAACAAGTAATTATGTTTTTATTGTCCGTCGGACAAGTAGGCTCAACTTCCTGCAGTAGAAACCTTTCCCAGAAAAGAAATTGCAAAATCCTTCTAACCTGCTTCCAAATGTTTGCTGCGTTTATTGGCATAACTTTCTACGACTTAATAATCCTTTGATTCACTGACAATACCCAGAAGTGCTTCCCTCCTTTCTGAGCACAGAACAAGGCACTGACATCTCTTTGAACGTTGCGGGGCTGGCCTGCCTTATGCTTTTGGAAAAGGAAAAAAAAACCTCTCTGCTTACACGGTTTCATTCAGAGTGCAGGCTGTAACTCAGAACTGCACTCTGAAAGCATTTAGGCCAGTCACCGTTGCTTGTAAACAGAATGCACAAGTACTTCATTTCACAATAATCCTGTTTCCAAGTCTATGCACTCCCCAAAGCCTGCCTCTTGGCCCCTTCATTCAGAGGTCATTACCCTTGTGCCTTTGGTGTAAAGCACGCGGCCTATCACCACCAGCAGCCGAGATCACGGCTGCTCTCCCCAACACTGTGGCTATTACTGTGATCATCGGAGCTATTATCAGATCATTCTCAGCCCTCAAGGTAAGAGGCTGCAAAAGTGTAGTAAAATATAAATGATAAAGTTGCATTTGTAAAGTTGAATTTTCTGTAAACTATGACGGTCAACAAAATATTGTGTCCAGCCCGACAACAAAAAAGTGTTGTCAAAATCCACTTTTTGATGTGGGGCCTTGCACAATATTATAACAAAGTTTATGGAAAATTCATCTTTACAAATGCGACTTAAGCATTTATATTTATATTTTTACCACGCTGTTGCTGCCTCTCTTACCTAGTGGACTGAGCTCTGATAAAATACCACTCTAAACCTATTTGTGCGTGTTTGTGAGCATGGGTGCATTATTTTATAGGATTTTGACAACACTTTTTAATGTTGTAGTGAATTGAAAGCTCGTGCGGTTCTAAAGCTAAATCTACTGATTAAGGGACCCCCACCAATAAAACCTGGAGCATAGTGAACCCCTCCCTATAGCACCTACAGCAGAGGTGATTTTTTTTGGGCCCCTTATCTACAAATTGACAGATAAGAGATGATTAACTAAAAGAAAATAGAAGATGGGTTGCTAGAAAAGGGAGAGAAGGATGGAAGAGGACAGATGAGTTTGTTAATGAATGGGTGGATGAAAAGATGGATGGACGAGTGGATAAAAGGATGAATGGATGGTTGGGTGAAAGGATGGATGAGTGGGTGGATGGGTGTGTGAATTGATGGATGGATCGATCGGTGGATAAAATGATGGCAGAGTAAATAAAAGTCGGAATGGATAGAAGGATTTCATAGTAATATAAAATCTGAAAGGATGGATGTATGGCAAAGTAAATGAAAATCTGAGAGGATGGATGTATGGCAAAGTAAAGTAAAATCTGAGAGGGTGGATGGATGAATAAATGAATGGCAAAAGGAACAATTGATGGCTGAAAGGCGTTATTGATTGAAGGGTAAGTCAAATGATGGATGCATGGGTGGATGGATGCGTGCATAGGTAGTGGATGGGTGTTTGCATAGATAGTGGATGGGTGAACAGATGGGTAGATGTATGGAATGGCCAATGGATGGATGGAATGGGAAGAATGAATGAATGAATACCTGAATGTAAAGGTGAAATGGTGGACATGAGCAGACAGATGTAGCATTAAAGAATAATGGACAGATGCTTGGATGGAAGTGACAAAGGAGTTTTAGGGCGGTATGAGCTCACTTACATCACTTGCTTGGTGCTGTCAGAGCATTGGTCAAAGTGGGGGGTATTTTAACATTCTGGCTACTCCCTTGAATAAGACCATCAAATGGCTGTTCCCTTTACTTAGCCGCAGAGTATGACTGTAAATCACACACCATAATATCCTTTTTTTTTTAGAAGAACCCCACCTTCGCATCACTCAGCACGTAGAGGATACTACCTGTCAAAATGGAATAAGCTGTGCAAGCGTGGGCTGTGCAGACCTTGATTTGTGCACTATACTGAAGATGCTAGGAACAATGGTAATGCAAGACTCAACTATGTCTTACAGGTGATCCACATGGTACCTGAGCTACACTGCGTATGATCTTTACAGTGACCTGTGCAGGACATGAGCTGTAAAATAGGTATGAACAGTGCTGTGCATCATTCATGTAAGGGTAAGGGATAGTGCATGAGGGAATTGTTAAATAGAAGGTGTAAAGTGTATGAGCTGCACTACAGAGGATACAAGTTGTTCTAGAGATGAGGTGTGCATGCCCGTGGGCTGTGCAGGAGCTATGCAGAACACTAGCTGTGTGGAGTTTGAGCTTTACTTTGCATGAAGTCTGCATGGTATGACTTGGAAGAGGCAACTAAGTAAATTGCTGTGAAAGGTATGACCTTTCTTCTTAACATCATCAATGAAAAGTCAGTGCCTGCTGTAACCATAGTACCTTAATATTTTTTCAATGGCCAGTCTTTGGGGTTTTGTAACAGATGCATTTTTCTTGCTGACTTCCTCAAATCGCCCCATCGCCTCTTAAACACATTGGTAGTTTCTCAGGGAAATAATATAGTGACAAATTTGCATTTGCTTGCTAGAGGTATGGTCGCCCAGTTTATTCGGCTTGTCAGGGTGCTAATGTTTAAAACAAAATTGTGTAACATGTTCATGGGTCAATTGCATTAAAGTTAGGACGAGCAGAGAATTCAAGTCAGATATATTCAAACACAGTCAGCAGGAATCTCAGCTTCCATTACTGACAGGGGATCCAATAAAAGCAAGTGTGCATTGTCTGCAACATTTACAAGTTGTGGCTATGTGTATAGCTTCCAGAAGGCTCCTTTATTATGTGCAAGTGTATAAAGAAGAATGGAAGCAAGATTGGTGATTTTATTTTGAAAACGGACAATGTACCCCAAACAATGTGCTCCTTGAAAAAGGGATTAAGAGAGCAAAAAATTTGCAACTTAAAAATGGTTGTATAGTGTGCAGAAAGCTACAATGTAGAGTTTGAAAACGTTAACTACCATTGCACCAAGGAATCATTTAATACATCAGCTTTGGTGCATGTCAATATTTTAAAAACAAAATAAAGGCAAATCAACGTAAAACTACTTAAAAAAAATAAATGAGGGCCCCCACTTATAACAGAATGTAACAAATGTGCATCCAAGACCTATTAAATTGCATGGGTGCAGAATTAGGACTTTCAGAGAAATTCATTAAACTTTTTATAAGTTGGCCTGGAAACCTACAACAGTTCCATGTTCCTAAATACACTCTTTACAAACATAATGTATTACCTTTTTCAGGGTGCAGAGGGGGTTAGAGAGGAGTTTATGGTGCCGTTAAACAATGTACGTTGTACGCATGCATACATTTGCACTGCAAGCCTGGTCTGGAAAAAACATCTCTTTTTCCTAGTGAATACTTTTATAGGTACAAACCCAATCTTTGTGTGTCTTAGCCAAACTTGCATGTATAGATAGCTTACTTTTTGACTCTGGAAGTAGATCGCCTACAAATTCTTGCCAAACTATGAAAGCCTACGTATTTGATATAGTGCTTGGTATATGATCACAACTCTAGCAAACCAGGGAACCAAGGTAGAGAGAGATGAAGGGAACGGTCCAAAAATTACAACGTGAACAGTGTCAGACAGGGGCAGTCTCCTTGATCCTCAGTTGGTAACTGAGGCACTGGACTGCAAGTAGAATCTAAGTTTATTTACAATAACATTTTGTGAAAATGAGTGAATGTTTACAAATATAATTGTCAGGGTAGTCTACAAGTCTCTTCCTAAGACTAGAAAGAGAGCATTGATACAATTAGGGAAGTGAACTTCAATATAATGAAAGTGCTGATATATTCAGGGACTTACCATGACCTTGAACAGAGCTCACTCAAACAGAGTCTGAATATTAAAATAGTTTACATAAAAACCTAGTGTGTTCAGAGTCCTGTACAATCAGAAAGCTGGCATGAAAAGAGCAAAGTAAGAATACAAATAGTGATGTAAAATTTTCCGCTTATACTCACATCACCCTTGCTTGTACTTTAAGAATTCTTATTGGCATACTCCTATGTTCTTCCCTAACTTCTCTCATTCCCTATTTTTCCCCTCCCTTTCCCCCTCCGTTCGCTCTCTCCTTCTCCCCTACCCTAACTCTCCACATTATTAAGGCTACCTCTCATGCATTTAGATTGACCTGTCCTGATGATCATTCCATAACCGCTGTTGGGGATCTTAACTCCAACTTTTAACTTTTGATTGTTGTGAGGTACAAGATGTTCTTTTTATCATGACTATTGTAATCCATGTATCACTTAAAAGTCACCCTACTACTACATGCCTGAAGTCAGGAAATCTTTTGATTTCCAAAACCCCTTCACGTTTTGCTCACATATGTTACTGTATGTTTTTAGTGTTTATTGAATAAGTAAATAAATGAAAAAAAGTTCCATTGGGACAATAGAACACCAAACGCTGATTGCAGTTTTGTGGATATGTTCTTATATTTCCCATGACAGGGACCGCTGTCTCTAATAATATAGTAAAATGAGCCCTGGCATAATCAGAAAGGCTGCTATCCAAGCTCTTACATGAGAATGCGGTCATAAATTGAAACCTCATTCTTTGGTACCAAATCGGACAAGTAGATTTTTTTACAGGACAAGAAGATTTCGTAAACATTTTGTCCTTTGGACAAGAAGATATTTTATAAAATTCCACACCCCTGATGGTCAAAGAATTCAGTTGCAAATGAGCGAAAGGAAGAGGAGAAGAGAGGATCTAAGAGCAGAGAGTTATTGAAATGCAAACAAGATGACTTGAGAAGTGGAGGGAGTAAGTCTAGATCAGTTACTATTGGGGCATGGTCAGAGATAACAATAGGTTCTATAGAGGAGGAAAGGAGATTTTGGGTTAAGGGTTGAGAAAGAGAGATATAGTCAGAGCGGGAAGAGAAGCGTGGGGGGGGGGGGGAGAAAAAGAGAAGTCCAAAGAAGTCAGGGTGGTAGAGTCTCCAAGAATCTATGAGATGTGCTTGAGAAATCGTATTGAGAAAATGTTTGTGGGTCTTAGAGGAAATAAAATGAACTTGAGCTTGACGATCAATAAATGGATCTATGACTTGGTTGCAGTCGCCGCCTAATATGAAGAAATTATCCTAAAATTGAACACATTTTTGCGTGACAACAGGCCAAAAGGAACAGTCTGGATGTGTAGGACCATAAACATTAAAAACGGTTAAATTAACATTATTAATTAACAATTTAACTAGTAACCATCTACCTTCATTATTAATTTCTTGAGATAAGACCTTACAGTTTAGTTTCTTATGACAGAGTAATGACACCATTTTTTTTATTAGTAGAAGGAGAGAATAATACTGTACCCACCCAGCCTCTTTTCAATTTTAACGCTTCAGATTCAGTGAGGTGGGTCTCTTGCAAAAGAACTAGATCAGGATTATAAGAAGCAAGGTGCGAAAGGATTCTCGGTCTCTTAATAGGGTTATTAAAACCTTTCACATTCCAGGAAATAACTCTGAATGTAAAAAGAGTAAAGCTTTATACAGAAATAAATATGCATTAATAGAAAAATTAAAGAAGAAATAGTTACAGAATAGGGAATCAAAATAAGGAAAGAAAAAGGGAAAATAGGAAGCAAAGGAGAGAGATAAGAGGAGACAGTACATATCCATAAAGAACGACTGAGAAGAACATACCTGAGGGGAACGGGAAAAAAAGAAGGCTGGGGCAATGGCGACGAACGGAAGATGGGACGCCCGAATCAGGGAGTCCGAACCACATCAGAACACATAAGAAAGTGCATACGGATCAAACAACTATAAACATGACAAACCAAACCTATATGAAGATAAAAAAGAGAATTAAGAGGGCCTAAGAATAAAGAATAAATGGAGAACATATGGCAAAGCGAATTATTAGCACAAACAATAAATATGAACAAAGAAAAGGCAAGTAGAATTGAAGAAAAATAGTGAAGAAGAAAATAACAGATAATAAATCATGAGAAGCAATAGAAAAAGAAGAACAGCCAACATTACGTGAGAAAAGGAAACGGGGATATAAACAAGTTTGAATGTGGTATATATAATATAACAACAAAAATAAATAAGAGAAATAAGAATATAAACATGTCAATCCAAATACCAAACAAGGAAAACTGAACAGGGAACAAATATAGACATGGACAAAGATGACTCGTATATTAACATTGCGATAACAAATTGAGTCCTATTAGTATGAGTAGAATATTTCATCCCGTAGAAGGATTAGTGGTATCCATGTCGGTTGAAGAATGTGAATGAATAAACTTCTTGAGTTCTGCAGGTTTTTCAAAGGACAAGGTTTAAAGTAACTTTTTAAAGCTGCAGGGGTGAAAAAAGTCCGAAGCGAGCACCCATTGAGCAAAGATGAGGATAAGAAACTCTTTCCGTCTGGTGGCTGTGACATTGGAAACATCCTGAGAAAGAAAGACTCTCTGACCCAGCCAAGAAATTTGCCGTTTGGCTCTAGCTGAGTAGGTCAGTGAATTTCAGGAAGAGAATAACAACACCCCGGGGTTTGGCCGATGGTGAAGAAAGCGAAGGACGTGGACCAAGCCTATGGGCTCTCTGAATGTTCAACATTGCTGAAGGAGGCATCTCAAGCAATTTTGACAGACAGGAAGAGAGAAAGGTGACAGGATCTTCCTTTCAAAAAGATTCCGTCAAAACCATAAATACGCAAATTATTCCTTCTGTTGCGATTTTCCAAGCCCTCGGTGTGTTGTTGAAGCTTGCAGACTTCCTTTTCAAGAGAGGAGTCTTTGAGAATCATCCTGGATCGACGATAATTATTGCTCCATTGTAAAAACTCTGCACTCCATAGAAGACCTTTTTTCTTCCAGAAATTGCATCTTACTGTTTGTTTCTTCAACAAACGGGTGTAAGGCGTGAATTTCCTCCAATAGCAGTTCCAGAGAAATAGTAGGAGACGATTTATCAGGAGATGGAGGGTCTTGTTTCAGTCTTTTAGGAGTGGAAATACGAGGAGACGATTCATGAGGCGTAGATTGCGATGTTTGGGAACGCACAGAAGACACTCCAGCCATAACTGCAGGGGAAGGAGTCACCGTTGACAAAGACTGCGTAGGTGACGTTGTGCATAAAGTCTTAGGAACAAAAACAAGTTGTGGTTTGCGTAGTCTACTCATGTGCAGATGACAGAACAATAAACAAGCATTTGCAATGCAATAGGTTTCGCATTAGGAAAGTTTGAGCTATTGGTATTGTAAATGAATTATTTTTTATTTATGTGTTGGTTTTGAAAATAGTGAAATTAATAGTTTGTCATTTACAATGGCAATAGTTTTAACTTTTGCAAATGTGACACCTATAGCATTTGTAATGCAATATGTGTTGTATTTATGTGACTTAGATGTATTGATATTACAAGTAAAAATGGCTTTTATTTTGTAATAATTAATACTTAAATAAAAGTTATTGTAATTTATAATGGCAATAGCTTCTGTAAATAACTTTTGTGAAGATTATGTTCATTGTATTTTATTGTGACGATAATCCAAGAACATAAGTGAAATATTAACATCTTTTTGTGACATTTGTAATAAAGCTTGAAACATTCGGAGAACAGATTAGAACCAGTTGTTGTTGAATGGTTGCACAGATTGATGCTGTGGTGGCGCGGAGTGATGTTGTGGTGGCGTACAGTGATGCTGTGGTAGTGCATAGTGATGTGGTGGTGCCCCTGAGTGATGCTATGGTGATGCGATAGATAGATAAAGTGAAGGCGATAGATAGATAGAGGGAGGGCAATAGATAGATAGAGTTAGTGCGATAGATAGACAGATAGAGTGAGAGCCATAGATAGCTAGACAGATAGATAAAGTGTATCTATGTTGCATTGAGTAGAGTGTAAGTATGAGGTGTGTAATTATATGGCACTCAGTGGTATTATGTGGAGTGTATTTACGTTGCATTGAGAATAGTGTAATTATGTGTCGTGTAATAATGTGGCACTGAGTGGTAATATGGAGAGTGTATGTTGTATTCAGTAGAGTGTCATTTTGTGGCGTGTAATTATGTGACACTGAGTGGTATTTGGAGTGTATGTTGCATTGAGTGCAGTGTAATTATTTAGCCTATAATTATATGGCACTGAGTGGTATTGTTTGGTGTGTATGTTGCATTGAGTGCAGTGTAATTATGTGGTGTGTAATTATGTGGCACTGAGTGGTATTTGGAGTGTATGTTGCATTGAGTGCAGTGCAATTATGTGGTGTGTACTTATGTGGCACTGAGTGGTATTTGGAGTGTATGTTCCATTGAGTGCAGTGTAATTACGTGGCATGTAATTATGTGGCACTGAGTGGTATTTGGAGTGTATGTGGTATTGAGTGCAGTGTAATTATGTGGCGTGTAAATATGTGGCACTGAATGGTATTTGGAGTGTATGTTGCATTGAGTGCAGTGTAATTATGTGTCACGGAGTGGTATTTGGAGTGTATGTTCCACTGCAGAGTGTGTGAGGGTGCAGAGTGTGAGGGTGCGCAGAGTGTGAGGGTGTGCAGAGTGTGAGGGTGCGCAGGGTGTGAGGGTGCGCTGGGTGTGAGGGCGCACAGGGTGTGAGGGCGTGCAGGGTGTGAGGGTGTGCAGAGTGTGAGAGGGTGCGCAGAGTTGGAGAGGGTGCGCAGTGTGAGAGGGTGCATTGTGTGCAGTGCATGTGAGGGTGCAGTGTGTGCAGTATGTGTAAGGGTGCAGTGTGTGTGAGGGTGCAGAGTGTGTGAGGTTGTGGTGTGTGCAGTGTGTGTGAGTGCAGTGTGTGTGAGGGTGCAGTGTGTGTGAGGGTGTAGTGTGTGTGAGGGTGCAGTATGTGTGAGGGTGCAGTGTGTGTGAGGGTGCAGTGTGTGTGAGGGTGTAGTGTGTGAAGTGTGTGTGAGGGTGCAGTGTGTGCAGTGTGTGAGGGTGCAGTGTGGGCAGTGTGTGTGAGGGTGCAGTGTGTGTGAGGTTGCAGTCTGTGCAGTGTGTGTGAGGTTGCAGTCTGTGCAGTGTGTGTGAGGGTGCAGCGTGTGTGCGAAGTGCCACTATGCACTGAATGTGTGCAAGCATAGGTGTACAGGATCTGTTAGTCCACAAGGCATGGCTCTCTATCACAGAGAGGTCACTAGCCTAGGTAGGGGTCAGGCCAGTTTGCCAACAATGAATCCTGCTTGGGCCCTAGAGAGCACACATGCCTGAACTGGAGAGCCGCGATTCAGCACATGAAGGATGATTTTCAAGGGGGATGACTGTTCTTGTGTGGGCTAGACCTCCTGAAGTGCAAAGTGCTTTTAGAAACTCAGACGCCTGCTACCCTCTGAATACCTGCGAGTTCTCGGAAACACAAGCGCATTGTTCGCCTCGTCTCCTACTAATGGCACATTTCATACAGATCTTAGACCTGCCAACCTGTGTATAAAAAGTCACTGGGTGAAGGGGGGGGGGGGTTAGGGCTTCGTGGTGAGGCGAGATCTCCATAAGAGACAATCTGCCCTGCACCAAGCGCACCACCTCTAACCACATACACAAAAATAGAAGAAACAAGCAAGGACAGTGTTGTTGTGGTGCTGAGTGATGCTGTTATGTTGCTGAGTGATGATGTTGGGCTGAGCGATGTGGTGGTGTATTACAGTTATGTGGTGGTGTCCTAGAGGGATGTGGTGGTGTTCAATAGTGATGTAGTGGTGTTTCTGAGTGATGTAGTGGTGTTTCTGAGTGATGTGGTGGTGTTCTAGAGTTATGTGGTGGTGTCCCAGAGTGATGTGGTGGTGTCCCAGAGTGATGTGGTGGTGTGCTTGAGTGATGTGGTGGTGTTCCTGAGTGATGTGGTAGTGTCCCTGAGTGATGTGGTGGTGCCCCTGAGTGATGTGGTGGTGTCCCTGAGTGATGTGGTGGTGCCCTTGAGTTACGCGGTGGTGCCCCTGAGTGATGTGGTGGTGCCCCTGAGTGATGTGGTGGTGTTCCAGAGGGATGTGGTGGTGTTCCAGAGGGATGTGGTGGTGTTCCAGAGTAACGTGGTGGTGTCTTAGAGTGACGTGGTGGTGTCTCTGAGTGATATGGTGGTGTCTCTGAGTGATATGGTGGTGTCCCTGAGTGATATGGTGGTGTCCCTGAGTGATATGGTGGTGTTTCTGAGTGATGTGGTGGGGTTTCTGAGTGATGTGGTGGTGTTCAGCAGTGTGAGGCAGGTGTGTGTTGCATGAAGCAGTGTATGGCGTGCAACAGTGTGTGGCGTGCAACAGTGTGTGGCGTGCAGCAGTGTGGCGCTCAGCATTGTGTGTGAGTCAATATACCCCGGGCTACAGGTCTGGCCACACATCCAGGATACACAGGACTGTAACTCTATCCACAACTCCAGTATATACAGAGGTGTTATCTTTGTAATTGTTTTTATTTGTAATTGTTTAAAAAAAATTGTAATAAATAAGTGACAATAGTCTACTTTTTTTGTAGCTATAACATAAAAAGAATTTTTTTTGTTTAAACGTTGCAATTGTTGAAAACATTTTTAGATATTTGTAATTATATAGACAAATGATTGTATATGTTTATTTGTAGTTGACAATAGTGTACAATATATAAAGATTAAAAACATGTTTTTTGTATTGACATTTCAAACATTTCCTTTGCATAAAAGTATTTTGGGGTAATAGTGCAAAAACAATATGTATATACAAGATGTTGTTGGTAGAGAAGGTAATCGGTAAGCACATTATTGGCTTGCAGGTTGTTCAGTATAAAACGTTTTTCAGCAAAAATGTGGTACAAGTAAACATTTCAATTGGGGCCCACCAGGAGGTGAGGGGGGGAAGCACTGACCACAGACACATAATTTAGGTGTGACAAAGGCCACTTTATTGGAAGCAGGTGTACCTTACAAAACCCCAAACCTTGGCCTGTGCCGAACAAAACCAAAACTCACTAAATACAAACCACCTAACAACCCCCCCACCCCTAAATGGTTCCCCACAAGTAGCAACATAAACACAACATGCCGGCTGCAACATGCCTCACTACCTAACTAACCATAACTTGACATATGTATACCCCACCCCCCTGCCAAACAACCCAGGCCTCCTACAAGTACCCCCCTTTTCACTAGGAGAAACGCCACGACACCCCCATAGGAATCCTGCCCCCTCGGATACCTGCGCACCCCCAATGCCAAATCAAGTGCCTCCTTTAACTGGACAATGTACAGTTCCATTCCATAACAGGATAGATGGACCCCACCTTCCCTGAAAAAATACACCGCCCGTACCGCAACTCAGGATGCTCCTTCCTACCTACACCTTCCCTTGCACAGAACCCCTTCATCTCCCTATTGATCTTTCGCCTGGTCCTGTCTATGGCCCCTGGTCGCTCCGCCCCCGCCAAATCCTCCTGGGAATGAAGTCCGACCAAATCACGTGTCACCCTGCCCATTTTCTTCGCATCTCCAACAAGTCCCTCTTCATTTGCTTAACTAGGGCCAACAATTTGCACAGTACTCCCCAAAATGAATGAACACCACATCAGGACATTCTCCCCAAAATGAATGAACACCACATCAGGACACCCCGGACCACATTATTCAAAACCGGCATCAACTCATGTCAACGCATTCCCCCTTTTCCCCGCCAATGACATCGAAACAATCGTTCATCCAGTTCCAAATTAAGCTTCCGATGCTTGTCTCACTCAGCCCTCTCCGCTCGTTTGACAAAGGAGTGAACCACAATGTAAATGTCCAACGCCGCCACAGCCGGCCCCGCCAAAGCACCTGCAAAGACACACATGTAAGAGGGCGAAAAACCAGATCAATGTGCCTCTTCTACCCCCGCATCTCGACATATGTCCTGTAGCAATCTGACTTCCACCGCCCCAACCGCTTGATATCCTCCTTCCCCATCCTCTCCGTGCCGCCTCTGTCGCCACCCCAATGCGAAAGGAATGCGTTCCGTAAGCCTTCGGGTCCTCACCCATAGACCGCAGGGCGTGGCACAGGACCCACAAAACCTGAGCCGCCGTCACCCTGCCTTCGTCCCCCCGACCAAAAACCTCCACTACCCCCATAGTCCGGCCAGCCGCCAAACGTCGCGGGACACACCCCTTCCCGATTCCCCGGCCCCAACACCACCCATGTGCCCTCCCCCCGTTGATCCGTCTTCGAGCGCCGCAAGCGCACCGCCATCCCCCGACCCTGTATCTCCACATCCTCCCACAGGACCCCCGGTCCCCCTTTCAGGCTCACCAACTCCGAAACCCGGAAGGTCCCAAAAAACAACCATGACATGAGCGCGGAAAACAAAATCGTCTCTCCCCCCCATCACGACACACAGATGGCAACGTTGATAACAAACCCCCCAGCATGTCCTCTGTAATGGGCCTCCGCTGACTCACCCGCGCTCCCCTCTACCTCGCCCAACCTTCCAACAAGCACGCCCCCAAGTCCCTGGCCGAAGGCGGATAACCCCACCACAGCTTACCCATGAACGCCACCGCCGACAACTTACCCGCAATCGTCACCCTCGACAAACCCCTGTCCATCAAAGCCAACATGAACTGCACCGCCTGCTTCTCCCGCTGCCACCGGTCCCCTTGCCTTACCGCACCAGACCGTCGAAATTCCTCCCAAGCCTGTACATACGTCTTCCAAGTGGACGCAGCCAACAACGCCCTCACCAGCTGAACGACCCAGCATCTCCCACCTACCAAAGCTCCCTCGGAACCGGCGTCTTGATCTCCTCCGCCTCCGTGGCTAGCCCATGGAACCTCTGCCACTGTGAACGAGACAAAACATCCGCAATGTCATTGTCCACCCCAGGGACGTGGCGAGCCTGAAATAGGATGTCATTCTCCAAACAGCGCAGCACGAACACCCTCATCAGCTTCAAAACCTGCGGGTCCCTTGCCGACTGCCTGTTAACCACCTGAACCACGGACATATTGTCCACCCTGAACAGCACCCGCTTATGTGCCGACTCCTGCGCCCACACCGTGACCGCAACCACCAGAGGATACAATTCCAGGAACGCCAATGCAGCGGCCACTGCTCCGCACACCACCGTCCCCCTCCCAATACAAACCCAAGCCTCCGACCCCCGCCGCATCCCAATACAGCGTGACGTTCCACTCCCAGTCCTCTGGGGGCGCCAAGGGCACACCATTGAACAGCCCCAGGAACGCCATTCACAGCCGCAAATCTTCCTTCGTCCCCGCCGACAAGCGCAGATGATGGTGCGGCAACGTCAAACCCGACAGTGCTAAACCCAGCCGCCGGCAGAACGTACGCCCCGCACGCACCACGCGGCACGCAAAGTTCAGATGTCCCAACAGGACCTGCACCTCCCGCACAGTCACCTTCCGTTTGTCCAGCATGCCGCTCACCAAAGCCAACATTGCAGACCTCTTGTCCTCCGGCAGGCGTGCCTCCATGGCCGCTGAGTCGAGCTCTATACCAAGAAAGGACAGCACCATACTGGTGGGACCGTGCGTCTTCTCTGGCGCCAGGGGAACACTCAACTAACCCATCAGGTCCGTAAAACCATCAAGCTGCCGCTGACAGTCTGTCGAACCGCTTCGCCCCACCAGAAAGAAGTCATCCAGATAGTGCGTCACCGTCTCAGAGCCTGTGCGCCTGGAAAAAGCCCACTGCAGAAAGGAACTGAACCGCTCAAACAACGCACAAGAGATAGAGCACCCCATCGGGAGCGCTTTGTCGACAAAAATGCACCCATCAAACTGAATCCCCAACAACTGGTGATCCTCCGGGTGCACCGGGAGCAGCCGAAACGCCGACTTCATGTCGCACTTCGCCATCATGGCACCCGGCCCGACCGCCGATACGATCTTCTGCGCTATGTCCACTGACGAGTACGACACCGACGCAAGCTCCGCCGAAATGAAATCATTCACCGACGACCCCTCTGGCCACGACAAGTGCTGAATCAACTGGAACTGCCCCGGCTCCTTCTTGGGCACCACTCTGATCGGTGAGATAATCAGGTTCGGCAAAGGAGGCTCCATGAAGGGGCCCACCATCCGGCCCTCTTTCACCTCCTTGAACAGCTTCTCCCGCACAATCCCCTTGTGAGCATTGACCGACTTCAAATTGTCCGCCCAGCGTGCAATCCGCGGACCCTCGTACTCCAACCGAAAGCCGTCCCTGAAACCCCGTCGCAAAACGGCTGCATCTTCTGCCCGTGGATAGGCCGCCAGCAACCGAACCCTACGCCGGTTGCTGTGTCTCTGCCACCGAAATGGTGGTCAGTGACACAAAATGGCCGGACTTAAGACCCCCCCAGCCCGACCCCAGCCCAAGGGAAGCCGAAAAACGCCAGCCGCCTGCCCAAGTAGCCCAACCCCCAGCACTGCTGTCAACTTCTCTCCCCCCCCCCCCCTTCCGGGCCCCAAAACCCCCGGGGGTGGCAGGTCTCCCGGTTGTCGGCCGCCCCCCCCCCAAAGCCCCATTGTGTGCTATAAGTTTTCTACTATGTACAATTGTTTAAAAATAATGTATTACAAGTTAACATTCTAATTCTGCACTGAATGTTTGTAGTATATCTAATTTTAGAGAAATAATGTAGCATAAGTAAAAAAAATTGTACATTAACATGTGCAGAAATGTGCTACATATAGAATAGCATTCCAAATACTTAAAGATTATGTCATAGTGAAATAGTGACTTTTTAACATGTAAACAGTTTTAATGCAATATAAAAGCCTTTATTTTTACAGATTTGTACTTTTTGATGCATTTTTTTTATTACTGTATATTAGACTTGTTTAATTATATTTGTTATGCATCCATTGCAAAATAGTACATTTAGTGTAATTGGTAGATGTGGCATTAATGCATATCCAAAGTCCTCCGTATCTGTGCTGATGTCCAAGAAATCCATTAAAGTTGTGTTGTCGATTTCCATTGATTGAAAAGTGTCAGTTGTTTCCACTTTCACTGTCATAGTGCTTATCTCTTGATGTGTTTTTTCAAGTCCATTTAATGTTATCGTAATATTTTCTTTTGGTGGTTGTAAGACCTATGGAGATATTGTTTTAATAAAAATTCTTTTGGGGAAATATTCTGTTTTTATGAATAATTAAAAAAAAGTTAACTTACTTGTAGTTGAGTGTGCAGAGTAGTGTTTAAGATCTTTTCTCCATTGAATTCATGTACAGTCAGGTGTGTTATCTGTACATATTTTCCAATTTCGATAGGGAAATCAGTTGCCTCTCTCCATAGAGTAACTTTCACACAGTCAGTGGTTATACTCTTAATTTTTGTTTCCTGTCCTCCTCCGAATATATTTTTTGTAGCTTCTTCCTGTAATATATAATAATTTAATTTACTGCTGTATTTGTAAATAGCTGTATTTAGTTATAACAATATATTCTTTGCATGCAGTTTTGCATGTTTGAATATGCTTTTATTTAAAAGTGACTGTAAAGGAATAGTTGTTAAATAGTATCAATAGCATTTAAGGTGCAATTAATAGTTATGACTTTTTTTGTTGTACTGTATTTAGCAATATTTTTTTAAAATAGACACATATATAAATTTCTTTACTTACCTTGTACTGGTGTTTAATTGCTGCTTTTGTTCGTGTTATTCTATATATACATTTATTTTTTGTAGATGATTACTTACTTGTTACATTTTATTTTTAGTTTTGCATGACATAACATTCTTGTTGCTTTTGAAGAGGAGCAGGTAGGAGGTGTATATGTCACTAGTAGGAGCTTTTACTGAAGTGTGCATTACATGTTCTGATAAGAGTGATGGCAGGTGTAGTAGAGCTGATGATTGGATAGTGTGGCAAATAAACATTGCTTCTAAATAAGCCTTTAGTGTACAGTTGTGTACTCTTAATCTGTGTCTTCGATAAGTAATAATTCTATGAAGCTTTGCTATTAAGTTATAAGCACAAAGCATAAAGGAGAATAAATAGTGGATTAGCATATTGACCAAAGTTCTATTTGTGTAGAGATTTGAAGATGACAGACAGGCATGTCTTTCTTCCTAGAATTTGTCGGGTACACAAAGATGTTGGTTGTAGGCATTTCAAACTTATGTTATGTTAAATCGCAGCACATTTGCAACATTTGAACATTTAGGACATATTTACTATAACATCCAGTCTTTTTTGCAAATTGTTGTATATAGCTGATGCGAATGGCCATTGCTTCACACAAAAGTACTATAAACAAGAGTATTTGTTTGAAAACATATTTGTCTAAAATGTTATTGTATAAAAACAGTATTGCTTGCTGCTATATTTGTAATTACACGCTCATTCATTTGTGGTCTAAACTTGTGCCAGTACTGTTTGCAACGTACTTAGTGGTGAAGCTGTCTGTTATCAGCTGAGCTCTTTCTGATTAAGATTACTTTCTATGTGTTTGTGGGTCACAGTTTTTTCTTGTTTTTTGTGCTGTAGGGGTGATAGTACTTACGTATTGGTTTTACTAATCTTCTTGTAGCAACATTCTTGGGCAGTAAGTACTTGGGCTAGATAAAATAGAAAATTAATGAGGACTCCTGTTGCTGGCATCTTGGCAAAGTTATTAATGCATTGCACTGGACAGGGAGAAAAATAGAAGTATTGTTGGGGTTGGACTTACTTTCTTCTATTTTCTCAAACTATTTTCTCAAAAAAGTAACATGATGGGGAGCATTGGCCAATGGGTAACAGGTGAAGGGAGTCGAGTGTCAAAAAACTTTGAGAATTACTGGTATATACTGTCCAAAAATATTTTGGAAATCTCTGTAATGAATATGTTGAACATTAATAATCACAGCTTTAATTTACTTACCTTTTAAGAAGTTTTTTATTAGGTGTTTTTTAATGTTATATACATTTGTACATGATTAGGTTGCTGTGCTTTATATATTTTTATATCTATACAAATATATATATATATATATATATGGATATAGTTTTGTTGTTGACATATATACATAAATATTGAATAGTGTTAATGTTATGCATGAAGACATTGCTAATAAAGTCTAAATATTATATACGTTTGTACATTATATATACAATAGTATATATATTTTAAAATACTTTTTATTGTTATGATCTAAATAAAAACAATTGTGTTTCTGTCTTTGTATATATATATATATATATATATATATATATATATATATATATATATATATATACACACACACACACATATATATGAGTATAAGTATATATATATATATATTTATAGGTATGCCTTGAATAGGCGAAATTAAATAAGAATTAATTGGTGCTTAATAATGAGCATGAAAATATTTGTCAAAGCGTAAACATAATATTTGCATATTAGATATATTATAACGGTATATACTTGAAAAGACTTCATCGTGATAAATAAACATTTGCGATTATTAATCATAATAGTTCAAATTTTACTTACTTTTTAATAGTTTTGTTATGAAGTATTATGGTTTCTTGATTAACAACGCTGTTGCTTTTTTTATTGTTAAATCAAGTATAATGCTAACGCTCTGACATTATCAGTAAAACGACCGCATGTACGAACAAAGCGAGTCGAGGGTTGTGCTTTAAACCAAAGGTGTAACGTGCACTGATTCGCACACAAGAATCCCGTATCAGTGCGAAACAGGCACAATTAATAATCCGAGCATTTGGCCATAAAATAAGGGAAACACAACCCGAGCAATACATAGGAACAGCTAATTCCACCACACGCCAAGATGGCGACTATAGAATATGTCAGAGAACCTGAATGTGACAGACATAGTCCCTTTACCATGTTTATACTTCAGTGTATGTAATGGACATTGTGTTTGTGTACACGCTGTGTGAACAAGCCACCACGGTGGCGAAACGCGTCACAGCGGTTTATGACTGAAAATAAACCCCTACTTTGATTGCACCCAGCTCGTGATTACAGATGTCAGGACGATTCTGAGAGCGTGAGAGGTATGTTGTTCTTGAATGATGTTGCTCACCGGTTTCTCCGCCGGACTCGCGCCACCCCGTAGATTGGGAGCACTTAATGGAGTTTCTTGTTTGGATATATATATAGATATATATATATATATATCTATATATATATATATATATAGATATATATATATATATATATAGTCGCTCCAAGGTTGTCCACCTTTGAGTAGCACACGAGCAGCAGCTTGATTTATGTGTAGGTGAGGACGGGGATCCGCTTGTAGATGCCGCTCTGTAATGGATCTGCAGACGTGTTTCGAAGCTCCATATGCTTCTCTTCAGGGGCTTTAACGGAAGCGGTGTGTGCAACCGCTAACCCACTTCTCCATTTTCCATATGACACACCCACCAATGGGAGGCTCAAATGAGACTGTGTATTATGGGAAGTGTGGTGCAGAAAGCACATAATCAAGTCCTGTATGGACCCCGCAAGTGGGCCCGTCCTCGATCCCGTGTACGGCTGCTGTTTCACTTCCGTGACCCCCAAGGATGACGGGGTGGTGCATACTCCGCGGCTGGACGGCCGCGTATAAATTGTCGCTCCAAGGTTGTCCACCTTTGAGTAGCACACGAGCAGTATGTTAAACATATTTTGTCTCTAGGCAGGCTACAAGGACTGTTAACAGAAAGGTAGGAGAGCACATGGCAAACAAAATGGCTGCTAAAAATACAAAATGGCTTACAGCTCATGCCAACAAATCTGTCTAATATTGAACACATGGGCTGTGTTCTCGGTCTTAAAGAAATGACTGTGGTAAATGTGTTTTATTAAAATGAGTGGTTTTAAAGTTTTTGACCAGGATCACAGTGAGTGTTTCTCTGAATAAAGGAATGGTATTTGCACGTTTTTCTGTAATCTTCCTTCTTTGTCTTCTTATTTTAATGAATTGCAAGGCATAGTGTCATGGGTGTAAGATCACACTATGAGTCAAGCTTGTTTTTAGATGAATCTATCTGAATAATTTGTGCTTAAAAATCTGTAAATTATGTATTTTTGAACTGAGTAAGGTTTTAGAACATGTAGTATTAGTTATTTCTATGTAGCATGTAACATGGTGATGAAATTAGTGCTTTGTTTTTTTAGTGTTTGGCGCTCAAATCAAAGATTCTGGAGTGTGATTGAGAGTGTTTTGAATCTTCAAAACCATTTATAAAGGTGAGTTGCTAATTTGTAAAGGGGATCTATTTTTGTGCAGTTTAAGATAATAAGAAAAATTTCTCCCACTGTTTCCAGCATTTCTTCTGTGTTGTACCATTTTATCTTCTGTGTGTACCATGTCTGTGTCTGCTTGCACTATTTATGTATGTGCTCATATCATTTAACCGTCTCTCGGCACCATCTTTTTTGTGACTGCTCCATGTGATCCTCTGCTTGCAGCCCTGCATCATCTATCCTCTGCCTGTAACAGTTTAGTCTCTGCCTGCGTTATTTCATTTTTTATCTGCATCATCTCTCTACCTCTGCCTGTACCATCTGTCTGCACCCTTTCATGTGCATTTGCAGAGGCCTATTATGATATGGCTGCTGGTGTGTGTTACACAGTGCTACCATGATAAATCTTTTCCCTCTCTGTCTGTAGTTTCGCACCCTTCGGTTGTATTATTTTCTCTCTGTCTTCTCTATCTCCGCTTCTGTGTGCTCAATTTAGCCTTTGCATATAACATTTCAGTGTCTGTTTCCAGCATTTCTTCCCTGTTGTACCATTTTATCCTCTGTGTGTACCATGTCTGTGTCTGCTTGCACTATCTGTTTATGTGCTCATATCATCTCACCGTCTCTCTGCACCATCTTTTTTGTGACTGCTCCATCTGTTCCTCTGCTTGCAGCCCTGCACCATCTATCCTCTGTCTGTAACAGTTTAGTCTCTGCCTGCGTTATTTCATTTTTTATCTGCACCATTTCTCTATCTGTGCCTGTACCATCTGTCTGCACCCTTTCATATGCATTTGCACAGGTCTATTATGATATGGTTGCTGGTGTGTATTACACAGTGCTGCCATGTTAAAACTTTTCCCTCTCTGTCTGTATAGTCTCACATCCACTGCTTGTACCATTTTCTCTTTCTACTATCTGTCCCTCTGTGGGCTAAATCACGTAAACCATGGAGTGTGTCATGATTTAGGAGAGATAGTTGTAGAAAGTTCAATGCAGTATGTATCTCAGGCCTCTTAATTTTCAAATTGTGTTCATGCTGTGCAATTTAGATGCCGGGTGTGCTGTTGAAATGAAAAAACAACGGTTTCTGTAGCAAGTAGTAATCATTTCAGTGAATATTTATTTGTACATTCTGAGTCCCACCTTCACTCTCTACACAGCTTGAACACCAGTTCATTGTGCCAAACCCAGAAATTCCATCCCTAGAAACACATTATAAACTCTTTCAACAGTTCTACAGTCCTGAAAACCCTGAAACAACACTCACAGTAAGACCCCCTTTGACTGTAGTAATTGTTTTACTAAATTGCAAGGGATAGTGTTATGTGTCTAAGATCACAGTGTGAGTCTGTTTTCATTTAAGAGGAAGGTGGCAGATTAATTTGCGTAGTTAGTGTGTTTAAAAGTATGGGAATATATGTACCTATAAAATTGATAAAGGTAGTTTTTATTATCTATTAGTGAAAACGATATAATTAAGTGTTTATATTTTTTTGCAAGGACCAGCAACATTATCATATTGGTGCAATGGAAGAGCATCAAGAGAACGTTGCTTTGAATTTTGAGATCCCATGCGAATTAATAGAGGATGTCAAAGATGGACCTTTTCAAGAGGAAATTGATACTGAAAATGAAGATTTCTTTGATGAGAGTTTGGACAGTGTTTTTGTGGAAGCGGTAGAAGATTTTGAATTTGAAAAATGTAAATTTTGTATTTGATGAAAATGAAATACCGGATGAAGTCATGTTGGAAGTTTTATTGCAATACGAAATGTTTGATGAATAAGTTTATAATTTATAATTAAAAATTATTCGAGTGAGTCTTTTTGTAGTATTGTAATAATTTGAATTGTTGATGTGTTTAACAAAAATGAGAATAGATGTTCTGATGAAGTGTGTTAGGGTCAGAAATATTAATCCCACTATGAACCCCTACACTGCCTGAAAACCACTGTACTGTTCTTAACCCTGAAATATTATTCTCAGCAAATAATTCTATAATGTTGAATGCACTGCCATAAAGTCAGAAACAGCACTCACTCTATGATTTCCTACTCTGTTCAGAGACTGTTCCTATGCCTTAATTTTACTTATAAAGTGAACCAGTGTTTACATTATTTAGTGGTTACAATTTCTATGTAGTATGTTAGTAGTGGTCTATAACATTTGTTTTCTATCTTCACAACAGATTGTAATTTTCTACAGAAAGAAAAATCAACATGCCGAACAAGAATGAAAAAAGAAAAAATATAAACACTTACTTTTCCAAGAAAAAACAATTAGAAGATTTACGTAATCGACAAAGTACGGACAAAAAGAAGAGTGCTCCTGGCAAGACAACCAAGGATTTCATAAAGAAATTAACTCAAAGAAAAAAAAGTTTGAATAATGTGGAAAATGAAAAACACTTGTCAGTATCTACAAGGAGAAATCAGAGAAAAAAGAAAAATGTTTCCCAACTATGTGGTGATCAAATTGTCTATAATAATAGACATACTAATCAGTGTGCGTAAATCAGGAAGCGCATGTTTTATAACATAGTTGTTTCGAATTTATTAAAAAATGTAAAGATTTCTAAAAGGAAAATAGCTTTTTATAAGAAAAATATATATATTGAGAATATTGTTGAACGCGCGTTTGACACAAAAAAGAAGTTGTTTGTTTTAGTAATTAATAGAATAAATACACGCAATAAGGCAATCAATGTCTTAAAAGCTAAGAGTAAATGGAAAAGAGAAATAAATAAAAGTAATTTTTGTAATGTTTTTTCTGGAAAACGGAAGTATAGTTCAAGTTGTGAGCCATTTTTTAATGAAGAGAGTTACTTTTAGAGTAATGATTTGTTGCATGCAGTTGACACCAGTGGTCGAGCATATGAGGTGAAGGACGGTTGTCCTATTGAAAAAGAGAAAATTGTGCCTAGAAATGCAGAAGAGGTGATAGCTGATGAAGTTTTAGGTAGACGTCCTAAGGCTCCAGTGTACACTTGGAATATTTACTGTTTGTTGTTGTGCTTCTGAGGCGGAAGCGAGGCTGTGTGCTATCTTTTAAAATTTTGTGTCACCTAATAACTTGTGATTTTAAACACACTTACGCTTTTTGAGAACCTTGTGGTCCAAAGCAGCCGATCTATTGCTGCAGCAAGACCGCCCCAGAACATTGTTTGGCGCCAGCGCGCTGAAACCGGAGGCCACGCCCCCTTCCGAGGCCACGCCCCCTCCCACAAACCCTACTTAAGACGCCGAGTTAAGGCGCCAGGTAACTGTTTGTTGTTGTGCTCCTGAGGCGGAAGCCGGGAGCGAGGCTGTGTGCTATCTTTTAAAATTTTGTGTCACCTAATAACTTGTGATTTTAAACACACTTACGCTTTTTGAGAACCTTGTGGTCCAAAGCAGCCGATCTATTGCTGCAGCAAGACCGCCCCAGAACATTGTTTGGCGCCAGCGCGCTGAAACCGGAGGCCACGCCCCCTTCCGAGGCCACGCCCCCTCGCTCTGCACCGGAAGTAGCATAAATTATGTGCATGTTCCAGACGCGCAGCGGACGAGCGCGACGACTGCGCGCCTAAGGCAAGCCCGTCTGCGCACGAACGGGCTCAGGGCCAGAACCCATGCCGGGCTCAGACACCAAGAGGGTGAGTTACTCGCGTCGCGCCCTTCTAAGTCTTAGACCTACAAAGAACACACTGTGTAATTACGTACACGACTCAGATGGACCTTTTATAAATTGCGTACTCTGCCACCCAGTCCACTTACAACTCACTCAGGCACCTATTTCACACTCTGGCCTGAAACTAGCAGAATTGAACTGTAGGTCGCTCCCCATGCACGCCCTGCTTATTAACCACCTGCTCGGGGACCATGAGCTAGACATCCTGTTCCTCACGGAAACCTGGCTCACCACACACTCGGATGTGGTTTTAGCCCTGCCCCCGGGTTTTCTCATCCAGTCCCAATTACGTCCCTCTGGCAGAGGGGGCGGACTGGCCATTCTGCATAGAGATCACCTCTCATGCAGAATCAGCGATGCTCACATCATGGACTCAGAGAGCTGCCATTTTACCATCCAGCTGGCCCCGACAACTTCACTGGCAGGCCTCCTGGTGTATCGCCCCCCGGACATTTTGGGCCCTTTGCTAGCGCCCTACTAGAATCTATATCAGCACTGGCCCACTCTACACCTAACTTCACTGTGCTAGGGGACCTCAATATTCACTTTGATGATCCCCTAGACACAGGGGCTGCTGATCTGATTCTAGACCTGGCTGCCTATGGTCTCCAACTGGTCAATACTGGAGCCACCCATATCAAGGGCCACCTGTTCGACCCAGTTTTTACAAATGTCCACACCCTCCAGGCCAAATCTTCTTGCCCCCTCCCCTGGACGGACCACTTTTTGGTTCCTCTCTTCTGGCCAGGAGAATTTAGGAAGCCCCATAAGCCTGTCACGTATACCCGGGACAGGGCATGGTCCAGACTCTCAACAGAGGACTGGGCCAGAGCCCTGGAATCAACGACCCCCGCCCCCTCAGGGGATCCTGTCGTAGCGGATAGCAATTTCAGGAAGTGGATCTCCAACTCACTCGATTCTATCCTACCTATAAAAACCCGCGAAGATAAAAGCGGAAAGACAGGGTCAGCCCCCTGGTTCAGCCTGGAACTCAGAACCCTCGGCAAGGAATGTAAAAAAGCGGAGCGACTGTGGAGGAAGGACTGGCTCCACTCTAGTAAGATTCCTACCGGAGGACGGTGAGAGCATACAAATCTGCTCTGAAACTTACTAAGGCCTCTTATTATGATGATAGGATAAAAAATGCCACTAACTCTGCGAGAGAATCCTATCTCATTGCCAAAGAACTCCTAAAAATACCACAACCCCCTTCACTAACCAGGACCCTACCGGACAGGAGCAATGAACTTGCTAAATACTTTGACTCTAAAGTCTCCCACATCCTAGCTTCACTTCCGCAGCCTAGCCAGGCCTACGGGGACAACGCTGCGCTTGACACTTGCCCAGGAGGCGCCCCTCGCCCACAGCTGACCGCTTTTAGGGCGGTCTCACCGGACGAGGTTGGAAAGACTCTGGCCAAGATGAAAAGTGGCTCTCCTCGTGACCCTGCCCCCATGAGGTTTCTGAAAGCAGTCGCCCCTGCGATCGTGTCCCCAATCCTGGAGTTGATCAATACCTCGCTGTCCCAAGGCTCCGTCCCTCCTAGTTGGAAGGGGGCGGTAGTTAAGGCCCTTCTCAAAAAACCCCAATTGGACCCCACTGATCTGGCCAACTATAGACCGATCTCGCTCCTCCCGGGCATCAGCAAAATTGCCGAAAAACTGGTCAACATCCAGCTGTCCCAGTTCCTGGAATCTAATAACCTGCTGCGTCGGTCCCAAACTGGGTTTCGCCCTGGCCAAGGCACGGATACTGCCCTCCTCGCCGTCATCGAGGAGGCAAGGTGCATTTTAGATTCAGGGGGGTCAGTGGCAGTGATCCTCCTGGACCTTAGTGCAGCCTTTGACACGGTGAATCACCGTGTCTTGCTCCACCGGCTGGCCAGGGCGGGACTTGGGGGCACCGCGTTGGCCTGGATAGAGTCATTTCTGTCGGGCTGTTCGTTCCAGGTTTGGGATGGCAACTCCCGCTCTGATTCTCTGCCTTTGACTAGTGGGGTGCCCCAGGGTTCCTCACTTAGTCCCACTCTTTTTAACGCCTATATGGCTCCTCTAGAGGACATAGTTGCCCCCTTGGGCATCAAGATTGTGAGCTATGCGGACGACACGCAATTGGTTGTCTCGCTCTCACATCTTGATCAATGCCCAGACAATCTCTTGCACTGCCTCCAGGAAATCCATCTCTGGATGTGCGAGTCCTCACTCAAACTCAACGGGTCCAAAACTGAAGTTATGCTGATGGGCAAGAAATGGTCAGCAATTCCATCATCTGTTTGGCCCGATGCTATGGGTGAGGTGCCAGCCCCTAAGAAGGAAATCAAGAGTCTGGGGGTCTGGCTCGAACCGGACTTGTCTATGAAAACCCAGGCAACTAAAACAGCGGGAACCTGCTTCGGACTTATGCGATCAGTCCGCAAGATTCTTCCGCTGCTCCCTCCCCAATCAAGGAAACTCCTGGTTCAAGGACTGATCCTTGCACGATTGGACTACAGCAATGCTGTCTATTTAGGAGCCCCCGAAACTACCCTGGGCAAGCTACAACGAACCCAAAATGCGGCTGCCCGGATGCTAATGAGTCTTCCCTCTAGAGCCTCTGCCAGACCAGCGCTTAAGGCTCTCCACTGGTTGCCAGTGCGAGAGAGGATCGAGTTTAAGGCAATGTGCATCGCTCACAAACTTCTCAATGGACAAGGCCCTTCCATTCTGGGAGACATGGTTACCCCGTACAAAGCCTCGAGATCCCTGCGCTCGGACAATGAGCGATTGGCTAATGTCCCTAAGTTCAGGAGGGTACGCACTGGAGGCCGTCGCTTTTGAGTAAAAGCATCCTCACGCTGGAATTCGCTCCCCCGCTGTTTGCGGTTGGAACCCTGCTACTTACGCTTCCGCAAACAGCTTAAAACTCTGCTTTTTCCCAAATAAGCTCTTCCCCCTCCCTTGGCCAATTCAAGCACTTACAGCGCGGGGATGCCTCCGGGTCACCAGGCGCTTTACAAATCGTTAAATAAATAAATAAATAAATATTTGTAGTGTCCGACAGGATTCAATTGATTTTTTTCGCAATTTCTTACGTAAGTATGCTAAGAAAAGTCTTAAACAAAAGGTTAAAATGTTGCAAGAATTAGACCCTTGCAGAGTGAGAGAAAAAACAGGTCTGCAAGGGCATTCTCTGGCTTGTCTTTCTAAAAAGTATGCCAGAGTGTTTTTCACCATTTCAGGATATTAGCAGTGCATCATACCGAAGTGAGGAAATTAGTGAGAAGGTTGTATTATGCAAAAAGGCCAGCACTTGAGCTCAAACAGTTAAATAGTGCTCTTTTGCATGGATCTGAATTAGATGTTAAGAACATCTGTGAAGAAATTGAGGTTAGTTACTTTGGTCCAGAAGAAGACAGTGCAGAAACTGATACAGTAATAGAAGGAAATGTGGGAGAAAATGTACAGAATTTTAATACAGAAAATTTTGAACAAGAAATAACAAAGTTTAAGGTCATTTCAGGTGAAAAGCCGACCTTTTCTTGTGTGTGTCGTCGACACACTCATTACAAAAATCAAACCAGGTTAGTTGATTTATATTTAAAAAGTGAAGAGGAAAATAATAGTGAGTGGAAAGATTTTGCAACTTATTTGTTGGTAGAAAATTGTTTTGATTTGGGTTCTGATCAACGTATTTGTAAATATTGTTATAATAAATTAAATGAAAATAGAATGCCTGCTAGAGCTGTACATAATAATCCTGAGTTGGTTAATATTCCATCTGAACTGATGGATTTAAATACCTACGAGACTATTGTGATTCTATGTGTGCATCCATTTCAGGCTATTGTTCGTATGGAGCCTAAGACAGGGACATTGAATCCTTCAGATTTACATAGAGGATTAAAGGGAAGAGTTGTATATTTGCCTCTTGATTTAAAGAAAAACATTCAGACAATTGGTGTTGAAAATGTGGAAGAGGAACCTCTAGTTATTCTAGTTAATGGCGTGCCTACAAAGAGTAAGAAAATCTGGCAAGATTTAGTGGATGTTAGAAAAGTCAAAAAGGCAACGTTGTATTTGGTCAAAAACAATCAATACTATAAAAATGTATACGTAGGAGAAGAGGAAACAACTGTAGAAGAGGATAATGATTTGTCAGCTGGACAAATTGAAAAAGTGGATGTGTCCAGAAGTGAAGAAATTTATGAACATTATTGTGTTCATCCACTGCATTCCAAAGAAGCAATGGGGAATGCTATTGAATTATTTCAGATGAAAAAAGCAAAAGGAAGTCCCATTAGTGTATGGGAAGAAAGCTTGGAAGCTCGTTATTTTCCTCAGTTATTTCCAACAGGTCAAGGTGCACGATATGATGACAGACATATGCAGATTCCTGCATCTGAATACCGGACATCAAGATTATATGCAGAAGATCCGAGGTTCCGTCAATGTATTCCATATTTGTTTCATGTTCTGTTTGAGAGTGACTTGTCTGGACTTTCTTATGCAGTGAACCATATACTAAAAAGTGGAGTACATCTGCAAAATGTTTCGACAAAGGACTTTATGGATAAAGTCCAACAGAAAGACAGTGTTTTGGAATCTCAGCTAATTAATCTCATGGCATGTCAGCGTGGTACTAACGAGTATTGGTACCGTCGTCATGGGGATTTGAAATGTATGCTAAGAAACTTAGGAACTCCTGCATGGTTTCTTACTCTAAGCTGTGCTGAGTATGCTTGGGAAGATTTACTTGAATTTCTTTGAGAGGCAAATGCAAACATAGAAAATATAGAGTACAAGACACCTGGAAAACTGTGCTCTTTGGATCCAGTTAATATATGCAGGTATTTTAATCATAGATTCGAAGCTATGATGTCTTTTATTACAAACAAAAAAAATCCTCCTCTTGGCGAGGTTCTGGATTTCTTCTGGAGAAAAGAGTATCAAGCGAGAGGTGCTCCTCATATTCATATGCTATTATGGATCAAAGATGCTCCCAAATTTGGAACAGACTCAGATGACACTGTAATGTCTTTCATTGAAGAATATGCAACATGTGATATACCCAAAAGTACAAAAGATAAGGACTTAAGAGGAAAAGTTTTACGATTTCAAAGCCATCGTTGTGGCAAATACTGTCGACGAAAGTTCAAATCAAAGGATACATTCTATACCAAATGTCGCTTTGGATTTCCACGACCAGTAATTTCAAAAGGAAGAGTGAACAATTTTATGTCATCTTTGCGACATACTGTTACAAGAAGATCACCAAAAAATACCTACATTTTGTCCATGTGGAATGCTAACATGGATATTCAATATGTTGCAGACAACTCTATTGCTGTGGCTCGATATGTTATTGTGTTTTTTTCCAGGAGCCTAAATCGATATTTCTATTTTATGACCTTGTTCGGTTATAATCAATAATATCCCTATAACGGCATAGTAATCATATCCATATTCAGTCGTAGCACATGCTGTCACATTAAGCAAGGCTACTTCCCCAGACTCCTAGAAAGCACAACGAGTTCTCTAAACAAACCAAACCTCCAGCAACCTGGGAAATCCCCCTTGCTTTTGTTTTGATTTCGTCCTAGAACTCCTGTAAAGCACTGTAAGAACGGCCAGTTCTTAGTGACATCTTTAAAGATGTCTTATGTCCAACCTTACGTCAAACCCGGCACCTTTCAGGTATAAATATACCAACGTTGCCTTAAGCAAACACACAGTGGTGGTTTTGGAGCAGAGCAGCTATCTACTTGCCCGAGAGCCCAGCTGATGCGAGAGCCCACGGACGCTGCCCCTCCCTTTTGACGCACTGAGAGAGACGCTGTCTTTTCTCCTGCCGAGAAATCTAGCTCCGGTGTTTCCAGATACCTTCGCGGGTTACTGGGATATCGAGTCCTGAGAGAGAGATACAAGACCTCCTGCTTTCTATTACCCAGGTACGGAGCTGACTAAACCCTTAAAGAGAATTCATGAGTCAGATTCTTGGCAAAAACAAACTTAACTTAAACTACTACTTACTTACTCCTTCCCACGTATTAGGCTTAGGTCAGGTACACCGGGGTAGGCGTATTTAGAAGCACCAGTTGAGTACGTTAGTCAATGTATATAAGTATGTATATATTTTATCTATTTTAAAGTATCATATGGCTAAGAAACCATATCAATGCTTTTACAGTATTATTTTATAATCCTCCTTTTACTATACACACTTTACTTTACTATGAGTATTGCAATTGTGGCAATTCATTTCTCTTGTATGAGAAAGAAGACTGCTCAATAAATAACACCTTTTATTGAAAACGCCCGTCTTTCTTTTCTCTGCATTCTGGTGAAACTAAGTATGCACACTTGACTGAGTGAAATAGCTGTCTATTGTTTTCACACGATTCTAGAGATACACTCTTATTCTGAGGGAGCAAAGTTGTCATGTTATATGGTTGTCAGAAGCTAATCCCTTCTTGTCTATCCAGGGAGGTTAAACTCCTCCTCGTTTATTCGAGAAAGTTTCTAGTGACCTCTGAGCTAGCTGGCAAACCTTAAGTCTAATATAGTCAGTAGAGACCTAGTCGACCTCAGTCCTACGTCTACACTGCTGAATATATTATTCCAATGCGCAGAGCCTATTGGGAATATAGGAACTACACTACAATGTAACGTCTTACATCACCAAATCTGAAAAGACGGAACTAAAGGAAATGTGGGAAGAAATTTCTCATGAAAAGAGCCTAAGTAAGAAATTGTAGAGCTACAGTTTGAAGATGTTGTCTCATCGAGAAATTGGAGCATATGAATGTTCTGATCGATTATCATCTGCAAGTCTATATGCAAAATCTAACAATCATTTGGGTGAGTTTAGGTTTTGCAAGAACACGAAACCGAGTTTTGAAACCTGTTCAAGAAATTGAATATTTAGCAGAGAAAGAACCAAACAGTACAGACATTCTGAAGACAAACATGTTGGATACATACTATCCAAATAGAAGTAATCAGCTTGAAAACATTTGTCTGTATGAAGTACTGCAAAGCTACACTTTTAAAAGGAATATTACAGAAGATATCGATAAAGGTGTATATGCTGTGATTGGATGTGAAGGATGTCTGGTGAAACAAAGAAAAGGACATTTGATTAATCACCGAAAACTGAGCTGCGAAACTCCTGACAAAAGGGAATTTTACCATTTAGTTCTTTTGCAACTCTTTAAGCCATGGCGTACAGAAGAGGAACTACTTGGAGACTTTGACAGTTATGAAGATTCATTCAACGCATTTAAAAATAATATAGAATGTCCTGTTTTTAGTAATTATCTGCAAATGTTGAACGACGAAATACAGCAAGAAGCAACAATTGCAGCGGAGATTGCTAGAGATAGTTCTCAAGACAGTCAAAGTTCTGCTTCGTTGAGTCAAGATCCACTAGGACAACCAATTATCCAAAATGAAGCAGCCACTGCCATGGATGAGGTGGAAAGAGCAATGGAACAAGCTCAAGAGGATGTAATAAACTTAGAAGAATTGGAAAAACAACAAAATCTTGAGCAAAAACAAATATATGATGAAGTGACAGAGCAGATTGAGCATGGTTTACGTCATGAGAAAAAAGAATGCTCATGTATGTCATTTCAACCTGTCCGACTATACGTGAGTGGAGAAGCCGGAACTGGTAAAAGTTTTCTAATTAAAGGAATTGCAACATATCTACAGCAAAGAACTGAGTCGTCACTCTCCTGTGTTGTCACTGCTCCAACTGGGTTGGCAGCACACGACATTAAAGGGATTACTTTACATTGTTTATTGATGCTGCCAGTAGAACATGAAAATAAATTAGAATACCACAAGCTATCTGGAGAAGCTTGTTGTGAAGTTTCTGTGGTCCTTAAAAAAATGAAACTTCTCATTATTGATGAGGTAAGCATGATATCAAATTTAATGCTTGCCTTTGTGCATTTAAGAATGCAACAGATTCTTAAAACAGAGTATGATGTGTTATTTGGAGGCAAACACGTCATCGTTTTTGGAGATCTACTGCAGCTAACTCCTGTGTTTAAAACTGTTACACATGAAGACACCAGAAAGTGCCTGGGAAGTATTGGAAATGTTAATATATGGTCGCATTTCAAATATACAGAACTTATTCAAAATATGCGACAGGCAAAGGATGCTGATTATGGAAATATTCTTCAAGATATAAGAATTGGAAAACTAAGTGAACATGCCAAAGAAACTTTACAGGCACGATTACTTTCAAATTTGTTTCCAAATGAAAATGTTGTGGCAGAGAATATATATAGTAAAGTGGCAGAAGATAAGTCAGTTATATGCTTGATGCCAACTCTAAAAGAATGTTCAATCTTCAATGAAAAAATGTTAAAGTTAGAAAATCAAGAAATTAAGAAACTGGAAGCTAAAGATAGAATAGAGCATCAAGGAAGTACTATTATTTTGTCAGAAAGGTTGAAGTTAAAATTGGATTCTTTAGAGAAATCAATATCTAAAACTGCTGGTTTAGAAAAGAATCTGTATGTATGTTTAAATTGTCGGATTATTTTACGAAGAAATTTACATGTGAAAAGAGGTTTGGTGAATGGAGCGATGGGTAATGTTGTTGGTTTTGTGAATTACCCAAATAGAGATGAGATTGAATTTTTAAAAATCAACTTTGATGGAATTGAAGAGGTACAACAATTCAGTCGTTGTTCAAATCAGTTTTTGCTTGTGAAAGATTTATATGTCCGACGAAAACAGTTTCCTGTTGGTTTGGCATATGCGGTGACTATTCATAAATCTCAAGGTTTAAGTGTAGATAGTGCTTTGGTAAATATTGGAAGAACTGTGTTCAAAGAGGGTATGGCCTATGTTGCTTTATCTCGAGTTAGAACTTTATCTGGATTGTATCTGATTGATTTTGAAGAGACAAAGATTAGTGCAGATCTAAATTGTGTGAAGGAGTATAACAGGTTATGAAGAGAATATGCTCCAAGTTTACCTCAATATTATTTAATTCAAAAGCGTGTGGTAGGTCGAAAAAGAAGATATGAGAAAAAATGTAGTGTAGTGGTAGAGAAAAGAAAAAAAGTAGATGAACCTGTGATTGGAAGCAAAAAGAAAAAGGATACTACTGAAGAGGTTGTTGGATTTCAGTTTGAAAACAGTTCTGGTGTCAACTGCTATGCAAATGTAGTGGTTTTTTTTTTTTTTTTTTTTTTTTTTAATTTATATTTTATTTAAACCAGTGGAAACAGGGAGTAGTACAGAGTCTCGGGCCGGCCACATCATCTGTCATCGTCAGATCAAGAATCTTGTCCATTGGTAACTGTGTTAAAATGGTAACTTCCAGTAACAGTAAGGTAAAGGATCATTAGCCGCGCCAATGCATGCCTGTATTACATAGCATATTTCTTACAGCCAAGACAAAGAGAAATGCGCCCTTCATTATGTTCCCTTCCCGTTAGTCTGTACTTCCCTCCCCTATCACACTCCCCCCCCCAACTGACCCAAACTAGATGCGCTCATCAGTTCCTAAGTCCTACTGTGTTGTGCGCCCTGAACTCTGTGTATGTGCCAGTCGACCTGTAGTCCTGTGTGTGCATATTCGCCTTACCATGCTCCCATCCACTACAGAGTGTGTGCTGCTATTCGTGCCCAGTAACGTGTCTCCCGCCCGTGTCCCACCAATACCGGGGTAGAGGGGGGGTGTTGTGGGGCCCTCCCCCGTCGCCATTATCTAGTGTCGTGTATCAGCCCTCAGCGCCTCTCGTCCCTCCTGTGTAGGTGTCAGTGTGTCACTCTCCGCATCCTTAGCTGTCAGGTAAGCCTGGTACAAGCCCCAGAAGTTCTTAGGGCGGCTCCTAGGGGGGAGCAGCTCTCCAAAGGCCTCAGATTGCGTATTACAATATAGCATCTCACGGGACCATCTTTTTAGGACTGGCAGAGGCCATCGCATCCAGCAGGTCGCTACAACTTTACGCGCCACCAAGAGACCCATGTCAACAAGCCTGCGCAGTGGAGCAGGGACCGACTTGGAGTAGCCCAGCAATGCCAAAGCCGGATCTGGCAGTATCTCTACCTTAGTCATATTGCTCATTTCGCTAAAAACCGCCTTCCAGAACGTTTGTACTCCCGGACACTCCCATGCCATATGCAGAAAGCCGGCTATCGGCGCGTGACACCTCTCACATTCCGCTGATTGTCTAAGACCATATTTGTGGAGTCTTTCCGGGGTGTAGTATACCCGCTGCAAATATTTAAAATGTATCAGCTGATGTCTGGCGTTCAGGGATACCCTCCTAGTGCTTGTACAGCAGTATGTCCACATAGCGTCGTCTATCTGAACGCCGAGATCTGCCTGCCATGCCAATCGTGCCCTGGTGTAGGTAACCTGGGAATATTGGTGTCCGATTTTGTACAAATTGGTTATTAATTTATGCTGGGATGATGTTTTAATCACGTACGTGAACTCCGGTATCTCAGGGGGCTCCGCGAGGTCCGGGCCCAGCAGGTCCAGAAAAGCCCCACGTACTCTATGATATTGAAATTTTTCTAGGAGCGTATGATGCTCTCCGCCCTGTGAGACTTGATCCCAAGTCTTAACTATCCCAGCCTCGAATAAATCTCCCATAGTTTTAATACCAAGGTTTTGCAAGGCCCTGACTACCCCAGTTTCCACAATCGTGGGGAGCCATCTTGCCCATTCAATCAGCATCAACGGGGAATACAACAGCTCGCAGGCCTGCGATCGCAGTATCATGTGCCAAGCGTGATTAGTGGCTCTAACAGAGTCGATTGTTCCCACTCTGCGGTCCATTGGATCACATACCGTGGCCGGTAACGGGACCGGGGCTGCAAAGAGCCGCTCCATTATCACGTGTGGGATGTCTCGACGTCCATGAATCCAGGTATGTAAGTGCGTAGCTTGCGCAATGTGGTAGTATCTTTCAAAATGAGGCACTCCCAACCCGCCCTGCTCATACGGGAGCATCAGGACCTCCCATTTCACCCTAGGCTGTCCACCTCCCCATGCCAATCGTTTAAGGAGCTGCGTGAGAGTACGAAAGAATGATTTCGGCATGACTATGGGGAGGTTAAAGAATAAAAAGAGGAATCGGGGGAGTATCACCATTTTAATGATAGCTATCCTACCCATGAGGGAAAGCGGAAGTTTACACCACCTATCCACATCGGTAGCCAACTTACCACAGGCCACGCCATAGTTTTCACGGGCTAAGATGTCCGGGTCCGTGTGTATCTGAATACCAAGGTATCTGACTGGGTCCGTAGACCAAACTAGTGGGTACTCCATGTCAAAACAGTCTGTACCGCTCGTTAACGGGAACGCCATCGACTTCGTCCAATTCACACGAAGTCCGGAAAGTGCCCCAAATCGCACCACCTCCCGCAGGACCGCCGACAAGTTGCTGACAGGGTCTCTGATATATAGCAGTGTGTCATCTGCATACGTGGATATCCCTATCTTATATGTCGGAAAGCTGATAGCTCTGTGTCATTCTCTAAGTGCACACGCCAAAGGTTCCGCAATCAGCGCATACAGTAGCGGAGAAAGAGGGCAGCCCTGTCTGGTGCCTCTACTAATCGGGAAAGGGTCCGAAACTGCGTCTCCCATCCGCACTCTGGCAGTGGGATTATGATAGAGTGCTCCTAGCATTTGGACAAAGGGCTCTCCCAACCCCAGCTTCCTCAACACTCTAATCAGAAAGGGCCACTCCACAGAGTCAAAAGCCTTCTCCATGTCCAAGAAGACCGTCACCGCTTGCGTGTCTTGTCGGGTGTGTTGAATCGCGCCCAGTGCCGTGCGAATGTTATAGTTCAGGTTGCGTTCGGGGATAAAACCAGCCTGCTCCGGCGCCACCAATCCGGGAGCCACCAACGCCAGGCGTGTCGCCAACACCTTCGCAAAGATCTTAGCGTCGACGTTGATCATCGATAATGGCCTATACGACCCGTTCAGGGGGCTTCCCTGGTTTGAGAATTGTAACTATGAGAGCCTCTCGCATGGATGGGGGCATCATCCCCGTCTCACATATTTCGTCAATTAGAGTGGAGAGATGTGGAATCAGCAGTTCTTTGAAGGCTTTATAGAAGCCCACTGTCAGTCCATCCGCCCCGGGGGCACTTCCCGATCTCATACCCTCTAGCGCATCAGCAATTTCATCCTTTTGTACCGGGGCCATAAGGAATTCCCTTTGCCAATTTTCCAGGAAGGGCATCTTGATATAGCTCAGATAGTCGTCTATGTCGGTCTCTACATTAGTTAATCTAGCAGAATATAGGCGCGAATAAAAGTCTGTGAATTCCTTGAGCATTTCGCCCTCGCCGCTCAAAATTCGGCCCTCCTCTGTATGAAGTTCCTTGAGTAGGGCGACACGTCTGGTGCCCTTAATAATTTTAGCCAGTAGAGAGCTCGGACGCTCCCCTTCACCATAGATGCGCGCTGAGGCGTATTTACCCAGGTGGCGCACCTCCCTGTCTGCTTCCTCACCAAATTCTCTGAGTAGTTCCTGCATACGAGTCTCTTCAGCCCCGGCATTGTTCGCTTGGTGCGCCCGCTCCAACTCCGCTATGCTCCGCTCTAAGTGGGTCAGTCTCTGTCTTATAGCCTTAAGTACACTAGAATGTTTTGCCATCACCTGACCTCTTATGACCACCTTGAAAGTCTCCCAGACCGTGGAAAAAGTGTCAACCGACCCAATATTAGTGTCAAAGAATGAGTCTATCTCTTCGGCCAGCTCTGCTCGGAAAGTCTCATCAAGCAGGGAACCGCCAGGTGAAGGGGGGTATTCTCCTCTCTGGTGTATCTATCACCATCAGCACTGGGGAGTGGTCAGATAACGTACGAGGCAGTACCTCACATCTCCGTACATGTTTCATCATGACACATGACGCCAGCCAATAGTCTATTCTTGTATATATATTGTGAAAAGACGAGTAGTGTGTGTAGCCCCCTGTGTTCGGATATTTGTCCCTCCAAACATCAACCAAGTCAAGTGCGAGCATTTCCGCCTGTAACTGTTGTGCCGCTGCCGCCGGGCGTCGTGTGGGCCCAGCCGATCTGTCCACCTCCGGGTCAAACACCAAGTTGAGATCACCCCCCCATAACATCGTGGAATCTGCATACGGGGTACACAATCTGGCCAATGTATTGTAAAATGCGGGAGTGTCATAGTTCGGACCGTATACATTTACTACGATGAAGTCTTGCCCTTTCCCCACACATCTCGATATAACAAATCTGCCTTCCGGGTCCGCTCTCAATAGCGTGAGCTGTAGCCGGGATTTGGGGTTGACCCATGTGAGCACCCCCCTAGAGTGTGAAGTAAAACCTGCCTGCACAGTACATCCCGCCAACCCTCTAGTATTTAGCATCTTACTGGTTGGAACTAAGTGCGTTTCTTGTATGAGGGCCAGGTCAATGCGCTGTCTCTGCAGGTAGTTCAATACCTTCCTGAGCTTACGATAATCGTTAAGGCCCCTCACGTTCCATGTCAGGGCCCTAAGGCACATCATGTCTCCATTCAAGCAGGGGTTAATCTCTGCAGTGTTAGACATTACAATCTAATCGGCACGATATAGGGCACAAAATCAGAAATGTTGTAGCACACAGGGAGGGTCAAATAGCAAGGCCAGTGCCATCTATCTAATGCACCAAAGGTAACTCTACAGTATCTGGCTGACATGTGCGAGCTTACAGTATCATATACACATTGATTGTACATCATCAACAATACATTATCGTCACCATCGTCCAAGGCATTCCTGAAAGTTTCAACCTGCAGCAGCATCTCTGAAAACAATATCCAACTCCCAACCCCCCTCCCACAGCAGACCTCTCCCAACTCGGCCCGACAGTACAACTCACCCACCCGACCCCCAACGTCTCCCCTCCCAATCTTAACTTTACTCCAAGTAGCCCACATCCAGGCCACAGTAGCCAAAAGGCGCTGGGGCAGAGGTCGCCAAAATAGTCAGTTGTCGTAAGTTCAACAGTTCTCTATGTACTCTGACCCCAACACCCGCATACCCTTATTGTCTACCATTGTGCGATGAATCACAGCAATTCTCAAGGAGAAGGGGGTAAACTCGATGCACCCTATTCCCGCAGGACGTGGGTATATCTCACCATTCGAGTTGTTCAACCACCCACCATACAGCCCGCCCATGAAATGGACTGTTAAGTGCACAAGTGTCCACCATACGTCCCATCAATCATTGTTATCTCACACACCCCCGCAGGTGATGCAGCTCATGTACCCAGAAGGAACACAGCCAAGGAGGCCCCCCCACAAAGCGCAACAGAACCTCCCACAATACATACAAACAGTGTAGTAAGCAATGACCAGTAGTCCAACAATGGTAAGATCTCACCCATTATTCGCCTCTGCTCTCGCTTATGGGCTGCTGGTCCGCAGATCAGTCCAATCGCCCACAGTATTCAGGAGCAACGCGACTGCAAACCCCCCCCCCCTCATGTCGTGAGTGGCGAGCCGCTCGCTCAGTCCTGCTCATCTAGCAGCGCTGTATCCTCATGTTCCTCATTTTGGCTGCGTGGGCTATTCCGCTGTTCCTTCGACCACACCTTCAGAGATTTCTGCAGCTCCCTCGGGTCTGTGAAGAAGTGGGATCGGCCCTGCTTATTAATGCGAAGTCTGGCGGGGTACAACATCGCGTAGTCTAGACCCAGGTCTCGCAGCTGTTTCTTGTACGGGGCAAAGTGGCGCCTCTCCTCTTGTACCTTAGCTGTGAAGTCCGGGTACAAAGATATGTCCATACCCTCATACTGCAGCGACCCCTTTTCCCTGGCCACTCGCAACGCCGCGTCCCTGTCCCTGTAATTCAGGAGTTTGGCTATGATGGGTCTCGGTGTTGTCCCAGTTTTGGGCCTAGGTCCCAGGGTGCGGTGCGCCCTCTCTACAACAAACATCGGTGAGAAGGTTTCTTCGCCCAGGAGAGTGGTCAAGAGTTTCTCAACAAATAGCTCAATTTTTCCAGTATTCGTCGTTTCCGCCACTCCCGTTATGCGTATATTTGAGCGCCTGGAGCGCGCCTCCAAATCTTCCGACTTGTCCTGGATGACTTGTAGTAACTTACTGAACTGCCTGCGATCCTTGTCCCACTCCATTTGCGCCTCTTCGACCTCCGTGATCCTCCTTTCCGACATGTCTAGGCGTTCCGCGTTTTTATCAACCCTCTCCGACATCCAGTCCATTCGGTAGGAAAGGGCGTCTATTTTGGTGCCAATTGCTGTTATGCTTTCACGTAGTCCTTTCTCCATGTGCGTCAGCATTTCCCTGATTTCCGAGCACATTCCGCCCTCAGGAGCTGTGGATTGTGTTGGCGGCCCTGCAGCCTGAGTGTCCGGGTCCTTCGCCCTTCTTTGATCGAATGAGAGCTTGGGCTGAGTTCTGTCGCCCTTACCCATGATTGACTGCCAAACGTCCAGTTACAGCTTCTCTCTATGCAGGGGAAACCTCAGAGTGCGTCTACTCCTCGTCGCGCCCAATCCCGTGCACACCTCGTGAGGCTATCAGACGCGACCCATAGTCTACGCCAATGTCGGAGAGCGTTAAGCGTGTCTCTATGCACCACGGTGCCTCGCTCGCAGGATCCCAGTGGCAACGTCTATCTTGGATTGGAGCCCCCGCCGCGCTCTCCACTCCGTGTGCTGGTCGAAGTGAAGCAGGGGGGGAAGGGGGGGGCAGTGTCCGTCGCGCAGTGGGTGCTGTGTGGGCAGTCGCACCTCGTCGCCCCCGCGTACCTCTCACCTCTCGTTTCCGATGCCACGTGGTGCCCAGAGTGTAGGCCAGCCGATCCCCACCAGCCTGCGATGTAGGGATTCCACTACGCCAGACCAATGGAGGAGGCCCCCACAGTCTCACCGCACCCCCCACTCCACTGCAGGGTTCTCCTCGCGATGGTGCCCCCTGACGCCAATTCTCCAGGAGGGTCTCCTCGTCTCAGCGAGGGCGCAGACGTAGTCCGGAGAGCCTGTCCGCGCTCACTTTCACTGGGGGAGGCCGGGGATCAGGGCTTGGCGCATGGTGTAAGCGCTCGAGTATTCATTACCTGTAGTCCATCTGCGTCAGCGCGCCAGACTTGTATGTCCCCCGCCGGGACATAGGCTCAATGTGGGCTCCAACTCAGGTCCCCGTAGGCAATGGCTCCGCTCCAGGGACACTCCTCTCTCAGCAGCTAACACAGGCCGCTGGTCACGTTCGCCGTCTTAAATGACAGTGGCAGATCGGGGACTTTCCCGTAGGCCTGCAACGTTGTCAGGCTGGTCCTTAAGGGCTGGAAGGACGCTGGGAGCCGCCGACGCGGCTATCCTGCACCGCCGCGGGAAGAGGTCAGTCGCCGCGCCGCACGCACAGCTACGCAGGTCGGATCCTCCGCAGCGCAAGCCCGGGGACTGGGCCCAGTCCGTCAGCTCGCGCGTCCTGTGAATGCCTGTCGGCGCGGCTCTCCCCCGGAGCTCGGATCTCTGTCCGGAGGTACCGGACTCCTCTCCCAGGCGAAGGCTGCCGCTGGGTGTGCAATTCACCGCTATGGAAGGATTTTAAAGCAGGATGATTTGGGTATCGGCGAGGAGCCTAACACTCACGCGTCCACCATCGACGCTGGCTAGCTCCGCCCCCATCATGTAAATGTAGTGGTTAATGTTGTTTTTTTTCTTGAAACTTTACAGCAACAGATTGATGAAAATCAGGACCAAACATTTTGTTGTTTATTGAATTCTGTGTTTAAGAAATGTAGCAGTGATAATACTAAAATAGAAAATGTTTCTGATATTCGAAATGTTTTAGACATATGTGCTGGACTAAATCAATTTTCTTAGAATATTCAGCAAGATTGTCAGGAATTTATTATGTATATGCTTGCTGTTGTACAAGATGAAGGTGTAGATATTGATAGTCTTTTTGGCCTTTCTTATAAATGGCAACATGACTGCGACAATTGTTCGTTTTCAAGTAGTACTGACACACACTGAAAGATTTATATATTTAACATTACCAAACTGTAAAGCAGTGTCTTTCAATAATCTAGTTAGAGAAGCAAATCAAAACATGGTCTGTTCTCAATGTAACTCAGAAATGTTATCAACATTATTTATCTGAAGATATGGACAGTATGTAATTTTAATGCTCCAACGATGCAGACCTGATGGAACAAAATTGACAACTTCAATAAAAAAATGTGTGGCTTCTCAACTATCAATTTCTGGAAGAACTTTTGTAACTATAGCAATTATCTTCCATGATGGTCCTTCTACAACATCAGGACATTACACAGCTTATTTAAAATCTCCAAAAGGCTGGACACACTGTAATGATACTCAATTGACTTTTAACCGCATTGCTGCGGCGGCTTTTTCCGCTGTGCGCGGCAGTTTGCGGAATCCCGCTATTCATGACGAGCTCAGCTCGTCATGAGCGCACGGCAGGTAAGCCTCATGACGAGCTGAGCTCGTCATCAGCGCGGATGGGGTTAAAAAACGTTTGCCTTTTGACTTACCAAATTCTTACCTGGTGTTTTTGCAACCCAAATTTTAGGAAAATTAATTGGCATAGGAAGATTACTGCTGTTAAGAAAGGACACTCTGTTGTTCAGAATTACTTTGTGAGTAAGGGTGACCAAATTAATTAAAAAAACTTGTATTTGACATAGTGATAGCACCAGGTAGAGGTTTAACTAATGTTAGATGGTAGAGAACACGTTGGGACTTTTGATTCTAAAGGTCGGGAAAAGAAAGGTTAAGAGTACAATTAAGTAATTTGCAAAGTAAGGACTTTACACATACTATTTGGCCATGAGGAGAAGTATCTCAGAACAAAATGACTACTTCGGGTAAATGTTAGAACATGCTTGTATGGAAGTTTATTTAGAGGGTATAAAAAATAAGTGATATTGTTTTATTACTTTGTAATTGTTGGAGATGTAGCATACTTAAACAAGAAATTGCGAATTAGAGAAAAACATTTAAGATTTTTTTTTTATATTTACATTATGTATTCAAATGTTGTATGTTTTTTTTAACACAATCTTTTTGATTGTTTATTTTTGCCCGCGGTCATATGATGAGTAGTATTGCACTCACTGTTTTAAGTGAAATTCAATACATTCTGAGAACAGCAAAATAAAATAATTAAAATATTGTACAAATTATTTTGTCTTTTGTATTGCGAAATATACATTATAACTGAATTGTTTCTTCTCTTTCAGATATTATATTTATAAGGTAAGTACGACAAACAAAAAAATACTTTTTTAAGAATCTCTTACTTATCTTTCTCTTTCCTCACCCTTCTATCACTTCTGTCACTGTCTTTCACTCAATCTAAGTCATATTCTCCCATTTCATATTTTCTTCTCTGTTCATCATTGTCATTCCCTTTCTCCTGCTCCTATTTCCTAAGTTTTACTTATTTTCTTTCGCTCACTCCATCGGTCAATCCCTTTCCCTTATTCCCCTTTCTTCAATGTCTTTTGCTAATTTTCATACCTTGAGTCTCTCACTTTTTTCACTCCATTTCTCTCTTCCTCTCTTTCTTTTTCTCACTCAGTCTAACCACTTCATTTCCTTTCAGTCACACACTCTACCTCTCTTTGTCTTTCACTTACTCTCTTTCTATCTCTCTGTCATCCTTCCTCTTTCCCTTTCTATTTTTTTCACTCATACTTTCTTTTGTATTATGAAATATGTATTATAACTACATTTTTTTTCTTCCATAGATAGTATATTTTTTAAAGAAAATATATTATAAAGTTGCCATTATTTATAAGGTAAGTTTCACAAACAAAAAATATTTTTTCATCAGTCTCTTACTTTTCTTTCTGTCTTTCACATTCTTTAATATCACTTTTTTTAACCTTCTTTTACTGATCTTACTCACCTTTTCTTGTTTTCATTACTGCCCTTCATTCACTCACCTCTACTCTCCATAAGTACTCTTCCTTCACCATTGTCTGTTTCTTACTTATCTTTCCTTTTTCCTTAATCACTTCCTTGTGTTGCTGTATCACTCAAACTCTTCTCACTCCCCCTAACTTTCTTTCTATTACATCATCCCTCAGTGACCTTCAGTCACTCCACTTCTTTCATTCCTTCACTCCATTTTGTTCACTACCCTTCCTTAATTCCCTTTCTCAGTATCTTTTGCTTCATCCATCTCTCAATCTCTTCCACAATTTCGGTCACTATAACTCAATTTTTCTCTCACTCAATCCCCCCTTCTCACTTTCACTTACCTCCCTTTTATCATCCTCATACCCCTTACCTCACCATCACTCCACTTCTCTTGACCTTCACTCCCCTTACCCTACTCTATTTCCCTCTTTCCGTCCCTTACACTCCTTCCCTGTCTCTGCCCCACTCCCCTTATCTCACTCACCCTCCCTCACCTTAACTCACTCCCCTACCCTTAGTCCCTTTCTTTTAGTCACTGTTTGTATCACCTTTCCTCACTCATCATACTCTCCTTTCCTCACTCACCATACTCTCCTTTCCACACTCATTCCTTCAGTCCCTTCCTCTCCTTCACCCAGTCATTTTAGTCATTCATTTATACACTATACATTCTCTCCCTCACCCTTCCTTTCACTTTGTTTCCTTCACTCCTACTTTCTTTTGTATTATGAAATATATATATTATAACTCAATGTTTTCTTTTCTTCCATAGATAGTATATTGTTTTAAATAAATATACTATTAATTTGTCATTATTTATAAGGTAAGTATGACAAACAAAAAATACTTTTTCATCACTCTCTTACTTCTCTTTTTCATTCTTTAATCTCTCTCTTATTCCCTTTCCTTTACTCATTTTACTCTCCTTTACTCATTCTCATTACTTCCCTTCATTTTTCTTTACAGTCTTTCTGTCACTATCAGTACTCTTTCTTCACCCTCACTCACCTTGTCCAACTACCTCTTTCTCTCTCTGTCCCTTACTTCTCTTTCCTATCATCCTCTATCACTACCTTTGTCTTGTTCTATCCCTCAGTATCTTCTCACTCCCCCTTACTCTCTTTCCATAACATCATCCCTCAGTCACCTTCACTCACTCAACTTATTTCACTTCCTCACTCTCTTTCGCTCACTTCCCTTCGTTTATTACCTCCCTCACTCTCCTTTCCTCATCTATCTCTAAGTCTTTTTCGTCAATCACTACCTTGTGTTGCTTTATCGCTCAATCTCTTCTCCCCCCTTACTATATTTCTATTACATCATCCCTCACTGATCTTCAGTCACTCCACTTTTTTCACTCCTTCACTCCCTTTTGCTCAGTCCCCTTCCTTTATTCTCTCCATCACTCTCCTTTCCTCCATCCGTCTCTAAGTCTCTTCCTCTGTTTTAGTAAGTGTAAGTGTTTTACTCCTTCACACTCCCTGTCTTCTTGTGTTTGTCTATTTCACTGTCTCCATCTCTCTTGTCAATTTTTCATTTTCTTTTCTTTCCATAAATACTTGTCTCTCATTTACTTATTTTTCCTTTCTGTTAATATGCTTTTTTTACATTAATCCTTTCCCCTCACTCTTATATCCCTTCCCTCACTATCACTGCCCTTTACTCAATCTTACTCCTCTTCTCCCACTTCATGTTCTCTTCTCTGTGCATCACTCCCATTCCTTTTCTTCTTCTCCAATTTCATCAGTACCCCTCAGTTTCTTTTCCTCACTTCATCTGTCAATCCTGCTCCCTTATTTCTTTTTCCTCATTCCCTTCTGCTAACTCCCTTTCATTTGCTCTCTCACTCATCTTTTGAAGATTTTTCTCTCCCACGCTTGCTGTGTCTCACTCAGTCTAACCTCTCGTCTTGTCTGTATCTCACCCCTTTTCTCTTTTCCACTCTCTTTCCCTCACTCTCCCTCACACTCTTTCACTCATTTAAATCCTCAGGGGCAGATTTAGAAGCCCCTTGCGCCTCTTTTACACCGTCGCTGCGTCACTTTTCTTACACAGTGGCAGCGCAAAATAAGCGCTTTAGTGCAGGGTATTTAGAACGTGACGCATCAGGGAGATGCGTCACGTTGTAAAACCCTGCACCACATGAAACCAGTGTCAGGTTTCATGTGGGCGTTTCCACGCAAGGGTGGGCGTTCCGTCGCAGGAACGCCCTTGAAAAGTGATTCAGTGAAATCTACAAGATTTCACTGAGTCACTTTACCAACGCTGATGCGTCAAAACCTTGCACCTGGTTGAAGCAGGTGTAAGGCTTGATGCACCACGTTACAGATAAGGCACGTTGGAAAAGTGCTGGAGTTGCGTGCCGCATGCAACACAATTTCAGCACTGTGCCAACTTTACGCCCTAGATGCGACACACATCTGTTTATTCCTGCGCCATGGTGCACCGCATTGCAAATGCGGTGCATCATGGGTGGCGCAAGGATAAACTTGTGTGCCGCATCTTTCCTGGCGCATCTCTGCTAATTTGCAGAGATGTGTCAGGTAACAAACATCTGTCCCTCAGTCCCATTCCCTCTCTACGCTTTCCTAAGTCCCTCCATTCCCTTACTCAATTTTTTTCTCACTCACTCCCCACTTCTCACTTTCACTTACCTCCCTTTTATCATCCTCAAATCCCCTTCCCTCACCATCTTTCCATTTCTTTTACCTTCACTCCCCTTACCCTACTCTATCTCTCTTTGTCCCTTACTCTCCTTCCATATGTCGATCCCCACTCCCCTTCTGTCACTCTTCCTCCTTCAGTTTCTTTTCCATACTGCTCTTCCCATACTTTTTCATTCCCCTTACCTCCCTACCCTACCCTTATTCGCCTTTTCAGTCAGTCTTTTACTCCCTTTACCTCACTCATTCCCTCAGTCCCTTCCTCCACTTTAGTCAGTCATTTCAGTTATTTATTTATACACTACACATTCATTCAAAAAAATGATGACACAATGCGTAAGAAATAGAGCTCTTTTTGGAAAAATGAGTTCGTTCTGAAAAGAACTTTTTTTTTCGTTTTGATATTTTATATATTTTTTTCTTTTTTAAAAGTTTTATATATATATATATTTTTTCAAACACGAACAGGAATCTTGAATTTCAAAAGTGTTCAACAGGAACAACGAAAATAAAAAATAAAAAAAATGTATCTTCTTTCACTGCATACATGTTCATTGATGCGCTTCTCAATTAGAACAAGGCTCTGTTCAGAATATACAATTATTTCAAAGCACTTGTTGCACCTCAAGTGCACCTTCTTAAAAAAAGGCCTCAGGTCCAGTTCTGCAGTCGATGGAGATGGAGGTGGTGCCGATGAAGTGCTGGCCATAGCTGGTGGCATTTGTGTGGCCAGGGCTCTAGTGGATGCCTTCGCAAACTGAGCAGGGTACACTTGCCTTAAATGTCTCATCATCGTGTGAATGGAAAATGAATATTTTTTCGAAGGGTTTCCCCTAGAAAGGACAGTGTTACAAATGGTACAAGTGACCTTAGGTGCATTCACCTTCTTTTGTTCTTCAGGATATTGAAAAAATTGCCAAATAAAAGATTCCTTCACTCGCCGTTGAGGAAGTCTATACTGTTCATCAGAATCAGATGATGATGATTCCTGTCTGGCAGCCATTTCAGTTATTTCTCAGAGAAGCTGGAGAGGATCCTTCTTCCACGAGACTGAAACAGATAGTGAGGGAAATGGGCGGGGTTTTTGAAGATTCTAGAACTGAAACTACTATGAACCAATGAAAAGTGTTGTTTTTGAGTCACATGACTTAACGTGCGCGCACAGCGTTTTACCCGATTTACATAAAAGTTTCAAAACATGAAAAGAAGGCAAGGTAGACACTGACCCCCTAGACCTTCTCAGGGGGTCCCTCAAGAACCCCGACGGACCAAAAAAACCTTTTTTTTTAACAAATTGTGAGGTGCGCGCACCCGGTCGCGCACCTCATTTCAAAATGGCGTTTTACCCGATTTACATAAAAGTTTCAAAACGTGAAAAGGAGGCAAGGGAGACACTCCCTGACCCCCTAGAGCTTCTCAGGGGGTCCCTAAAGAACCCCGACGGGCAAAAAAATCCTTATTTTTTTAAAAAAAATTGCGAGGTGCGCGCACCCGATGATCGCGCACCTCACTTCAAAATGGCGTTTTACCCGATTTACATAAAAGTTTCAAAACGTGAAAAGGAGGCAAGGTAGACACTCCCTGACCCCCTAGACCTTCTCAGGGGGTCCCTCAAGAACCACGACGGGCAAAAAAAACTTAATTTTTTTTAAATCGTGAGGTGCGCGCACCCGGGCGTGCACGACTAAAAAATACAAATATTATTATTCTTATTTCATTATTAGCTAAGAAAACACCTGAATATATTAAATTTTTTTAAATCATATTTGATATAATGTGCACCATACTTTCGTAAAAGGCTTGTTGGACATCAAAGAGCCGACGTCCATCGTATATCAAGAGAGATGAAACCATGCACTTTTTATACATTATTCACTGTCTAACTGACAATTTCAATACATGTTTAAAGCAGGCAAAATTAGTAAGAAATGGACTAAGAATTGACATACCGTTCCACACAGTAGGTAAGAACAAAGCAAATCTATAAAGAAATGCCTCACCCATCGGGCAACTAGTAAGTCATAGGGAAGAGTTCACAAAGACTTCAGAGCTTTATTGCATCAGTACAGTCCAAAGAGGTCTGAGACACGTGAACTTAGCGAGGACATGAGTAGGACCCTGGAGGGCAAGCAAGAGTTCATGTCAGACCCTGTTCGGAAGAACAGAGTCCAGATTCGGTTACAATTGTACTACTTAGTATTGTCTATCACTGGAGTTCTGGGGTCCAGTCTATTGTAGCTCTGCAAATAGGCCATCTCGACTTAAGTCTCACAAAAAAAAAAAAAGACTACAAAAATATCATTTTCACACAAATAATAGTTAAGAATTAGCATTTAAAAATGTTGTAAATTCACAGAAAAAAACGTTAGGTATCACGCACGTCATAGTTAGAAATTAGAATTAAAAAACCTTGCAAATTCACTGAATAAAAAATAGGTTCAAAACACGTTATAGTTAGGAATTAGCATTTACAAAACCTTTGAAATTCACTGAAAAAACCATAGGTTTGACACACGTTATAGTTAGAAATTAGCATTCAAAAAAACCTTTGAAAATCACTGAAAAAACCATAGGTTTGACATATGTTATAGTTAGGAATTTGCATTTAAAAAACCTTAGAAATTCACTGAAAAAACCATAGGTTTTACACCAGTTAGTTAGCTGTACATTTTAGTCATACAAAACCATTGAAATTCCCCCGTTATAGTTAGTTGTACTCACTATAACTCGCGCGCCCGCAATCCACTGCTGATGATGTCACATATTACATCATTCATGACATGGTCAGTGACATCACTGATGACATCTCATTTATCGAAATTGGTAATAATGGTGTCCAGGTATGCAAACTGTTGGTATGGTATAGGTGTTTGTTTTGTTGTCTTGTGTGTTTGCCTGTTTTGTTATTATCAAAATTAACCCAAACTACAATTGGTATAGCATTTGTATTATCTACATATTCAACTATACCTGTTGCACCATTAGTTAAACCATCATTTACATCAATATTAGAAGTTAAATCATAACGTAGTTTAATTGCAATATGTAATATCTTTGGTAAACCCATTGTTTGTGTTGAGTTTGTAGGTAATTGTTTCAATATTGCTTCTTTTACTTCTAGACTTAAGTCTGCTGCCACTGTATCTATTGCTATTGTTGTATACATTGGATAGTGCTGTATGTGATGCATTAAAACATTGTTATTTATTTCATTAACTTCTTTGTTTGTAGCCATTATATATGGTATAGTTTGTATTATACTTGAGTCAGGCTCTATTTGCCGAGCTTTCAAGTTTATTATATCAGTCTTTGTATGCTCACCTAATCTTAATCTATTAAGCATTTGTGCAAATGGTAAGTCATTTATTTGCCTCATTATTTTTGTGAGTTCATATAATTTAAAATGTGTTTGCCATAAGAATGTTCTTAATGGCCCATAAAAATGTTTCGGATTGTCAAATATGTATGTATCAAAAACTGGTTTTAATTGATAAAAGTCTCCAAATGCTAATATGGATATTCCCCCAAAAGGTTTGTCACATGCTTTTATTTCTTGCAATCTATTGTGTATAAAAGTGAACATATTTGCACCTACCATTGATATTTCATCTATTATTAAGACTTGTACATGCATTAGTTGAGTTTGTAGTACACCTCTGTTTTCATGTGTTAATGTTAGGACCCGGAGCTCTTAGGGCATGTTCTGAGTGTGTTGTACGGTGAATTTTTGCCTAAACAGGGACTACAAGTCCCAGAATGCCTTGAGGCGCTCTGCAGCAGACTATGATCCTCATGCACCAATCAGATGCCGACTGGGAGGTTCTTATGTCTCCATTCCCCTATCGGCGGTGCTTGGTTTTCTATTGGAATCCTGCCTGAGTCCCGACCCTTGGATCACTGTTGCAGTTCTTGCTCCATTGAACTGGTTCGTGTTTCTTTTCCTCGTCTCTGCAGCAGAAGCCTCGCGCGGCCGCGCTGGCTCTTGCGACCTACCCTTCAGCTACTCTCTACGCGGCAATGTGCAAGCACCCCTCGCCGCAGTGAACACCGGATTGTTGTGCCTCTCTTCCTTTCCCGCTGATTGCGGATCACCGGTGTGGCGTTCCTAGACGTCACCCAGACCTGTGAGCCTCCGCTGTGCCCCTGCTCACTCTTACCCGATACTGGGGTATCCGCAGTGGTTTCTCGGCGTGTCAGTTATCTGACAGGACTATTGCCGATGGATTTTGCTTTTCCTTTCTTTTGATCGAAGGACGGCGAGTGTTAGCGTCCGTCAGCTGTTTCTTGGTGGGAAACGCCCGGGAACGGCTCTACTGGAGTGAACTTTGTTTTGTTTACCTTGCTTGCTCAGTGAGGAGTATCACGACCCTGATATACATTTTCTTTTGGACTCCGCTATTTGGGAAGTGTTCGTGACTGTGTTTGAATTCTTCATTTCTTCCGTGGAATCATTCCTTTGGAAGGAGAGACCTAAGTATCCACCCACCTTTTTGGTTCGTATTTATTATTATTTTTTGTGGATACCTTTTGGGTGCGTTACACACGTTGGGCAGGTAAGAGCCTTGCAGCACACTCATTACAGAAAACGTAGATTAGTAGTTCCATGTTCTCTTATTGTAGTGTACTAAGCAGTCTGTTGTATGTTTGTTTTCTTCTCTCCCCTGCAGGCTGCGGCTTCCTATTTGTGTACCTCGTCTGAGTACCCTGTCTTCACACAAGGAGACCTAAGGGTTTTAGGTCTCTCTCTTTTCTGGCGTCACCGCCCGTCCTGTGTGTGCTTGCTAACCGCAGGGGGTGTTGTGTCGTAGGAACTGAGGGGGGCACTGTCTACACTTCTGAGGAGCTGGTTTCTGCCTGGAGCCTGTTGATCGCCCGACAGTTAATTGCTTATATGTCAAAGTTTGTGATATTGGTATTTTAAATGTACTATGTAATGTTTCTCCATTTATATTGTGTGCTGCTTTTCCTGTTGGTGCTGTAAGTAATATGTGAATGTTGTCTGGATTTTCTCCTGCTTTAGTAATGTAGTATCGTATTAGAGTTTGACAAAGTGCAGTTATAAGAAAACTTTTACCTACTCCTGCACCACCAGTACAAAAGGTATAGCAAGATGTGTTTTCCAATTTAAGTGGTGATATATGAAGTTGAGTTGTTCAGGTGTTAATTTTTGTATTATGTTATGTATTCTTCTTGTGGTAGTACATTGTTTAATAATATTTCTTCTTCTGTAAAAGTTCTAATTCCTAAATCTAGTGCTAAATCATATTGTAGTCCTTGTTGATATTCTTGTGTGTTATTTTGTATATCATCTATTGATATTGTTGGTATAGGTGATGCTGTTGGTGTGAGCATATTGTCATCATTAGTTATATCATTATCATTAGTTACTGTACTTTGTTTATTATAAAAGTAATATTTTTCATCAACTTCTTTTTGTACTTCTAAGTATCTTTCATAGTATGTACTTTTGTGAAAAATTATATTGCTCTCTATTCTCCATGGGTAATAAAGCATTAATAATTCTCTAATAATGTTCGGAGTCATGTACTTAAGTAAATCATCTATTGGAAGTTCTTCATCTGAGCTATAAAAATTAGTTTCTAGAAGGAAATTATCATAGCTGCTTTGTTCATTTTTATGTGTTTTCTATGTATTATTGTATTTAGAAGCATAATCAGCTAAAGTACATTGTTCTAATATTATTGGACGTTTGCTGTACTTATTAAATATATTGTCAAATTGTGTTTTTGTTGATGTCTCTGGTAATGTGTTAATTGTGTTCATGTCTTTCATTAAGTATGTTAGTTTGTCTGGCATACTTGTATTAATAAATACAAATGATCTTGAACTTTTCCTTAATGGAATTTGCAATATGAAGTAGGTGGCTTCTTGTGCACTAATTTCGGTACAATTTAAGAATTTATTGCCAATGTGCTTTAATTGTTCTTTAATGTTCGGATTATGATAAACTTCTTTTGCAGCTTGTGCAATTATTTTACTTAATCCTCGCAGGGATTAACTATTATATGAAACAATATATACAGCACAAGCACATGCAACTAGAACATACTGTATATCTATGTTAGCTTGCCATGCTTGCAGAATTATCTTATTGTAGTTCTTGATAAAACATTCAGCTGGTGTTTTTTTCAAAACAATAGTTGTTATGTATTTGTGATTGTATACATGTTATATATTGTTCCTCAGTTAATTGCATATGTTGTAAAAATTCTTCAGGTGTAACTTGGAAACTGTTGTGTATTCATGTATGTGTTGCTTTAAGATAGTATCTGTTCTGTCTAACTGTAATGGTTTCAGTATAATAGTATGTGCCATAGGATATTTTGGATATTGATATTTGCATGTTCTCTTGTTTTATTCGACAATGTTTAGTATGTCCAGGTTTTTGTAATGATAGTAAAGACTCTAAAGATGTGTCTTCTGTCTTGCTGCATGTTATGTGTTTGTTTATAAATTGATCACTTTTTCATCTTTTTCTATGCCATATTGTGGTGCATTATTAATCCATAGCAATGCATGTACATGTGGTGATCCTCTTTGCTGAAATTCTATTCTGTAAAAGTAATCATTTTTTTTTCCTATTGGATTACTATTGTGTAATGAAATACAGTTAAATAATTTTCAAACTGCATTTCGTTTCCCAAGACATACTTTGGAATTCTTCTTTGGTACATTCTTTTTTATACGTAATAGTATATTAATGAAATCATACCATTTTGTTTCTGCTGCTGATAAAGTCAGAAAAAATGTTGGTATGCCTAATTGTCGTATCATTACAAATACATCACTTTTGCAATTTTCCTGGTAGGGAGGAGTACTCCGTATTGTTTTTAATATTTTATATCCTTCATTGTATTGTAGTATGCCTTGTAAATTGTCTTTTATATATTTTACTGTAATAACTTTCCCATTATTGAAAGGTTTTCTAAGTGATATAAATATTTTGTCTTGTATTTGTTTAATTTGCAATTTCCTCAATTTAAAAAACATATTTGTTATACAATTAGCTACTCTTTTGTCATAACTTCTTAATTCCCATTTACATATTGTACTGTAATGTACTGGTATATGTATATCTTCATTAGCTAGTCTACGATCTCCACAAAATATTGTCGGAAGTGCTAAATATTCTGAATCTTTATCTTCATATAAACCACGTGGTGTATTATGTTCTGCAGGGGCTAAATTTAATCTATTTAGGTTATCTGTTGTAATTGTTTCATTTGTTAATAATGTACCTAAATTGCCTACTGGTATGTTATCTGTACTACTTCAAGTATCATTTGCTTCAGAAGTGTTTGTTTTACTGTTTGTTTGGTATGGTGTATATTCCCAATCTGTATTTACTGTTATTCCATATTCTTTAAACAAATTGCTATTGTATGCTAGCCATAAAACGGCATTTTTTACTATGTTAGGTCTTACATTTCCATAATGTGTATATGACATAACTTAATTTTCGTTTTAAATTTATTGGTATTGTTATACTATCACTTATTTGTCTTGGTAATATTGTAATAGTTGTCATAACATCAGCTGGAACATTGACAACAGCACCTGATAATGATTTTTGGAATCCACGTGGCAATGTTCTAATTTGCAAAAAAGATATTCTTGGTGATACTAACCTTTCTTCTAAATCATGCAAATATAGTTCAGGTGGTATATCAGGAAAGCTCATTCCATTATAAACTGAACATGGTGATATTTTGTCTTTGCTTATGTATTGATAGCATGTACTACATATATAATTTGTTTGATGTTTACTAATGTTGCATAACAAAAATTTCTTGTGTATCAATATTAGAGATATCTCTAACTGTTTGCTTGTGTCACATTTGGTTACAAATAGTACATATCTATTCTGGGCCATATTGTATTTCAGTATGGAAGTTATCTATTATAGTCATTTCTAATAATATATTTGTATTAGTTTTCTTTGTAGCATCTGTATCAATGCTTTGGTTAGGAATGACATTTTGTTTGTGTTTGTTTATAAACGTTGCTTTGTTATCTGAGTCACTAATTTGCATTTTAAGTATTAGGTGACTTTTAATGCTTTGTGTTATTTGAGCATTGTCATTAGCTTCTATGTTAATAGTATTTGTCTCCATACTTATAGGCACAATAGCTATGGTTATATTGGGCAATTGTCTAGTAGAATGTATATGCATCTGTTTGGAACTTCGTAGAGTTTGTTTTGAAGTTAGTCGTTTATGTGATTTTTGGAATGAATTCCTAAGAATTGTAATCACAGTAATTGCTGTTATTTTTAGTACTATTAAATTACTATTAAGGGGATTACTTTATTTGTAAGCACTATTATATGTTGCATAACATTTTTATATGTTTTTATGTGTAAAGCTATAGTTGTACAATTACTATGCAAGTTTTGCTTGTGTTCTGTTGTATGTGAATAATATGTAAAATAGAAGTCGGTTTTGTTAATAAAAATTATATCTATATGTAAATATATTATTACAGAGTTATGTATAGTTAATGCATAATTTAATGCTGATGTAATGTCTGCTTCTAATGTATCATTCTTTGATATGTTATATATGTATTGATTTTCCATTTTAATTGAATATGTTGTATTATTGTTTTCAATATAAGTATGTATATCTTCTATTTGTATGTTTTCATTGTGATAGAAATTTACCATATCTATATACATTGTTTTGCCTAGTTGCATTATATTATGTATATTTTGTGCAGTCCATATAGTTGTATTTTTAATTTGAGTATAAATAATAGCAAATAAACTATTGCAAATATATATATTTTGTGTATTTTATTTTGTTGCAAATCTGTATCTTTTATTTGAAAATTTATTAATGTCTCTATTTTGATTTGCAATATTGAGTATTTGTTTTTTATTGCTATGTGATTGGTTTATTTTGTGTTGTTGTATTGCATTATCGTATTCACTTTTTCCATTATGTATATGGAATGATTGTTTACATCTGTGAGTGTATTTGTTGTCAATGACTTTTCCATAAGTATATTTTGTTCAGTGTATTCTTTTGTTGCAATTTTAGTGTTACATAATGCAATGTTTTGTAGGCCTTCTGTAAATGGTAAGTTCTGGGCAAGTATATCTGCATAAGTTGGCTTGTTTATACTGCTACATTGTGCTATGTCATTTTTTAATAGTGTACTACTTTTAATTTTTTTTAATGTTGCATAAACAATTGTATTTGTATTATGTCTTATGATTTTTTTTGTTTGTGGAACAATTTTAGGTAGTGTATTTAATAATTAAGTTGATGGCTGTGCATGTTGAGCGATATTAGTGTTTTCTTCATTTAACTTTGATGTTGTTGCTTCTTCAGTTTAGTTATCATTGCTATATACTTGTGTTGAAAGTTTTGTATTATGTACAAAAAATGTAATCTTTTCTTCTGTAAGTTTTTGTTGTTGTATTTGTAAGGCTTTTTGAAAGGATTTTGTTTGTATTATTTTAACATTGATTGATGTTAATTCAAATTGAACATCGACTGCATTGATTTGTTTTATGTAATTTGCTAAGTTGGTAATATAATTTATTACATCCTGAAAAGTTTTTTTTTGTAGTACTACACATGTTCCATTTGAATGTGGCATGCCAGTGTTATCTCGACTATGTGAATCAAAAATAAAATATTTATCTTCATTTTTCATAATAGAAATAACATACATATCCATGCAAAGTAAGACTCCAGAATGTGTCAATGATAGAGATAATGCTTTTTGTGTATCTGGATATGATAAATCAAAACGCTTAAATATGATACCATAGTAGGGTTGATTAAGTCTGATTGAATATACATTATCTACATGTTTAATATATTTAGGTAAGTCATCAGGGTGCATAAAATCTTCTTTATTAATGGAGTGCATTTCTATATATAATGCATCTCCAAGGTCCATTATATAATGTAAATCTTCTGCATCCCATATATATGCTGGTTTGTTATGGTTGTGAATAATAGCAAATATACTATTTGGCAAACATTGTTTGCCTCTTGAATTTGCATTACATTTTTCATGTCCTTGATGATATTGAGCTTGTATTATATTATGCATTTTAATATGTATATATTAAGATGTTGTATTAAAGTATTACTTCTTATATGTGTTAAGGTTATGTATGTGAGTGTCACTTTTTATATTTGTTTATTTAAGTGTAAATGTATATAGACATATGTTGTGATATGTTAATGTTGTTTTATGATCTAATCGAAAACGTTTGTTTTTGTATCAATCTACCTAATCTAGTATGTCGAATATAATGTGCTAAAGTCAATTTTCAAGTATGCGTAAACAATTTTTTGTAATTTACATTAATTAATTATAAAGACACTTTTCTTACCTTGCTGTTTTCTTTTTTTGAAATAATCTGTAATAAAAATAAATTTGCATTTAGTTCTTTTAGATCATGCATTTTTATTTCTTTTCTAAAATACACAGCAATACGTTTTGTAAATATTAGCAAGTTATTTTTAATATATTCGAACATTTTGTAAACAATATTAGTGCATATGGAAGATATCACTTACAAATTAGATTTTAGTAATACAGGCAGTTATTCATAATTATATTATATGAATATTTTGTATATGCAATACATATTTTGTCGTTTTATAGTGGTAATTACAATTTGTATGGTAAATAGACAATTTGTAATTTGCTGCAAATAATGGACACTTACTAGATGAATTTGTATGTTTGGTGTATTGTGTGTGTACATGTGAGGCTATGTGTGTGTGATGTGTGTGCAAGTATGCAGGGTGAGCAGTGTTTGAGTATGCAGGGTGATCAATATGTGAGTATGCATGTTGATCTGTATGTGGGTGTCCAGGGCCATTAGTATGTCAGTGTGCACAGCGAGCAGAGTGTGAGTATGAATGGTGAGTACAGTGTGAGTATACAAGGTGAGCACAGTGTGACTATGCAGGGTGAGCAGTGTTTGAGTATGCAGGTATCAGTATGTAAGTATGCAAAGTGATCTGTATGTGAGTGTGCAGGGTGATCAGTATGTAGGTGTCCAGGGCTAGCAGTGTGTTAGTGTGCAGGGCGTGCAGAGTGTGAGTATGCAAGGCAAGCAGAGTGTGAGTATGCAGGGTGAGCAGTTTCGAGTATGCAGGGTGGTTAGTATGTGAATATGCAAGGTGATTAGTATGTGGGTGTCTAGGGCTAGCATTGTATAAGTGTGCAAAGCGAGCAGAGTGTGAGTATGCAGGATGAGCAGAGTGTGAGTATGCAGGGTGAACTGAGTGTGAGTATGCAGCGTGAGCAATGTTTGAGTATGCAGAGTGATCAATATGTGAGTATGCAGAGTGATCAGTATGTGAGTGTCTAGAGTGATCAGTATGTGGGTGGCTAGGGCCAGCAGTGTGTGAGGCGAGCAGAATTTGAGTATACAAGGTGAGCAAAATGTGAGTATGCAGAAGGAGCAGTGTTTGAGTATGCAAGGTGATCAATATGTGAGTATGCAGGGTGATCAGTATGTGCATGTTCAGGGCTAGCAGTGTGTCACTGTGCAGAGTGAATATGTAAGGTGAGCAGGGTGTAAGTATGCAGGGTGAGCAAAGTGTGAGTAAGCAGAATGAGCAGTGTTTGAGTATGCAAGGTGATCAGTATGCGAGTATGTAGAGTGATCCGTATGTGGTTGGCCAGGTCTAGCAGTCTGTAAGTGTGCATTGTGAGCAGAGTGAGAATGCAGGCATAGTAGGATGTGCGTATACAAAATGAGTAGTGCTTGAGTATGCAAGGTGATCAATATGTGAGTATGCAGAGTGAATACTATGTGGGTGTTCAGGGGCATTAGTGTATCAGTGAGCAGAGAGAGCAGAGTGTGAGTATGCAAGGTGAGCACAATGTGAGTATGCAGAGCGAGCAGTATTTGAGTATGCAGGGTGATGAGTATGTGAGTATGCAGGGTGAGCAGTGTTTGAATATATAAGGTGATCAGTATGTAAGTATGCAGAGTGATCTGTATGTGGGTGTACAGAGTTAGTAGTGTATGAGTGTGCAAGGCGAGTAGAATGCAAGTATGCAGGGTGAGCAGAGTGTGAGTATGCAAGGTGAGCAGTGTTTGAGTATGCAGAGTGATCTGTATGTGAGTGTGCAGGGTGACCAGTATGTGGGTGACCAGGGCTAGCAGTGTGTTAGTGTGCCGGGCGAGCAGAGTGTGAGTATGCAGGGTGAGCAGTATTTGAGTATGCAGGGTGATGAGTATCTAGGTGTGCACGGCCAGCAGTGTGTGAGCGTGCAGGGCGAGTAGAGTGTTAGAATGCAGGGTGAGTAGAGTGTGAGTATGCAAGGTGAGCAGAGTGTGAATTTACAAGGTGAGCAGTGTTTGAGTATGCAAGGTGATCAGCATGTGTGTTTGCAGGGTGATTGGTATGTGAGTTTCTAGAGTGATCAGTATGTGGGTGTCCAGGGGCAGCAGTGTGTGAGTGTGCAGGGTGAGCAGAATGTGAATATGCAAGGCGAGTAGAATGCGAGTATGTAGGGTTGGCAGAGTGTGAGTATGCAGAGTGAGCAGTGTGTGATTATGCAAAGTGTTCAGTATGTGAGTATGCAGGGTGATCAGTGCTTGAGGATGTGTGTATGCAGGGTGATCAGTGCTTGAGGATGCAGAGTTATTAGTATGTGAATATGCAAGGTGTTTAGTATATTTTGTAAATATTAGCAAGTTATTTTTAATACATTTGAAGATTTTGTAAACAATATCATTGCACCTGGAAGATATCACTTACGAATTAGATTTTAGTAATATAGGCAGTTAGTAATTATATTATATGAATACTTTGTATATGCAATACATATTTTGTAGTTTTATAGCGGTAATTACAATTTGTATGGTAAATACACAATTTGTAATTTGCTGCAAATAATAGACAATTACTAGATGAATTTGTATGTTTTGTGTATTGTATATGTACGTGCGAGGCCATGTGGTGTTGTTTATGCAAGTATGTAGGGTGAGCAGTGTTTGAGTATGCATTGTGATCTGTATGTGGGTGTCCAGGGCCATTAGTGTGTCAATGTGCACAGCGAGCAGAGTGTGAGTATGCAAGATGAGCACACTGTGACTATGCAGGGCACACCATTGCAAAGAAATCATAAAAGTAATAACAGACAGCAATCTAGCAGTGCCATGTTTCGCCCCTGAGCTATGCAGACAGCTCTGCCAAGTATCATGCATTAGACATGATACCAACGTATTTAAATGTGGTGATCTGCATCGGCACATTAAAATGCATTGGTCATGCATTTGCGTGGTGGCAGCGACTGTCAGAGCTGCCTTTAATTTTAGCAGTGAGGGATCAGAGGGCTGAACGAAGGACAGATGTTTCAGGCAAGCCGGTTCAGCTAGCTACTGCAGCAGGGCAGCTCTTAGGGTTTGGGAGTCTTGGAGTTGGTCCCCAGAGCCTACTTGCTCTGATCAATGCTAAAGGTGGTCTCTGCAGAGGGGCGCTTTCAGCTTTAAACCATTATCCATTGCCGCAATTATCGGGGAATTGTAATTAAAATGAGTTATGGGGGGGGGCTGATGATGTACTCTCTTATGATGGCATGCACTCAATATCTGAAGAAGTCATGCTTACAGCCTGTCACTCCGTATCCTCTGCTGCTGTGTGTGTAAGTCTGCATGTAAAACATAAATATGATCGCAGGTAGGATGCATTGGAATGCTAAGCTGCGATGCCAACTAATATGGCAGGAAATGCATGTGACGTATAGACATGTTTTAAGGCTTTTCTAAAATGTGTAAAGCAGAAGTTTAATATGTCAAATTTTAAATCAATGCTGAGACAACTGAAGTAAACAAATTACGTGAAGGTATCAAATGCAAATAGATTAGAAATATAGCGTAGGAGTTGGAACATTTAACTTACTTATGCAGTATATTTTGTTTGCCGGTAAATAAAAACAATGGTAGAAAAAGGTGTTTTGATAATATTGCGATAGGCCTGTTAATTTCTATCGGAGGCTACATTTTTGTGTGAACATAGGGTCTTCTAGAAAGTAAGAAAAGTGTATTATTAATTCTATTATTGCTGTTTTATTGGGATTTTCTTGCGCATAAAACAGAGATAGTTTTAACGATGAGCGTTAAAAATATGCGTTATGATTGTAAGAGAAGCTTTATGATTAATACAGCATGATTACGCGACTTCGAATTTAATGAAAGCACTAACTTAAGTAAAATAAGAGAATTACGCAACCATATAAAATGTAAACTGAATGAAAATATAACGTGGTAGTTGTACAGCGTATACTTTAATTCATACATAATTCTAACATTGGGGCTTAAAACAATGGCTTTTAATAGTTATGGAAAGCTTAATGATTGTTATATTATAATCACGGGTTGTTGCATTTTATAAAAATGCTGCCAAAAGTACAGTAAACGAATTATGCGACTGTATGAAATTGAAGCAGAATAAAAATATAGCGTAGGAGGTGTAGCATGCAGCTTACTTATACAGTATATTTTTCTGCTTGTCGATAGTAGGAAAAGTTGTTTAGATCGTAGCACAATTGAGTATTTTTGCAGTTGTACAGTATAGGAGGCACGGCATATAAGATTAGCAGGATACATTTAATTGTTTGATAACGTAGCGAAATGTTTATATTTTTTGGCAGAAGAAGCAAGTAAACGGCATACAGACTCAACAAACAATTTTAAAAAAACGAAAACGGCAATTGCTGCATGTAACAGTGTAACATATTATGTGTACTTACACAAGCTTTAGTGAATATTTCGAAGACAATAGCGTTGTAGGATGTCCTTAATTTGCGTATGTCTTCAGTGATACCCTGCAATGTAAAAACATACTTTAAAAATACAGCTAAATGTAGTGTCCCTTAAAAGTTACCGAACGTACAAATTCGCAAAATTATTAGCTATTGCACTAGAAATTATACTATGCTGTGCGTAAAAAAATGTTTCCCGGTTTAAAAAAGCACACAAATACAACTCACAGAAACAAAGTTAGCAGAAACTTACCACAAAAAGAGGAACTGCTCAAATCTGTACTTTGCAGTTTGTTTGTAGCAGGTTTGATGGTTTGATGAGCATATTATCAAGCCCATTATCGCTACTTTAGCGGCAGTTCCCTGCTAACAAAGTGAAGATACTTTCATCGCCTAGGCTTGATAATATGCCCCATGGTTTTCTGAAAAGATTTAGATGGAGTTAACGTAGAGGTTAAGGACACGTGCTCAGAGTTGCTAAAAGGTGAAGGCAGTGTAAGAGTAATGAGTGCAAACGTGAGTAAAGCTGTTTTAAACAAAGAACATTAGCAAAACACATGTTTTTTTTGTTCATGTACTGTGTTTTTTGTAGTTACAAATGTGTTATTTTGATGTACCTTAAATGTGCATTAATACAGTATTTTTATGGCAAATATATAAATGTGAAACTTACTGGCTATATTAATGCTTTCCGATGAAGCCTGGACTTGTTTTGTAAGTAAACTGTGTAAATGGTAGCTTTATGAAAACAGAAGTGATTATTCACGAAGATATAATTGAAAGAGTCAGTGCACAAACGTACGTTGTTGTAAAGAATAGGTATGCTTAGAAAACTAGCAGCACACGTTTTTTTTGTTAATTGTGACATTCTCAATACAGGAGGAGACCAAATAGCACGACCACTGTTTGCCTTTAAAAGGGGTTCAAATCTCAAAGATAAATTGGTCCACACAAGACCTAAAAGTAAGATCCCCCGAATGATTGGGACACTCTGGGATCTACCCGCCGTGGTGGGTCACCATCCCTGCGAGACTTGTGCTGCCTGTCCACAGACCTCTAAATCTAGGTCTGTTAACATTGGTACCAGTAGAGCATGGGAGCAACGCAGGTTCACTAATTGTAATAGTGAGAACCTTATATATTTGATTACCTGCCCATGCGAATTACTCTACGTCGGCATGACGACTAGGCGTATAAAAGTGAGAATATCAGAGCATAAAAGCACAATACGCTGTCGGAGACAGGCAACGAGATTGACGGCACATTTTTTAGAAAAAGGCCATGGTCCCAACGACTTCCAATGGACTGTTTTGGAACAACCAATGATACCAGAACATGTCGCTAATGTATCGAATTATCTGTTCAAAAGGGAGCAAAAGTGGGTTTACAGATTGAACAGTGACAAGATGGGTTTAAACGAAGACATTCCGTGGATGTCTTTGTAAACACATTTCATGTAGATACAAGCCCTGAAACCTGTTCAAGTAAAGGTGTATGATAGTTTGATTTAATTTAGAAACAAGCAAAACCTTCTAACATATTGTTCTACTCTTATCATACTCCTCTGATCTGTTTGCCAACTACATTTCCCACAACCACCTAAGGATTTTTGTAGTTTATTGTTAATTAACACTCAAGACTGAATGCCGTTCTTTTTGTCCATTCTAAAGACATAATTGTTGCAAAATAATGACCGGATAATATATTCGAGTAATTTTCAACTAATTTAACAAATTAAGTCACAAGTGTTTTTTTATAACACTGACTAGCAATTTTCATTGGACATAAATTTCTTATATTGTTTGCGTTCTTTCAATATAATATTGAGTAACAATAATGAACAATTTGTTTAAGAAAACGTTATTAACAATTGCTAGTCTAAAATAACATTGAAAAAACTACAGCTCCCAATTTGCCGATGGCTATTTGTAGTTTTGAAGTCACGTGTATAGGACAATCACGTGAGATGAAGTAAACAAAAATGGCGTTTGTACAACACACCGGCGCCCCCCCAGATTGCTCAGAGGGACGCTCGGTGTACCGACTGGAAGGTTAGTACCTTGCAGTAAATCTAACCGGCTGGTGCGTAATGCAGTTACACGGTCTCCGCTAGGGGACCTTGATAAATGCATGCGAAGGATTTACTCGTACACTAACATGCTCAATGGAAAAACTATTTGAGCTTACAAAGTAAGCGCAGTATTATCGAGCAACGCTTTGAGATATACTTGGCCCGATGTACGTACTAATGAGATTAGATTATCCTCAAACCATTAAGAGGGACGTACACGAACTGATGGTAAATCATTGCATATCATAATATAATTCGATGAACACGAGCTGACTAAGTTCTGTCCGTTTAATTATACCTGAAAGTATACAAACATATTAAGACTGAATTTAGATTGTAGAAGATGTGTGTCAGTTTGGAGTTAGTTTGAGTGGTTTGTTTTGTGTTGTGTTTCCACTAGAGCGGTGCTCCTCATACCTGACCTGTAGCCAGGTGGGGTGATGCATTTCCTCCTACCGATTAGGTAAGACGGCTAAAAATCTAGATTCGAGATAATGGTGATTTTTGACCATACTTGCATATATGGTGATGTATTTACATCATATGGCTATACTAAATGTTTATGCCAACATGCTGATTTTACTGTGTTTGGTTTGTTTTGGTGCATTGTTTTTCTTTTTAGGAGAGGACTGAGCAACACCTAGAAGAAAACAGGTGATATTTTTCTATTTCTGTGCAGTAGCCATTAACACCAAGGTCCTGAAGAAAGCAGTGACATATTTAGAGTCACATTTGCTGAAACATGTCGACCCTACTGACTTGCAGATATTATGTTAAATCTGCTTGTTTTCTTATATTTTAATATTGGGAGTATTGAGGGAACTTAATAAAATATTTTCTCATCCACTCAATTACTACCTAATTTTATCATCTGCACTTTTTCATCACAAAATGTATTCTTTGGCAATGTAATTCAGTTACCCTGACACATAAATATTCCGGTCCGACCCAATGTACAACTCCTGATTTTCTTGGAGTAGACCGTCTGTCAACATTACACTCGTAGACAGATTGTACTTTCTCCTGGGTAAGGAGAGCCCAAATGATGTATAGGGCGGTACCGGGCGGGAACAGATGGGCACTTTTTTCCAAATTCAGGAATTAAGCACAAGTTTGACACATATTTACACACATTAGTCTCACTCTTGTCCATCTCATAGCACCATTTCTTATGTACACACAGTAAGATTGCAGCAATTTCTGACCCCCAGACACCATTCTCGTATTTATAGTTAATTGTGACACTACATTTGTTATGTACCTTAAAGTTGTAGCAAAATAACACGCGGACGCATAATATACAGTATGCTGCCTGTAGGAGCCCAAAATAGTAGTCACATAGAAGGTAACATCGTAAAGTTGTAGCAAAGCAAAACGTGTTTTTAATGTGCTGCAGATCAATTGTAAATTAAGACCGAATATATTGGGAGACAGATTATAATGCATGAGAAGCTTTAAAAAATTTGATTTTAGCTAGTCCCGTAAAATGAGAGGTATTGTAGGAATAAAGCATATAACACAGGAGCACGAGTTGTATGTCTGAAAACGGGGAGCAGGAGACATGAACGCTGCAGTTGTTAGAGAGTGAAGGAAAGGTAATACACAAGGCTACAGAAACATGGATAAAGAAGGATGGGTTTTTTCCCAGGCGGGAAATGTCGTTTGTTTGAAAATATTTACGGAGAGGTAACTAAGAAATAAATGAAACATGGATGCTAAGCTTGTTAAGGAGCAAATATAGGCTAATAGTAAAGCGCACAAATACTGAGTAAAGTAGCTTTGCCAGAGACGGCCTGTTGAACATGCGGTAATGCCTAAGAGTCTAAAAGCAGACATGGTGCCAGTAAGGCGGCCTCTGAAGTCCCTTCGCGAGACTTTTAACACTGGTGCTGAATAACACAGCACGAAACTAATTAACGTGGCATGCCGCCAGCTTGGAGAACAGGCTGTTTTTTCACAACAGTGGATACTACCTACCATGTGTTCAGAATGGTGCATGTAACGTAAAGGCGAGTTTGTCACCAGCATTTGAAAAGGTGTATTTAAACGTAGTCAGTAAAGGCAGCTGATGCCACTAAGACGACTGCCAAAGCCCAATTAACGGAGTTGAATACAAGACACTCGCAAAGTGAACACCACTGCAAATAAATTGTAAATTAACACCGACTATATTCGGAGGCAGATTATAATGCATGGAAAGCTTTAAAAAATGTGATTTTAGTTAGTTCCGTGAAATTAAAGGTATTGCAGAAATAAAGCATATAATACAGGAGCATGAATTGCATGTCTGAAAACAGGGAGCAGGAGACATGAATGCAGCAGCTTTTAGAGAGTGAAGGGGAGGTAATACACAAGGGTACAGAAACGTGGATAAAGAAGGATGGCTTATTTTCCCAGGCGGGAAATGTCGTTTGTTCGAAAATATTTACGGAGAGGGAACTAAGAAATAAATGAAACATGGATGCTAGGCTTGTAAGGAGCAAATATAGTCTAATAGGTAAGCGCACAAATACTGAGTAAAGTAGCTAGAGGGGGGCTGTTGAACATGCGGTAATGCCTAAGAGTCTTAAAGCAGACATGGTGCCAGTAAGGCGGCCTCTGAAGTCCTTTCTCAAGGCCTTTAACACTGGTGATGAATACCAAAGAACGAAACGAATGAATGTGGCATGGCGCCAGCTTGGAGAAGAACAAGCTGTTTAAGAAGACTGCCAAAGCCTAATTGGCGGAGTTTAATACGAGACACGCACAAAGTAAACACCAGTGGCATATATATTGTAAATTAAGACCGACTATATTCGGAGGCAGATTATAATGCATGGAAAGCTTAAAAAAATTAAATTTTGCTTAGTTCCGTGAAATGAAAGGTATTGTAGAAATAAAGTATATAATACAGGAGCACGAATTGCATGTCTGAAAACCGGCAGCAGGAGACTGTATTTAAAGGCAACCATAGCATTAGCTACTTTTACGTTGAAACGGATTTTGGCAGACACTTTTTAAATGTGAGATAAATGTGAGATTAATCGCAAACGCATAACATACAGTAAGTATAATGTAGAAGCACAAAATAGTTTGATGTAAACTAAATGTAAATATAATAGAAGAATAGGAAGAATAATGTTGTGGTATAGATGCTACATATGTAATGAAAGCGTTTTTAAGCGTAATGGTGGCGGCGAGAAGAAGGGTTAAGAGGTCAAACATGTGGTAATGCTTAGGAGTCTGTGTGAGGCAGGTTGTGCTTTGGTGAAAACATAGTTTTTGGCTTACATTTAAACTACCAATACAGTGTATGGCATGAATTACTGATAAGGCCTACAACTAGGATTACAGCGTATGGCATGATTTACCGATAAGGTCTACAGCTAGGAATACAGCGTATGGCATGAATTACTGATTAGGCCTACAACTAGGAATACAGCGCATGGCATGAATTACTGATGAGACCTAAACTTGGTGCCTGAGACAGACACGTGGATAAAGAAGGATGGCTTATTATACCAGGCGGGAAATGTCTGTTTGAAAATGTTTACGGAGAGGTAACTAAGAAGTAAATGAAACATGAATGCTAGGCTTGTTAATAAGTAAATATAGTCTAATAGTAAAGCGCACAAATACTGAGTAAAGTAGCTTTGCTAGAGACAGGCTGTTGAACATGCGGTAATGCCTAAGAGTCTAAAACAGACATGGTGCTAGTAAGGCGGCCTCTGAAGTCCTTTCGCAAGGCCTTTAACACTGGTGATAAATACCAAAGCACGAAACGAATGAACGTGGCATGGCGCCAGCTTGGAGAAGAACAAGCTGTTTAAGACGACTGCCAAAGCCTAATTGGCGGAGTTTAATACGAGACACGCACAAAGTAAACACCAGTGGCATATATATTGTAAATTAAGACCGACTATATTCGGAGGCAGAATATAATGCATGGAAAGCTTAAAAAATTTGATTTTACTTACTTCCATGAAATCAGAGGTATTGTTGAAATAAAGTATGTAGTACAGGAGCACGAATTGTATGTCTTAAAACGGGGAACAGGAGACTGTATTTAAAGACAACCATAGCATTAGCCACTTTTACGTTGAAACGGAATCTGGAAGGCACTTTTTAAATGCGAGACCAATCGCAAATGCATAACATACAGTAAGTATAATGTAGAAGCACAAAATAGTTCTATGTAAACTAAATGTAAATATAATAGAAGCAAGAGGAAGAATAATGTTGCGGTATAGATGCTACATATATAATGAAAGCGTTTTTTAAGTGTAATGGTGGCATGAATAATATTGCCGAATAGATGCTACATATGAAATGAAAGCGTTTAAGCGTAATGGTGTCGGCGAGAAGAAGGGCTAAGAAGTCAAACATGTGGTAATGATTAAGAGTCTAAAAGCAAACATGGTGCCAATGAGGCGGTTGTTGCAGGTCCTTGGCGTGTTTTAACACATTTGGGGAATAATTGTAAGGATTAATGTTGCTTACACTTAGATGAACACAGCGTTTTTGGCTTACATGTAAACTGTCGCTTGCCGGAAACAAAGCAGAGCACGAAAGTCTAAATGGCATGAATTACTGATGAGGCCTAAACTTGGTGCATGAGACAGAAACGTGGATAAAGAAGGATGGCTTATTTTGCCAGGCAGGAAATCTCGTTTGTTCGAAAATTTTAACAGAGAGGTAACTAAGAAGTAAATGAAACATAAATGCTAGGCTTGTTAATGAGTAAATCTAGTCTAATAGTAAAGCGCACAAATACTGAGTAAAGTAGCTTTGCTAGAGACGGGCTGTTGAACATGCGGTAATGCCTAAGAGTCTAAAACAGACATGGTGCCAGTAAGGTGGCCTCTGAAGTCCTTTCGCAAGGCCTTTAACACTGGTGCTGAATAACAAAGCACGAAACGAATGAACGTGGCATGGCGCCAGCTTGGAGAAGAACAAGCTGTTTAAGACAACTGCCAAAGCCTAATTATCGGACTTTAATACGAGACACACGCAAAGTAAACAGCAATGGCATATAAATTGTAAATTAAGGCCGACTATATTTGGAGACAGATTATAATGCATGGTAAGCTTTAAAAAATTTGATTTTACTTAGTTCCGTGAACTGAGAGGTATTGTTGAAATAAAGTATATAGTACAGGAGCACGAATTGCATGTCTGAAAACGGGGAGCAGGAGACTGTATTTAAAAACAACCATAGCATTAGCCACTTTTACGTTGAAACACATATGTAATGAAAGCGTTTTTTAAGCGTAATGGTTCCGGGAATAATGTTGCAGAATAGATGCTACATATGTAATGAAAGTGTTTTTTAAGCATAATGTTGCCGGCGAGAAGAAGGGTTAAGAAGTCAAACATGTGGTAATGATTAGGAGTCTAAAAGCAAACATGGTGCCAGTGAGGCGTTTGAAGTACCTTCGCGAGTTTTAACACTTTTGTTGAATAACAAAGCACTAAACGAATTAACGTGTCATGGCGCCAGCTTGAAGAAGAACACACAGCTTTTTTACACTTAGATGAACACAGCGTTTTTGGCTTGTATGTAAAATGCCGCTTGCTGGAAACAAACCAGAGCACAAACGTCTAACATGCACTGTACGTATAGTTGTGAGGATTAATGTTGCTTACACTTAGATGAACACAGCTTTTTTGGCTTACATGTAAACTGCCGCTTGCCGGAATCAAAGCAGAGCACGAAAGTGTAACATGCACTGTACGTATAATTGTGAGGATTAATGTTGCTTACACTTAGATGAACACAGCGTTTTTGGCTTATATGTAAAATGCCGCTTGCCAGAAACAAACCAGAACATGAAAGTCATTAAGCGCGCTCACGATAGCAGAACGCCAGCGCCCAGCAGAATCTTGCCGGAAACAAAGCAGAACACGAAAGTCATTAAGTGCGCTCACAATAGCAGAACGCCAGCGCCCAGCAGAATCTGCACACGTGATGCAAGCCCGCCGGCAGACGCGCGTACACACGCTGAAATCGCCGAAGGCTCTGCGCGTGCCCATCCCCTGTCCAACATTCCTCGCAAGTGGATAACAAAAGATCTTTCGCTGGAGGCAGCGCTTCGCGCTACTAACACCAGCTTGACCTAAAAAGGAGTGCTGAGTAGAAGTTGTCACAAAAGAGAATGGCAAACCATACTAAGAAGAGGCAATAATTCCAAAGAAAAAACAGCGATGGCAAAACTGTATTTAATGCATCTAGTTAGTTGATTAACGCTGCTGGTTAGGGATGCAAAGGGTTCGCAACGGAGGCAGACTTGGGGCTAGAGATGAGATGAGGTTTGCGTATTCTGCCTATATACATATATCGCTCTTGTAAATACCAATGCAAGATACAACAGGAGAAAAGAAGTAGGCATGGGTGAACTGTATCTTTCAAAATTGAAAGAATGCAGAAATTAGAAACATTTATTGAAAATAACACATAGAGTCCATGAGGAAAACAACTCCAAAAATGATAGTGAATGAAAACTGTTTAAGTGGTGAAGAGGATGCGCTTAAGAGTGTCTAGGCAAATCACACAGTGCTCTTTCAGCGTCGAAGATAGGATAGCTCAGTACACATTAGTCGAGCATATGTAACAACTTCCATAAGGAGCCCTCTGAGGCGATTTGGAGATAAAATAGCGGATGCTATTCGGCGCAGTGAGATGCGGTAAGGATTTGCTGAAGAGCGCAAAGAAAAAACATTAATATGAGGAGCGGCTCACCATGTTCTGCAGACGTTCCTCTGTAATACTTTATTCGATATATTTCATATCATAAAAGTACGAACATAGATATACATAAAACCAATTTACAAGTATTACAATCGTCATCACTTAAAAACTTTAAAAAACTATTTACAATTAAAAAAAAGGATACAAAGAGGGTGCATTCCTATAAATTGCAATCATCTCAAGGGGTAGGCATTTAGTTTTGAATATTGCATAACAATTTAGACCGAACGAGCCAAGCACTGGCCAAGTACTTTGCAATCCCACAAACAATATACAGTGATGTAGTATCAGATAAAAAAATATGCAACACAACCCTAATAGCTCTGACGCCCATTTCCCTGCACACAGGTTTCAACCATCTTGCTCTAAGAAGTTTGTAAGCCTTACAAGCAAACAGGAAATGTGGCAGGGATTCTTTCTTACATGGGCAGCCAGGGCAAGTGAGATCATGGTCCCTCACTCCTTTCCACCCCTCTGAACTTTTTAAGGGGGAGTGTACCATATCTCATCTTCAAGAAGAGGGATCTGTCTCTTGGAATTTGTATGTAGTCCAAAAAGGGCTCTAACCTCCTCATTGGCTTATGCTCGAGGAATTGGTTCGTCAACTGCCCCCACTTTGTGCTTTTTAATTCCTCTGAGTCAACCCACTCCCAATATATTTTCTTAACAATTTGTTTATTGGGCGGGGACTGGGAGTTCCAGAATTCAACCATTCTTAAGCTCACAACCAACTGTCTCGAATTGTTAAGCCATTTTATCTTGTTTGAGACATTCAGGGCAATCAGCTCATCCAATACCAAGGCATATTTTGATAATTCAGGTGTCCTTCTCAGACGCACCCAAAACAGTAGAGGGCTGAGGCGTACTTTGTCTGCAATTGATCGCTTGCCCATGTCAATAAACAGGGGTTTCAATGGGGTTGATAAAGGAAGTGAGACCAAATCTCTCACAAACTTATTCTCGGCTATTGTCAAATCCCTTACATTCTCACACCCCCACAGTTCTGAGCCGTAGACCGCAGAGGCCAGTGCCTTTCCTTCGTAGACCGCAAGAGTTGCAGCTATTGGCCTACTGATGGACAACCGTTGGTTCCTCAGGATAATTCCTGAGACCCTTTTTAGGTTTAAAAGCATTTTTGCTACGTGGGAGTCCCATTTCATATTATTACTCAACCTGACTCCCAGGTAGTCAAACTCTTCCACCACCTCTAGAACTGACCCATTTAGGGTAAGGTTAATCTTCCTAGCTTTTTTTTTTTTTGAAGATAAAACCATCAGTTTTGTTTTTGCAGTATTTACAGTTAGCCCGAGTTCATTGCAAAATGAACTAAAGCAGTCGAGAAGTTTCTGCAGACCCTCCGTTGTTGTTATACAGAGAGTCAGGGTAAATAAGGAGAAATTCGAAAGATTCTGAGGAAATAACGCCCGGTAGACATCATACAAAAGGGTGGTGGTCGTTCTGGTGTGAAGTGGCAAAGTCAAAGTTGGCAAGAAAAGTAGTATGCTAGTGGTTCAAAAGCCCATCATTAGGCTCATGGCATGTTCCGGTGAAGAAATTGGTGAAGTCCGCGTGTGAAGGGTGCGAGATAACGCACCCGTGGCTTGTGAATGGATCCGGTGCGGCAGAGCTCAAAGCTCAGGGGGCCATCTCGCACGGCGCCGAGACCACGCCCCTAAAAACTGATTTAAAAAAAAACAAAAAACGAATCACATGCTGAACCTATGGCCAACGAGAGAAGTAGTCTAAGATCCAGATGACCATCACTCAGAGTATTCAATGGTCTTGAGATGTCCAGTGTAACCTTCGACCAATTCTTAAGATGATATACAACCATATTCGGTGACATTACTCAAGACACATGCCACGCATTGTATTACAAGGCTTTCAACATCCTTATTCAGTTTTAGCTATTAACAAGAAGTACTGCTATACCTTTTTATTGCACTCATACCAATGTACTCCTCATGCAGCATGTACAACATTCTCTTCTTAGGCCCACATGCACTGCCAACTCTCCTTTTTAAATCTGTCCTGCCATGTCAGCTCCAAAGCAACATTTGCACATTATTTAACTTCCTCCCCAATCATCTCCTTCTTGTGCCACTGTGATTTCACATATTTCACTTCTGTCCTCAGCACACGTTCCTATTAAATGCCCCTGCTCTACTCTAAAACCAGCTTTCCAGGTGATTGTGACGACAATGGTGAGCCTTCACGCCCATCATGTTGGTATTAACAATATATCCAAAAAGACTGTCCTTGCAACAATCCAAGACTCTGACCCTGTGGATTGCATGTTATCACGCTCAATATTGACTCCGCTTTACCAACCATTATTCCAATCGGAGGTTCCTACACTTTCAAGTTGTGCTTGTCCACGCAACCCAATGACACGTAATTGAAGATTACAGGTATGCACATCACCGGTATCCTATAATGAGCTGGTAGTTTTGCAGAAATATGCGTCAGATCGTTCCTCCATCCTTTACTCTTCACATAATTGCGCGCTCACTCATGTGCTGAAACATGATAATGCATACGTCATTCTTGCAGCCCCACAGACCATTTGTTTGTCCTTCTGGATGCATACGCTCGCACGTTGTCCTGAGTGCTTCCTACCACCTTGCACACACTGATACCTGTTTTGAGAGCTTCCATCTAGTTTGCATGCAGCCTTTGTTCACACTCTCAAAAGCAAACATTAGCTGAGGGGCATTGCTTCTGTGCAAGCCTTACACAGCCATGTGCGGTATGTAAAACTTTGGTCCGAGGGCAAGTGCTTGGTGTCCACCCACAACAGAACATACATATTCTAAAGTCCAAGTTTAGGAATTTACAATTAAACTGACTGCAGTGTTAGCATCAGAGTGCAAAAGTCACCTGGTATCAAAATCAGTAAAAACTCAGACACACACAACACTTGTTCTGCTTGTGGAGCACCATGGCAGATATTCTTAGTTGCTACCTTCTGTCTTTTAGAGAATATGCTCGGCCAGTACTAGTCAATCACCATGTGTCCAAGCAACAAATATTCAATTAGTCTTGGTCCTTCTCCATTCTCGTGCATGCTAGAACCATACGTTACCAGTGAAATAAAGAGCTTCCACTAAAGAAATTTTGGAAAATATGCATTCATGGGTAAAACAATAACAGTCTGACTGGAACTCCAGAAAGTCCACTCGACGCCAAGATTATTATAATTATGTATTTTTTTGCATAAAAATATTATGATGGGCTCAGCCTACAGAGGATGGGGTGGGGTAGGGTGTCCACTAGACACGAGGATTATTTTTTGGGGACACAAAAATATTGGGATGGGACAGCCTACCGAATTTATTGGACCTGACCTTACGTGCCATGATGAGCAGCCACACCATTCAGGCTTTGGCTCAGCCAGCTACTAGGCGGCTGAGCATGGGCCCAAATTTTGTAACTATTAACTTCGCAGAAGGGGTCTTTTTTCATGACACAAGTTTGCGTTTCAGGGAATTTCTTGTCGCAGGAAATAGTCCTACCCACACAAACAGGGTGCCATTTTTATCGGGAGAAGTGTGGGAACACAGAATAGCATTTAATGTATGACCAGTAGAATATTTCTTATCTTCCAAAAGTAGTGTGCAAGAAGAGACATTTTGATAAAAGCCTTTGAATCACATGATATTTTGGTAACCGCAAATAACCACTATTCCTGAAGTTAGGATCTTAGAAACATTTAAAAATGCATACGTTTCCTTAAAACCCATTTTTCATTCATTCGAGTTTACTATATTAATTGAAGCACAGTCAGTACACAATGACAATTCATTATAAGCTGCAACTCAAACCCTTATTTTAAAAAACCTAGTGACTCCCTACAAAGCTGGCAGAACGTTGCGGTCAGACACAAAACATCTCTTGATGGTGCCCAGAGTCAAAAAGGCCCGCACTGGTGGGAGAAGATTTTCATTTAACACGGCAAAGCTCTGGAACTCGCTTCCCCTAAAACTCCGAGCTGAGCCCTGCACACTGCGCTTCCGCAAGGGTCTTAAAACCTTCCTGTTTCCAGCATAACGCCTTGATGCTGTTTCCTTTTACCATCCGATGTTGTCTTGAAGCGCCGGGATGCCCTAGGGTAGCTGCGCGCTATATAAGATTTTAAAAATAAAAAATAGCTGCTGGCTTTAGGTATTATGTATCTTTGGACAACCAAGAAACACTATATATGTCTATGGTCTCAGAAGGGCCCCACAGACATAACAGTATATTACTTTTATAAATGGGTTTTTGGGGCAAACAAATTGCAGTTGAAAACAGTGTCACTTATTTGTATTTTTTCCAATTTCTTTTCATTATTTTTAAATTGAACAATTAGTTTCTTAGTGAAAACCATGAGGTAGACACAAATGCCCCCTTGCTGAATTTGAATTTTTGTCTAGTTTTTAGAAATGTATAGCCGTCCGGGTTCATCCATGGGTTTCCTACCTGTTATTATCACAAATAAATAAGACAAACAGGAGAATATCGACCACCACAAAAAAATGCAAAAACTGTTGTAAAAGGAAAATTCTTTTTTTTTCTCATCTCTACTTGTTCCAGGAAAGATGATTATGTTAGTACAGCAAACTTTTGTTGATGCCATTTTTAGAACAGAAATATATGTATTTTTGCAAAGCACTTGTTTCTCATTTTCAAGAAAAACAAGCATTGGCATAGCCAATAGTCTCGCCTTTGGGACCTTATAAGTGTTTAGTTATCCAGCACAAAATCCTTGGTGCAACAACATCAATTGTTGTGTGGTTAAACACTTATAAGGTCCCATAGGCGAGTCCTATTGGCTATGCCAATGCTTGTTTTGATGTAGTAATGTGGTTAAATCCTCACATTTCAATGCAGTTGTACCACATCTGCAAAAGGGAAAGTCAATGCATTCTGAGGTAGGTATAAGCCGAGTGACAGAGGTCCAGTGTGGGCAGTGGTAGGTCTTTGATTATGCGTCTTTAAAAAACTCAGCAGTATGCTGCTGAAGGCACAAACCTGTGTGCCCTCTCACGTGGCTGCTGCTGGGCCAGTCATAATGATCCATCCCTGCTGCTGCCAAGGATAGGCCTCTTAACATCAGAAAGTAATTTGAGCAGAATGCATTTCTAGATTTTAACCAAAAAAAGGTGGAGAGAAAATCTACCCAACCAGCTGACAATGCCCAAGAAGTTTGATGCCCATTTAAAACTCAATTACACAGGCAATTTGGTCTGGTGAGAGCCTGGTGCTCAGCTTACATCTTGTGAGGGTACATCAGGCGCCAAGTCCATTCATATATACACTAAATGACAGACATTTAGCAAAATAAGTTAGAGCTGCATGCAACCCTTAAGCAAACAGGAACGAAAGGTGAAGGAAGTTTCTACAGCGGACAGTAAAGGAAAATTCAAATATTGCAAATAATAAGCGACAGGAGGGCATTCTTCACAGGAGGGTGCGATGGCACACCTTCTGCTGGACTCACTGGAAGGAAATTGCAAAAATTGGGAAGTTTGACATTAAAACCATTTCACACGTCGGCTGGTAAGCAGGGACTTCATGGAGGCACAGCACATGCACTTTGTGGGTGCACGGCGTGTGATGCGAGAGGGGCAAGTGTACACTGAAAGCTGCCTCCCACTGCCAACTAAGCATAGAAGGGCAGCTGCCACCAAACAGCACCAATGAAGATGCAGTGCGCATTAGTGGGAACGTCTCCAAGAGGACGGAAGGCAGCCACGCACAATAGAAGGCACGGAGATAGAAGACACAGAGAATGACGCATGGTCTCTGCCGGCAAGAGCAGGCACAGCCTCAAATTATCCGGCTGAACAATCTCGGTAGAGATGGGGGCCAAACACACCCCAAGGGAGCGCTCTGCATTGAGACTATGCCAGGGATGGGCTGCTGGGCATCAAGCACTCACTAGCATAGTTGCACACGGTAGGCGCATGAAATGCATTTTCCACAAAGCCATACTTCACCTCCTCCACACAAAAAGGAGAAAATTGCTGCCAGGTATGATGTTTTTTGCAGAGCTTTCTCCGGTCTCCCAGAGCTTTCTCTATATTTCCCCTGCAATCACGGCCCCAACCCTCACACTGCAAGTATGCAGTCTACATTCGCTTACCAAAATGTCTCCCTCCAGTCACATGAACTCAGAAAAACAAGCCTACGTAACACACTTTACACACATGTAACAGACTATAAACACTAACAGATAAAGACAAAGTCACACAAGGAAAATAAAGGCACGCATCAGCCCTCTGAAAACACAAATTTCAAAAAACTCTGTGGCCGGGAGGGGCTGTTAACTGAGGGGGAGCAGGAGGTGAGCCTGTGAGTGGTGCGTGCGGCAAAAGTGAAAGTGATCGCGAGCAATGTGCACGCACCATGACGAGAGAGGAAAGCCAGATGGCGCCTCTGCTCGTCATTGTGCACGTAACTGCACGCTCTATGCCACCCCAAAAGTTGTGGTTGGACTTTTTAAAGCCCACTCACTAAATGTCTCGCCAGAGCAGCGTATGCGCTGGCTCAGGGGAGTCCTAAAAACAATAGCTTTTTGCTACATTTTATCAATTTTCCTCGTTCTCTCCAGGGAAATTTTCAAACACTGAATATCTTTAGAATTCTTAGCATGATGGGAAAAAGCACAAACATTTGACCAGCATACCTTTTGTGGAAAAATAAGTTCCGGAGGTTTGAGCACAAAGTATCCTGAACATCAAACATGGCTCAGCAATGGGGAGGAAAAGCCTTAAAAGCTAAGGGCTACGTGTATCAAGATAGCATTTTGCGATTCCCTAATTCCGAATCACAAGGATTCGCAATTAGGGAATCACAAAATGCAATGTATGAAGGTGTATAGTACACCTTTTGCGATTCCTAGGGGGTCACAAATGACCTACCTCATGAATATTAATGAGGTAGGTCGCAACTTGCGACCCACTAGGAATCACAAAAATCACGGGGATGGTGGCCTGCCGAGATCAGCAGACCACCATGTCCGTGATTGCTTTCAAATAAAGCAATCATTTTTTTTGTAAAGCAGCTCGTTTTCCTTAAAGGAAAATAAGATGCTTTACAAAACGAAAAATGAAAAGTTTTCTTTTCATTTTTAAGAGCAGGCAGGACCACTGCCTGCTCTTAAAAATGGTTTCACAAAAATTCACAAAGGAAGGGGTCCCTTGGGGACCCTTTCCCATTTGCAAATGGGTTCCCACCTACTTGAAGTAGGTGGTAAAATGCGAATGTTTTGCTACAGCAAACGTGGTCACAAAACATTCATACATACCGATGTGATTTGGTATTGGGAAGGGACACCCTAAACACGCCCCTTCCTAATACCAAATCGCAAACCCATTTTACGATTTGGTAACAGTTTACTGAATCACAAACTTAGGTTTGCTACAACGGAAAAGTAATTTTTGCGTTCGCAAATGGGCAGATTCTGCTAATCTGCCCATTTGCGAATGCAAAAAGGCTTGATACATCTAGCCCTAAGAGTTTAAAATGACCTCAGCAAAATATCCATTCGTTTTTTCTGTGTCCTTGAGGCATTGACAAGCAGCTGCCTATTTACCCCCGGATAACTCTTCTCCGATGTATGGATGTTTGCGGGCTAGATCTGTATGTCCTATGGACATTGAGAGCAGCACTGTGCAACCAGCTCACTCTTACTGTACAGAAAACAAGGACATACTATTTCAGGTCAAGAACAGATATCCAGGTTTATTATGTCAACTGCACAAGCAGAAACAATCGCGTGAAGCAGAAGCCCTTTGGCTATGAAATTAAAGTGTACTATATAGTTCTACGATAGTGAATTGCTGTTGCTACAGCAAGACATCCATCAACATGTATAAGACCGTCAAAACTGAATTTATATGGCTCATTATTTCAAAGCCGTCGTTATTATGGTTTGCACTCTAAGGTAACACAGTGAGCTGCAAGTTTGCATGCATTACTAACAGTAAGTTCAATACAAAAACATCTAAACATTTACAAAATGTAATTAACAATTTGTGGCTATATGTAACACTCCAAGAACGCTCCTTGATTATTTTCAAATTCATTAAATAGAATGAAAGCTACATTGGTCATTATTTTCAATGCAAATTATATTCAAATTTCACATTCAGTCTGTAAAAAACACAGATGAAGGTCAAAGTCAGTTTTGCAAAACTATTGTACAATTTTAAATGACAATTTGAAATACCACTTCTCTAACGGGTCAATTAATAAAACATTTGATAAATGCAATCATTAAAAAAGATATATATTTTAAAAAGAATCAATTAAAAACCATTAAGGGCAGTTGTGATAAGCATGGGCTACACAGTATTAATATGGCATCTGACCCATTTACTGTCACCAGCCATTACAACTCCCCTTCACTTTTTAATGGGGGGTGGTGGGGGGGAGGGGGTGGAAGAGCGTTAAAAAGACCTCAACCCACAATACACGGAAAATGTCTATAGAGACTTGATATCCTGTAGGGGAAACCCTTTTAAGGATGAGACTTCCTAGAAGAGGGGGGACGGAGACGTGTGAAGACAGAGGGGAGTTGAAAGAAGACCCAGTGACATGGAGGTGGAGAAGCACAGTAGAGCAGAGGAGAGTTGGAGGTATGGAGGTGGAGGAGAGCGGCAGAGCAGAGAGAACAACTGGAGAAATGGCTGGGAAGGAGAGCAGGTAAGTGAGATGGCGACCTGAAGGAAGAGGAAAGCAGCACAGCAGAGTGGACACAAACAGAAAGATGCTGCAGACAGCAGAATCCTCGCTACTTCGAATGTGCGACCAGCCTCCACAGAGACAAAGGTGCAGAGTTCTCTAAAGCCACAGCCTCTGTCTGGTGTGACTGGTGCAGTGGCCGAAGCAAAATGTGGGGAAGATGGTGGAAGGATTCACAAAAGAGGGGAAATGTAAACACTAACCAAAGAACTGAACACTGCAAGCTTGTTTGTAGGTCATGGAAGTGAAAGGATATACTCTTTAAAATTTGGGATAATTTTCCCAGTTTGGAGGAGTAGAGTGACACGAGGTCCAGGTGACTTTCTGACTAAGGAAGCCTTGCAGAAAGGCACAATGTATCTGCTGGGTAAAAGCAATGGTTAGAGTCCCATAGTAGGAATGGGACTTTAGGTGTACATGTATTTTCTGGTCCCAAAGCCTGGGGGAGACTTTCAATAAAAATATCAATCAATCAATTGATAACTTTATTTCGGTCAATGACCATAAAAGTGTAGATAAAATACATACAAGGCACAGTACCTACACCCGAGGTTCAGGAGGCCCCTAGAGTGGATGGGGATGATGAGCTGACAAAATGGAGTTGGGTTGCTGGTACCTAGAATGGGGTAAAAACATCAAGTATAAAACCCGTGGAGCGGGGGTAGCCAACTGGGGAAAATCATATCATGAAACGTGGCGGGGCTAGGAAAATCTTGTTATAAGCTCAAATCTTTGGTTGATTTAAACCCCATGATCATCTGTCTCCAAGAGACGTGGGCGACGGAAGAGTTCCAGCTAAAGAATTATGTGTATTGCAGTATAGCAAAAAAAAATTCAAAAGGGCACGCAAGTGGAGGCCTAGCTATTTTACTTAGTTGCAATATAGCATGGGACCCCGTGATATACAAACACCCCTCAAATTGCTGTATTTGTGCAAAATTGAAATTAGGAAATGATAACTTAGGGCATGCAAAGTTTTTGTTTTTGGTAAATGTGTACATTCCCCCAGGGAGGGCATCCAACCCACTGGTTGACTCCATCTGTAGTTTCGTGCAAAGTTTATGTAATACTGAAGAAAATGCACGCATATTGATGGTAGGGGATTTTAACGCTAAGTTAAATAATAGTGCTGTTATGTCCTTCTCTAATACGGATTTGGAGGAGGTGTGGGCTATTCAAGAGTCTGTACTTCCGGCCCAGTTAAAATCTGATAAACACGGCCTTTCCCTCTTGCAAAATCTTAGGAATCTTGACTTAGTACTTTTAAATGGTAGATTTCCTGAGGATTCACCTGCATCTTGTACTTTTAACGGAACTTACGGTCAGACCCTTATTGATTACATGGCAGTTTCCATTCAATTGTTCAGTGCGTGTACACAGTTTATGGTGCTCCCCTCTAACATGAGTGACCATGATATTTTAGTGGTAAAGATGGCTATAAATATCAAGAAGCCTGAACTCTGGAACCAGAGGGAGGAAAATGTCACCTATTCGCGAAATAATGGCCGTACTTGTTGGTCACATAAGGCACTTCCGAACTTTCAGAGGGTATTTAAGAATATCGCATTTAGGCCAATTCCGGAGACTCAGATTGTGAGGTACGAGAGAGTGTTGGCAGCAATTAGAAAACTGGGAAGAAAAACAAGACATGAGAACCTCCCCTATAGTATTAATTCCATGGGAAATCAAAAAACTGAATAAGGAGAATAACGGGTTGATCAGACTCCAATTTAGAGTTCCTAGTTTAAAAAATCAGAGAGAGATATACAGACTAAAACAGGTACGGAAAAGAAAAATAGTATCAGATCGGAGGAAAGTTGAAGATGAAAAATGGGTAACCCTTCGCGAAGTGGCCTTATCCAGGGATACTAGAAAGTATTGGGCATTGATAGCGAAGTTTTGTGATGGTAGGGAAAAATCACAACCCATGTTAATCTCCGAATCTGAATGGTCCACTTATATTTCCCAACTGTATGCTCCTAATCAATTAGCAGATCAGTTTGAGGGGGTTCCTGAGAACTCAGAATTAGGGGTTGATGTAGGAGAACCAATAGAATCAGAAATTGTAGGTTATATTAAGGGGTCAAGATACTCTGCGGCAATGGGACCAGATGATGTTCCAGTAGCCATAGTAAAACAGGATCATGAAGATTGGGCAAAATTTTGATATCCGTTGTTTGCTCATTGTTATGACACTGGGAACATCCTGTATTCCTGGAAGGGAAGTATATTGGTCCCGTTATATAAGAAGGGCCCAAGAAATTCCCCGGGCAGTTTCAGACAAATCTCCCTTTTAGACGCAACGGGGAAGCTGTTTGCGAAGAGTATTCTTGGTCACTTGCAAGAGTGGGCATTCGGAAATAATCACATACCTCTGGAGCAAACAGGATTCCGTAAGAATAGTGGCACTCTGGATAACATCTCCGTCCTACAAACGTTAATTGAAAAATTTCCTGTGGGCCGAGGGGTCCCGTTGTATACTGCCTTTATAGATTTCTCCACAGCGTTTGATAGGGTAGATAGGGGGATGCTGTGGAGGAAATTGGTCACAATGGGGATCCCAGGGAACCGTTTAAGATTAATAATTGCACTCCACTCTTTGACGTGGACAAAAGTTTTGTTGGGGGATCTCAAGGCCTATCAAGGAAAATATGTACACACAACGGGCTGAAGCAGGGGTGCCTTTTGGCCCCTTTACTCTTTTCTATCTATATCAATGATTTGCCGGGTCGGGTAGGACGGAGTAAAGGGGACCCTCCCCAATTAGGTATTCTTAAACTAAGTTGTCTATTGTACGCAGATGATGCAATAATAATGGATTTAACACCTATTGGGCTGCAAAGAAGATTGAGAGAACAGAAGAGCACTTTTTAAAAATAAACATTTTAAAGAGCAAAGTTATGATTTTTACTTATCAAGGGTGTAAGGTTAGGAAAAGTCTGAGTTGGTTTCTGGAAAGGGAAAAACTGGAAGTTGTGAAATTTTATCCATATTTAGGAAAAATATTTTCAAACAGGTGCTCTGCTAGCAGACATATTGACCATTGTAAAGGGAAAGCAATTTCACAAGCTTCGGCTATTAATCGCCTGTATATGCAATGTGGGAAAAGACACTTTTCCCACATCATGTCGGTTTACAAAATAAAAATCCCACCGACTTTGAATTATGCTAGTGAAACAGTAGATGAGTGTGAATGGACCAAATTTGAGAAAGTGGAAGGAAAGATTTGGTGCCAAATATGTAATTTGAATTATGCTGCGCCAATCGCGGCACTTAGGCTCGAATTTGGTCTTCTCTCGACATATGTGTTATCAATGGCGGCCTGTTTAAGGTGGTGTAATGCTTTGATAAATGGCCACGATAATTTATTGAGGGCAGCACTGCACAGGGAAAAGCGCTATTTTTAGAAATTATACAAAGGCTTTAAGTATGTTCGGTTTAGATAAGGAAGGGGCTGCAGCTTTATGTAAAACCTTGTTAAAGCATATAATTAAGAAGTCAATATATGTGGTTTCTCGCAAAAGAGATTTGATTCTATGTTCATTGAATGGAAGGATGGACTGCATTGTTGGGAGTTCTATTGTTAAAAACCCCCAGCCGTATGTTCTATGGAACCTGGAACACGGAGTTCGTAGGGTGATTTTGTTGTTAAGAATGAATTTATTACCCCTAAGAATTGTAACAGGTGCCTGGGAGGGTATTCCCAAAAATGAAAGATATTGTCATCTGTGTAATTGCGGTATACAAGATCTGAATCATGTCTTGATTGTGTGTCCTGCACTCCACTCAATATGACGAAGATATTTAAGGTGTGCTTTTTTAAAGTATACTATCTCAACAGCTGAACAGGCCCGTAATTGTCTTCTGTCCCCTCCATCTGAACTGATGTGTTTTAAAAATTTTCGGTTCTTCAAAGAGCTTTTAAATATTTATTAGGATTGGAACATTTTTAAGTGACTCGAGATCTTATAATACCTCTATGTTAAATCATCTATACTGCTGCTAAGGGAGGGTGGGAAATATTTGTCCTAAGAAATTGCACAGAGCACTTGCACTTTTTGTATGACATGTAAATGGTCCTTTTTAATACTATTGGGTTAGATTATTTATATAGCTGCTAGGGGAGTTTTGGTAAATTCTCCCCCAAAGATTGCACAGAGCACTTGCACTTTTGTATGATAAGGTGGTGCCTTTCCCTTTTCCCTAAATCCCGATTACAACTGGTATTAATTCTTCTGTGTACCTCTTTTTAAATTAGGTTTTCCTGACAGCTCATAGTGTGTTTTAATTGTAAGACGTTCGTTTAAGTGACTCAAGAACTTATAATATCTCGATGTTAAATCATCTATACTGCTTCTAGGAATGGGTGGGAAACATTTGCCCTAAAAAAATTGCACAGAGCACTTGCACTTTTTGTAGGGGAGCTTTTGGTAAACACTCCTCCAGAAACAGCACAGAGCACTTGCACTTTTGTATGATAAGGTAGTGCTTTTCCCTTTTCCCTAAATCCCGATTATAACTGTTATTAACTCTTCTGTGTACCTCTTTTTAAATTAGGTTTTCCTGATAGCCCATAGTGTGTTTTAACTGAAAGAAGTATTTTTGCATTGATATGATGTTGCCCAGTGTATAGCTTAGTCTACTGAAGGAAAAGTGTTCTTTTTTAATTGTTGGTATCTTAGTATAAAATTGTACTTGTATTTTTACTCCGCATTTTTATATGTAATGAATGATGTTTTATTTATGTACTTTATGTGGAATTCTTCGGAATTCTAAATCATAATAAATACTAATTGAGATTAGATTAGTACAAGGCACAGTAGTTAAAACAATAAATATGAGCAATTGGTATTAGACATAAAAATTGATTAAACAAGAAGTTATCAAGAAAGAAAATTGATCCAAAATGTTGACATTAACTTTAAACAAAGCCTTTCCTTCGGTGCCACATACCATGTAAAAAACGGGAAACAGCAAAGACAATAGGAGGCGAGGTGTCTTACATTAAAACTCTACACGCCTGCGCACATTGCCTGAAGCCCAAGTTTCTACATAGTGGGATCAGCCAATTTTTTCTTATTGTGATATACGCTGGGCAGAAGAACATAACATGGGCAACATCTTCTCGGATGTAATTACATGCCGGGCAAGTTCCATTTTCTGTTTTAGCCCATTTCGAGGTAAATGCCCTGATTGGCAAGCAGCCGTGCCTTAATTGAGTATATAATGTCCTCGCAAGAGGGGGTTGGACTACATCTAGAAATTCCTCCCGCCGAGGTTCAGATTTTAGTAAGAGGAACTCAACAGACAGCCTGCCCTGGGTTGTTGAACGCTGAAGTGCAAGTAAATTTTGCCACCTCACCAGGGTTAGTAACTGTGCCCTAGGTGTCCGCGGGCAGCTCAACTCGGGGGTCTCCCATAACTGGGGCAAGCCTACATAGGTGGTGAGGGCCTTGATGCGAGAAAGCCAAGGAATATTTTTATTTTTTATTTGTCCCCAGACCTCCAAAAATTCGGCTCTGTAGGAAGCCAGTTCCGGTGCTGACCAGAACCTCCTCCAATAGAGAAAGGGCCGGGCGGCTACCAATTCCTCTATGGACCCCAGGCCCAGATCCAATCGCAAGGGGATAAGTGGTGTGCTTTGTGGTAAGCCCACCAGGTTCCTCATAAAGGACTGCTCAACCCTCAGGAGACTGGATGTATTCTTATGTCCCCAGAGTTCAGCGCCATACATAGCTGCTGTCCTGGCCTGAAGTCCATAGATTTCAAGGACAGGAGGACAGGAGCAACCGGTTTGAAGTCTGATGATCTATGGAGCTTACTAATACCCCCTGCTCTTTGCGATAGTCTAAGGGCAGATTTAGTAATTTGATGACCCCAACCAAAATCTTTTGTCAGGGTAATGCCAAGATAGACAAAAGTTTTGACCCGTTCCAGGGGAATACTGTTCAGGACAGGACAGGGTTTGGGCGGGTGTGCCTTGGGGGATTGAAGATCATAAACTTGGTTTTATCCAAGGTAATCTCCAATCCCCGCAAGGCACAGAATGTTACAAACACATCCATGCTCGCTCAGGCAGTGCTAAATACGTGGGCTCGATATTCTGTTGGACCCTGCTCAGCCCAAGCACTGCAGGAGCGTAGCATGCACCAGTCCCCTTCTCTAGTCCACCAAAAACCCACAAATGATGTATACTGTGAGTATTCCAGTGAACCCGAAAAGAGGGTGGTAAAACACGAGACACCAAGTCTCCCACCCTGTGGAATATCAGGACACGGCTCCCTCCTTCACGCCTCTGCACCTGGTGACAACAAGGGAACAAGGAAAATAACTTCTTTCACTACACAGTACCCAATACAGCTTCTATGTCTATGACCATGTACCATCAATCACACCAACAAACATATACCCCCTCCTTACCAATGGTAAGCGCAGGCTTGGCTTCGTTTAGGGACTGGTTTCTCCTAAATCGTATATGGTTTATAATCCAAGGAGAGAAAACCAGCCAGGGGGCACAAAAAACACGGTGTCCGAGATTCGCTGAAGGTGCAAGGTAAGCACCCTAAAAAGGGGAAAAAGAAGGCTGGGGCGAATATGCTGACACCAGCTACAAAAAACCCCTTTGGAATAAGGTATGGGCAAGGAATAGGAATCAAGGAATAGGAATGAGACTAAAGTCTCCCTTTGCTTCACGCCAGCGTTTGTGTGCAGTCAAAACAGCGGAATGACCTAAAACGTCATTTCCGCTCGCCACAACGATGTAGATAGGCGCTGCTACTCGGGCGGTCTGCCGGTAACAACAAAAACAGTGCGTTTGCACAACGCGGTGCCGGCAAGACAATCAGGTGAAAACGGGAGCCCCCGTTTACACCAATAACACAAACGCTGGACAAAGAGCAGGGAAGGGACACAGGACAAAAAACAGGGAAGGGACACAAACCAGGGAGGGAGGTATAATTAAAAGGGGAGAAAAGGGACACTAACTTACTAACTACAGAACGGGAAAACAAACGAGGAATGGCCAGGAACCCAAAAATAGACATGAATCCCCCACGAGCCCGTGGGAGACAATAAGGAACAAAGACCAAGGAAAAAAGAACTCCACAGCGATCACAGGAACCGATAGAGCTGGATACCAGAGCCACAACGTTGGCGATATCGAGCAACGAAAAGAGAGGTAGGACACACATTTAACCCATAGCCCGGGTCATGTGATGGTGGCCCATGGTCACAGAAACAGGACTGACCGCTGATCCCTAACAGTACCCCCCCCCTACGACCCTTCCCACGGGACGGGGCTTCAAGGGATGCTGTCTATGGAACAGACGGACCAATCGAGGGGCATGAACACCACCGGCTGGCTCCCAAGTCCTGTCCTCCCGTTTATATCCCTTCCAATCAATCAGATAGAGGAGACGACCCCTAACCCGTTTAGAGTCGCAGATGGCATTCACCTCAAATTCCTCTTGGCCATCAATTGTCAAGGAAGGAGGTGGCGGCAACTCCTGTACAGAAGGTATGTAGGGTTTCAAAAGGGAAACATGAAATACCGGATGTACCCCATAATCCTGTGGCAACTCAAGCTTCATGGCAACTGGATTAATGACCTGGACTATTGGAAAAGGGCCTACAAACCTGGGTTGTAATTTACGGGACCCCTGTAACCTCAGGTTCCGTGATGCCAACCACACCTTATCGCCCACCGCATAAGGGGGGGCGGGGGCTCGATGTTTATCCGCTTGTGCCTTCATTTCAGCCTTGGCCTTCACCAAACTCTTCCGAGCTAAGTCCCAGACGTCGCTCAATTGCCTACAGATCCCATCTATGGCTGGCATGCGTCCTGTGGGCTGAATAGCTACTGCCCTAGGGTGGTACCCAAGCGAACAATAGAACGGAGTCATGCCCAAAGCGGAGTGCAAGCTGTTGTTATACGCGAACTCCGCGATGGGCAGAGCCGTCACCCAATCACATGACAAGGAGGTGATCAAACACCTCAGATATTGTTCCATTGTCTGATTTGTCCGCTCAGTCTGTCCATCAGACTGAGGATGGTATGCCGATGACAGACGTATCTCCGTCTTCAGGACCAGACATAATTCAGACCAAAAATGAGATACGAATTGAGCCCCGCGATCTGATATAACCACTTCTGGTAACCCATGTAAACGGACTACTGAAGACATGAAGACTACTGACATTTCCTTCGCTGTTGGGATCTTACGGAGAGGTATAAAATGAGCCATTTTGGTGAATAAATCCACCACCACCAGAATGGCCGTGTATCCTGAGACCAACGGCAAATCAGTAACAAAATCCATGCTTATGGTATGCCAGGGGGATGGCGGTACCTCCAGAGGGCACAGAAGCCCAGAGGGCTTACAGTGCGATGGCTTATTGATGGCACACACAGGGCATGCTTTAACATAGCCCTGAATGTCCTTCATCATGGAGTCCCACCAAAACCACCGCTCACACATGTCTCTTGTCTTTCTCATCCCTGGATGTGCCACCAGTGCAGACGAATGGCACCACTCCAGCACCTCGTCCCTTAAAGAAGGAGGGATTACCAGCCTATCCCCATGATACAACAACCCTTCCTTCTCCGTTACCTGGGGCACAGATAACATAGAAGCTGGACCAAGAAGCCTCAATCGCTCTTTTACCAAACCGGGGAAATCATCCATATCCACAGACCCCACTATCCGGTCACCCGCTATCATAGCCCTGTCCTCTTTCACGGACTCATCCCCTCTTGGGTCGTTGTGTATCCGAGAAAGGGCGTCGGATTTTAACTGCTGGGCCGCAGGCCTGTAGGTGATGATGAAATCATATTCGTTAAAGAATAACACCCACCGCATCTGACGAGGTGTCAAAGCCCTAGCAGAACGGAAGAATTCGAGATTTTTGTGGTCTGTATAGATGGTGATAACATGTCTGGCGCCCCACAAATAGTGTCGCCATTCCTCGAACGCCAACTTTACAGCTAGCAGTTCACGTTCGGCCACTGTATAATTCCGTTCGGCGGGCAACAGGGTCTTCGAAAAGAAAGCAATCGGATGCATATGGCCGGTGGAGTCGTCACGCTGGGATAACACCCCACCCACTGCACACATGGATGCATCGGTTTCAACGAAGAATGGCAGGGCAGGATCTGGATGTATCAATACGGGGGCTGAAGTGAAATGCTCCAACAACGATTGAAAAGCGGTCTGAGTTTCACTGGTCCACTCAAAAGGAACACCCTTTCTCAACAAACGAGTCATCGGTGCCACCACCTCGGAGAAATGCGTAATAAACCGCCGATAAAAATTGGCGAAACCCAGGAGCACCTGGATCTGTTTCACAGAGGTAGGCACAGGCCAGGTTACAATGGCCTTAATTTTCTCCGGATCCATTCGTATCCCCTCCGCTGTAATAATGAACCCAAGAAACTCTACTTCCTGTGTGTCAAACTGGCATTTCTCCAGCTTAGCATACAAACGATGCTCCCGGAGGGTCCGCAACACCTGACGTACATGGTCTGAATGCTCTGCCCTTTGTTCCGAAAACACGAGAATATCGTCTAAATAGACGATAACCGTGCGATCCAGGTATTCACTGAGCACCTCGTTAATGAAGAACTGGAATGCCGCCGGCGCATTACAAAGGCCGAACGGCATTACAGTATATTCATAAAGACCATACTTGGTCCTAAAAGCCGTCTTCCACTCATCCCCGGGTCTCATCCTTATCAGATGATAAGCTCCCCGCAAGTCCAGTTTTGTAAAGACTGTAGCCTTGCGGAGCTGATCTAACAACACGGAGATGAGTGGAAGAGGGTACCTATTTTTTACTGTGGCCGCATTCAAGATCCTGTAGTCCACACATGCCCTGAGGGTCCCTTCCTTCTTCGGGATGAAGAAAATAGCAGACGACACAGGGGAGGAGGATGGCCGAATAAACCCAAGACTCAACATTACATCGATATACTCCTTTAAGTGTTCTTCCTCAGGTTCTGACAATGCATACACCCGGCTGCAGGGCAAAGAGACCCCCGGTATCAGTTCGATCTTACAATCATAAGCCCTATTAGGGGGCAATTCCTGGGCATTCGTCTTGTCAAAGACGTCCTTATACTCCGAGTACTGAGGAGGAACGGATCCTACATCCGTCACTGCACAAACCAAGGGGTCGATCTGTGCCCCTGCAACAGCATAACAGTGTCTCAAACAGTGTGCCGAATCCAACGTTACCAACCTCCTTACCCAATCAATCCTAGGATTATGCGTCTGCAGCCAGGGTACCCCCAACACCAGACCAAAAGAAGGGGCATCGATTAAATCGAAAACCACCATCTCGGAATGCCCATTCTCACAGGATAAACCCAAAGGTGCAGTCCGACGGGTGATACACCCTGATGTCAACTCGGTCCCATCAATAGCCCTTACTGGCTCAGGTCTTTCCTTCAACTGCCAAGGAACCCCCAGCTTCTCCGCCATAGTGATGTCCATAAAATTGCCAGTAGCACCTGAATCTAACAATACGGAGACAGAAACACAATCCTGAGTCCGTAACAACAACTGGGCGTTGATGACAAAATGTCTGGGTGCTTGGTCTACAGATCCAACCACCCCATACTGTTGACCACTTTCGCCACCCGTCCTGCCATCAACCTGAACACAAGCCACCTTCTTGCTGAAACCTGCACCAGAGGGCTTCACAGGACATTCCCTAGCGAAATGACCCCCCTGACCGCAGTATAAGCATAGATTATTCTCCCTCCTTCTCTTCTTTTCCTCTGGCGCCAAAGGACCTCGTACCCCTCCCAGCTCCATGGGCTCGGGTGCCGCCTTGTTCTCACCCGTTACCTTACTCTCCACCTTTAGGTAACTGCTTCTAGATGCCTGAAACCTGCTACGCTCACCTCGCCTCTCAGACACCCTGTGGTTCAATTTCACCACCAGATCTATGAACGCTGCACAGTCTTCCGGGGGATCTACCACCTGGGATACGATGTCCTTAAGTTCTTCACAAAGACCCTGGTAGAATATCGACGTTCGCTTTTCAGTGGGCCAGTGGGTCTCAGATACCAACCTATTGAAGGATGCAATGTAGGATAACAAATCCTGCCTGCCCTGCCGGAGCTTCATCAATTCAGCGTCACTAGCCTGCATAAACGCATGTTTGGCAAACAGACCCCGCATTAGTTCCTTAAATGCGCTATAATTGTACAGCACCCGATCGTCAATATCCACCAAGGGTATAGCCCATTGAGCAGCGTTGCCAGCCAAGTAGGAGATTGTGAAGGCCACCTTTGCGGAATCGTCGGGGAAGGCACTTGGTCGGCACATGAAATGTAACTGGCACTGAGTCATGAACATGCCGAATTTCTCACTATCTCCCGTGAATCTCTCAGGAGGAGCCAACGGGACTGCTACTGGAGAGGACACTGTGACGTTAATGGGGTTACCAGAGCTACTACCTCCCATTGAACCCTGTCCAGCCCCCCCACTGTACTGGAAGGTCGCAGGATGAATAACGGGAGTAGCTCCCCTTTGGTGTGACTGCTCTCTGGCCCTAACAGCCACCAATTCTTGTTTCAGCCCAGCGTTCTCCTGCTGTAGCTCCTGGACCTGCGTCTGTAACGTCTGCAATGCCCCCATAATATCCTGCATTGAAGGACCTCCTGAACCATCCCCCACTGTGTTCCCATCCACATCCATGCTCGCTCAGGCAGTGCTAAATACGTGGGCTCGATATTCTGTTGGACCCTGCTCAGCCCAAGCACTGCAGGAGCGTAGCATGCACCAGTCCCCTTCTCTAGTCCACCAAAAACCCACAAATGATGTATACTGTGAGTATTCCAGTGAACCCGAAAAGAGGGTGGTAAAACACGAGACACCAAGTCTCCCACCCTGTGGAATATCAGGACACGGCTCCCTCCTTCACGCCTCTGCACCTGGTGACAACAAGGGAACAAGGAAAATAACTTCTTTCACTACACAGTACCCAATACAGCTTCTATGTCTATGACCATGTACCATCAATCACACCAACAAACATATACCCCCTCCTTACCAATGGTAAGCGCAGGCTTGGCTTCGTGTAGGGACTGGTTTCTCCTAAATCGTATATGGTTTATAATCCAAGGAGAGAAAACCAGCCAGGGGGCACAAAAAACACGGTGTCCGAGATTCGCTGAAGGTGCAAGGTAAGCACCCTAAAAAGGGGAAAAAGAAGGCTGGGGCGAATATGCTGACACCAGCTACAAAAAACCCCTTTGGAATAAGGTATGGGCAAGGAATAGGAATCAAGGAATAGGAATGAGACTAAAGTCTCCCTTTGCTTCACGCCAGCGTTTGTGTGCAGTCAAAACAGCGGAATGACCTAAAACGTCATTTCCGCTCGCCACAACGATGTAGATAGGCGCTGCTACTCGGGCGGTCTGCCGGTAACAACAAAAACAGTGCGTTTGCACAACGCGGTGCCGGCAAGACAATCAGGTGAAAACGGGAGCCCCCGTTTACACCAATAACACAAACGCTGGACAAAGAGCAGGGAAGGGACACAGGACAAAAAACAGGGAAGGGACACAAACCAGGGAGGGAGGTATAATTAAAAGGGGAGAAAAGGGACACTAACTTACTAACTACAGAACGGGAAAACAAACGAGGAATGGCCAGGAACCCAAAAATAGACATGAATCCCCCACGAGCCCGTGGGAGACAATAAGGAACAAAGACCAAGGAAAAAAGAACTCCACAGCGATCACAGGAACCGATAGAGCTGGATACCAGAGCCACAACGTTGGCGATATCGAGCAACGAAAAGAGAGGTAGGACACACATTTAACCCATAGCCCGGGTCATGTGATGGTGGCCCATGGTCACAGAAACAGGACTGACCGCTGATCCCTAACAGTAGGAAGCCAGTTCCGGTGCTGACCAGAACCTCCTCCAATAGAGCAAGGGCCGGGCGGCTACCAATTCCTCTATGGACCCCAGGCCCAGATCCAATCGCAAGGGGATAAGTGGTGTGCTTTGTGGTAAGCCCACCAGGTTCCTCATAAAGGACTGCTCAACCCTCAGGAGACTGGATGTATTCTTATGTCCCCAGAGTTCAGCGCCATACATAGCTGCTGTCCTGGCCTGAAGTCCATAGATTTCAAGGACAGGAGGACAGGAGCAACCGGTTTGAAGTCTGATGATCTATGGAGCTTACTAATACCCCCTGCTCTTTGCGATAGTCTAAGGGCAGATTTAGTAATTTGATGACCCCAACCAAAATCTTTTGTCAGGGTAATGCCAAGATAGACAAAAGTTTTGACCCGTTCCAGGGGAATACTGTTCAGGACAGGGTTTGGGCGGGTGTGCCTTGGGGGATTGAAGATCATAAACTTGGTTTTATCCAAGGTAATCTCCAATCCCCGCAAGGCACAGAATGTTACAAACCCGCCCAGAACACGCTGGATGCCCGATGATGTTTTGGATAGCAACAGAGTGTCATCCGCAAACATCAGAGCGGGCACCCGACCAGTAGCCAACCAGGGAGCGTCGTTGTCTTTTACACCATTTAAGGCATCCACGAGGCCATTAATAAAAAGGCTAAACAGCGTGGGGGCCAGGACGCACCCCTGTCGCACACCCCTAGATACAGGAAAACGGGCTGAAAGATCCCCATGTCTCCCACACCTAACCTGGGCATAATTACCAGCATGCAATCTAGTCAGGGTGTTCAGTAGATAAGGCGGGAGGCCCAGATCTGCCAATACTTTCCACAACTTTTCCCTGGGGACAAGATCGAAAGCGGCCCGCAGGTCCACAAAGACAAGGTAGAGGCTGCCACCCTCCACTCTTGCTGTTTTCCAAAATAGGACCTGGAGCCGAAAAATTTGATCCAGGGTTGAAATGCCAGATCTAAATCCGGCCTGGAGAGTAGTTAATATTTCATATTCCTCCATCCACCCTTGTATCCTGTCCAGTATGATACTACCCATTAGTTTTTGTGTTGTATCTATAAGGCTAATGGGCCTATAGTTTGATGGGGTTAGCGGACAACCCTTTTTGTAAATGGGGACGATCTCAGCTCCCAACCAGGTGTCCGGTGGATCAAACCCCATAAGAACCGCATTAAACAGGATAACCAGGTATGGTGGCCATTTTTTAGGTTGAGATCGAAACAGGTCCCCGGGCAATTTATCAAGGCCAGGAGCTTTGTTGGGGAGCAGCCTTGCTATGGCAGATTCTACCTCCTTCAGAGTAATGGTCTCTGGTATTACAGGGAGATACACCTCCAGAGCGTCCAAGTGATCCAACCGCGACCCCGCGCCCGAGGCCCCCACCAGTCGATACTCGTGATGGGGGTCTGGGACGGGGGATGGCCACAGCTCCTTCCATAGACAAATCAATCGTCCCTGCCATACTATACTCTTGGGCAGGTTTGGAGCCTAGACAAGGAACATCGTCACGCTCCAAAGTTGTATATAGTGCCCCGAAATGTGCCTCCCACACTGAGGGTGCAATATTTGGGGAAACTGCCTCCCCTCCCCCTTTTACACCTGAGCTAACAATGGCCCAGAAGGACTTGGCGTCCTTTGAAAGGAGCGCAGATATCAAGTCCTCCCACCTCATTTCCTCCCAAACCCTCTTACTTCTATTAATTGCCTTTTTATAAAGCAGTCTAGATAGCCTAATTACTACACTATCTTTAGATTAAATTGCCGTAAGGAGAACCCTTTTTGCTTTCCTGCAGGTGTCATCATACCAGGGGTGTGTCTTAGCCCCACGCCCTTTATACCCACTTCCTGGGCAAAACACATCCCCCAGTGCGAGAGCCAACTGCCTATGGATTTCTACGGCTTGGCTGTTGGAGCCCGAATCACCCATCTCAATAATCCGAGGTACAACAATCTGGTATATTTCGGCAAGCCTACTAGGGGAGTCCTGAAAGTGGGGCCATTTAACCCTGCGCCTATTTTTGGCTACCATAAGGGGCAAGATCTCAGTGTTGGCTTCGGCATCAGGGTTTGTCAACCCGAAGCTCCCTGGCTTAAGGTTAAGACAAGGGCATTGTGGTCACTATCTTGCCTCGGTAGGACCCTAAATTCCATCAATCTATCCCAGTGTTTTACTTCCATCATTATATAATCTATGATAGAAGTTTGTTTCCCCTATTAAAAGTAGCTGACCCCGGTCGGTCTGAGTCCAGCCTCCCATTGCACGCCCGCAGAGACGTTGCAAGGTAAAAGGATTTAATTTGCAAGACCAACGGGGTCCATGCCCTGACAGAGGGGATCTTGGGGTCCGGGATACGCCAGAACGAGTCTTCATCATCATGTTCTCCCAACTCGGGGTTGACCAAAGGCTCTAATTGGCAGTTGAAATCGCCACCAAGGATTATAGCGATTGAGGGATCAAGTGCCTGAATAAAAAGATCCAATACATTGATTGTATTTCATTCCTGCCCATTCCTGACAGGCCTTGAGTAAATATTTATTATGGCTACTTTAGGCATGTTTTGGGGTGTCAATAGCACACATTGGACATCTGGGGAATTAGTTGGTATTTGGGCTGCCTGGACGCCCAAATGCGTGCCTATCCAGATCGATAGACCACCCGATGGTCGACCTCTACCCCTAGTTGTTTCCAGGATATCGAAGGTTGCATAACCTTGGCTAACACTCTCCTCCAATGCCCAGGTTTCCTGCATCAAGCAGATGTCTTGTGATGTCATGAAGGGACCCCACTCAGGCGTAAGTAATTTATTTTTTAACCCAGCAACGTTCCACAAGAGGATTTTTATGCTTCCATCGGCTACCTCAACTTTGGCTTGTGGTTTCCCTATTCCTATGGCGGGGCAGCTATCACTAGTAGTGGTCCCTATCTGAATGATCCCTTCCCTTGTTTCCATACAAGGTACAGCCTCCATGGGAGTACAAACTCCCAACTGGTACACCATTTCCCCCTTTTCTCTCCTTCCCTCCCCGATCAGGGGAAGAGGTACTGTTTCTTCTTCGGGGGTAGTAGTTAGATCATTTCCCTCCAATGCAATTACAAGGGTAGGTGTTCCACTGGCAGTGTTTAGTAGGGGATTCTCATTCACAGGGCGTCAATCCACCTGTTCCAACACACTGTACCTGTTTCTTAGAGGTAACAGTGAGAGTGGAGGAGTATATGAATGAGTGTCCTCCCAGGTTGTTGCCCCCTGTTGCATTCTATATGGGCGACTACAATGACCCTCACCATAGTGGACACTTTTACAATGGCCGGACCTCAAATGAGGGGTAGGATAAAAGTATGACAAATGGAGGGGGAGGATTTTTGGTATTTGATTTACTGGAGGATATACTACAGATGTATTCAACAGCGCTGATATCCCTGAAATTTATTACTACGCCGTTTCCTGCAATAAGGGGTCCGTAGGTCGCACGCTACTCCACCATTCCAGCGTGTATACCCCAAGAGCATCATGGTTAATGCAGTTTACTAGAAAGCGGGTGCGCTTTTCAAAAGAATCGAAGTGTAATTGCAAGGTTGCAGGCCAACTCTGGACACCGGTGTTTCAGGATTATTGTCCTTCATCAGCAGAGTGTAGGACGGTTTTCATGGGTTGCTGTGCAGGCTGCCAAAGTGTTCTCAGGTATGGTACCTCTCCAGGCGCGTAGGGCGTTACCTCAGCTCGTCAGCTGAAAGGCTCAAGGGAGCCGTGTTAAATAAGGGGTCCGTAGGTCGCACGCTACTCCACCATTCCAGTGTGTATACCCCAAGAGCATCATGGTTAATGCAGTTTACTAGAAAGCGGGTGCGCTTTTCAAAAGAATCGAAGTGTAATTGCAAGGTTGCAGGCCAACTTTGGACACCGGTGTTTCAGGATTATTGTCCTGCAATAGTTTTAGGTCCCCTCCCGATCCATTCTATTCTTCTAACAGAAAGTATTTCCCCTGAAACATTTGGAGGTAGAGGCCTGTTGGCATTGAGCCATTGTATGCACTTATTTTTTAGGTCTGTATGGTCTTCAGTTTTTCCCTGGTTTAAGGGCGGTACCCCCGTTAGTACTACAACATAGGGTAGAGATTCTGGGGGGAGATCGATGGTAGGCAACTCCAATGAAATACCTTTAGGTAATGCCTTTCCGTTGGTTGGATTCCTATGATCAGGAGCTCCCCTCACCATTCTGTTGTTTTTACTTCCTATTTTTCCATCCCTAGGCATGGGTTTTGTTTTCCCAGAAATGAGAGTAGGGTTTCTAGTTACCTGGTGATTTTCAGCAGGAATATTATTACTGGGTGGGGGGCTAGCAGAATCCGGGACAGACTCAGTGACATTTGAAGCTAGTCTTGTACCTTGATTCCCAATAGCACTATTTTTGGGCAAAGCGGTCCTACCATGAGGGGTAGTCTTTGGAATACCACCGACCTCACTAGAAGCAAGCTTACCCAATGGACTGGTAGACTGTGTTCTCCCCAAACCCATATTATTAAGGGTAGAAACTAATCTATCTATCCTAGATACCAGGGGTTTAATGTGTGTGCCAATAGTCTGCTTCATCAGAGCCTGAAAATCGGCAACAAGGTTAGTGACCCAGACCGGTGCACCCACAGTAGATAGAGAAGGGCCAGCAGTAGCTGTTACAAGGTCATGTTTGGGCATGGACCTTTTGATTAGTTCTTTTGGTAATGTAACTTTCTTACTTCTGGGGCGTGGTTTGTTTGCTACAGTGATTACAGGGGCAAGGGGGGGAACTAGGAGCATGAAAGCTGACTTCTACATCTATGGGGACCTGAGCACAAGGCAATTCAGCAAAGGAAGATGTAAGGAAAGAACTTGAATCGGGGGGGTTAATTGTAATTGCGGAGTAGTCCCCCACTTGCTGTAACAGAGGGGCAGCAGGAGTAGTTGATAATCTTCTCTCTGTGTTTTCTATTGCCGTTACCACTACCCCAATAGTTTTTTGAAGCATCTTGTCAATAGCCGTTAGGGTAGGGAGGGGTTGTGTTGTCGCCACCTGCTGCCTAATCATGGGGCGAGAAGCAGCATGCTTTAGGATTTTACCCATATGACTAATTTTTACAAGTAAAAGAGGACTAATCCGTATCTAGACAATGCTCCCTCCTAGTACTGAGAAGAGGGATTGGAAGCAAGGGTAACCACGTATTGATGGTTTCAAGTTACAGTACCTTTAAGTAATTGTTCACTCTTCGTGGTTGTCCTTTGAGGATGTTAAGGGAGTGGCCCGTCCCGGCCTCTTCTGGCCCCTGACGGCCCCGCCCTTGTCCCGGGCTTCCCCCGGCGACGCCCGCGCGCGTCCCGCCGTGCGGGAGGCGTTCCTCAGTTTTCAAGCGCCTCCGGGCACACCAATGGCGTCACACATGCGCCGTGGCCGCCGGGGCACCTGGGGATTGTAGTCCCTGCCCTTGCGGCGATGGTGTGGCCAGAAGAGCAGCCGTTCCCCTCACGGCGGTAAAGGAACAGGATTCGCAAGCCGTTCCCCTCACGACAGGTTTACAAGGTGTGTACTGACTCCAGCGTCTGAGAAAAAGCCTCCCAGTGAGCGCTCGGCGCTCCTCAGTTTTCAAGCGCCTCCGGGCGCACCAATGGCGTCACACGTGCGCCATGGCCGCCGGGGCACCTGGGGATTGTAGTCCCTGCCCTCGCGGCGATGGTGTGGCCAGAAGAGCAGCCGTTCCCCTATCGGCGGTAAAGGCACAGGATTCGCAAGCCGTTCTCCTCACGGCAGGTTTACAAGGTGTGTACTGACTCCAGCGTCCGAGAAAAAGCCTCCCGATAAAAATATCAATATAAAAGGGGTGAAGCTCTTGATCAGGGATGTGACATTTTGGATAGTATCTCTGTAAGAGATGATAACTATTAATGCCCAAGCATTTCTTTCATTTCAAAAACTTACAGTTTCATATACCAGTCCATTTAGGCATCAGAAAGGTCTGAGTTTTGCCATTTCCATTTCCAAGTCCTTCAATTTGGACTGAAGTCAGCTGCAATGTCTTGGCACCACTGGTGAGTCTCCTGCATGAGACGAGTTCAAGCTGGTGCACACACAGATCTGGTGTGTGGTATGCTCAAGGCTATTGATTGGCTTATGCAAAAAAAAAACGTAATCAAATGATCTGCCTTGATTTCATAGGAAATTAATTAGTGCTCTATTCAATGTATTTGCAGAGCATGTATTTCTTCCATCTGCTAGGAGTTGTTAATCTCAAAGTTCAGCTGAGTGATCTTCTGAGTTTGAAGAGGACTCTAGTCTGTCAGTGGCTCCGTTCACAACAGACACTGCAACATAAGTATGTGGTTCCTTGAGCCAGGTTTCATCTCAAGCCTTTAGTTCAGCACATTTTGGTGCATTGAGGCCCTGCTTCGCAGCGCTTCAAGTTTCCTATTCTTGTGCCCTTCTTTTTGAAATTTTCTCTTCACTGGTGGCTGGTGAAGCTTATTTTTGTTTACTGGTAGACAGACTCCACCCTCAAAGGTTGGTATGCCACTCTGGACATAGCATGTACCTTCTTCACCCCAAAGGTAATACACAGAATCATGAGCGACAGGTTTTCTGTGATTCAGGAGATTCCCTTCTGGACTCGCAGGGCCTTTTTCCTCTTGGGTCATGTTACATTATCCTCTCTACTGTGGCCTATTTCTGCCCCCCAGTCAACGGTCGTGGTAACAGTTAATGGCCAAAGTCTTTTGATGTTGGAGATGTCTAATAAGGTGGCCGGTGTCCTTCAGTTTACTGAGGCCTACTCCTAATCAAAGCATTCAAGTTTGTTCTGCAGACATTGTAAGACTCAAAATCTATTCAGTCTTGGTTCTGATCAGTTAAACATTTTTGGCATCTAACCTGATGGGTTTGAATTGGGGTTGCCTACCACTTCTCTGTGTTCCCAGCTGACAGCAATCTGTGTTTTTTAAATTTTCCTGGAAGACTTTGCTTCTATTGAAGGTTATGCATTTAAGCTGTTGAGAGGGTTTCAGCTGGCCCAGTCTGGAATTAAGTCCCTGTCAATGACAGGATCTTCCCTTGCTCCTTAAGAACCGACATCTACTCCCTTCAAATCTTTGGAGGAGATTCCCCATCATGTTTATGACCAGCAAGGTGCAATTCTTGGTGGCCATTATGTCTGCTGGAGGTTTGGAAGAGAGTGTGGACTTTTGTTCATGGAACCTTATTAAAGATTCTTCCCCTACATGTTAGAGTTGAAGTTTTCCCCAAACATTCAAACCTAAAAAGTCGTTAGTTTCCACCTTTCTCAGGACATATTTTGCATACTTTGGCTTCTGAGGTTTTTTTCAGGCTGGTCAGTCCTTTCATTTATTGACTGTGTTGCGCAATTAAGATTAATTTGGTCTGGACCAATGTTTTCCTTAAGTCTTAGATATGTGGGAGAACAAGCCTAGAGTACTCACGGTTAGTGGCGGTATCCACTCTTCTCTGGTTGTTAGTTCAAAGGTTCCCATACCATTTCTGTTCAGAGTAGTTCTACTAGAGTGGTGGGAGCCTCTTGGACAGATTATCCATGTTTGAAATCTGCAGGGCTGCTATCATAGTTTCCCCTCATATGTTTGTTTCACAGTATAAGTTGGATGTGTCTACTGTATTTTTTGAGGCTGTGGCCTCAGTGGGTCTTCCACTTTGGCTGTTTGACTAGCGTCTGTTTAATAGTGTATGTATGGCTATGTATTCTCAAACTGTATTATCATTTGTTTAATTTGCATTGTCAGAATTTGACGTGCATCCTCCTCATTTGTAAAGACTGTGACGAAGTAGAGCAGGGCTGAGTAAGAACTGATAATGTCAAATGTCTGAATTTATCCAGGCCTCGAAAATCATAAAAATGTTACTAGACCTGCAGGTCTAGTGACTTAAATAATCTACTTGACCTATTTGTAATGCTCTGGTTTCAAATGATGTGATCGTGGGTAAATAATTTAATTAATTGAGTCACCATTTCCTTCATTATCCCATATGAGAGCACCTTCAAATGTGCATATGCAGCATGTCTGCTGTACAAAAAACTCCTGTTTAATTTAATAGACTAAATTTTCCAAATATAATACAAATATAGCCACATATAGGCTACACATGACCCCTGACTTGCCTCTTAGTTCATTAACAGCCTTTTCATCAGGGTGGGGGCATGAATGTTACTCAAATTAAGTTTAAACACTATCAAATTTAATTCAACATAACTAAAGCATAAAGTGGTAGCACACTGTTATTTGTAATCAGCAGATTTTACATTGAAATGGCCACAAACCTTCTCACTGACATCCAGCTTTACTGATAACACTATGTAGTATACAAACAATGTTTGGAAATAGATTTTCTGCAAATATGTGTCATGTACAGATCACCAAGTTAAAGTGTTCTGGTTTGTTTTGCTCCTATTTAACTCTTTGTTTGCATCACACTTCTTAATTAAATAAATGTGCTTTGCAATTCCTGATATATTTTGAAATATTTGTAATACTCATTTACAGGCTATTTATTTAAATGTTATGTGTTAGAGAAAAATAATTGACATCTTCAGACAGCTTACTTGACAAAAACCTTCAACTCAAGCAAGAGAGAGAAAAATAAAACACATTTTCCAAGCAGCAATTAGTTAAAAGACAAACTAACATTTGACCTCTTTCCTTGAGCAGACAACAATGTGTAAAGATAGCAAGCATTTACAATGCAACGGTCTCGCCTTTGCAAAAGTTAGAGTTATTGGCATTGTAAATGACACATTTTTTCTTTATGTGTTGTTTTTGACAACAGATAAAAAAATGGCATTGTCATTTACAATGCCAATAGTTTAATCTCTCGCAAATGCGAGACCCATTGGATTTGCACCCACACACACACACAGCCACACACACACACACAAAGCACATAGCCACACACACACACAGAGCCACACACACATACAGCCACACACACAGAGCCACACACACACACACACACACACAGAGCCACACACACCCATAGAGCCACACACACACACCCATAGAGCCACACACACACACCCATAGAGCCACACACACACACCCATAGAGCCACACACACACACCCACACCCATAGAACCACACACACACAGAGCCACACACACACACACACACACATAGAGCCACACACACACATAGAGCCACACACACAGACACACATAGAGCCACACACACAGACACACATCGAGCCAAGCACACACACAGATGTGGTGGATGTGGTGGTGGTGGATGAGGTGGTGGTAGATGAGGTGGTGGTGGATGAGGTGCTGGTGGATGAGGTGGTGGTGGATGTGGTGGTGGTGGTGGATATGGTGGTGGATGTGGCGGTGGAGGTGGAGGTGGATGTGGCGGCAGATGTGGTGGTGGCGGATGTGGTGGTGGCGGATGTGGTGGTGGTGGGGGTGCCTGCTCACTCACTCAATCATTTTTACTTTCATTCACTCATTTTCACTTATTCGCACTCACTTTAACGCATTCATTCTCACTCAGTTACGTTAAAGTGGTACAGAAACGCTGCTTGGAGCTCAATATTGTTCTGCAAAACTTCCTGTCTATGCTGCAATATCATGGAGGGCCTGCTTCGTGTTAAAAAGGCAATCCAAGACTGAAACAACCAGCGTCCACTGGGAACTGAAGAGGCGTCTGTTAAAGCAGATAGTCTATTTGGCACCAGCTCAGGCAGTTAAAATACTACTGATATGATCCTAAATCGACTTGCCTGCTCACCTAAGCATTCCTGGAGCGGACGCATATGTAACCTCGCGTGCGGGACTATGAAAATGCAGGAGGCCATCATGCCTATCAACTGCATGAACACTCTTGCAGGAATCGAGTGTTGCGGTTGGAACTGTTGGATTAGCGACTGGATGTTGTTGATCCGCGCTGAAGTTGGCTGAGCCGTGGCTGCCAGAGTATTGATTGTTGCACCTAGATATTGCCGCACATGGGCTGGCTGAAGGTGCGACTTTGGATAGTTCAGGGAGAACCCAAGACTGTGAAGAAGGTGAATGGTGTGGGACATGTCGGCGGCGCACTGCTGGGCCGACTTTGCCTGAACCAGCCAGTCGTCCAGAGAAGGGTAGACATGGATGTGTTGTCTCCTGAGGTGCGCCGCCACTGTCGCTAGACATTTGGTGAACACTCTGGGGGCCATGGTCACTCCGAAAGGAAGGACCTTGAATTGATAATGCCGATTTTGAATGGTGAATCTGAGGTATTTTTTGTGTGATGGATGGAGTGGAATGTGGAAGTAAGCATCCTTGAGGTCCAAGGTTGCGAGGAAGTCTCCCTGATTGAGGAGCGGAAGAACCTGCTGCAGCGTTAGCATGTGGAAGTGTTCTGAGAGAATGTACTGGTTTAGGGGCCTGAGGTCCAGAATAGGCCTGAGGGACCCGTCCTTCTTTGGGATTAAGAAGTACAGGGAGTACACCCCTGTGCCTTCCTCCTCCACTGGCACAAGCTCTATAGCGCCCTTTTGCAGCATGACGAGAACCTCCTGCTGCAATAAGTGCAAATGCTCTGTGGACATAGGACGGTGTTTTGGTGGTATGTTGGGTGGAGTGGATGTGAGCTCCAAACAATAACCGTACTGGATAAGTTTCCTGACCCACCTGTCTGTGGTGATGGTTTTCCAGACTGGCAGGAACTGCTGGAGTCTCCCCCCCGACAGGTGTGGAATGGTCGGGGGGCAGTGACAGGGCGTCACTGTTTGTTGGAGGCGGAGGAATGGGAGTTGTTGTTGCCCTTGGCGTTGTTGCCCCGATAACCTCCTCTATTTTGTTTGGGGTAAGAGGATTGCGCCCCACATTTATTGAATTGTGTTTGCTGGGACATTTGGCCTCTGGAAACACCCCTATTGCCTGAGCGACGAAAAGTGCTCCCCCGAAACTGTTGGGATTGGAGAGCTCCCATGGACTTGGCAGTCTCGGTATCTTTTTTTATTTTTTCCAAGGTGGTATCCACCTCAGGACCAAATAATCTGTCAGGGTTAACTGGCTGGTTGAGGATGGTAGTTTGGATCTCAGGCTTAAATCCAGAGATTCTGAGCCATGCCTGTCGTCTTAACATCACACTGGTGTTAATTGCCCTGGCCGCAGTATCGGCAACGTCCAGTGCACACTTAATTGAAGCGTTGGAGATGAGCTTCCCTTCCTGGATAAGCATCTCCGCAGCCTCCTTATATTGGTCTGGGAGATGTTGCAACAGGGTCTCTAGTGTGTCGTAGTGTGCCCTGCCGTAGCGTGCCAAGAGCGCCTGCGTGTTAGAGATACGCCATATATTGGCCGCCTGAGCTGCTACTCTCTTTCCCGATGCTTCTAGCACTTTGGACTCTTTGTCCGGGGGAGGAGCTTCACCAGTGGTTTGCGAATTCGCCCTCTTGCGGGCATTAGAAACGACCAGAGAGTCCAATGGCAACTGGCCCTTGATGTAAGTGGGATCGCCAGGTGCCGGCCGGTATTTCTTTTCAATTCTAGGGTTGACCACCCTTGCCCGTGTGGGCTCTTTGTAAATGTCCGCAGCATGTTTGAGGACCCCTTTCAGCATTGGGAGGGTTTTCACAGTCTTTTCAGCTGTTGAAAAAGTGTCAAAGAGGAAGTCCACCTCCACAGGGTCAGCATGGAGTTCAACGTCGTGGTTCTTAGACGCCCTTTCAATCAAGGCATTGAATGCCGCAGAATCCTCAGTGGGAGACGTTTTGATATTGTATATCTGAGGGTCGAGGGTGGGTTGCTGATCCCCCTGGTCACCTGTGTCCACCCATGCGTCCTGTTGTGCATCAGGATCTGCGTGGGCCAGGAAGCTGTATTCCTCATCTTGATCCCCAGCATCCCCGGCATCGGAATAAGTTGGCGAGGGCGTGGCAATTCTTTGAGTCCGAGGAGTCAGTGGTTCGACCAAGACCGGTGAATCAGAAGCAGGCCTTTTGCACTTCAAAGGAATGGTATACGACTCCAAAGGCGTCGTTGCCGTAATTTTTTGCTGGTAAAGCGTAAGCTTGCCAGTGTCGGCATCGATGAAACGTTCCGACTGTTCCTCCAGTAATGGTGGTCGATGCGTCAAGCCCCCAGCCGGGAGAGTAGGGGTCGACCCCACAGCACTGTGCGCTTTCGCTTCGGGCGCCGCCCGTGGTGCGAAGGCTTTCGGTGCCACCTTCGGCGGCAACGTGAAGAGGAGTGACATCGATGACTTGGAGGTGGGGACCGACTGCTTCGGTGCAGAAGGCGTTTTGGGGTCTTCCACCGAGGCCTTGTCCCTGATACGCTTGAGGGAGTCCGAGACCTGCTTCGTGAAGGAAGCGGACAGCTTCGCCGATACGACAGACGACCTCGGTCCAGCAACGTGGGAAGACTCGATCGTCGATGACTTTGGCTGGTCGGTCCGAGGCTTGCCCGTGTTGGTGTCCTGGGCAACCGCTTTAGGGGCACCAACCTTTGGCTCGATGCCCTTGCCGGTCTTCGGCTCGACGCCCTTTGCGGCCTTTGGTGCCGCGCCCTTGCTCAGCTCCGGCTCGACGCCGATCCGGACTTCGGCTCGACGCCCTTCCTTGACGGAGTCTGGACGGCCTTTTTGGGCTTCAGCTCGACGCCTTTAGTCTGCTTCGGCTGGACGGATTTCAACGACTTTGCCGGGTCGACAGGCTTTTCCGGCTTGGGCTGTCCCGACACCTCGGAGGACGAGGGTGTCGACGGTGGATCAGAAGGTTTCGGTTGTGCCTGAACCACTTTAGGTTGTTCGGACACCGAAGGTTTCACTTTCGGTTTCGATTTCTTTAATGGCGGCTCCGTCGAAGTGTCCGTAGCCGTGTTGGAAGGCGGGCCGTGGATTTTGGTAGAAGGTCTTGGGTAAGGCCGATAGGCGATCCCTCGACCCGAGCCTTTGTAAGTGTTCGAACGGGGCATAGCTCGTCCTCTGAGCTATCTTCCATGGCCCCATAGGCCTCATCGTTGTCTCCTACCTCGTCGACGACTTCTTCTACGGGTAGGCCTTCGACATCCACTTGATAGTCGTAGTCGACTTCTTCCGCTGGAGGTGAAATCTGCAGCTGAACGTCGTGTTCGTCTGCGTCCTCGCTGTCGAAGATGTCCACTGGTGCTGGGGCAGACTGCCGGGCCTCCATGCGCGCCACGCGCCGAATCGTTTTCTTCGAACGAAACCTGGAACAAGCCATACAGTTGGCTTCATCGTGGTCCGGCGACAGGCACTTGTTGCACACCGGGTAGATGTCTTTGTGTGGGTACTTCGATCCGCACACTGGACACTTCTTGAACGGGCTCCGTTCCATGCCGCGTCGTCGAGGGTCTTGCTGCGTCGACTGGGCCTCGAGCTCCAAAGAGTTACGCGACTCCCTGGATGTTGAACTCGGAAGGAGAGTCCGAACAGAACCGGGCACCGAACGCAAACAATACCGACGATATAGAGACAAAAAGGCCTTTTGGCCTCGAGAATTATGTCGATTCCGAACTGAGATAACGAAAGTACATCCGAACCCAATGGCGGAAAAAAACAATCTGGGGATGGAGTCGATGCCCATGCGCAATGTAGTCCAGGGAAGGAGCCACCTATCTCGTGATACTTCGAAGACTCTTCCAGGACAACAATGTGCAATCATCCGGACACAACACTAGGCGGCGATCTATGCTATAGATATGAATTCAGCAGCCCACATGCCTCAAACCTCCAATCTTCCAGTCAGTCTGCTCTTTCAGCAGGAACCCCGATCTAAATACTCTATCAGTACTACCCTGAGCGACCGCCACACTTTTCTGAACCCGTTGCCCCTTTCACGGAGGCGGATGGCAACCGATTCCCTAATCCAGGGCCGTCAGCTCCGTATTCTTACCCCGGCGGCCACCTTGGTGAAGCGTAGAAAGGGAGGAGGGAAGGAGTCCCGGCCACGAAGAGAGCTATACAGCAAGCCGTAAAGCGAAAGCAGGTGCCGTAAAGCCCTGACATACGCGTGAAATAGATATAAAACTACAATTTGGCGGCGGCTACTGGACAAGGAAGAAGGACTTAACTGACAGCGTCATGCTTGTTTTTGAGACGAGATGATGGCTCGGAAACCGGAATCTTGTCAGAAATATACATTTGTTCACAAAGTTGGCCCACAAGCCAACGCCATAGAAAACAATGCTAACACCTTAACCTCTTGTTCGTTAATCCCCCAACATTCTACACATAACCCCTTCGAATGCATGCCTAAAATTCCATGGTACTGTGATGTACAATGTTACGAATTTCCATCAGCTGCTCATACTTACCCCATGCAGCACCTCCTTACCCTTGCTAAAACAAGCAAGCTCCGTCTGAAAAGCGGACCACGCCATGCACACCACCATCTTCCTCCGAGGTGAAGCCGAAATGCCTCGGAGAAACGCCCCGTCATTTTTGGACTGGGGGCGTGTTTTTCTTTCTCTCCTCTTACCATTGGCTGGAATGTAAAATTCCAGCCAATGGGAAGAGGAGAGAAAGAAACAAAAAAACACACCCCGAATCCCAAAAAGACAGGGCTTAAATGGAAAGACGCCCGTCTTCTCCAACGGCTGGCCAGCTTTAGGAGGCCAGCCAATTGAGAAGAGGGGCGGGTTTAAGCCCCCACTCTGAAAAACATAAGATGTCGCCGGCGAGACTGCGCAAGCGCAGCCTACGCATGCCGAGACCTAAAACCAAGATTTAACTGCATCTTTATTGCTCATTTACTTTCTGAATGTACAGGTAATCCTGTTCCTTTCAAGCTGAGTTTACTGGCCAGATGGGACTAGTCGTTGCAAAAAAATAGCTCAACCTGATAAAGTTTTACTCAAAATTGCGAGTGGATCAGTAGATTTTTCAACGCCTGAATATTATTGATAGTGTTTAACTAAAAACCATGGATTTATGAGGCACTGAAAAAAACAAAATTACAGGACTCATAACAGTAATATATAAGACTAAGGGCCTGATTTAGATTTTGTCCGACAGTTTACTCCGTCACAACAGCAAGGAATATCATGTCCGCCAAAATCCAAATCCCATAATATCCTATGTTACTCATATTTTGGTGGGTGGGGATATCCGTCACCGTTGTGAGAGAGTAACACGTCCGTCGAAATCTAAATCTGGCCCTTAGTGTTAGAAACTACACATATGTAGAAGTAGGAGTCAAAAGGAGCTCTAGTACTTTACTGCATTACATGAGTCTGACCCTCTTCTGGGGGATTTAGTTGATTACCATTGGAAAACATTTGCCAAACTTGTTGTGAGACAGAGTATTTTATGTCACATTATTTTATGTATCTTGGCAAAAAAGCAGCAGGCTTTACAAAAGTTTCGACAGTTCTGAATAGGAATTAATCAAATATTGCAATAGAGGTTATCACAGTACTATAAGCACACATTGTCTCTATAGCATGAGTGTTGAAGGAAATTGTACTCCTATGAAAAAGTTGGTACTATTTGATAGAAGGCTTTTCGTCTGAGAGCCTCTTCTTTAGCACTAAAGGTCCACTCCAGAAGCTAGCTTATGGTGGCTGCCTCAACTGGGTGCTCCTCCCCCGGCACTGAACCTAGGGGTTAAATGTGATTAAAATCTCACTTTTTAGACCCAAATCAAGTCTGTATCTGTAACTTGCTTTTGGATCCCTTAGATTTCTCAGAAGGATGCTCCACCTTCTTCCAGAGGACTTTAGGAAAACAATTGTTCAAGTGTTGTTTACGGTCAAGCTGGATTACGCCAACAGTTTATATTTGGGTCTGGCGACTTTTTTAACCCAACATCTCCAAACATTCTAGAACTTTGCCACACGTTGTATCTAGAAGATTCCTCCGCGATCACCACTGTCTCATCGCTGGCTTCCTGTCATCAAGAGGATCCAATTCAAGACACTCACCTTTGCCTTCTGGGCCTTTACTCATGAAGGTCCTCTCTACCTTAGAAGATTCAAGCCCTACTTCCAATACAGATCCCTGAGATCTAATAATCTCAAACGGCTCCAAGTTCCTCATATTCACAAAGCCAAGAGGTGGGCGATCCTTCACTTTCCTGGCCTCCAAATTGTGTAATGGATTGCATTTCAGCTTGCGGTGTAGTCCCTCTGAATTAGTTTTCAGACAGAGCCTCTAAACCTTCCTTTTCGACACTTATCTAAAGGGCATTTACATTTACACCTTTGCCATGTGTTTCCTCACTTCAGAGCTCTCCGCTAGCACCGGGACACCTCTTCGGTGTCAGCTGTGTGCTTTACAAATGCCATGAATTGAATTCCACCCAACCTTTAGCTTTGAATAGGTTACTTGCAAACTCACCTGTAATGTTCTTCATAGGCGCCAACTATCACTAATCTCACTGGACTGATTAATGTTTAATGGATTAATATAGTTACTTATTTGCAATACCGTAATACTTCTACTGGCGCAGGCTAATGTTATGGCAAATCAATTCCTCCAGAAACTTAGTGCATGCCAAGAGTCACCAAAAACACACGCTGGCTGACAGATGAGACCACTCCACTGTCTGCTTTTACAAAAGAATTATAGTTAATGGAAAACTGCTTTTTGCCAAAACAATGCTACTTGTTTTGTAGTAGTGATAATTTAATGGTTACAGTAATTTTCAGTAGCACTATCATACTTCTAATGGGATAGTACAAGTACTTAGGAAATGCATACTTTCTATGAGCCAGTTACAGTACTTTGCTGCAGATATTTACCAGTTAAGTAATATTCCCTTTTAACATATAACAATAATAGTTAATAAATTATGGACCAGTCTATGCTTATACTTGATTGGTCACCAGTCCTTCATTTTCTATGCAAGTATTATTGTGCTGAAATAGTCATTGTGCAAAAGGTCGACCTTCTGTGACACTGAATAGAACTTGGGGCCTAATTTGCGAACATTGGTAACTGCGAATCGGTAACTGCAATTTCGAAGTAATCTCAATTACCAAATTGCAACTCTATGTGTACAAACACTTATGTACATCATTTTACGATTTCTTAAAATTTGCCTTTTACTGACTCTCAATTTAGGAATCAGTAAGGATAACAATTTGCAAATCAGCAATTGTAACTGTTGCATTTGACCGAGAATGATGATTTCTGATATATACCTCTCACCACAGATTCCTCACACTATTATTGTCTGTGCATCAGACTGCATCCAGAAACTTTAGAGCAGTACTCCTGCTCATCAGTATGTGCTGTCATGCAGCTCTGTGCCAAATCTGTTTTCTCCAGAAGAACGTCGCAGGAAGTGGAGGCCATGGTATGCATTTTTTTGGTACTTTATCTGTTCCCTCTGGAGAGCTATCAGCATGTAAGGGTTTGCATGGGCTTCCAGTCGGACTTCGGCTGACAGATCGCCTTTGGAGCCATCTGTGCTCCATGAACTCATTTTGGGTTCTGCACCAACTCCAGTGCAGACTATGATTCTAAGACAACCAATTCCATCAGTTCCCTCCGCATTGGCACCAATGCCAACGACAGAGGATTCGCAGCCCATTGTGTTTCAGACTCTGAGCAGAATCCACTGCAACCTCAACCAAGGCAGTGTCCTGCTTCGATCAGAGCACAGCCAGCCATCAAATCATCTAACTCTGATAATTCACCCTTACCATGACCTAGGGTCCAGACTTTGAACAATTTTTTTGCCATCGATTAGGACAATTTTGAGAAAGGGATGATTTTGTACCCCAGTTTGATAAGGAAAACTAGTATGAAGAACTATGAGATGCCAGAGGCCAGGATACTTCTCGGAATACTGGCCTCATTTCTCCTCCCGACCTGCCACTGAAGAAAGCGCGTCTTTGGCTATCATTTTCCGGGGTGTGGCAGAAGACTAGACTTACAACTCTCTACTATGGTGGTAAAGACTAATACTCTGACAGAAGTACTCCAGGATAAAGTGCCTAGAAAACCTCTATTACCATTTCATGAGGCCCTCACGGATACTCTTTTAGGCACTTTTTATTTTTTTAATTTCTTTATTAATGTTGTTCTTCCATGTATATAGACCATGTTCATAATCAATTACATATCTCATATACAACAGCTGACTCAATGAACAGTCCGATAATAAACTCAGGAATTTAGACATATACTCTCCTCCCTGGAAGTTTTCCAATCCGACGTGTGGATTTTTGTTTTTGTTTTTTTCGTGGTAACCAAACTATAACTAGGCCTATCCCCAAACCCCCTCCCTTTTAGGCACTTGAGCAAAACTATGTTCGGACCACCGGTTAATAGGCAGGTTACACAGTGCCACTGACCAGCTCCTGGCAAACCTAACTTTCATATGCATCATTCCGCACCAGAGAGCTTAGTGGGGCAAGTGTCTCCCAGTATGATAAAACCCAATTCCTTCATCTGAACTATAAGAATAGAGACATTTGGCAAGTGTATCTGTTCCACCACAAGCCTTGCTCTGTGATCAGTAAACACCATCTGTTGTCTAGGTTGCTACTCCCGTGCCCTATCAATCGTAGAGCGAGACTAATCACCTCCGAAGTATTCATGGGTGTCAAGCCATTAGTTCAGACAAGTAGGTCCTCAAACTTGTCAATCAAGGCTACGCCCTCCCGCGTCTTTGTACACAGCCACACCTTCTACCACCATCCGGCAAGCGGACTCAAAACCACATGTCTGTGTCTACCAGAAAGTGAGTTATTGAAGGTAAGTAACTAGTTTATCACAACAAGGAAGACCTTTGGAGGTAAAGATTTCTGGGCATTATGGAAGACGAAAGATTTTGACAAGTGGGATCTCATTGGGATCTCACAGGTCAGAGATATGTGGGGGAAGGACGGGATTCTCACGTTCGAGGCTCTGCAGGAATGACACCAGTTGCAGGAAAGCGAGCGGTATCGGTATATGCAGATTAGGCATGCGTTGCTTGCCAATGTCCCCTGTGGAGTTACACCCCCCGAGGCCTCTCCGTTGGAGGACCGAGTGCTAGACGGACATCTTCAGATCAAAACAATTTATTTGATTTATAAAAAGCTTATTAACTATACTGAGGATCCACTCGTAAATATCAGGGAACAATGGGTTGCAGATGGCCTAGTTTTGGATGATGAGGACTGGAGAGAGGCTGTGTCTTCCCCGAGAGTGGTTGCAATACAAATGAGACTTAGGTTAATGCAGTTGAAGATCCTTCATCGCTCTTACGTTACAGGACTGAGACTGGTGCGAATGGGTTTGGCTATGAATGGAGAGTGTCGAAGGGGTTGCGGGGAGGCCGGTACATTCATGCATATCTTATGGGATTGTACAGACATACGGTGCTATTGGGTTAACCGCATGGGCGCTAGCGGTTTTCCCGCTGTGCGCTGCGTTTTTTGAAAGCCGCGTTACATGACGAGCTCAGCTCGTCATGAGCGTACGAGCGTCGTCACTCATGACGAGCTGAGCTCGTCATGAGCGCCGAAGGGGTTAAAGTCCACTACAAGATACGCGAAGTGTTGGGAGTGGAATTGGAGGCATGCCGGTGTCTCCTAAATGTTTGGGAGCCGACCGATCTTACTTCACACGGGAAGACATGGGTTACATTGGCATGTGCAGTGGCCAAACGCAATATCGCCCAGCTGTGGGGAGCCAGTCAGGCCCCCCAGATAGGAAAATGGATAGAGGATTTAGACTGGTGCATGTTTAGAGAAAGATCGGTGTATGTCGCCAGGGGGAGGCCCTGGAAATGGGGGAAAATATGGGGTGCTTGGAATGGCTACAGAGGAGATATTTCTGCCCCCAGTTGCACAGGAAGACAATGTAGTGCTGGAATCGCACGGATCCCTATTAAAACCTTATGATACGAATTTTGCAAAAAAGAAGATGTATCATCAGATATGTGATTGAGTGTCACCCAATGTCTTTAATTTTCTTTTGTTGTAGGTGTTAATAAAAAGAATTTTAAAAAAAAGATTTCTGGGCAGGTGAACGGTCAGAAGATGTGTGGAAGCTGTTTTAATGGATCATAGCATGAGAAGTCTGGAGGCTTGTAAAGAAGATGGCAGAAAAAAGGAACTATTGTTTGGTTTTGCATCTCTATCCATAACTGAAGCTCCAAAGATAGGCATGCAGGAGAAAATGAATGCTACAGGTGTGACTCGGCACAGTATTAAAGAGATTCAAACGTCCTTGTACAATCTTAGATTATATACCAAGGAGAAACTTGCCACCAATAGGAAAGATTTGTCTGGAACAGGAGGAAAGTCATCCACCAAGTCCCCTTAAACACCCAGAGTAAAAAAGCCACTGCATGCCTGAATCACTGACTGGAGTCCCTAACATAGATGCCTCAGTTGAACATGTGACAGCTACAGGCTAGTGCACTCCCCCCTATCTTTTCCACTCTCATAACCTCGAAAACAATATGGGATATTTTGTGTACCATGTTTACAGCAACTTCATGGGCGATGTCTTGCCTAACAACTCCACATTCATATCCTACACTGTAATCCGGGCCACTGAAATTATGCAATTTTGCGTCCGCACTTGATTTATTAAAGAAAAATAGATTTAACTAAATGAAACAGTATGTGCCAGTAAGACTAACATTTATTGTGCCAGTAAGACTAACATTTATTCGTGTCATGTGTACCTCTTATGATATTAAGCAGTTGGTTCTCCTACAGACAGGAGCAATGCTCTTGCAACCACGAAGCAGTGTAAAAACACACAAAACAGTCATAACAATAAGGTAGAAAACAACAGCAGATCTTATGTTCTTTAAACTTTTCAAAGACGTTTATTGGATCCACATTCAGCCGACACGTGTTTCGTCGTGTTCAAAAGTGGAGTCGACACGACTCTTCAGGGCTGGTAAATAGATCCAGGCATCTATGGGTCGATGCGAAACGTAGGTGTGGTTGAGCGGAGAATCCTGTATATAAATTGACAGGTAATCAATATCTTTAAGATCACCAAGAGGTGGAAGAGAAAGACAACATGGATTTTGAAGATGACAAAAATCATTTGGCTCAGACAAGCTTAGCAGCATCTACAACAAACCCAGCTGCATCCCAACTAACAAGTGTGCTGCTTAGTCACAGTAAGAGATCTCTGCAACTCCAACCTTCAACGTCATGGTCACAGACACCATTGTCAACACTGACAACATATGAGAAGGAAATGGGTTGCCAATGGGAGGAGTCCCTACTAGTACTAGGGATCAGGCCTATTCTGTTGAAAGCAAGAAGACCTTGAGTCTCAGCGGTGTATCTGTATCTGAAATGGCAAATAGACTGCGCACTAGAGGCCACACTCCAGATGTGGATCGGCCAGGGTCAGAAGCAGAGTTGTGCCAAAAAGAGGGTATGCAGTGTAAACATGAAACACATGCTAGTCTCAACCATTATAGAGGGTTGCCATTTGCCTAATGACCTCCTCATATTCATTTAGGCCCCTATTCACTGTGTTGAACATTTGCATCCATTTGCACTCCTGAGTACTCAGGGTGCTGGCAAAGTTTCCACCCCGTGGGTTTTTCGTGACTTTCTCGAGGACCCACCACTTCAGACTCTCCAGATGGTGATCAAACCTTACAAAATGTTCCACCAAAGGTGCGCCCTGTACTTTACGTTGTAAAGTTCAACACAGTGAATAGGGGCATGTGTTTCATGTTTACAATTCATACCCCCTTTTTGGCACAATAATGTTCTGTGACTACATGACAATGGATATGATTTTTTAATTTATAATTTTTATTCATGTGTTTTGTGTTTTACTTGCATATAAATAACTTTGCCGTGAATATCTTTGTATACTTGAATCAATGCTCCGCAGACACTGACAATAACAGGCTGGTTTCAAGTGGCCATGTGACATATATGTATTACTTGTTTTTTGACCCTATGTTAATTCAATGTGAGGTTTGATGTATACCTATGTAACATTACTTAATTGACTGTGTACCTCAAGTTGAATTTTTTAAGCACCTGTGCACTGTCATTCTGGCTGTAACCTCCCTTTCTACTACAAACTATACGGTAGTATTTCTTCTATTCCTCTCCGTGTTTTGTGAGTGGTCCGCCTGACGCTCAGCACGCCGTCAGTCCAACGTGCACGCAGCGCACTAGCGATATATAGGAGCGGCCGGTCCTGCCTCAGGGTTGTCTGCATGACGGAACTCAAGGAGGACGGTTGATGCCATTAATCGACAGGTGGTTATCTTTTGAGCTTGGTAGTTAGCACGTAACTTACAAGGCCCATTTGGTTTGCTTTCTTTCACAGAACCTTGTCCTTGAAATTGACTCACCGGCGGTATAGAAATAGCTATTTCCCCCGTTTCTATCTTATTCGATCCTCACAGAGCGGGTGAGTGAACGCTTCGTCACTGTGTTTAAGACTAGCTGTTCTGATACTCATATGTGTAATATCATAAGATGGACGAAACATTCATTCTGTGCATTTGTTTCTAGAATTATTTGGAATTCAGTTCCTGTCGTATATTTCTTGAGGAATAGATCCTTTCATAATTTGGAACAGTTGGGCACATTGACTGGTGAGTGTCTATTTCTGGGAATACACAAGTTAATGTGTATTGTGTGTGTTCTTGTACCATTCATTGGGATCAGGGCACTTAGCCATATGCGTCTTTTGTTTATAGGTGGCCAACCTCAATGCTGGGGCGCTGTCCTACTCCGATCTAGGTAACGTACCCAACCCATTAGAAGGGTTTTTTATTCATTGGTTTATGGTTTACAGACAAAGGGTTTTTGACCTTTGATTGGTTTCCCCCAGGTTTCTTCCCCTCCCCGTCCTGTCCTGAGGAAGACCCGTAGCTGAGGTGTTGATCCTCCCTCCGCAGCGCAAGGGTCGACACGTCGACGATCTCCCCCCCTTTCTCTGGGACCTGCACCCCCACTTCCCCGCCCTTTCCGTAAACAACAGTAACCCTTTTGAATAAAATCTGTGGGGCAGGTTTCCCGTTTTTTGCTAAGAATACAGAACCTTAGCTTTTGTTAAATTGTTTGATTGCTGATTTTATCAATTGATTCTCTTTCAATTTCTTTTCTGTTTTACACTTGAGCACACCTTTTTCTTGCACTATCTACTGCACCTGGCAGCAACCCCTAACTTCTTTATGTTTCATAATGTATATAAAATGTAAATAAACTGCTAACTTATGTGGCCAGAATAACTATCGTTTTTCAGAATTATTTCTTTTGGGTACCATCAATATTAATATTGAATACGCATTTGGCGGTCTGTTGTTCTCTCTTTTCTTACTTTACAGGATTAAGTCCTATAAGGAATTATATAATCGGGAAATTCTATACCCAGTGTTTTGAAAAAAATTTGTCTAGGACCACTTTGTTTGCTACACTAATTGATACCCAGGTCCTTTGACTTTTCTGGGTCATACCCCATTTTTACAATGGCTCTTTCCATTAGGGGCCTGAACACAAAACTCAGGGTTCTTTACAGGTTTCCCATCTACATCACCCTTTGTTAAGGTCATACATACCCCAAAACGTAGGAAAAGTAGCCTGTCCTTCTTTCCATGCCCTGGTTGGTCATAGGTCCTCCTAAGAGCCAGGCACAAGTATATTAGTAATCCCCAAGGGAACGAACGTGCAGGTATTGTGGAACAAGGTTCACATTTCAGAGCTGAAGTGAGCACCGAGGTCTACACATCCCTTTCCAGCGTTATGGATAGACTCCTCCCCACCCAGACTCTTTACATCACTGCTTCAGCTAGGAATTCCGGAGACAATATTTGTGTGCAACAAAACCAAGGGCAATATGCTAAGTACAACAGATTTAGGTGGCAGTCCCAAACAGGTGATCACTACTTTTAAGGCACAGCAGTTAAAACTAGAACAGAGCTAACCTTCAAGTTCCTAAACTGGAGTAAAATGTAAACCATTGGGATACAGATAGAGGAACTGTCTCAGGTTTGTATTGTGCACCACCATCCTGGATTATATGCGTTTAAAGTAACAAAAATAATCCACTCTGCAACATATCTGTCTCCAGAACACCAAAAGACATACATGCAAAAGAAAAACAAATCAGTGTCTGATATGTTTAGTTTTGCAAGGGGTGGGGACATCTCACATGGAGATCTTGCAGGAAAGCTGTACACTATATTTTCATAAAGGAGAGATAAAACACATTGCATATGGATCATGGCATTTCAGTGTGAGCCTCCTTCACTGGCACAGAGCTACAAGCACAGGCTAGGGAGCAGCACAAACTTTGTTGGCACAGAGAAATGCCACAGCACAGGCAGTAGTGAATTAGTTTGGCCACCTAAGCAGGATCCCTATAAATAGCTGGGGCCCTGAATAAGATCCCCTTACTCGACATCTTAAAATGATGAGGTGTCAAGAATATAGAGTTTCAGCATGTGAAAAGGCTACTGCAACCTTGCCTTGTAATGTTCCAGACAAGTATGAAAGGAGAATAAGTAGACAGTGATAAATGTTTCTCGCTGGCATATTCTCATAAAGCTATAAAACCATCCCTCCCCTGGGGTCGGAATTGATAAGTGGAAGTGCGAGGAAGTATAAACTTAGTGCAATAAACTACCTGAAAGAACAAAAGTAGATGCCTAGAACTTATGCCGTCGACTCTGGTTTTTAGGTCTCACCTACACAATGCAAATGCTGTGCTGCGAGACATATTGTTTAAAATTCAGTGGACTTAGAACCCGCTCACAGGATACCATTAATTTTTTTCAGTGTCACTCATTTGCAATCAGTCTACTGCTTCACTCTCATAGGCTTCCTTTCCTTTCTTGTGTTACCTCCCTGGAGCATGGACCACGTACATGTGTTCTTCCTAGGCTTTTTACAACACACTTTTTTTATTTCATAAGTGCTTTCCTACTTTTAACACAGCCATACAGCTTGCCATCTCTATTGACACTTTAGTTACTTACACCCACAACTATAATACTGTACACCACTCTACTCTATTCTGCTCTACACCACTCCACACAAAGTCACTCTTTGGAACTCCACTCCACTCTACGCACTCCATTGACACAGTGTCACTCTATGGTACTCTACTCTATGCCACTACATTTCACTCCACGCCATTCAACTCCACTCTCCTCTACTCCACTAACCTTTAATCGCACTGCTGTACTATATAATTAAAAGTCATTGCTAAAGCCAATGGCCCTGACATAGGTGAGACCTGTTGGTTTTGCCACTGCTTGTTATTACTGTTATGGTCAACAGACCGCTCTTAATACTATTTTTCTTAACAGGGGGTATTGGCCGACATGGAGTGCTGCTGGGGTAGATAAGTATCTGGCCTGGTCTCCATTAAGAGCTGTGGCAAACATTAAAGAGCCACAACGGGTGAAATGCTTACAAAAATCTCAGACACTGGCAATCACATGGGCTGTATTAGTCCATTGTTGTTTTGCTCACTGTTCCACCATTCCAGACAGAGAGTAACTTTTGGGAACTAACCTGCGAACATTTCCAGTTTACTCCTATCTGCTGGTTTCTTGCACACTGAAAGCTGTTTATATTGGATGTGAATGGCAACCTGTAGTGTGGGCAGCTGAAGAAAGGGGTTCTGTATAGGTTGCAGGGGACTTGTATGGAGAGTATGTGTGTACTGTACATGATGTATGTGTGGAATATGATAAGCAAGAAATGTATTTAATGTGTGGAGATAGGAATCCAGTTCGGATCCTTACGTGGAATGCACACAAGCTGAAAGATGAAGAGAGCCAGCAAGACAGGGATGTAGACTGTAGCAACATTCCTAAGATCCTCTGAATCAAGGTCCAGGTCTCTTTGTAAGAAAGGAGGGAGAAAGATTTCCCTTTGAAGTAGAGCGAAAGTCCCTGGCCCCATCCTGCTTCTTCTTGAAGTGTTATTGAAGATCGTGCTCCGAAGTAGATGACTGGGAAGGCCTCTTCTTTTTAACTTTGTTTTGGGTTTCTCTGACAGGACCCTCACGGCTCAAACCCCTCTTTCTGGTGAACACTGAATAACTAAGTCTTTAGCCTACCCAGCCAGGAGCTGTCTGAAACCGAGTTCTGGAATCCACATTATTGTTTGCAAGAGGAGGATAAATACGGTATAGAAACCCAGATAAGTGTGCTGGTATTCTCCATGAACAGTGGCATGATCCATTCAACAGGGGGGGTGGAATTACTTGAGTGCTAGAACCAGGATCTTTGATTGCTGGCTTCTTTCAAGGTGGTGACAACTTCAGCAATACTCATGCTGGAAACCACTTGTGGAGTCATCCGCTCACCTTCCTGGTGACTAAGGAGTTGTGCAAAGACTTGGAAACTAACTAGGACTGGTGGAATATTCTGTTCTGCCTGCGGAGTTGGCAGAATTTTGGTGACTCTGGTACTCCATCAACGCAGAGTTTCAGCTGAATTCCACCAATCACCTCATATGAAATTTGTTCTCCTGTAAGTCTGCAGATAGGTAAGTTAGCACGTGAAATTTTACATCCCCTGGGCCCTAGCAAAATTTCCGATCGCTCAAAGGACACCCGGTGAGATTTTTCGAATGCAGTCAGTAGCGACCGTTTGCGGACAGAAGGCTGCAGCTCAAGTAGAATTCTATTTAGCGACAGCAGAATCAACTAGAGTAGCTGCTCCTTCTGGTGCACCGCACGGTGCAGTGTGCGCTGATTTTTCAGTGTGGAATACGCTACTGGCGTTAAGTCACAATGCGAGCAGTGAGATATGCCTATTTCTACCTGTTGATATCAAAGGTGGGTATGGCTCTAATGAGTAAGGCTGAGCCTGATCAAGTTGAGCAGCAAAGAGAAATGCCAATACTGATACCTTATTCCAAATCAAAATCTATTAAAAATGCATAGACCACCGTACAATGCATCCGGATGCTATTTAATAGCTGTTTATTTCAAAAATACTTATTTCGTAAATCATTTGAAATTTAAACACAGTTATAACAAAATTATGTACAAACAATGGGGATGGACACAAGAATAAGTGAACAAAAAAATCACACGTATACCTTTATTCATCACAACTCAACCATTTCACAGTCACGCCTCAAACATTCACCCTACACAGTACTCAATCCAACGGGGATTTAATACACCAATTGAAAAGTACTAGGTTTGCCAACAAATACTATTTAGACCATTAGTTGTTTTAAAAGATACACCATATCCAATTCCATTAAACAGTTAAATTCATTCAAAAATAACAAAACAACAGGGTTAGGTGTATTGTTGCCACAAAAATTGCAAAGAACTTGATTAGCAAAAGAGCAACTTGGCAGACCCGATTGTCTACGCGTTTCGAATCCCTTTAAATCTTGGGATTCTCCACAGCACCAACCACAATCAGTATATAGTGATTACATCTTGTCAACCTTTAACAAGAGTATCTGCAACTCCTAATTCTGTCCCAAAGTGTCCTACCACGGCTGTTTTCTAATTTTGCACGACCCCTGGATGACGGATGACGGATGCATTGGTGACCGGACGGGTGAGGCGGCAGCAGCGCTTTTGGTGTCCTTGGGGGTGGGGGGAGGGAGGGTTGGGGGCATGTGGCTGCGCAAAGTAAAGTATGTGACGGACAAGGGAGTAGGGCCGGATGCTATGCTCCAGGAACGGCTGGCGTGGGTGCTCTGGAGGGGGCGAAAGGGGCGACCGGGACTTCGGGCGCGGCGGCATAGGGCGCGGCCGGGGAGGACGGCACTAAGCCCGAGATTAAAGAGCTAAAAATAAAGAAGCTCCCGTATATGGGCTCACCAAGCCACAGGGGGCGCACTTGATGCTGGCTAAGAAGGATTTGGAAGGGAGAGTACCTGGAGATTCTCAAGTTACTCTATAGGGAAGTGCGGGCAAAGGAGGGTTCGAAAGAGAAGGAGTTTGAACTCCAGAAGAGGCCAAAAGTGCCCCTCGCAATAGAGAATTGGACGGCGGCCTTTTTAATTTTTGCGAGCGTGTACTGCGAGAAATTTCCGGAGCGGTCGGTGTCCTTGTTTAAATACATGGACGTGGTCAGGAAGGCCCAGATCACTAGGGCGGTTTCGCCTGGGCGCAGTATGATGAGGAATCCCGAGCGAGGATGACCTGGGACCCGGAGGCAAAATGGGGCGAGCTGGATACGGATCTTTGGCAACACATAATGGGTTTGGCGGGGTCCGGGAAGACCATTTTTACTGCGAGCGGACTGCCTATAATTTACCAGCCCTTTGGGGGCCGCCCCACCCGAGGAGGGGTGGGAGCAGGGGCGAACAGCCAGTCCGGCACGGCAGGCTCTTGTTGGGACTACAAGGGTTTGTGTACACGGGAGCATTGCCGGTTCCGGCATGAGTGTTCCGGCTGTGGGAAGTATGGACACCCCCTGGTCAGGTGCTGGGACGCGGCGGGCACATCAAAAGGGGGGCAGCAAGGGGCAGCAGGTGGTCAGCGAGCGAATCCCCAGCCGAGGGCAGGGACGGGCAGAGGTGATAAGGGTCCTGGGTCCAAGGGCTCTTACGCCGGTTAGTGTAGATCGGCTAGTGGCGGCGCTACGCGATTACTCTGACACGGGGGCCGCCGAACGTTTGCGAGCAGGGTTCCAGGACAGGTTACACTTTGGGTATGAGGGCCCCAGGCGGTGAAGGTGGGCTGACAACTTGAAGTCCGCCAGGGAATACCCGGAAGTGGTGCGGAACAAACTGGAGAAGGAGGTTTGCAAGGGCCGCATGGCGGGTCCTTTTGAGGATTGGCCTTTGGAGTAGCTCATTGTCTCCCCAATAGGGATCGTGCCAAAGAAAGAGAGAGGACAGTTTCGGCTGATACAGCACTTGTCTTGGCCGGAGGGGGCCTCCGTGAACGATTTCATCGACGAGCGGGAGACTACGGTCTCATATTCCTCCGTTGATGCGGCCATGGCTTTGGGGTGGCGGCGGGCGCAACGGCAAGGATGGCAAAGTGAAACATCAAGTCGGCTTTCCGGCTGCTCCATCCAGACGATTTGGGCCTTACTGGGAATTCAGTTTGACGGCCGCTGGTATGTAGACAAAGCATTGCCGATGGGCTGCTCGATGTCATGCGCACTTTTCGAATGCTTCAGTACGTTCCTGCAGTGGCTGTTTACGGAACGGACGGGTCACCAAGGTGTTACACACTATTTGGATGACTTCTTTCATGTAATCTCCCCCGGTTCTGCGGACTGCCAGGAGGCGCTGGACAGGTTCAAAGAGCTCATGGGGGAGCTGGGGGTGCCGCTGGCACCGGAGAAAACAGTGGGGCCAATCACGGCGCTGTCCTTTTTAGGGATAGAATTGGACTCTGTGGCAATGGAGGCCCGGATACCAGTGGATAAAAAGCAGCACATGCTGGAGCTGCTGGACGGAATGTTGGCACGACCCAAGGTGACGATTTTGGAAATTCAAGTGTTGCTGGGCCACCTCAATTTCGCGTGCAGAGTGGTGCACGTGGGGAGGAATTTTTGTAGAAGGATGGCCAGGGCCTTGGCGGGCCAGCACCCGCCGCATCACCACGTCAGGCTCCCGGCAGGAGTCAAAGAGGATTTACGGATGTGGCGTTTTTTCTTGCAGCATTTCAATGGAATTCCCATGCAGTTGGAGGAGGCGCTAGTGTGCGACGCCGCGGGTAGCGACGGGTTCGGACTGTACTGGCAGGGTCGGTGGTGCGCGGAGAAGTTGCCCCCGGAGTGGGCGGGGGCAGGAGTATAGCTTTCCTCAAGCTTTTTCCCTTGGTGGTGGCGGTGGCATTGTGAGGGGAATTGCTGGTGCACAGGAGGGTCACTTTTCACGTGGACAACATGGCGGTGGTGGAGGTGGTCAATCGGCAGTCGGCGAGAGATGTACAGGTGTTGAAGCTGCTGCGTGTGTTTGTGCTGGGGTGCTTGCGCTTTGACATGGCTTTCCGCGCGGTGCATGTGCCCGGGGTCGACAATGACATTGCAGATGCTTTGTCTCGTTCGCAGTGGGGGAGATTCCGTGGCTTAGCCAAGGATGCAGACCGGGAGTCGACCAGCATTCCCCCTCAGATGTGGTACGTAGGCAACACCGGATGTTAAAGCTGGTTCTAGGGTCCTTCGTGGTGTCGACGAAGGTGACGTACTTGACTGCTTTGGGGGATTTCTTAGCATCCGGGGCGCGGAGGCGGGACCTGACAAGGGAAAGGCAGGAGGATGTGGTACAATTCATTTTGGAGTTGATTGATAAGGGTCTCTCGCGGGTCACGATTGCAGGCAAACTGGCGGGAATAGCCTTCATGGGCAAGTTGCTGTGGGGGTAAGCGCCGTCGGCGGGGGAACTCAGGTCTCGCATGTTGGAGGGACATCATGCGGCTGGGCAGGTGGTCGTCGGACTGCTATCGGCGGTACATTCGGGAAGCGCGTGGTTACAATGGGGCACATGGTATTTACTGTTTGTTTCTTTCTTAGGTTCTGTTGCTGGTCCCCTCGCCAGAGACATGGCGGTCTGGATCGTGGGGCATTCTTTTGTTAGGAGGGCCCAGGTGCAGGCGCAATCCAGTTATTTCGGCGAAAATTTGGGATTGAATCCAAATGTGTTTTCTATTGTGTGGAAAGGAAAAGGGGGCATGTTGTGGCGGGAACTGGTATCCACTCTCAATTCCATGGTAGTGGCGGGTAGGTGTCCGGATGTCCTTGTGTTGCACTTGGGAGAAAATGACATGGTGAGGGAGACTGGACTGGTGCTGATGAGGGCCATGAGGAGGGACCTGGGGGAGATTAAAAGGAGGTGGTCATGATGTACGGTGGCGTGGATAGAGTTTGTGCCGCGTCGGGTGTGGAGGGGCACGGTGCATCCTCAGGCGATTGATAAGGCACAGAGGAAGGTCAATGTTGAGATGGTGAGGTTCTGTAGGCTCCTGGGTTTCTCTAGGATATGGCATAAGGACATAAGGTATGACGCCCCGGAACTGTTTAGGGGGGACGGGGTACATTTGTCCCATATGGGCATGGATCTGTACCTGCTGGAGCTTCGCGAGGTATTGGCTCGGTTGTTGGGGGTTCATTAGAGTTGGGGATGGTTTATGTCAAGTGTTGAGGGAGCGGGGTGGGGTGAGGGTGGGGGGGCAGGATAAGAAGGGAGGCGGTGTAGACACCTATCCTCCCAACTTTTCCTGTGTGGCGGTGTTGGTTTTGGAAGTTGGCCAAGTTTGGCTGGAGTTTTTCGGTAGTTAGCGTAAAGTTGGGGAGTTGGTTTCAGGATCGGGGAAAGGTTTAAACAGGTTGGAGGTTTTACACTGGGGCTCATTAGTTACAGTTGCAGGAAGAAGGATAGGAGGTTAGGTTTGGGGGTCAAGAAGGTCAAAGGTTATGGGATAGGATTGGGTGTTATGGTATTTATGTAATGTATTTGCATTTAATGTATTGTGTTTTTGCAGGGTGGTTTATCATGTGGGGATCGTAGGGGCAGGGGGAAGAAACCCAAAGAGTCAGGTAACTCGATGTTTAGAGAGGTTTTAGTTTTGTAAGGCAGGGAGCCAGTAAATAAAGTTTGTGATGTGCACCTGTTTCAATAAAGCGGCCTTTTACACGCACAATACAGTTGTCAGTCTGGCTTGCCCCCCTCCTCCCTCCCAAGGGGGTTTTGGGGGGCAGCCAAGCCTCGAGGTCTACCCCGGGCAGATTGGGAGGGGGAGAGGGGTTGAGCGATGGCGACAGACATTTTAGGAGATTGGGCTGCTTGGGGATAGCCCAAAAGCAGCCCAAATTCAGAAAGTAGCCCAGGGGGATATAGGGGTTAACGGCGCCTGCGCAGCCACCATTTTAGGTTTGGTAGCCTGGAGGCTGGGAGCGCTTTAGGAGAGGTTTTTGTCCCCACCCGCCCTCCCTGGGTTTCAGAGATTTTATTTTTGGGAGGTTTTGATTGAGCTTGATTAGGTTTTTAAGGCCTTTTCTGGAACAGGTGCGCAGGGGTTTTATGAATTGTAGTTGTCGCTTGGAACAGGTGCTGGCGGTGTTGGTTTTGGAAGATGGCCAAGTTTGGCTGGAGTTTTTTGGTAGTTAGCTTAAAGTTGGGGAGTTGGTTTAGGGTCGGGGAAAGGTTTAAAGAGGTTGGAGGTTTTACATTGAGGCTCATTAGTTACAGTTGCAGGAAGAAGGATAGGAGTTTAGGTTTGGGGGTCAAGAAGGTCAAAGGTTATGGGATAGGATTGGGTATTATGGTATTTATGTAATGTATTTGCGTTTAATGTATTGTGTTTTTGCAGGGTAGTGGATGTTTTATCATGTGGGGATCGTAGGGGTGGGGGGAAGAAACCCAAGGGGTCAGGTAACTCGATGTTTAGAGAGGTTTTAGTTTTGTAAGGCGGGGAGCCAGTAAATAAAGGTGTGCACCTGTTTCAATAAAGCGGCCTTTTACACACACAATACAGTTGTCAGTCTGGCTTGCCCCCCTCCTCCCTCCCAATACAAACCCTAGCACGACCACATGCTTCGAAGATCTGTTTCTTTGACTTTGGCTCACCAAGCAATTTCAAACCATTATCAAAGGTTTTCTTTTATCCTCCTGTACTAGCAGTGCGGAGAACTGTCCAAGTCTCCCACGATCTGGGCGGACTAATTACATTGTGCCCCCACCCATGGAGAGCCCACCGTCTTAATGGAGAGGTCAGAGGGTTACCCCAAAGGGCAACTGAGTACCAGGAGTAGCAACCACACTCTTCTTTCCTACTCTCCTGTGCATGTGAAGCATACAGCGGGCAGCCAGGGAGAGCAGGAAGAATTGACTTTACAACTTCGCTCAAGGAGTGAAGGATCAGGACCGGAGGAGGAGACAACAGGACCGTATTGCTAAAGGACCCCAGCACATAGTTCCTTTTTGTTTTGGCATGGTGGGTGAATTTGAGAACAGCACAGATTTACAGAGCAGTGTTTCTAATTAACAGTGAAATAAAAATATTTTTTCAATGGCAGGCAAACAATAAATATAGCGATACAAAAGGGGATGATGGACGGAGCGTTTGAGCAAATCAAACACTCACCCCCAGTCAACTGATCTGGATTTAATCCATCACCATTCTTTAGCCCACTCAGCCACCCCATTTCAGACATGGCCATATGCAAATCAGTCTGACCCTGTGCCTCATGGGAACAGTCCAAATAAACAACAAAAAAGCCAAATTCTGGAATAATTTTTACAATTTTTTCAAAGAGCGCTGCTTTGATTGAAGCAAAAACAACCTGTTTGTCATTAACACCATAAAGGTTTATTCATAATTATAACATGATCTTTTTTCATATTAGCACACTATTTGTCGTGCTTGGAAAATACAACATACAAAATGCACAACTGTCTTTATATACAATATATACAAGAATATACAATTTCAAGCATACTTAGCCCTTCATTCATGCACACTCCTTACAAAACAGTGAAAACAATAATGAGAAATAAGAAATACAAAAACAATGCGTCCAAACATCGGTTAGTAAATCAGTCCTAAATATTTCTTTTCATATTTTGACGATTTGTTGCAGTTTGTGATAGTCACAAGCACTCTCGTGAAGCCAAATCAATACAAAACAAGATTAGGGGTAACCAGACGTTGGACTGAAAGGTGGTCGACGCGTTTCAAACCCCTATCATTAGGGTGGGGTTCTCCTCAGGACCGAATGGTTCTGAAACAATAAAGATTGCTGAATTTAGCGCATGTGTCTAGAACATAGACAGCTAACTACAAGAAGGGATCAACTCCCTGTGTTCCACTGGAGCCTCCTACCTTAATCCAATAGTCACAGCACAATCGATAACAGGCAGTGAAGTATCCCAAAGGTATCGTATTTCCCAACAAACGTGATTACAGCCGCTGTGCAGAGAAAACGCGACAACAATTACTGGTGTGTCACACTTTACCCATACTTTCATTCTGTACACACGCGGGCCGATGTGGGGAGCACTTGTACTTACCCGCTGTGGTGCAGCTGGCTGCTCGCAAATAATTGTATTATGCGTCTGCTCCTTCCCTGCAAAAATGGAGCGAGATGCGCGTTAGATGTCTGGCGCGCTGAACGCCACTGTTGTAATCAAACCGCGATGCGGAGTCACGTACCAGTGTGAGCAAAAAGGCTTGACTCCTTCTCCTAAGGCGGCTTGTCTGATTGAAACCGCTGGAGTCCTCGAGTGGAAGTGTAGTCTCTGTGCTTCCTGATTGTTACCAGGTCTCAGGGGTTTCTGGGATATGTAGTCCCAAGGTCAGTCTACCAGCAGTGTGGAGCAAAACCAGGCCTGGAATGGATGTCATGATGGTGATTGTCGCCTTAGACTGTGGGCTTATAGATTTCCGAAATTTCGTTTAACCCCCGAGTAGCGGTGTTGAACCTCATTATAAGCATTGCCTCTCGTTGAGACAGTTGGGCATCCAAATCGCCGCCCCTCGGATTTTTTTCAATTTTGGACAGCACGGTCCAGCGGAGATCAGTATTTACGTGATTACACTTCGCCCAATGATTGACCAAAGGGGCATTCTCCACTCCCCTGCGGATACGCGATTTATGTTGCGTGATCCTATTCCTGATTTCTTGCGTTGTTTTTCCAATGTAGACTAGAGGGCATGGGCACACAATGGCGTATACAACGTTCTTGGACTTGCAATTAGTAAAGGTGTCATGTTTCCAATGGATATCATCGAACGTGAAAACTGAGTCCTCAATAGTCTCTGCACAGCAGGTGCATGTACCGCACTTATGGTGTCCTTTGGCCGGAGGTAATCCGAACAGACTTTGTAATGTCGGTGCCTTAGTAGTTGGTAGTGCCGCCCTGACAACGTAATTGGCCACACTTTTGTCCTTTTTATACGCAAAAAGTGGTGGCACTGAGAAATCTTCATGCAAGTTCTTTAGCAGATGCCAGTTGGACGTGATGAGCTTCCTGTGTAAATTTGACGCTGGACAGAAGGTGGTAACACATACCATCCTTTTAACGTCTGGTTTACTCCTTTTGACCAACAATGTCTCACGAGGAGTCCACCATGCCCGTTTGAGGGAATTTTTTTAAAGTTTTTTTGGATACCCTCTCTGAATAAGACGATCTTTTAGAAGTTCTGCGTGTTTGAAATATTCTTCCTTCGTGGAACAGTTTCTGTGTATTCTCAGAAATTGCCCAAAGGGCAAGTTCTGTTTCAAACTGCGAGGGTGGTTGCTGGAAAAATGTAATGCCTTATTCCTGTCAGAAGGTTTGCGAAACAATGTTGTACTTAAGCTTCCATCCTGAGGTTCCACTTTGACATCCAGGTAGTTGATGGATTCATTTGAGGCTGAGACTGAGAACTGGATGTCAACCGTTCTTGAATTCAACCAGCACACGAATTGGCTGAGATCCTCATGGCCTCCTGTCCACACCAAGAAGATGTCATCAATATAACGCATGTAATGGGATATGTTGCTGCTGAAAGGGTTGGTTTGATATATAAATTTTTCTTCATATAACCCCATGAACATTATGGCTAGCTCTGGGGCAAAGGGGCAACCCATCGCCACCCCCTTGATTTGATAAAAAAATTCAGCATCAAATGTAAAAAAGTTTTTTTGCAGGGCAAACTTTGCAAGGTCAAGTATAAACTCCGTCGGGACTCTCATTGGTCTTATCCTTTTATCAAAGAATGCCGTCAGGGTTTCCAGTGCCTGTTCTTGGGGGATCTGGGTGTATAGAGACACCACATCCAGTGTAACTAGAAGTTGTCTTTTTGGATCAAATTGAATAGTGGAAATGCGATTAAGGAACGAGGTGGTATCTTGAAGGTGAGCGGGAATTGTCTGAATGAATGGTTTTAGAAAATGGTCAATGTATTTTGCAACAGGTTCGAACAGGGACTCACACCCTGAAATAATGGGGCGTCCTGGTGGATTAATCTCATCTTTGTGCAATTTAGGGAGCACATAGAAAACCGGTGTCCTTGGATTTTTGTTCTGTAAGAACGCTAGCTCCTTTGGTCCGATGATACCTTCATCAAAACCCCTTTGGATAGTTTCAAATAATTGATTTTTTAAATCTGTGGTAGGATCTTTATTGATGCGTCTGTAACATTCCTGATCGTCAAGTTGGCGGTGTACTTCCAGTTTATATTTGTTAATATCCCATAACACCACCGCTCCGCCCTTATCGGCTTGTTTGACGACTATGGTGTTGTCATTCTTAACCGCTATAAGTGCATCCTTTTCCGCTTTGGACAGATTGAACTTTACATATGACTTCTTTTTTTCAATCGTCGAAATTCCTGATAGCACGGTTGTTTCAAACGATAGAACCTCCTTTGGGATTTTAGGTCCTCTCGGACAAAATGTCGACTTTTTCTTAAGGCCAGTTGTTTCTTCCTGTGTGGGAACAGTCCAGCCCGAACTGCCAAGCCATGTCTTCCATGGACCGGAAACAAGCAGGAATGGAATTGCGAAATCAGAATTTTGACCTCCGATACAAACTTGAAGATCTTGAGAATATGTCCTGATGTTCCAACATACTAATCAAAGGGGCCTCGTTGCAGATAGTACCAGGCAACCACGAGGTCGTAGTCATTCGTCTTTATAAGCATTTGGCCCCTTCAATGCGGGATCAGGAGATCATTCTGGATCACACGTACCATGCTGGATGGCTGGCCACTGCGCCAGGCAAGCCTCAGGACATACTTACCTGTCTCCATTATTATTGACAGAAAGACGCTACATGGCAGCTGCCTGGGACCTGAAAATCATCTACTTTGAGGGCCTTCAGCAGTGACTCTACCAGGACCGGTCCCCAATAACACTGCAGCGCCGGAGAGCTCTCTGGCCGCCCACAGATTTTCTTCAGGCTCAGCACATTAGATATAAATGGGGTCATCCTTTTCATCTCCATTTTCATCTCCAGTTTGTGTGGCAGGAAAAGGTCCGTGTGATACGCACTCTCAAAGACCCTGAGTGCTCCCTGACATGCCAGCCACGCAGCCAGCCGCGTTCCTAGACTCATAATCCATGGGGACCGACTCACGGCGCTCCAACAGATGGAAGAAGAAAATGATGAGCAAACCGTCCGAGGCAGACAACCATGAGGCACACTGCCGACTGCTCCAGCAGCTTCAGTGGGAAGGCGATTGTCTGAGTGCAGATCGTGATCACTGATTGTCAACGGGTGTTGTGTTTCCTCGCCTGGGCCCACAAATCCTCCCCGGCCATGTGGGTGGCCACAGCCACAGACACTTTGCTCTCGCACCTCCTCTGTCACAGACCTGTTACTTTACCAATGGAGTTCCATCGAGATGGTGCTGAATTCCAGATGTTTGCCTACGACATGGACCCTTCCTCTCGATCTCTGGTTGTCCCCAGAAATGGAAAATTCCTGATATACTATTTCTCCTCTCTTTCTCTATCCTCTACCACTCTTTTCTCTACCCCTTTAGTCATGATTACCCTGCATGCTCCCCCTAGGAGGCCAGGCGGGCCCTTACCCAGGAGGTGTAGCGGAATACCCCATTAAATGGGTCTCCATGGTATTGTCTATACTTAAAGGAAAGTGGAGGATTGTGCCCTCACAATTGTCAACAATGGTCCAGAAGAAAATTCAAACATTCTTTGAAAGTTTAACGTGCTTAAGTTTTATTTCATGTTTCATCTGTGTAAAAGGACAGCCAACATGTGTTTCGCCCCAGGAGGCCTATTAAGGCAGTGGGCTTTTTCGAGGCTGATGGGGTCGGGAAGGGAAATGAGTGCGAGGACGTTTGAAATGGACAGAGTCCCAAAAGGGAAACAGAAAGAAAAATAATGAAAGAGTGAGCATGGTAGAATCGTGGGGAAAGCATAGCAGGACAATGTGGTAAAACAGAGAGAGAAAATGAAGAAAACGCCAGAGAAGGGAAGAAAATAGGGGTGTAGGGAAAAATTGGAAGGGCAGTCACAGGGGGAGAAAAAATTAGTGCATGTAGAATCAAACACAGTGAGCTAGCGATAAGTCAAAAACATGGGCCATAGTCACTTCTGGGGTGAAGGAGGAGAGGCTGTACCATCGAATATTGCACCCTCAGTATGGGAGGCACACTTCAAACTTAACAAACAAACGTAACCCTACAATGGCTCTTGGGTGATGCCTTTCGCCAGGAATGTGCCACAACATATTTGGGCCATTACAATTGTAGCACCGGAACCCAGAAACTCCCGCCCAAACAACTATCCACTACTGTCTATACTTAGCCTCAATGTTTGGAGCCCTAATGCACTTGCTAACCACTTAGCTCTCTGCTTCTTTCTTAAGGACAATAAATGTGACATCTGTATGTTGCAGGAAACCCACTTGCTTGAGTGACTGGTGACAGCTGCACGCTCACTGGTTCGCTTGCCACTACTTCTCATCAGGGGTGTCAAAAAGGGCTGGGGTGGGTGGTGCAGGTTTTTATGGAGATCCCGGGTAGACTTTTAGCATTGCACATCTCAATACAGGGCACCAGATACACTGTAGCCATGGTTTAAACACCCAATGAACGTCAGGAAGCTTTCGTTAGGGATGCATTGGGCCATTTGTTGACTTCACCTCAGAAATACAAGGTGGTGGGAGGGGACTTCAATATCGCAATGGACGCACAAAGGGAAAAGTCTACTCTGAGGGTGGGACAAGTCGGGAGACTTATGTTAGGCACTAGACAATGGTTAGGAGAAGCGGGATTAACAGATGTATGGCGACAAACACCCCACAACAGTGCACTACACTTTCTTCCCAGCTGCCCACCATACGTATGCCTGTATCGACTTCTTCACGTCCCCAGGTGCAACTCGAGACAAGGTCTCGGTTGACAATGGAGCGGCAGCTCTCTCTGACCATTCCCCCATTGTCCTACGGCTCAACCGACACCCCCCGGTTGGCGACTTAATGTAAAGCACCTCACTTATGACCAAATACAAACAGATACTCTGACGGCCATAACCACTTTCTTGAAAGCCAATGACACTCCTGATAGCTCTGTTTCCACGTTGAGGGAGATGTTGAAAGTTGTGATCAGGGGCCATTTTATTACCCTGGCCACGGGCTACAACAGGGAGAGGCAGACCAAATGACACCAGTTGGAGTCGCAGGTTAATGAACTAGAAGCCGCTCACGCCCGGTCTGGCTCGTTGGCGGTCCGCTGTCAATTGACGGCTGCACATAAACAGCTGCGGGCAGTGGACATGGGAGGGCAGAGTATGCCCTGCTTAGAATATACCAGAAAATACAATGCTGGTGGTAAAAAGGCGGGGTGCATGCTTTCACACAATGCCGAGTGCAAGCGATCGATCGGAGGATCTTTGAAATACAAGGGGTGGACGGCACCTCGTGATGCCAGGATGAAGACATAGCTGATGCCTTCAGGGCTTTTTATATGACCCTCTATACCGCAGACCCCTTGCTGGAATGTGACGTGAAGGCATATCTATTCCAGACTCTCCCTTCCACGGCCGCCTCAAGTACTTTCACTGCTCCGGATGTAGATATAATGCCGCAGGATGTCTTAGCCCCCCATACAAAAGCTACCACCCAACAAGGCACCAGGCTCAGATGGCTGTAGAGCTACATTTTAGAAGGCCTTAGGAATACAGTGGGCCACTGTTTAATTAATTTAGTGTGACGGGTGCATTACCAGACTTAATTAGCCTAGCCACCATCACTGTGATCCCCAAGGCAGGCAAGGACGCCCAATCTTCCTTTCAAACGTTGATGCAAATATTTTAACAAGTGTTCTTGCCCATAGACTTTCTCCCTACGTTCAAGGTTTGGTTGATCCCGACCAGGCCGGATTTATCCCAGAGCGAGGATGTAGAGATAACACAAAACGTCTGTGCCATCTTTTGGACAAGTTGCAGCGCCTGCAAGCAGCTGCCCTTCTGCTATCGATTAACGCCGAAAAAGCCTTTGATTGAGTGCAGTGGCCTAATTTACAGCTAGTTCTAGAGAACATGGGCATTGGCCCGTGTTTCTGCAGTTGGAGTATGCGTGAATGGCGTAATGTTGACTCCATTTCCCACCACAAGGGGAACTAGGCAGGGTTGCTCCCCAGTCCCTCCTGCTCTTCGTGCTTTATATGGAGCCCTTCGTGGAATGAATTCGGAACAACCCTCACTTGGCAGGCGTCCAAATGGGTGGGAGGGAGCACAACATCTTGCTATACGCAGACTACGTACTCTTGACCCTCACTCACTCAGAAAACACCATGGCAGCTGTGATGGCAAAACTGGCCGTAATCGGTGAGGCCTTTGAGTTCAAAGTCAACCTGCAGATGTCCTTGATTCTAGGTGGGATCGTCTCCGAGTTGGAGAGAACGTGGCTTACCTCCCAATTCACCTTTCAGTTGGTCATTCCATTTCATGATGTAATGGCAGCGTTCTAAACGCGGTTTCCCCCACTGATAGGCAACCCTGACATCCCACCAACGGGAACGGCGTTCATGGCCTTGCAGGAAGCCAACTGTAAACGAGTGGGGGACCTGTTCGACACAGAGGGACTCATGGACTTCCCTATCCTTCAGTCATCTTATGACCTTCCCGACACGGCACGATGGTAGTATCCGACAGTTGCACATTGGGTGACTCAGCCCTGGGTTCAAACACAAGCTAGTAGGGTACTAAATCCCTTTGAGAACTGGCTTCACACCACTAGTAAATAAATGCTCCTAAAGATTGCCCACTATTGGTACCTCACCCTGGCTAGGATCACCACCTGGGACCCCATGGGCATCGGACATTGCTGGCGATGCTGTTGACATCAGGGTACTCTTACTCATCTCTTTTGGCAATGTCCCAAATTGGAGTTTTTCTGAGAGGGGACCTTGGAAGCGGTAAACGCTATGTTCGTGACAGATATTCCCCAGCCATATCCTCTTGGGTCTCCCTAATCCCCTCACCTACATCTTACGGTCTAATAGGAAAGTGCTTCCGGGTCAGTGGCGGCTTTACAGCGTAAGGGGTACAAAAGGGAGTGGTGATGGACGGAGCATCTGAACCAATCAAACACTCACACCCAGTCAACAGATCTGGGTTTAATCCATCACCGTTCTTTAGCCCACTCTGCCACCCCAGTTCAGACATGGCCATATGCAAATCAGTCTTACCCTGTGCCTCATGGAACAGTCCAGCCCTAACTGCCAAGCCATGCCCTCCCTGGACCGGAATCAAGCTTCCTAGGACCGGTTTCTGGCATTTCAGCCGTCTTCAGCCAGACTTCCTTGAATCCAGTGGCAAAGTGAGCAAGGGACTCAACGTCTGAGCATACCTTGCCAACTTATGGCGAACAAAGCAGTACAAAAGGGGGGGTGATGGATGGAGCATCTGAACCAATCACACACACACACCCAGTCAACAGATCTGGGTTTAATCCATCACCGTTCTTTAGCCCACTTTGCCACCCCAGTTCAGACATGGCCATAGGTAAATCAGTCTGACCCTGTGCCTCATGGGAACAGTCCATCACCACCCCCTTTTGTACCGCTTTGTTCGCCATAAGTTGACAGGGTATGCTCGGTCGTGAGTCCCTTGCTTACTTTGCCACTGGATTCAAGCAAGCCTGGCTGAAGACGGCTGAAATGCCAGAAACCGGTCCTAGGAAGCTAGTTTCCAGTCCAGGGAAGGCATGGCTTGGCAGTTCAGGCTGGACTGTTCCCATGAGGCACAGGGTCAGATTGATTTGCATATGGCCATGTCTGAACTGGGGTGGCAGAGTGGGCTAAAGAACGGTGATGGATTAACCCCAGATCTGTTGACTGGGTGTGAGTGTTTGATTGGTTCAGATGCTCCGTCCATCACCACCCCCTTTTGTACCGCTTTACAATGTAAGGGGCAGACCGGTCTAAACTGGTCTGCCCCATCTTAGGCGCTAACAGGGGGAGCAGAGCAGAGAGGTTCTCTCTTTGCTCTGCTGCGCCATTGCTGCAGGACACAATGCCTGTTTTGTCTGGTCCGGAGGCCCGTTTTTAACTTTTGTTTTCTTTTTTAGGTGTGCAAAGATCAGCGCGTGTGGAGGAAGGCAGCTGTTTTTTTTGTCTCCGTTGCAGGTTACGAAGATTGGCGTGTTCAGAGAGAAGCAGCTGCTGTTTTTGCCCCCACTGCAGGTTGGGCGTTTGTGTCGGGACAGCGAACAGCGCTGGTGCAGCAGGAGAAGGACTAGCGGCGGAGCGGCAACGGGTCGGATCAGCTGCTGTGGGTGTTGGCCCATACGGCAGCTACAGTGGAGCCTGTAACGTGAGGAGGCACTCCGCGGGGATTCAAGATCATTGGCAACGTGTGCTCTTTTCCGAAATCGGAGCAACCCAGGACCACCTTGCAACGCGGACGGACAGCTGGGAGGCAGCGACCCGGTAGGGTAAGTGCGCATTGGGTGCGCATTGAATGCTGCTGAATAGCGGCTGGTGTAAGTAGTACACAGTTTAAGGCATTTGCACAGATTTGTGGGCAATTGCTATAGCACTGAAGTTAAATATCTGGACGTGCCGTTGAGTAGCAGCTGTTGTATTACAAAAGGGCACTGCTGTAGTACACAGTTTGAGGCATTTGCGTAAATTTGTGGGCAATTTTTTTCTAGCGCTGCAGCTAAATATCCGGGGCAGGCCCACATCACGCATAGAGCAAGCCGTTTTTTTTTTAGGGATCACACTGCCAGTTGGTAGCAAAGTGTGCGAGTGGTATTGCGAACAGTTAGGCCACGGGCACAGCGGCCGGGAGAGGTTGGTTGGCATGGTTGTGAAGGGGGTACTTTGAGTTTGAAGGGAGCGGGGGAAGCGCGTCTTTTCCCTTCCTGATTGTGCTCCTGTAATCAAGAGAAGACACAGGAAAGGAGGAGCCCAGACACCGTTTGACTGGTTTTATGGGCAAAGCGTTTCGTGGGCAGGATCTGCTGTGGGGCAGCACCGGCCAGCCGCATTACCATTGCCTCTGGGAGCTGCCTGGGTTGGAGTTTCACTCACCTACCCCACTAGATTAGCTGGTGGGAAGTGGCTCCGGGTGTGTGGGTGCTGGGCTGGCTGGTGACCGCTACAACTGCCAGGTAAGGGTTTGGGTATCCCTGACTGAGGGTCAGAGGGTGACTGTTGAGGTTCCATTGAGTTTGGAAGGCGTTTTCAGAGTTTGTAATGGCCCCTAAGGCTAAGGGGGGTGAACAGCCCTCCCACATGAGGCATTTATGGAAAAAGTGTTCCGGGAAATGGCAGTGATGGGCCAAGCAATCACAGAATTACGGGAGAAAACTGAGGGTCTGGATGGGGCATCAGGGAGCAGGCCCAGACAACCTATAGTTCCACCTAAGCCCTACTCTCCGCCATTGGCCAGGAAAAAGAGAGCCAGGAAAGGGAGGGGGTAGCCGAGGGTCACGGATGGGAGGTGGGTGCAGCGGCAGATCCGGGGGGGGCCACCCCCGCAACCAACAGCACCCGCACCCATCATCCCAAGTGTGCCATCACCTGTGCCATCCCCAGAACCAGCAGTACCGGCACCACTTATTCCAAGCGGGCCTTCACCTGTCCCATCCTCAGCGCCAGTCACGCCCAATGATAATACCCCACTGCAGCCCGCTCCTGTCCCCCAAGGGGTAAATCCTGAAGGGGTCAGCCCAGCCCAACCAGAGATGGTGGCCAATTTGGCGGCATTACTCCCATGGTTGGAAAAAGTGGGGAACTGGTCTCCTGCTGCGTGAATGTCTAGGAGTGAAGGGGATGCGACTGAGAAAGCCAGAATAATAATTGCTGAGCTCACCAAGGCTAATCCAAGTGAATGGCCGGCAGCACCAGGGAGGCGGGGGGAGAGTTTCAAGGTATGCAACCCGGTGGGGGATAGCGGAGTTCCTCCACCCGTACCCCTGTCCACGGATCCAGGATCATCACAGCCAGAGGAGGTAACTCCAATAGGTAATTCAAAGTCCTTACAACCACTGGGTTTTGGGTAAATACGGTCATCTAGGAACACCTGGGGAGGCATATTTCACCTGAAACAAAGGAGAAAATCTGGAAGGGTGCATATGTTAACATATTTTCATGTTGATAGACGAAGCTGAAAGGGGGGAGGCCAAGAAAAACAAAGAATGGACTCATCCCAGGGAATGGGCAAACATACTGTTAAAGTACAGGGTGGAAGAAAACATGATTACTGGATAAGGGTTTTTTCTACTTATAAGGCAGTTAAGTGCGAGTGTTTTCCAGAGTGTGGTTCTGAGATGGCATGCTACTGAACAGGATCAAGTGGGCCCATGATAAATATGGGGGTCAAGGGTGGAAAGGCTATGACAAAGAATTTAGGAGAGCTAAGGCTTCAGGATCCTCATTGTGTTTGAATCAGCAGGACATGATCATTCACCTGAACAACTTCCAGGCCCCGCAGGAAAACACAAGGGGAAATTAGCAAGACACATTTCAGGGGAAGTTCTTTCGCGCAAGCCCACAGGGGCAGACAGGGGGCGGGGGAAAGAAGGTGGAGGCTTGTTGGGATTTTAACAAACGTACATGTAACAGGCCGGTAGGAACATGTGAATTCAGACATGCATGTGCTTTCTGTGGCAACTCCTCCCACCCTGAAACTAAATGCTTTAAGAGACAAGAGAGAAAGAGGGCAGGAAGCAGGACTGAAAGCTTGTCCCTTACCAAGGCCAGATCTCCTGTGATAATGAGTGCCATGATACCCTGGCTAAGCAAATAAATACCACTGTTCAGACGTGGCAACAACCCTTAGGGAAGGTTTCATGGAGGGTTTCAGGAGCCCTGCGCTTGGGTACACCGGGGTGTCACACTGCAGGAACCAAGTATCAGTTAGGTGGCAGCTTCAAAAATTGAGAAGGAAGTAAGGCTGGGGAGGGTCGCTGGCCCATTCAAAGACCCACCAATGCCAAATTGTGTCTGTTCCCCATTAGGGGTGGTTCCCAAAAAAGAACAGGGAGAGTACAGGTTAATTCATAATCTCTCTGCCCCAGGAGTCAGTCCCTGAATGATGCTATTGACGGTGCCTTATGCAGTTTCAAGTACTCTTCTTTTGACCAAGCAATGGAGATCCTCAGGGATTTGGGACTGGGCGCTCTATTGGCTAAATCTGACATTGAATCTGCCTTTCGTTTGTTGCCTGTCCACCCTTCAGACTTCCATCTGTTAGGTTTTCAATTCAGAGGGGAGTACCATGTAGACAAGTGCATGTCAATGGGCTGCTCAGTGTCATGTGCATAATTTGAAAAGTTTAGTACCTTTTTAGAGTGGGTCTTCAAGCAAACAACGGGTCACAGCAAGGTGCTGCATTTCCTGGATGATATTCTGTTCCTGGGCCCGCCAGACTAACACCTGCAGGGGCATTGCTATAGTTTTGTGCACTCGTGCAGGAACTAGGAGTACCAATAGCAAAGGAAACAACGGTGGGGCCAAGCAGAACATTAGAATTTCTGGGTATAGAATTGGACTCAGTACAAGGGTGCAAGGGGTGTCATGGTTGCCAGTGGGGAAGGTGGAGTTATTTGTGAAAGCATTACAGCTTTGCTTAGGAAAGGATAAGGTCACTCTACAGCAGGTGCAGCAAGTGGTGGGTCAGTTGAATTTTGCTCTCAGTATAATACCCATGGCACGCCTGTTCTCACGCAGCATCGCACAAGCAATTTCAGGACTGCAGCAAAAACACCACCACACCAGGCTCACCAGCGAGGTCAAACAGGACATGCAAATATGGCGGGCATTCCTGCGCGATTTCAATTGGAAGGTGGTGTGGCCCAGCAACACCAAGTCTAGCCCAGAGACGGGGCTAATGACGGATGCAGCTGGAAGTGAGGGGTTTGGTGGCATCCTGGGTTCAGCCTGGGAGGCACAGCGGGGGCTGGCCTAGTGGGTAGAAGAGGGATCCACAACCAACATATGTTTTCTACAACTATTCCCCATCCTGGTGGCACTGGCAGTTTGGCCTGATCAATTGAGAAACCAAAATGTTCTATTCTGGTCAGACAATATGGCGGTAGTGCAATGTATTAATACTCAGAGAGCAAACTGTAGCATGATACTGCGACTACTGAAGGAAATAATACTGCGATGCATGAAAATGAATACATAGTTTAGGGCTAAACATGTGCCAGGGGTGCTCAATAATGCAGCAGATGCCTTATCTCATTTTAAGATGCAGGCATTCAGGTCCCACCACCCAGAGGCAGTGGCAATGCCAACGCCCTTCCCAGAGCAAATTTGGCAGCTTGGTGCCCCCAGCTACCAGACCTCGTGACAGCTAGCATAGCACCCAGGACCAGTAAGGCGTATGAAGGCGCGTTTTGGGAATACTGACATTATTTGGGGGACCACTGGGAGCAAAAACGGCAGGAGATGGATTCCTTGGTTTCATACTTAAGGGCTGTGAGGGAGGAGGGGCGCCCTGCAGCAGCAGCTAGGCATCATGTCGCAGCCATATCCTTTTTTGCCAAATTAAAAAGGGAGGTGGAGGGGGGGCAATCCAACAGGTGCTTTCATGGTGCGCCAAGCCCTTAAAGGATGGCAGCATCTGCAGGGTGGCCAACCCGATGAGAGAAGGCCTATTGGGATTCACATTCTGGACAGCTTAAACATGTCAGTAGGTCCCCAGGGGAGGCAACTATGTTCCAAGCAGCATTCTGCTTAGCCTTCTGTGAGGCATTCAGGGTGGGTGAACTGGTTGCAAGGAACAAAAGGGATTGGCAGGGGGGCTTGCAGATGGGACATGTCAAAGTGGGGGAGGAGTCAGTTATGATATCACTCCCCAGATCGAAAACTGATCAGGAGGGCAGGGGGAAGGCAAAATACTACACAGATCTAGGGGCAGCCTTGCTGCCCGGTCTCCAGGTTGGCAGCAATCATGGCACAAAGACCAAGGGCTGCGGGGGGCCTCCTCTCATTCATGCCAATGGTACTCCCCTTACCAATTTCCAGTTCAGGAGGGTTTTGTGGCTAGCGAGGAGGAAGGCAAACATGGATTCAGCAGCATTTGGTTCTCACTCCTTTAGAATAGGGGCCGCTACTGAAGTATTTGCCAGAGGGCATAGCGGGACGGAGGTCCAAAGGATAGGAAGTTGGTCATCAAACTGTTATAAACGCTTACATATGCTGTGATCAAGTACAGAGTGGTTAGCTGATGGTTGTTTTTTCGCCTGTTGAATTTTGCAGGTTCTTCAACCTGCAACGCCCGGGAGGAGCATGCAGTGGATCCTCATACGGCACGGGCGGCGCCAACCTGCCACGCAGGAGGCCAACAATTAGCACCAAGGAAGTGCACGACACAAGCACTGCCATCCTCCCACACAGGATGCCAAAGAACATCAGTGCAGGAAAGCACGGCACGCATCATGGTGCAAGCTCAGGCCTGGGCCCAAGAGAAACAGGACGTCTGGATCATCGGGCATTCGTATGTTCACGGACTAACCTATTTCTTTACAGGTGCATTCAAGGCTAGAGCACGACAAGCGGGGGCGAATCTGATATTTAATGGGCAGGGTGGTCTCCGGATTAAGCATTTCAGGGATCTGATGGAGCGTGTGCTGCGCAAAAACAAGAGGCCCCCTTCGGTCTGTATTTTACACTTTGGGGGTAATGATTTGGTGCACATGACGCGTAGGGAGGTTGGGGAAGAGCTGCTCACTGAGGTTGGATGGCTGGCGAGGAGATGCCCCGAGGCGACTATAGTCTGGTCTCACATGATCCCGAGGTTCAAGTGGAGAGGGGGGGATAAAGTACATGCATTGAATCACTTGTTTAAGAGGATCAACAAGAAGATGGAAAGCTGTGCAGGACCCCCAAGCTGGGAACAATAGGACATGGGTACATACGGGGCGACCATTTCTTTTTGTGCAATGTGGTTCACCTCTCAACTATGGGGAACCAGGCTTTCATGGTGGATCGCAGGAGTAAACAATTGCGAACACGTAGATGCGGCACAGCTGACTTCTGGCGGGAGATTTGAACAGCTCGCTTTCCCGAACTTGCAAAAATTGCAATTCTGCACAAGAAATCCACCTCAGGCAGCATAAACCTTCTGAAAATGATGATTTTGATCAGAATAACTCATCAGATTGACATTTGGCTGCACTTTGTGGTGCAAGGAGTCAATTTTTGGGGGTGGGGGGGGGGGGGGAGGGAGGAAGTGTCCCAGAGTCTCCAACTTCCTGTTCCTGTCCAGCAGGCTCCTCCCAGTGCTTTGTCCATGTCCTGGTCACTTTTCATTTGGATCTGGAGCTGGAAGGATTACTCTTTGTGGCTGCTGCTGGATATTTGTATTTGAGGACTTTTTGGACTTTGGATCACTTTTGGATTTGAGATTTTACAAGTAAGTTGGTGTTGTTTGTTTGGGGCATTGCAGTTGCTGCAACTACAATTGTAAAACTTTTTCACAACTTAAAAAAAAATATATTGTGGGTAGCCACAGTATCCAGTAGGCCCAGGGTTAGTCATGGGTGCATGATACAACTGTTTCTGTGAGTTTTGTTGAACTTAAATCTCATTTATGTCATTGAATTTTAGCTCACTATATGTGGATTTTTTTTAGGTCGAGCAATCCTATTACATGTGACCAAACTCTCTTGAACAAGCCGGATTTCCTACAATGCATGTTGTGTACTGGAGCGTAAAAGCTTCCCCAGGCGCACGCTTGGCCTCACTCACACCCCATATGCCTGCTCCCCCTCCCCCACGCCTCGCACCAGACTCCCTCGCCATATGCTTGTTCCCTCCCACTGGCAGCCTGCGACCACTGATCACAGTAAAGGCTTTGATCTATCTCACACCCCTCCTCCCACTTGCTCCTACTGACCATGTAAAGGGGACAACACTGGAACAATGGCTGCCTCGCCAGGAATGGCCTTCTGTCGACCCCTTCTTACATCCTCTAGATATGGCTGAGGCAGTTTGTTATTTGGGCGAGGGTATTCCTGGGTGTGGCAGAGCTGCATGCAGTGTAGATCCATGCACACCACAACTGCGCCTTGCTTTGTTGTATTTTTGCATTGTTAATGTTCATATTTGTTCGCAGTTCGCCATGTGCCTTTTGTTTCTGTTCACTCTCTCCTACCTCTTCACTGTCTTGGCCTCTCCACTCTTCCTCTATTTCTGTCTCATTCTCTCCTGCCCCTTCACTGTCTTGGCCGCTACACTCTTCCTCTATTTCTGTCTCACTCTCTCCTGCCCCTTTCCTGCCTTGGCCTCTCCACTTTCCTTTGTTTCCGTCTCAATCTCTCCTGCCCCTTCACTGTCTTGGCCTCTCCACTCTTCCTCTGTTTCTGTCTCACTCTCTCCTGCCCCTTCCCTGTCTTGGCCTCTCCACTCTTCCTCTGTTTCCGTCTCACTCTCTCCTGCCCTTCACTGTCTTGGCCTCTCCACTCTTCCTCTATTTCTGTTTCACTCTCTCCTGCCCCTTCACTGTCTTGGCCTCTCCACTCTTCCTCTATTTCTGTTTCACTCTCTCCTGCCCCTTCACTGTCTTGGCCTCTCCACTCTTCCTCAGTTTCCACCTCACTCTCTCCTGCCCCTTCACTGTCTTGGCCTCTCCACTCTTCCTCAGTTTCCGTCTCACTCTCTCCTGCCCCTTCACTGTCTTGGCCTCTCCACTCTTCCTTTGTTTCCGTCTCAATCTCTCCTGCCCCTTCACTGTCTTGGCCTCTCCACTCTTCCTCTGTTTCTGTCTCACTCTCTCCTGCCCCTTCACTGTCTTGACCTCTCCACTCTTCCGCTAGTTCTGTCTCACTCTCTCCTGCCCCTTTACTGTCTTGGCCTCTCCACTCTTCCTCTATTTCCGTCTCACTCTCTCCTGCCACTTCACTGTCCTCTCCACTCTTCCTCTATTTCCATTTCTGTCTTACTCTCTCCTGCCCCTTCACTGTCTTGGCCTCTCCACTCTTCCTCTATTTCCGTCTCACTCTCTCCTGCCCCTTCACTGTCTTGCTTCTGTTTATTGTATTTGCACAAATCTAATATCTTGGTCTATTCCTTTTCAATAATCAGGCATTTTTGTTTATTAAGTGTTTATGTTTTTGATGGGTTTATTTATAGGCACTTTCTATCCATCTATCAATCGCCCTCACTCAGCAGCACCACCACATTAATCTGTCCAACCATTCAACAACAACTGGTTCAAATATGTTCTCTCAATGTCTCAAACTTTATTACAAATGTCACAAAAAGATGTTAATATTTCACTTCTGTTCTTGTATTTTAGTCACAATAAAATACACTTAACAAAATCTTCACAAAAGTTATTTACAAAAGTTTAAGCTATTGCTATTATAAATTACAATAACTTCTATTTAAGTATTAATTATTTAAAAAAATTAAAAGCCATTGTTATTTGTAATAGCAATACATCTAAGTCACGTAAATACAACACATATTGCATTACAAATGCTATAGGTGTCACATTTGCGAAAGCTATAACTATTGGCATTGTAAATGACAAAGCTATTAATATAGCTATTTTTAAAACCAACACAGAAATATAAAATTTGTCATTTTTAATACCAATAGCTCAAAATTTTCTAATGCGACACCTATTGCATTGCAAATACTTATTTTTTAATTTTGGGGTGCCTGTAAAGCCACACTAGCCAGTAGGCCCAGGGGTGGTGTGTGGTGCATGGACCAAGCCTTTCTGTGGGGTGGCTTGAATTAAAACATCATTGAGGGCATGGATGGCATTGGATTGTAGTGATTTTTGTGTGTTTTTCGACTTTTTGGGGTGGGGTTGGGGCCTGGTCATGTGGGTGGGGGCCATTTTGAGGCCTAGTCCAGGCTGGGCCTGGCCATGTGGGTGGGGCTCAAGGGGCCATTTTGAAGCCAGACAGTGTGCTCAGGCCTGCACCCAGTTTGCCTTGCTTTCATCCATTAGGCCCAGGGGTACTCAGTGGTGCATGGACCAAGTCTTTCTGTGGGGTGTCTTGAATTTAAACATCATTGAGGGCATGGATGGCATTGGATTGTGGTGATTTTGTGTGTTCTTCACCTTTTTGGGGTGTTCTTGGGGCCGGGCAATGTGGGTGGGTGCCATTTTGAGGCCTGCTACAGGCAGGGCCTGGCCATGTGGCTGGGGGTCAAGGGGCCCTTTTGAAGCCAGGCAGTGTGCTCAGGCCTGCACCCAGTTTGCCTTGCTTTCATCCATTATGCCCAGGGGTACTCAGTGGTGCATGGACCAACTCTCTCTGTGTGGTCTCTCTTCTATTAATTTAAACATCCATTTTGGATTAGAATTGCAATTTTTATTTTGTGTCTTTCCGTTTTTGGGTGCGTTGTTGTAATAATAATAATAAATGCAATGCCTAGTTGCAAATATTAATTGAAGCACGACATATGCAACCTTTATTTAACTGATGTTCCTGTTATGTTTACTGTCACTTTAAGGAACACTTTGTTGATTACATCATTGATGGAATGATTTCATTCCAATTGCTGTGATTCAGTTGCTGTATCTTTTGCTGTTGGTTGTACATTAAAGCGAGCTCTTCAACATCTTCCTGATTGAGTGCTTTTATCACTGGCGACGAGGGTCAAGGCTTGATTGGGGACAAGCACTTACAACCATCAATTCCTCTACATTTGGAATTTTGGATTGGATTTGTTTTGGACTTTGCATTCACTTTGGATTTACTACTGTACTTGGATACCGTACAGTTGCTGTGGATAATGTGAAATAATTTGTCTTGGATATATTACTTCGTATTTTCACCTCTTATCTTTCCTGAATTTGGAACTTCTGGAACTTTATGATTTTGATGGCTGCTACATTTTGGATGGCTATGAAATTTGCCTGCTATCATCTACATCGTTTCTACATTGGAGGAAGTTCCAGTAATTTCTGCCTGTGTGAAGAAAATCGGGTGTTTTAATTTTCTAATTTGGGTTTACCTGATCGACGAGTGCAGTTGTTACTGAGCTCTGTTTGGATTTGAATCTGCTTGTGGCTCGCGTGTAGCCTGCACGCCCGGGATCTCCATTCCAAGGTCGGTGATTTCATCTTTGCCGAGTCCGACGCTGAGAACCTTGACCTGACGTTCTACGTTCGTGTCATCACGCAACGTCCCGCGTCATCGGCCATTTTGTATTTCCATGACGACGGAAATACATCGGTGAATTTTGCTGTTTTGAAAGCTCGTTTGCAATATTAATACTCACCACAATCTTCAACGCCGATGCGCACGGCAGTGCATCGGTAGATTTGGTTATTTTAAAGCTGGTTTGCGATATCAGCACTCACCTCTGCACCGTCGATGTGCACAACAGCACATTCATTTTAACTTGTGTTGTGAGTACATTCTCAGGGAAAGACATAATTTTAGGATTTTATTATCTAGTTTTTACGTGTTTTCTAGAGACACGTTTGGATTTTGGTATTTATTGGTTATTTATTCAATATGGCTACCACATCCAGCATGTCACAACCACCACCATTTCTTTCAGAGGAGGGGGAATCTATACTCCCTTGGAAGAGATGGAGAAATGTGTTTGATTCATACTTAGTGGCAATAGGATGGGAGAAGTTTTCAGCTTTTAGAAAGCAAGCTATTTTGCTGCATAATTTAGGGGGTTGAGGGGAGACACACATATGACAGTATGGATACTATACCTGTTGGTGGAGCTGATGGTGAACCTTCAGACATTTTCGAAATGTCTATGACCATGTTAGAACGTTATTTTTGCCCAAGAATTAATGTGGTTTTAGAACGTCATAGATTTTTCACTCGAGTACAAGGTCCAGTTGAACAGGTCGGGACATATGTTGCTGCTTTAAAAACTCTTTCACATACTTGTGATTTTGGAGAGTTATCTGAATCACTTGTGAGAGATCAACTTGTTCGATGTACGAATAGTTCTAGGGTTCAGGAGAAGTTGTTGTCAAAGAACCCTACATTAAAGGAGTCTGTAGCCATTGTAGAGGGCATGGAGAATACTTCTACATGGGTTAAGGAAATAAGGAAAAATAAAGAGGATGAAAGTTGCACCATAAGCGATAATAAAAAGAAAACTCTTTATACGGTGCACATGTTGGAAGAAGATGATCTTGTTGGAGTGTGTCACGAAGAGGTTGCTAAAGTGAGTGTGAGTTCAAAGAACAAATCAACCCAAAAGACCTCATCTTCTCAGAAGAGCACTCTTGAAAGTCGTCCTTCTTTTAGTAAAGAGTCCCTTATGTCTAAAGAGCGTGATTTTCGCCAACAGCATCCATTTAGCAATCAGAGAATACGTTGTTTTAGGTGTGGAAGTTTCTCTCACACTTCTAATTTTCCAAATTGTTTTGCAAGAGACAGCATTTGTAATAACTGTGGAAGCAAGGGACATTATGCTCGTGTTAGTAGGTCTGGCAAGGAAATGAATCTACTTCTGACATTGTACGTACGGTTGTGGTATCGAATGTTAAAAGTGACGAAATGGTTGTTGATGCAGAACAAATTTTTATGCCATTTTGTGATATAGGAATTGACAAATATGTATTTAAGCTCATGGCAGACTCAGGGTCTCCTTTCACTTTAATTGGGAACAAGATTTGGGATGAAGTTGTGGGTCTAGAAAATGTTCAACTCTTACCTCCTGACATTGCTCCTGTGAGTTATGCTGGGTCAAAAATAGACATTCTGGGGTATACGGTGGCTAACATCACTTTCAGGAGCAAGAACATTTTTGGCAAGGTTTATGTTGCTGTTAGGAGAAGACAACCTTCTTGGATGGAGACATCAGCATGACTTGGGTATAATTCTTAATCCTGGGGCCAAAAATCCTACGAATCAAGTCATGTTGAAGGAAGATTTTTGTCCAGTTTCCTTCCAGTTAAAGTTGATTCTGTGCGTGGTTGTAACAAATATTTTGTCGATTATCCGAATGTGTTTTCTGATACCTTGGGGTGCTTAAAGGGATTTGAACACAAGATTATTCTTAAGAAATCTGCCAAACCATGTGTGCACAAGGTCAGGAAAGTGCCCAATATGATGCTTGAGCCACTGAGACATAAGATTGAGAGGTTACTGAACTTAGGCGTGATTGAAGAGATTGAATCTTCAGAATGGTTAAGTCCGGTGGTTTTGGCACCCAAGGATGGTGGCAAATCGATTAGGATGTGTGTGGACTTGCGCGGATTGAATGAATGGATATGGGTTGATCGACAGCCATTGCCCACCATAGCTGAGAGTATTAGTATTTTGAAAGGAGCCAACATTTTCAGTGTGCTGGATCTTTCTTCGGCTTATCACCAAATTGTATTACATAAGGATTCCAGACATTTAACATCTTTCATTACACCTTTAGGTGCTTATCAATTGAATGCCATTTGGGTTAGCTTCGGCTGCTGCGTGTTTTCAAAGGGTGATGAAAATGGTCCTTGGCAGTCTTCACAATGTGATGTTTGTTCAGGACGATATTTTAGTTCATGGTGTGAATGTTTGTGAGCATGATAAGGTGTTGACATCAGTTTTGGACAAATTAAATGAAGGGGGACTCACAGTTAAAAAGGAGAAATGTCGGATTGGTTTGGAGTCTGTCACATATTTAGGACATGTTATTTCTGGGAATGGAATACAACCCAAATTGGAATTGGCTGAGAGCATTGTAAAGGCACCGACTCCAGTGGATAAAGACCAAGTCAGGTCATTTTTGGGAATGGCAGAATTTTATTCCAAGTTTGTCAAGGGTTTTGCAGTCTTGTTGAACCCATGATGTCTCTTTTAAAAAAGGGTGTACGGTTCACTTGGTCTGATAATTGTGAGAAAGCCTTTGAATCAGTTAAGACGGAGATTGGTAAGATGCCAACTTTGGGTCATTTTGATTCCAAACTTAAGACCATTCTGACAACTGATGCCAGTCTTAAGGGACTTGGTGCTGTGCTTTCTCAAATTGTGAATGGGGAAGAAGTAAGCAGAGTTGAATTACTCTTGTATTGAAAGAGAGGCGTTGGCAGTATTTTGGTATGTACATCATTTCAAATTTTATTTGTGGGGCATTCAGTTTGTTGTCTAATCGGACCATCGTCCTCTTGTTCAAATTTTTTCTTGCCATCAGTGACCATATGACACCAAGGTTGAAAAGGTGGAGCGAAGGGTTACAAGAATTTAATGTTATTGTACAATATATTCCAGGACAAAACAATAAGCCTGCGGATTGTTTATCACGTCTTCCAATTGAAAGATATTGTGTTGCAGATGGAGTATGTATAAATTGGGTATTGGAGTTTACCATATCCAAGGAAGAATGGTTACAGTGTGTTAAGGATGATGTCACTTTTCAATCTTTAGGGAATGTCATTAGAAATGGGTGGCCAAATCATGATGTACTTGAGTGTGAGTTGAAGCCTTATTGGACGGTGAGAAATTATTTAACTTTTTTCCAAGATAATTTGATGAGGTGACAGGGTTGTGCCTCCGGGCGATTTGAGGGAGAGAGTCGTTAACCTGGCTCATGAGGGGCATTTGGGAAGGAATCTCACCAAAGCTCAGATTAGAGAAAGATACTGGTGGCCTGGAATGGATCGTATGGTGGAAGCAGTTGTGAAAGATTGTCATTTGTGTGCGGTCAATGACAAATCACGCACCACTAGTCAGTCTCCACTTTCTCCTGTTGAGATTCCTGTTGCGGTGTGGACTAAGTTGGGGTTGGATATTGTAGGTCTTTTGAGCTTATGCTTTCACATGAGAGATTTGTTGTATTGTTGGTGGATTACACCTCTAAGTGGGTGGTTTCGAAATGTATGGGTGTTGTGAATTCTAGAACTGTGATTGAGTTCTTAAGGGATGTGTTTGTGTCTGAAGGAGTGCCTAAGTACTTGCTCACTGATAATGGGGTGCAATTCACCTCCAATGAGATGGATAGTTTTCTTAGAGGTCTTGGAATTATTCACCATAAAACAGCTCTTTATTCTCCACAAGCGAATGGTCTCACTGAGAGGATGAATAGAGTTATAAAGAGTTGTGCACAAAGGGCCTTGGAGTCTGAGGTTTCTTTTAGCGGTGTGTTAAGGGAGACATGGTGGGCTCATCGCACGGCTCCTAATGCTGTCATGCAGAGGTCTCCTTTTGAAGCTTTGAGGGGTAGATTGGCGAGTTCTAAACTCAACCCAACTTGGCTTCCGGAGAAGGCCTGTGATGATAGTGTAGAGAATGAAGTGAAAAGAAGAGAGCTGTTGACAAAGTATCAAGAGAAATATAAACAACGTTATGATGACAAGATGGCTGTAAAATTTAGAAAAGGGAATGTGGGTGACAGTGTTCTGGTGAAAAAAACGAAATTTTGGTCACAAATGTGTTTCCAATTTCAGTGGTCCTTTCACCATTATTGCTATTAAAAAAAAATGTCACTGTGGATAATGGTTGCACTTGGAATATGTCTAAATTAGCAAAGTGCAATGATTTCAGGAATCACTTTAATAAGGGTTCTAGGATTCCTGACAATTCCAGTGATGTTTCTCCTAGTGGTGACCAGAGTAACATTCGTGGTAGATCCTTACAGCTTCCTAGGAGATTCATGGATTATATTATGTATTAATATATTTTATGTATTAATTTTATCGTCATTCTGATCCTTTCTACATTCCTTTCTTAAGCTTCATTTTTATTTCTTTTACTGTGTATAGGGGATGTGTTATGTTTACTGTCACTTTAAGGAACACTTTGTTGATTACATTCCAATTGCTGTGATTCAGTTGCTGTATCTTTTGCTGTTGATGGTTGTACATTAAAGCGAGCTCTTCAACATCCTCCTGATTGAGTGCTTTTATCAGTTCCTCTGGCTTCCTTTGCTTTTAGGTGCACAAGAGAATCACATCAGTCATCGTTCATCATCAGTGCAATGGAAGAAGTCCTGCGGCGGTGTGTGCAGCACAACGTCATGTGACGTCACGTGTGGCCACAGACAACTCTGCAACTCGTGCAACTGCGGCCCGCTGTTCTGACATCTGAAGAAGATGGGCCCAAAGAAAGGAGGCCGTAGCGCCTCTACGAAAAAAGTTGCCAGTGCCACTGCCACTAAGAAGGAGCAGAAGCAAGTGACACCACCTACCAAGGAGACTGGTGTGCCCACAGACACCTTTTTTTGGGGGAAAAATTACACCTGCAGCAGCAGCGGTGTCCGCCGGGGACCAAGCTGGGAGCAGCACCTCCGCTTCATTAGGCTCAGTGCCATCACACCAAGTTAAGTCCAAGCAAATGAGTGCTGCAGCGGCAGCCACTTTCATTGCTCAATCAACATCGACCAGTGATGTTGGCTCATCGCAAGAAAGTAGCATCCAATCAATGCAGGGTGTAACTCATCTGACGAGTGTTCAACAACCACAGCCGCAACGACAACCACAGGTGAAACTAGTACAAGCGCAAGTAGAGGCGCATGGAGAGGCGCAACTAGAGGCGCATGGAGCAGCACAACTGCCCACAATGCTTGTTCCTCCAGAAGTAGGGGCACATCAGGAAATCGAAATTTAAGCGGAGGTATCATCCGAGGAAGCCACTCCTCCCGATGATGACCCTGGTCTTCCAGATCCCCAGCAAGAAAAAGGTCAAGGAGGGCTACTACAAGCTCTTCTTCAAGCCCCCTTCCTTCTGATGATCTTGATTGGAACCCAGCAATGCAGTCTGAGAGGGAGGCACGCCATAAGCCGACAAACAAAGGTAGTTAAGCCTATAAGGAAGGCTCCCGCAAGGCTTTCAATTATGGATGATGATGACGACGAACATGAAGTGGTGTATTATTCTGCTGCTGCTGAACAGTCTGACGACGACCCAGTCATCGAAGTCGTCACTCCAGCCCCAGCAGGCATGCAGCAGACAGACATTTGTACCCTATCCCGAATTGTTGCTCAGCGGGATGTGGGCGGCGTGGCACTGGTACCACCACCAACGCAGATAACTACTACACCAACAACTTCCATATTTTCTCGTCAGAAGGGCCGGCAGGGACCTCCATCCAGCTCGACCTCAATTACCTCAAGTAGTGGTGCTGTAAGTGCACAACAGAGTCAAATTCAGCCACACCCATCCTCCACTTAATCTGGCATTGAAAGAAGCACCTCCACCACCAGCAGACATCTTCAGGTCTCAGTTTGGGACTTCTTTAGTGTTAGCAGAAAGGCGGAAAACATGGTCGTTTGGTCGATTTGTAAAAATGTAGTTAGTCGGGGTAAGCTTGGTACCAACTATGGTACCGGAGGCCAGAGAGGTCATCTCCAAAAACACCACACTATCATTTGGGAGGCGCACCTAAGGAAGATCCGGGAATACAAAAGTACAACAAATCCAAATGTATCCATTCATATTGCATCTGATGATGGCTGATCGTGCAGGGGGGAAGTGAAGAAACAACAGACATTTTTTCTGGTACACCCAGTACCCCTGGCAGCAGCACTGCAGTGGTAGCCCCCACACCCTCTACCCCAGCAACATGTATGAGTCACGCTAAGAGTCTGGGAGAGACACAAATGCGAAAAAGTACATCAATGAGCCTAACTGGTTGGAAGAAGTCTGCATCATCATCATCATCACGTAAAACGGTCCAGACCACCATTAGAAGCATGTTTTGGTCGGAGGCGCCATTTGAAATCAACCACCCAACGGCACGTCTGTATAACGCAAAGCTGGCTAAAATGCTAGCGCTGGACCTTCTCCCTTTTTCTTTCGTGGAAGGGGTGGGTTTTCTAGAATTTGTGGCAACAGTCTGCCCTAAATGGAAGGTTCCTAGCCAGTCCTATTTTGCCAGAGTTGCGGTTCCAGCACTACATCAAGATGTGCTGGAGGTGATTCAGGCAGCTTTGCAGAAGAGTGCTGTTCACACTATCCACCTGACAACAGACATGTGGACCAGTTGCCAAGCCCTTGATTACATGTGCATCACTGCATACTGGGTCTCTTTTGCAGGGGTTAGAGACAAGTTAAATGCAGGTGTTGACCCGGATACAGTTTTTCAAGCTAATCAGAAACATGCAACAGTAGCCATGTTTGGCATGGAGAAAGCTCATACTGCCAAAACATTTTGGATGAGTTTCAGAATAAGGTCTATGATCGGCTGCATCCAAGAAAGCGCATGATTGGTTATATTTCCATCGATAATGGCAGTAATATAGTTAAGGCCATGCATGAGCGTGGCTATTTCAGAGTGCCGTGTTTGGCGCACAATATTAACATTGTTGTGCAAGATTTCTTGAAAAAAGAAAACACAGTCAGCAAGTTACTGACCACCTGCCGAAGAATCTGCACACATTTCAGCCATTCTTTTAAGGCCCGGACGCAGCTGAGGAACATGCAACGTGTACGTAGACTGCCAGTCAGAGGACTCTTCCAGGAGGTGGTAACACGTTGGAACTCAACCTTCTACATGCTTGAGCGTCTGTCTGATCAGTGGGTGGTAATCAATCAGTGGGTGGTAATCAATCAGTATGTCTTTGCACTGGGTTCTACTATGAAAGACATGTGGCTAGAATTGGAGGAATGGAAGCTAGTTAAAAGCCTGACCGACATGCTTCGTCCTTTTGAGGTCTTCATGCGTGAAGTCAGCAGGGAGGACTGTACTTTGGGCAAAGCTATGCCATTGTTGCGCATGCTAGAGCACCAACTCAAGGCGGTGTCTTCAATGTTCCGAGATGATGCTGAAAAGCAAGACGCATATCAGTTGGCAGAGAGGTTATTAAGCCGCCTAGTTGTCAATGAAAGGCTTAAAAAAATACATATAGAACAACATTACATTACATTTGCGCCACTATTCTGGATCCACAGTACAAAAAGGCAGTGGACAGCAAAGCATTCATTTATTTTAATGAAGCAGATGTTTCAAAGTACAAACATTGGCTAGCTCTGTCAGCCACTCGGTTCGAAAAAAGAGCAGCAGAAAATTGAAGGAACCGGCAAAAGTACTACTGAATCAGCAGGCCATCCGGCGTCAAGGTCCACTTCTGAATCTGTGGCCGAAGGAAGGGAGTCACTTTACCTCACAGCCGTTAACGACACCAGAAACCGTATCATCCTCCTCACCTGCACCAGGCCCAGCCATAATATTGTCAGAAGCGGATTGGCTAACTCATCAAGGGTTTGCTCGTTCCAGTGATGCAAAGGCCACAGATGGTACGCAAAGTGGAGCAACCCTGGAGAACCTTGAGTCGATGGTGCAGGCCTATCTGGATGACCCAACAGAGGTCTTCGTTAATCAGAACCCATTGCTGTATTGGTATGGGAAAAGGCCTCTATGGAGACTGATCACCAACCTGGCTCTAAATTATTTGTCTTGCCCACTTGCAAGCGTGTCTTCTGAACGTGTTTTCAGTGCTGCTGGTGCCATTGTAACTTCGAAAAGGACCTGCCTCTCGCCTAAAAAAAAGAGTAGAGGTTAACAATGATCAAGATGAACCAGCACTTCATACCACCAGATTACAAAATACGTGAGTGCACGTAGGAAGAAGAGGACATGGACTTCGGTGACGGAAATTCTTCTCTGTTAGCTGACCTACTCCCGTCTCAATTCACAGAGTTTGAGGAAGAGCTCTACTTCCCTGACACCGAGGGCTGAAAATGACTTCCTTTTTTCACCTTTATTCCTGTGTGTCTTTCTTGGTTTTGCAACTTTTACCACTACAAAACTCTAATCACCTAATCACAAGTCCATCAGCAGCACTGTCTTCATCTTATTTCCTTATTGATTTGAAGGTGCCTATTCGTGAGTGGCAAACAGGTAAACCAGTCTACAACAACTACTACAGCAGAACTACATGTCTGTCTAGTCGTGGTATGGAGTGGTCGAGGCAGTGGTGTTGTAATGCCAGGCAGAGTCCAGACAGCAGTTCATGTAAAATTGGGGCTATGTGGCTTGCTGCATACAATTAGATATGCTTCGTCTGTCTGTGTCAAAGAGCCTAGGTATACTACATCAGGTTGCTTCACTCAGTGGTGCCTGCCTTGACCGTCTGCATGGCATTGCCGCAAGCATGGGCCAAAAATCCGTTTGGCTCGCGAAATTTACAGATTTTTGCCATCAAATTCGCAATCCGCGAATCTTGTAAAATTGTAGAAAATTCGCAAGCGGCGGATATTTTTTTTTTAGGCCAGCTCAGTGTAGGGTTGAGGGCTAGGTTTGCGGGAATTTGGGTGTTTTTTAGGGTTTAGGGCTGTTTTGGGGGTTCAGTGCGGTTTACTAGGGTTTTTGGGTTGAATTTGGTAGGGTTCCCGGAGTCTAGGGCTCAGGGCCGGATGCAGGCTCGTTCATAATGATGTTGGCAAGGTTTTAGGGGGGTTTGGCATTTTTTGGTCCAGAATTGGCCGAATTTTGGCCTTTTTTGGTGTTTTGCGGGCGCGTGTGTTTGGGTGAAAAGTCATACACCTTCCAGTGGATCGATTTTGTTCTGCCTTGCTGAGATTCATGGGAATCGCTGGAACAAGTGTCCTGGTAAGTTTCAAGAGGATCTAAGTAGTGGAAGTGAAACAGCAATTTTTAGTGGAAGTGAAACAGCAATTTTTTGTCAAGGCGCGATTTGCCATGTTATCCAATAGGCAGTTTGGGGGCGCAAGAAGAAAGTGTGCTTGGGGTGTTCCAGTTGAGCTAGGGAAACGGGGCTTCTGTGAGTGGTAGGGAGGGGGAATTGGTGGTTGTGCAGGAAATTTGGGAGGAAACGATTGATGGGAAGGTGTGTTTAGGCAAAGTCGAGGAAGGGAAACCGCTGCCATAGGCGCCCATGTTAATTTTCGATTATAGCGTGTTTTTAGGGTGCGATTGGAATGTGTTTTTAGGTGGTTCTTAGTGGATTTGCTTAGCTGGGATGAGAGTTGGGAATGTCTAGTTTTGATTGCAAGTGGTTTGAAGAAAATCCTTGGTAGAAAAGGGGTGTTTTGGGCCTAGTTTCAGAGTGCGTTTTGGCACGATTTTAAGGGCTGTGCGAGGACACGGTAATGCACGTTTTTGGGAGGGTAATGTGGGGTGTTCTAGATTTTTGGGAATGGGTTTAGGGGTCTGGGAGCACTGCTGGGAAGGTCTAATTTTGTGTCAAAAGAGCAGTTTGGTCGTAGGTTGAGGGGAAAGGGGAATTAGGCCCTGTTTCTGAGGTACATTTTTGCCATTGGCTTACATTGGCGGCCTGCAAGGTAGCAGTATTGCATGTTTTTAGGGGGCTATTTGGGGGTTTTCTAGATTTTTGGCAGTGGGTTTAGGGGTCTGGGAGCACTGCTGGGAATGTCTAATTTTGTGTCAAAAGAGCAGTTTGGTCGTAGGTTGAGGGGAAAAGGGGAATTAGGCCCTGTTTCGGAGGTGCATTTTTTCCATTGGCTAACATTGGCGGCCTGCGAGGTAGCTGTATTGCATGTTTTGGGGGGTCTATTTGGGGGTATTCTAGATTTTTAGGAGTGGGTTTAGGGGTCTGGGAGCACTGCTGGGAAGGTCTAAATTTGTGTCAAAAGAGCAGTTTGGTCGTAGGTTGAGGGGAAAGGGGAATTAGGCCCTGTTTCTGAGGTGCATTTTTGCCATTGGCTTACATTGGCGGCATGCAAGGTAGCAGTATTGCATGTTTTTGGGGGGCTATTTGGAGGTGTTGTAGATTTGGGGTCTAGGAGCACTGCTGGGAAGGTCTATTTTTTTTTAAATCTTTTTTTTCTTTTACTGAAAACACGCCAGCCATCAATCAAACCCATCGACGCAAGATAGTCTGAGAGCCACTGCTGCGATGGGCGGAGCACCCGAGGTGGGCAGCGGTCCAATTCCCCATCAAGCACAGAGTTGAAGTCCCCACCAATCACCAGGACTCCCAAAGGAAGCGAAAGAAAAACATTCCCCAGATCCCGATAGGTTTCGGTTTGCAATCCCGGCGGCACATATACAGACAACAAAGTTACGGTCTGGCCCCCAACCAATCCAGAGACTCCAACGTATCTCCCTCTCTGGTCGACCCAAGTGTGCTGCACCGACAGTGGAAAGGAGTTCTTGACCAGGATCCCCACACCTCTCGACCCGGTTGTAAATCCTGCGTGCACTACCAACTTATAACCCCCCCTGTGGAGGGCCAAACATGTATTCCCCACCACATGCAACTCTTGTAGAAGCACCACGTCCGGACCATGTCTCCTGATAAACTGGTTCACCATCCCCCTCTTGATCTTGTCCCCCAGGCCATTGACATTCCAACTCAGTACCCTCATTCCAGACCCCTGCATACTAAGTTTCTCCACACCTACACAGTTCAAAAGGCAATAGCATGGCTGTTCCTGAGATCAAAAAACAAAAGGAAAAAACAAAAAAACACACTTGCACCTCCAACACAGACCCCCACCCCTGCACTCGGCAATCGCCTAACTCGCAGTGTGCCTGTCGCCCTTCACTCAAACTAACCCCTATCTAAATATAGATGCGAGGAGGAGTCTAATTTCCCGGATAGTATATTAGCAACAGTATCCTCCTTCCCCCCCACGACTCCACATCCCGTCCACCCCAAAATGTCACTGTTCTTCCGTAACTTCCGACTCCTTCCCATTGCGCTCCTGAGACTCCGCCTGAGTCTGTAGTCCATCAACCCAGTCCGAAGCCTCCTCCGGGTTATCAAAGAACCAAGTCTTTCCATGCACCTCCACTCGAAGCTTTGCTGGATACATCAGGGCATACTTATACCCCTTAGTCCGCAGTCGTTGTTTGACTCCTTGGAAGCTCTGCCACTGCTTCTGAACCTTCTGAGTGAAGTCAGGGTAAAAGTTCAGTGACGAGTTCTCAAATTGTAGAGGGCCTTGCGACCTGGAGAATAGTATCTCTGTCTCTAAAGTTCAGGAGACGCACAATCATCGGCAAAAGGGTAGCACCCAGACACGGTCTCCCACCTGGGACCCTGTGTGCTCTCTTGACTGTGAAGAAGGAACTTAGGCCTTTAGGCTGCAGATGTTTTGTGATTAAGTCCTCCACAAATAGGTCAGGGGATTGACCCTCAGCATTCTCCGCAACTCCGGTCAGACGGACATTGTTCCTTCTGGCTCTTCCTTCATACTTATCCAGTTGTCGGCCCTGTACCTCTCCAGCCGTTCTCAAGTTACACACTTCCCGCTGGAGATCCACCACATCATCCGTCAGGCTCGCCGTCTTTATGTCTATGGACTTCACCTTCTCGTTCGTTTTAGTGAGATCCGCCCGGATCAGGTTGACCTCTATGGATACAGTGTTCAGTTTGTGGTCAAAAGACTGTATTTGTTGGCCAAGAGAGGCATGAACTCCCTCGACGGCCGCCATCACTTCGTGTAATGTGGGTTCCAGTATCTGGCAAGGATCCACCGCTCCGCCTTCTTGGGGTCGGCCAGACATTCCGGCGGGCCCTTCGTAACAGTGTATCTATCCAATTTGTTGGTTTGCACTGTACGACTTATTCTGGATGATTTCACCTGGGGCTTCTCAGTCTCCGGCTTGGACGTCATCTCCAGAGCCAAGCCAGTCCCAAGAGCGCACTTCTGTCGTCTCCGCTCAGCCGAAAGTAGTTAGGCACCTGGCCACTGTCTCGGGGGCAACGTAGTCTCGCACCACTTCCAGTACACCAGGGGGGGGGAAGTATCGTCGGGAGGTACACCCCAATAAAAGAAGGCACCCAAAGTCTGTTTTCGCGACCGGAAGTAAAAACGGAGGTCTGAGCCGGCCACTTCCGGTCGATCGATCCGATGTTGTTCAACTTGGGGCCGGGTCACCTCCCATCCGAGACCCCGGTCCAACCGGATCAGGCCCAGATCTCTCAATCGACCCACATTCACGTCCCGTCGTCCGATTCAACCGCGGAAAGTCTCATTCGGTGCTTCTAACACTCGGTCGTCCAGATCTATGTTGAAAGTTCAGGATATGTTGCAGGATAGTACCTGCGGTTGCGGGGGTCCGGGGAGCCCCGAGCTCACGCGGCCATCTTGGTCGCACACCAAGCTCCTCCTCTCGGGAAGGTCTAATTTTGATTGCAAGTGGTTTGAAGAAAATCCATGGTGGAAAAGGGGTGTTTTGGGCCCAGTTTCAGAGTGCGTTTTGGCACGATTTTAAGGCCTGTGTGAGGTCACGATAATGCACGTTTTTGGGAGGGTAATGTGGGGAGTTCTAGATTTTTGGGAGTGGGTTTAGGGGTTTGGGAGCACTGCTGGGAAGGTCTAATTTTGTGTCCAAACAGCAGTTTGGTCGTAGGTTGAGGGGAAAGGTGATTTGGCCCTGTTTCTAAGGTGCATTTCGGCCAACAGGCTAACATTGACGGTAATGCGTTATTGCAGATGTCACTGGAGACAACTCTTCTGGCACTTTACGCAGCTGTAGTGTAGGAAAAGCACTATACATTTACCCAACGAGGTAGCACTTACTGGATTAGCCAATAGAAAGTACTCCAGTAATAGTTATGCAAATCGCAAAACAATCCGCAAGTTTGCAGGAAAATCCGCAAATTCGCGTTTTTTGCGATTTCGCGCAAATTCGCTGACCGCAGATCCGCACAACTCGCCCATACTTTCTAATTACTATCCTTGAAAAAGAGACTCAAGAGTACACACTTTTGAAATGATGCTTGTAATGTAATACTGTTGCCTCTGAAACTGAAAGTGTTATTTTTGCACTACACAGCGCACCTTATATTTGTTTCTCCGTGGTGTTTTAATATCACTTCCTGTTTTTCCATCAACAATTACAGGCCGGCTTTTACCCTGTGCGATTGGAAAAACGATTAACTCAGGCTTACCATTAGCGATCCGCAATTCCGCATCGGCCAGGCAGTGGACAGTGTGTCTGGTCACCAAGATTGATCGACGGAGCGTCAGATGGAATGGAGGAGTACTGCGAATAAGAGGAATGGCTGGATGCACGCAACTTCCCAAATTCAACAGGACAACTACAACATACAGTTACAGTATCCTCTCACTTCTCCTGATCTTTTAAATAATGTTATTGTTGTGAACTTCTATGAGTGTGACTCTGCATTTGTTTGCTCTCTGCTTCAAATTCATCCCTCCAGCCATTGTATACGTTTGTTTGCTATTTTTAAAACTAATTGTACTAAGTGTTGTTTATTCTCTCTGAGGGTAGATAGGCAAGTGAAACTGCGTAATTACTGCAGCCCTGTACTGTCACATTGTTTCTTCATAGCAAGTTGTAGAAAGTACTACTTAGTTTAAGTAACCTAACCATCCATTTAGCAATCAACTTCATGCATGCAGTAGTGCATGCACTTCCTTTATGTCCCTTAAAAGATTTATGGATATCTTCGTATCCAAACATTTGTTTATCTTCATTTGTTGTTTGTCCATGCTGTGTTTTTTTTTCCTCTCCACAAAACGTTCCCAAAATACCCTATTCCCATCCAATTTTCAAACCCTAACCCTCTTCCCCCGGGCTGTGTGGATTTCATTGAGGTGTGACTAAATGACAACAATAATTCCACACACTTGCTGGGGAGGATAAGGTCAAAGCAACAGAAAATCAATTTCAAGGCTGGTGAAGGAATCCGAGGATATATTCTTACTCAGCTTGACACAGACCCATGACTATTTGCAAATCAAATCTGATTTTCATGGGCGCCATCAACTGGATTGATCATCAAGAACATCCTCCTCCTACACGTGGCGAATGATTACGCTGCTGTGTCCTTCACCTTCAGTACTATTTCTTGTAGTAGCCAAAGCCAAACTCCACGCAACTACTAGCTATACTTTGAATATTTTAGCATTTGTTAGGCTAAATTATGGCACTGTTCTTGTGTACTGTGCTATCTATCGTACTGTTCTAATGCTCCGCTCAGGCCACTCAAGCTTTCATTTTCTTTTTTTTCATATGCTACTATTGCCACTGTGTATCACCACTACTACCACCACCACAACCACAACGATGCCATTTCATCCACCCAGGATTGCCAACCTTAATCACCATTTGCCATGCAGCCAGCCCTGTGCCTAGCCCTATTCTCAAACACGAATCACAGGTAAGATAAGTATTTGGGGGGAGGAAGAATAATGGAGTAGGAGGAGAGAGGAGAGACTGACGGTAGTACTAGTTAAGTAGTAGGACAATTGAATTCACCAACTCTGTGAGTGGCACTTACTTTTGTAAACATTTGGGCGATTACTTAGACAATTTGAATCAAGCAGCCAGTTAAGTTTCAGGAAAACAAACGTACAGTTAACCCCCCCCCGCCTAACCGTAAAAACGCGTATGCTATGTTTAAGTTGAAAGTAAATAATTATTTGTATCCCTAACAAAAATAAACTATCCCGCAAGACCCGGCCCACCCCCTCCCTAACCCCAATGAATATCCGTGAAATAAAAAGTCCCCAAAGTCCCAAAAACCCAACTCCCAATTCCCACCACCCCAAAGGGGCAAGGGACAGTCTCTCCGCCTCTACTGCCGCCGGCGGTGTCCTTTGCCCAGGTGGTCCCGTTGCTCCCTGCGGAGGTTCTTGAGCAGGGTTTTAACTCTCTCCATCTCCTGCTCAAGGTTGGAAACCCTGAGGGTTAGGCGGTGGATGCGTGCCTTGCTCCTACTGTGGGCAGCTGATTTTTTGGCTGCTTGGCGGTGGCGGGTGGCTGCGGTACCACGGCTCCGTACCGCTGGAGGCTTGCGCTGACTGGCTGACCCAGGGTGCGTGGAGGAGGATGCAGCGGTCGTGGTGGATGTTGTGGACTGAGACTGCGTGTCCTCCTCCTGGGCCACCAGCCGCCGATATTCGGCGACAATCGCCTCCAGCTTCCTTTGCCGGCCCCGTCTAGCCAGCTCCTTCCGTTTTAGTTTGGAAGGAGCATCTATATAAAGAAAGAAAGACATACTGTAACCAATGCTCTTGAAGATAAACACAAAATAATTCAGCAGAAAGTTGTGTCACAGTAGCACTAGCAACTTGCAAGCACAGTACATAACACTTGTGGCCTGTATCTATCTAACCTCCCACTTCGTCGGCCTCTGCTCTAACATTAGTGGGGGTTTCAAGAATCAATTCTACTAGCACTATATGGACTCACTACATTAGACTCAGACAGTACACCAGTCTTCTTCTTCTCTCTTGTTTAGCTAAACTGATACGTAAACTTCTGGAAGCCAGCATAATGCCAGCGCAGTCAACTTGCACCCGAGAAAAACAGACGCAAGCCATGATGACACAGACTTGCGTTACTGTACCACTCTAGTACATGCAGGTGGTGAAGCTCTTACTTTTCTATTACGGGTGGCACTGGCCATACTCTGTTACAAGGGCTACTGCTTAATTCATTTAACTTTCACCCTGCAGTGCCAATGACTACTAGGACTACTAGAGGATATTTGCTTACATATGGGATGCCTTTAGGTGCTTTGTTTTTTATTGAGTGAACACTGATAGGCCACACATGAATGACAGAGTTGTAATAAAATTATTAACAGAGGTAGTGAGTGGCCCCCGTAATCGCAGGATATATGCTGTGCTTGCAAACTACTGTTACAAGTCATGGTAGTATTCTGAAAAATTACCACTTCTTTTCCTCGCCTTTGCTACACCGGAACGGACGTGCGGGTGCGGTGTTACATGCTCTTCAAAGTAACACTTACTTCATCCAGTGACCGTCTACTCGGTCTACATACACCTATGCTATCTATGAGTAAGATAGTACCATGATCCAGGCATCCATCCATTCAAAGTAAATGTCAATCATTCTTCTTAATGTCTCAACTGGACAAACCTTAGTTTTTCTCACGGAAAAACGATCTTTTAATTTTATTTTGGAAATCGGCAGCCATGCATACGTGCTGGATTTGCATTTGAATTTGAACCAAAAGATATATTGCGCACACATACAGTTTCTGTTTCACCCACCCAGGCAGTCCTCTTCCCTTTCTCCTTCCACCCATCCTTGCTTCAGCCTTCAACCGGCAATGCATCATATTCCCAGCCACCTCGGGCAGCATTCAAAAACACGTATCATTCTTTGCCAGTCATTACTTTTAACTCGCTCGTCCTTCCTTACACCCTTCTTTCCCTTTTCGTTCATCCCATCCATCAAGTTCATCTCTGATCTGACTTGGCTTCTCGATAAAACTTTCACAGCTGAGTTGAAGTCAAATTTAGAGGAGGCCATTGGTTACTCGTCAACTACCGCCGCTATTGCTAATGCGAAGTCAAGGGTGAATGTCTTCTACGTGGTTGACAAAAACTTAGCTCTAAATTTGTAAGTCTTCTTAACAGTAAAGTGTACTTGTACTGTACAACATATACACCCGTGCATAGAGCACACTCTGCAGTCTGTAATCTCAATAAGTAAGGAATATAATAGCTTACCACTGCCCGCCACTCCCGTGGCACCCCCCCACAGCAGTTCCCGATGGCTGTTGCACCGCCTCCGCCCCAGGAGTGCCCACCTCCGCGCTGGCCCCAGCACTGGTGGATGGCTGTGCCGATGTTCCGCATAGAAAATACATTTCATATTCTTAGATGCCATATACACCACTCCCTATTTTGTCTAGGAATGACAAAATGTTACTAGTTCTACATAAACAAATTTATTAATTTGTGACTCTCTAGTCTCTAAACTTCAAATGTCCCTTTCTTCAGGGAAGGTTTTTTTTTATTTATGCTTAGCCGTAACATGTGCTGCTACACTTTTTGGCACAACTGATGAATGCTTGCTTTTAACACGCACCATTTTTCTCATAACAGACAGAAGCTTCCCTTCTAAGAACAAGAGCAAGATCAGATCATCATCACTTGGACAGAGTCAGCAACGATTCATCCCCACAAAGAAGACTTGAAGTTCCAGCCAGGTGAGGGCTCTCCCACAATTAATGTGTGAAATCAGCCACTTTTCAGTTTTGAATCCTTCACCGTTTATCTTATATGATGAAGTTGATTTTAATAAATGTTTTTACTTTTAATAAAGCTTTAAAACTTACATAGACTCTGTGGTTTTTGGTCATGAGTGAGTGATCGAAAGGGTTTGCAATTTGCAAGCATGAGTCCGTGGCTCAGAGAGGTCGGGACTCTGACTCCGTAGTCTTATGTCCTGGGTTGTATAATCATTGGGGATCAATCATCGTTGCATTCGGGAGCTAAATAATGACTCTGACACACTAGCTAGTCAGTAAGGAGATTGGGGGTTCAACTTCTGTTATGACTGAGGTATGTGAAAAGTCTAACTGTGCCTATTATAATTTATAACCAATGCCCTATTTCTTGTCCATAGTTCTGTTTGTGCAGAATAGTACCTGCAACAGTAGTAATATGGATTGTCCTCCTATCCAATCAAAAAGTAAACTAGTATCTTATTCTTGGTAGCCATTGACATTTTATTGTTGGTGTTAGACCTGTCTGTTTTTTTTGCGTAGTCCCTCCAATTTATTATTTATTTTGTCCCCTTTTTGCCCCTCATACCCTTGATAATTTTTGTGTCCACTAGTTTTTATAGGTGTTGGCCAAGGGGATAGGTGTTCTTTTGTCCCTCATAGTCTTTCACCTCAGGCCCAGAGGCCTGTTCTGATAGGAAAAGTTGGAACCACACAAAATGGTGGTTACCAACTGCCTTAACTGCCAAACCCATAACTTGCCCATAGACCAGTATAGGGCATTCCAGAACCTTCTGGTCCATTCTGGACCACTGAGGGGCAGCCTATATAAGGCGGAATGCAGGGCAGCCATTTTGTCTACCTGTGAGAGTCAGCTGGAGGACAGGCTATCTTGGAAGGTGGGGGGAGGCTAGTGAGAGGGTTGGTCTCCTGGACTGGGAAGCAGCCTAATTAATCCACTTCTCTACTCCTCCTTTGGGATCCTTGTCTTGTCCCCGCTGTGGAAGTTTAAGGGAGACCCTGGGCGCCTGACTGACCCCTAGCTTCAAAGTAGTGGGGTGTAAACAGGAGGAGGAGGAGACTGTGGCGCTGCGGAGCGCAGTCCTCTGCCCATTGAAAGGAATTCTGCTGTGATTCCCTCTAACAGTGGAGGGTTAACCCTTGTGGCCCCCCTCGTGCAGTGGACAACTATAACCTGCTTCTGGCTGTCGTGACTTTCCTAGGGGCAGAACCATTCCCCCCTCCTCCAGGGCTCATCACTTACTGGCTGGGGCGGAAGCGGAGGAAGACTGTGCAGTTTAACCCCCAATTCAGCACCTGTGGAGTAGCGCTGGATTAGCGCTGTGGTCGCTGGTGGCGTTAGGAAGCGAGGCCGTCGCTAGACGAAAGAACAGCCCTGAGGTGGTTTCCCCGGTCCCAGGGGGTGAGGAGGAAGAGGGGAGGCGCTGACGCGAGTGCGCGATCTCCAGTGTGGAGACGCTGCTTCCGCGCGCATGCCCAAGCAGTGTAGTATCCTTGGCGCAGGAGGGGCCTAGGATCGAGCAGGCCGTGTGAAACGCGTCCTTCCTGTGAGCGGGTGCAGAGTGAAGCAGCCTCAACGCGAGCGCTACCGCGCATGTCCGCGGAGGTAGTGGCCCCGTCGAGCAACACGAAGGAGCGCCGGCTGCCTCAGCAGCCCGAGGGAGTGTCCCGCCTTCTCCCTTTGCTCGCGCGCCACACGGAGGAGCTGGCCGAGCAGGGAGGGGGAGCTGAGAGGCCCGGTAGTGGTCTGGGGGCATTGGAAAATCGGCCTACCTTCCACTCGAGTGCCAAGCAGAGGAGCTGGCCCGAGTGGGGAGGGGGAGCAGCGGAGCTTGGTAAGGCGAGAGAGAGCCCTTGCCCACTCGATTCCTTGGCCGGAACGGTTGTTCCCCCCCCTTTACCTCTGGCGCAGGACAATTCCATCAACATCATCAACAAGTAAGGAGGTATTTACGTGGGGGGGTGACTTCCACAAGACTAACCGGTGTTAGAGGTTGAGACTCTGTCCCTGGGAGTACAGCGTCTCTGAGGAATCCCTGACAGGGTTCTATTGGAAGCTGATTTGAGTGGTTCTTAACCAATTTCTCTTTAACAAGATAAGAAGGAGAACTGTAACGTTATCTATGTAAAGAAAAGTGTTACCCTGATCTAATTTAAGTGCTGATCTTGCCAATCTTTAAAGTAATGCTGTAATGAGAGATGATGTAAAGTAAGCAGAGTACAGTAACTGCCTAACTGAGCTATAAAAGTATAAGAGCTACCTGCCAGTTTTGGTTAAGCGATCTGACTATACTGTAAATGCTGGTTGTTAATATGATTTGGAACTTAAAAGTATTCTTGCTATATCCCAAACAAACTGAAGTGTAATTAGTTGTGAACTCTGAAAGTAAAAGTGCTAAGATATTATTTTTATAAACCAGTACTTATTTTCATAACAAATTGGTGTAGAGTCCTTTTTAAGTGTTATTGTGTGGATTTACTGCTGGGTGGTCTGCAACCTTCACACTGTGCCTCTAGAATTGCATGCCATACCCCTAGGCCGGGCTACCCTAGGTAACCTGACATCCCAGGTTCTCACATTTGGTGCCTAGCGGTGGGATACTGACTTGGTTGCAGCTACTCATTAGTAATTCAACGCAATACACTGACCTACACCAGGAGTTTTCTCCTTGCGGCCCTCCTAATTTGAATTTTGTTTTTCCAAATTTATTTCTGGTGGTGGGTGGAGGTTAACCTCAGGTCACTTCTTGGTTTTCTCCTGTGTGTTAATTTTATTCCATAAGTGAAAGATGGAGTTGAATTTTAAAGAGCTAGAATCCAATACTGTGGCCCAACTCAGAGAATGGTGTCAGCAACAAGGGGTATTCTTTAACAAAGGTGCCAAGAAAGGCGAGTTGCTGACAAGCATAAGGGCATGGGTGGAAGCTCATTTAAGGGAAGAACCAGATACCGAAGAGAGTGACACTGTCCTTGAGACTGCAATGTTGAACCAAGCAGAAGGGGGAATCTGCTGACAGGTCCCAGGACACCTTCGAGGGAGGGCAGCAGCGTCTCAGACAGGGGTTTAACTGCCGCCGAGCTAGAAGATAGGAGGGAGGAGAGGAGAATGAAGTTGGAATTAGCTAGGATGGATATGGAAAGGGAGGAAAGGAGGTTAGCCCATGAGCGAACCATCAAAGAGATGGACCTACAAGCCTTAATACAAAGGCCTCCCAATCCAGATAATGGTGGCAGCGAAACTAAGGTGAACACCAGGGAACCCAGACCCTATTTACCCAAAGATGTCCTCGCTAGTTACACCCCAGGCGATGACATTGCCAAATGGCTGGCCGCCTACGAAGTTTCTCTAAGGGCTCACAGGATCTTAGAAACTCACTGGGGAGGTGGGCTGTATAAATACATGCCCCCTGCTGGCAGGGACACCTTGTTGGCTCTGGAGCAGGATGAGCAAACCCACTACCCTACAATGAAGGTGGCACTGGTGAAGAAGTTTGGACTTACCCCTGAAAGATACAGACAGAAATTCAGGGGAAGTCACAAACTGAGTACCCAGAATTGGGTAGACTTTTTAGACTACGCCAAGAAAGCTTTGGAGGGTTGGGTCAAGGGCAGCGAGGTGAAAGATTATGAGGGGCTGTACAATCTATTTTTGAAAGAACACCTCCTCGAGAAATGTTTTCCCGAGTTGCGCCAACACCTGGTGGACAGCAAGCTGACCAATCCCCGGAAGCTTGCAGAGGAGGCGGACACTTGGGCAAGTACCCGGGTGTCCTCAAAGGGGACTGGAGGGGATTCTCAAAAAGCCGGACAGGGCGCCCCCCAGAGGAAGGAGGGGGGAGATAAAAAGAAGGAGTTCTCCAAAGGTCCCCAAAATAATTTCCAAGGTAAGGGAGCAGGTTTCACCCCTAGGGCAAACCCGCCCAGAAACCCTAATCCTGGCCAAAGCCAGCAGCCAAGGGTTCTCCAATGTTTTGAATTGTAATTGTAATTGTAGTTGAGCTTATATAGCGCACAGCTACCCACAGTGGGTTTCCCGGCGCTTGCTTAGGGAACCCTTCCTGGTATTCCCCTGTGAGATAGCAGGGTATCCACAAGGTGAAAGTCAGGCATCCCGCCGCGAGGGGCCGTTGTGGAGATTAAGCAAGCTATTGCCCAGAGTCGCAGAGTGTGAACCCATGAGTCAAGGAGGCACCGGGGCGAGAATTATCAAGTCCGTGGAATTTTTTAGCCCAAGACCCGCCGAGGCGGGGAATTGAACCCTGGTCCAGGACCAATCTCAGCTTCCGGGTCTGCTGCCTCTAACCCCTGAGCCACACTTCTCCACATGTGTGAATGTGGTGGTGTTGGACATTATAAGGGAGATGTCAGATGCGCAAAGAGACCACCCCCTCCCACCGGAGGAAAGTCACCGGGAGTAGCTAGTGTAGCGCTCGGGGAGGAGTTGCCCTTAGATAAGGGGGGTGAGTGGGCGGGTGTCACCTTAGTGTCCCTGGGAGAGCGGGAGATGGTTCCAAAGATCCAGGTGCCCCCAAATACTACAAAGTATGGGCAATGGGTTACCATCAATGGCCAAAGAGGGGAGGCTCTGAGAGATACAGGAGCCAGTATGACTATGGTGAGAAGTCAACTGGTGTCTCCAGAGCAGGTTGTTCCTAATGTACTCCACCTCGCCGCGATGGCTGACGGCAGAATGGGCCACTATCCAGTGGCTGAGGTTCCCTTTGAGTGGGAAGGGGTTGCAGGTTCACTTCGAGTTGCCGTAAGCCCTGCCGTGCCAGTTGATTGTCTGTTGGGGAATGACATGGAGCACAACACTTGGAGAGAGGTGGAATACCGGACGCATTCTGCGATGCTGGGTACACCTGACTGGGCCTGTGTAAGCACACGGTCTGCGACTGCCCGGAGAGGGAGTTCGCCTGGGTTGGAGCCTGGAACAATGGCCCAACCCGCTGCCAAAAAGGGACAGACCCGGAGACAGGAAGAGCCTGCTTCGGCTTCCACGCCCCATGTGACAGATCGGCCACCTGCGGTGGTAGGCCAGGAGTCCATGGAGGGGGAAGTAGACTCTCTGGAGGATTTACCCATCCCTGCTGAGTGGCATGTGGAGGGAGGACCTACCAGAGAGGAATTCTGTAAGGGGCAGAGGGAGTGCCCTACCCTTGAGGGACTGAGGCGTCAGGCTGAAGCCCAGGCAGCAGGTGATGCTACGGGACACCACCATATTTACTGGGAGGATGGACTCCTCTACAGTGAACCCAAGGTACCCCTACCTGGCTCTTTAAGGGCCTTGGTGGTCCCACAGCAATACCGAGCCTTTCTGCTGGAATTGGCTCATGCAATACCACTGGCAGGACACTTAGGCCAGGACAAGACCTTTGCACGGCTTGTCCTCCACTTTTACTGGCCTCAGATGAAAGTGGCGTCCAACACATACTGTCGGACATGTGTATCCTGCCAGGCCAGTGGGAAAACAGGGGTGAAGCTAAAGGCTCCCCTGGAACCTGTCGTTAGCACTCCCTTTGAAAGGGTGGGCATCGACATTGTAGGGCCATTGGATCCACCAACAACAGCTGGTCACAGGTTTATCCTGGTTCTGGTGGATCATGCCACACGGTACCCAGAGGCCATCCCTCTGAGGACTGTTACTGCACCTGTGGTGGCTAGGGCCCTGATGGGAATCTTTACCCGTGTAGGATTCCCCAAGGAAGTTGTGTCCGACAGGGGGACCAACTTCCTGTCAGCTTACATGCGGACAATGTGGAAGGAGTGTGGAGTGACCTATCGGTTCACCACTCCTTATCACCCCCAGTCAAATGGACTGGTTGAGAGGTTTAATAAGACCCTGAAGGGCATGATAAGAAGTCTGCCGGAGAGCTTACGGAGGAAATGGGACGTCCTCCTACCTTGCTTGCTGTTCTCTTACAGAGAGGTGCCGCAGAAGGGAGTGGGCTTCAGCCCTTTTGAATTGTTGTATGGGCACCCTGTGCGAGGGCCTCTCAGCCTGGTGAAGGATGGATGGGAAAAGTCTCCCAGAAAACCTCCTCAGGATGTGGTGAGCTACATGCTGGCCTTCAGAAGCCAGATGGCCAAGTTGTGGAAGCAGGCTTCTGACAACTTGGAGGCCAGCCAGGCAGTAATGAAGGAATGGTACGACCAAAATGCTCACCCGGTGGAGTTGGAGCCTGGCCAAAAAGTATGGGTGATGGAACCTGGAGAGCTAAGTGCCCTTCAAGATCGTTGGACAGGCCCATTTGAGGTGTTGGAAAAGAAGGGTAAGGCCACTTACTTGGTGGATCTTAAGACCCCGCGACAGCCCCTACGGGTGCTGCATGCCAATCGCCTCAAACCCCACCATGAGAGGCCAGAGGTCATCCTGATGTTGGTGACTGATGGTGCCGAGGAAGCAGAAAGCGAGCCTCTCCCGGATCTCTTTTCATGCCAAGAGAAGGATGGGTCGGTGGAGGGAGTGATTCTCTCCCCATCCCTAACTCCTGAGCAACGAGAGGATTGCCGCCAGGTATTGGAGCAGTACTCTTCGCTGTTCTCCCTTGTCCCGGGAAGAACCCACCTGTGTACACATGATGTGGACACAGGAGACAGCCCCCCAGTGAAGTCAAAGACCTACAGACTGTCAGACAAGGTGAAGGCTAGCATCCATGGAGAGGTTGCCAAGATGCTAGAGCTAGGAGTGATAGAACCTTCCAACAGCCCTTGGTCCAGTCCGGTGGTGCTAGTGCCAAAAGCCGCCCCACCAGGCACCACACCAGAACTGAGGTTCTGTGTGGATTACCGAGGACTGAACTCAGTTACAAAGACTGATGCTCATCCGATCCCTAGGGCGGATGAGTTAATTGACCGGCTAGGAGCTGCCCAATACCTAAGTACCTTTGACCTCACTTCAGGGTCCTGGCAGATCTCCTTGACAGATGGAGCAAAGGAAAGGTCAGCCTTCTCCACGCCTGAGGGACACTTCCAGTTTTGTGTGATGCCCTTTGGGCTCAAGAACGCCCCTGCCACATTTCAGCGGCTGGTGAACCAGGTCCTCTCTGGAATGGAGAGTTTCTCTGCTGCCTACCTGGATGACATTGCTGTCTTCAGTAGCAGTTGGGAGGACCATTTGCAACATTTGCAAGCAGTTCTCCAGGCCCTGAAAAAGGCTGGATTGACAATCAAGGCCAGCAAATGCCAGATTGGGCAGGGGTCGGTTGTGTACCTTGGACACTTGGTGGGTAGGGGGTCAGTGCAGCCCCTGCAGGCGAAGATTGAGGCAATCATGGCCTGGGAACCCCCCCAAGACACAGACTGAAGTCCGAGCTTTCCTGGGCCTCACAGGTTACTACCGTCGCTTTGTGAAGGGGTATGGCACTATTGTAGCGCCCCTCACAGAGCTCACTTCCAAGAAACAACCTCGACGGGTAGTTTGGACGAAGGCTTGTCAGCAAGCCTTTGAAAAGTTGAAGCAGGCAATGTGTGTAGCACCGGTCCTGAAGGCCCCAGACTTCTCCAAGGAGTTCATTGTCCAAACAGATGCATCAGAACATGGCATTGGGGCAGTGTTATCGCAACTAAATGAAGAGGGCCTGGATCAGCCTGTAGTCTTCTTATCCAGGAGACTGCTTCCCCGGGAACAGAAGTGGAGTGCAATTGAGAGGGAAGCTTTTGCGGTGGTGTGGGCTCTGAAGAAGCTGCGGCCATACCTCTTTGGCTCGCACTTCCTGGTTCAGACTGACCACCGACCCCTTCGTTGGCTGATGCAAATGAAGGGGGAAAATCCCAAGCTGTTGAGGTGGTCTATCTCCCTACAGGGAATGGACTTCCGGGTGGAACAACGGCATGGAGTGGACCACGCCAATGCAGACGGTCTCTCCAGGTATTTCCGCCTTAGTGATGAGGACTCCCAAGGGGTTGGGTAGTTCTCCCCACTTTCAGCTGGGGGGGACACGTGTTAGACCTGTCTGGTTTTTTTGCGTAGTCCCTCCAATTTATTATTTATTTTGTCCCCTTTTTGCCCCTCATACCCTTGATAATTTTTGTGTCCACTAGTTTTTATAGGTGTTGGCCAAGGGGATAGGTGTTCTTTTGTCCCTCATAGTCTTTCACCTCAGGCCCAGAGGCCTGTTCTGATAGGAAAAGTTGGAACCACACAAAATGGTGGTTACCAACTGCCTTAACTGCCAAACCCATAACTTGCCCATAGACCAGTATAGGGCATTCCAGAACCTTCTGGTCCATTCTGGACCACTGAGGGGCAGCCTATATAAGGCGGAATGCAGGGCAGCCATTTTGTCTACCTGTGAGAGTCAGCTGGAGGACAGGCTATCTTGGAAGGTGGGGGGAGGCTAGTGAGAGGGTTGGTCTCCTGGACTGGGAAGCAGCCTAATTAATCCACTTCTCTACTCCTCCTTTGGGATCCTTGTCTTGTCCCCACTGTGGAAGTTTAAGGGAGACCCTGGGCGCCTGACTGACCCCTAGCTTCAAAGTAGTGGGGTGTAAACAGGAGAAGGAGACTGTGGCGCTGCGGAGCGCAGTCCTCTGCCCAGTGAAAGGAATTCTGCTGTGATTCCCTCTAACAGTGGAGGGTTAACCCTTGGGGCCCCCCTCGTGCAGTGGACAACTATAACCTGCTTCTGGCTGTCGTGACTTTCCTAGGGGCAGAACCATTCCCCCCTCCTCCAGGGCTCATCACTTACTGGCTGGGGCGGAAGCGGAGGAAGACTGTGCAGTTTAACCCCCAATTCAGCACCTGTGGAGTAGCGCTGGATTAGCGCTGTGGTCGCTGGTGGCGTGAGGAAGCGAGGCCGTCGCTAGACGAAAGAGCAGCCCTGAGGTGGTTTCCCCGGTCCCAGGGGGTGAGGAGGAAGAGGGGAGGCGCTGACGCGAGTGCGCGATCTCCAGTGTGGAGACGCTGCTTCCGCGCGCATGCCCAAGCAGTGTAGTATCCCTGGCGCAGGAGGGGCCTAGGATCGAGCAGGCCGTGTGAAACGCGTCCTTCCTGTGAGCGGGTGCAGAGTGAAGCAGCCTCAACGCGAGCGCTACCGCGCATGTCCGCGGAGGTAGTGGCCCCGTCGAGCAACACGAATGAGCGCCGGCTGCCTCAGCAGCCCGAGTGAGTGTCCCGCCTTCTCCCTTTGCTCGCGCGCCACACGGAGGAGCTGGCCGAGCAGGGAGGAGAGGGGGGGAGCTGAGAGGCCCGGTAGTGGTCTGGGGGCATTGGAAAATCGGCCTACCTTCCACTCGAGTGCCAAGCAGAGGAGCTGGCCCGAGTGGGGAGGGGGAGCAGCGGAGCTTGGTAAGGCGAGAGAGAGCCCTTGCCCACTCGATTCCTTGGCCGGAACGGTTGTTCCCCCCCTTTACCTCTGGCGCAGGACAATTCCATCAACATCATCAACAAGTAAGGAGGTATTTACGTGGGGGGGTGACTTCCACAAGACTAACCGGTGTTAGAGGTTGAGACTCTGTCCCTGGGAGTACAGCGTCTCTGAGGAATCCCTGACAGGGTTCTATTGGAAGCTGATTTGAGTGGTTCTTAACCAATTTCTCTTTAACAAGATAAGAAGGAGAACTGTAACGTTATCTATGTAAAGAAAAGTGTTACCCTGATCTAATTTAAGTGCTGATCTTGCCAATCTTTAAAGTAATGCTGTAATGAGAGATGATGTAAAGTAAGCAGAGTACAGTAACTGCCTAACTGAGCTATAAAAGTATAAGAGCTACCTGCCAGTTTTGGTTAAGCGATCTGACTATACTGTAAATGCTGGTTGTTAATATGATTTGGAACTTAAAAGTATTCTTGCTATATCCCAAACAAACTGAAGTGTAATTAGTTGTGAACTCTGAAAGTAAAAGTGCTAAGATATTATTTTTATAAACCAGTACTTATTTTCATAACAAATTGGTGTAGAGTCCTTTTTAAGTGTTATTGTGTGGATTTACTGCTGGGTGGTCTGCAACCTTCACACTGTGCCTCTAGAATTGCATGCCATACCCCTAGGCCGGGCTACCCTAGGTAACCTGACATCCCAGGTTCTCACAGTTGGGAATTGTCAAAACAAACATTTAGAAGACTTCAATAGACATTATGGACAACCCAGAGGACTGCACTCAGTGCATAGAGCTATTGCTGAATAGAATAGGAGTTTTGTTTAACACCTTTTGCCAACTGTGCAAGCTTAGTTAGCTACACAGACAGACTAATAATAATCTAGTAGTACCACAGGGAGTCATACTAGAAGCAGGATAGGAATTTAGAAACAGTCTACAAGAAGATCAAAGACTATTTAGGAAAAAATACAATGAGGAACGTTTGGAAAAAATACAGGTGCTGTAAAAGATAGGGAAGTATAATTATTAATATTAACAGGAAAACTTACTGGGGCCAGCAGAGGAGCCCTCGCCGGACGGATCCTGGGGGGGGGGGGGGGGGAGCTGAGAGGCCCGGTAGTGGTCTGGGGGCATTGGAAAATCGGCCTACCTTCCACTCGAGTGCCAAGCAGAGGAGCTGGCCCGAGTGGGGAGGGGGAGCAGCGGAGCTTGGTAAGGCGAGAGAGAGCCCTTGCCCACTCGATTCCTTGGCCGGAACGGTTGTTCCCCCCCCTTTACCTCTGGCGCAGGACAATTCCATCAACATCATCAACAAGTAAGGAGGTATTTACGTGGGGGGGTGACTTCCACAAGACTAACCGGTGTTAGAGGTTGAGACTCTGTCCCTGGGAGTACAGCGTCTCTGAGGAATCCCTGACAGGGTTCTATTGGAAGCTGATTTGAGTGGTTCTTAACCAATTTCTCTTTAACAAGATAAGAAGGAGAACTGTAACGTTATCTATGTAAAGAAAAGTGTTACCCTGATCTAATTTAAGTGCTGATCTTGCCAATCTTTAAAGTAATGCTGTAATGAGAGATGATGTAAAGTAAGCAGAGTACAGTAACTGCCTAACTGAGCTATAAAAGTATAAGAGCTACCTGCCAGTTTTGGTTAAGCGATCTGACTATACTGTAAATGCTGGTTGTTAATATGATTTGGAACTTAAAAGTATTCTTGCTATATCCCAAACAAACTGAAGTGTAATTAGTTGTGAACTCTGAAAGTAAAAGTGCTAAGATATTATTTTTATAAACCAGTACTTATTTTCATAACAAATTGGTGTAGAGTCCTTTTTAAGTGTTATTGTGTGGATTTACTGCTGGGTGGTCTGCAACCTTCACACTGTGCCTCTAGAATTGCATGCCATACCCCTAGGCCGGGCTACCCTAGGTAACCTGACATCCCAGGTTCTCACAGTTGGGAATTGTCAAAACAAACATTTAGAAGACTTCAATAGACATTATGGACAACCCAGAGGACTGCACTCAGTGCATAGAGCTATTGCTGAATAGAATAGGAGTTTTGTTTAACACCTTTTGCCAACTGTGCAAGCTTAGTTAGCTACACAGACAGACTAATAATAATCTAGTAGTACCACAGGGAGTCATACTAGAAGCAGGATAGGAATTTAGAAACAGTCTACAAGAAGATCAAAGACTATTTAGGAAAAAATACAATGAGGAACGTTTGGAAAAAATACAGGTGCTGTAAAAGATAGGGAAGTATAATTATTAATATTAACAGGAAAACTTACTGGGGCCAGCAGAGGAGCCCTCGCCGGACGGATCCTGGCCTTCCTGCTGTTATCCCTGCTCCGCCGGCGCCGCTACCTCCTCCTGTCTCCCCTTCCCCTTCCCCTGGGGGGAGCTGATGTACAACATGAAAGAAAGACACAAACATGGATGATTGTTGTCAACCACATCAAACATTTCAAAAAAACAATAACAAATTATTTCGGGGAAATAGAGAACAATTGCACTAAATGTAATGACCTATCTGATGTGGTCTACTAGGATATTAGTATTGCTGGATTCGCGGACCGTCTACTTGGAAAGTTATGTTACTCACTAAACCAACTACAAAAACGTTCTACTAGGACTGGCAGGCAGCACTCCGCAGCACGCGAAGTGACAGACACAGTCTGTCATGATCACCACCACTATCTCTTCTTAGGGGCAGGAGTACAAAGGAAGGACTGGACTGGAGTCTCTAATGTCTAACATAACGCAGTTCTGTAAAGTACACTCATACATTATCACTCAGGCCAAATGAGCACAAAATTGAAAACAAGTAAGCTTAGTAGCACCGCCACTGAGCAGGCGAGCACTTGCAATCACAGAAGATTTTGAAACATAATTTACCTGCAATGTAATCTGCAGCATTCTTGCTCTTCGGAAAAAACAAACATGTGCAATATGATAACATAGAGCAGGAGAAAACGGAGTAGTGATTAAATAGCTACTACTACTCACCAAGCCCAGGGATCTCGACGCCTAGCAGGTCGTGTTCCCGGTCCAGGATGTCGGACCACCGGTGCGTCGGCTGGCTGTAGGTGCGCCGGACCCCAGACTCATGATACATGGCCCGGCACACCTTCCCCCATAGCCTTTGATGCTCCCGGAGCCCGTACCCAGCACCAGGCCTGCCGCGACGGTATTGGGGAGGTGGCGCTGAACGAAAAAAACCAGTGCGGCCACCTCCACCGCGCTGAAAATCTCCCGGGCTATTACTGCTTCCACCCTTATGCGCCCGTTGGGAGCCGGGTACTGGGTGCGGGACCCTTCCCCTTCTGGTTCTTCCCGGCTCCCTTTGCCATGGTCCTGGACAGAAAAGTTAAATAAAAAATAGGAAGGAATATGGAAAAAGTAAATAGGAGGTAAAAAAAAGTAATGAGTAAAAAAGATTTTAAAAAAGTTTAAAGAAACAAAGGATTGCAAAGATTAGGAGAGGATTGAAAAAGCATGCCTAGAACCACAGCACTGAATGAAAAACAAGATTGCAGCGCCCAATGAGGACCGCATGGGCAAGTTCGCGCGAAATTTCCGCCGCAAAAACGCACACGTAATCGTGCCCCACGCACAACGCGAGCATGCAACTAGCGCCTGGAAACGGAAATACGCAACGCGAACAAGATCGCCGCACCCATGTACGACCGCATGGGTAACTTGGCTCCCCAGTTCCAAAGACGACAGCTCCCCAAAAATAGAGAGAGAGAGAGAGAGGGGGTAACTCTCTCTCTCTCTCTCTCTCGAAGGTGCACGGATCAACCACTTTCTACTGCAATCGAGTTATTTCTACTGAACCCAAAAGCCTTTCTGCTGTGGGCAGACTGGTAAAAGCATGGATTAGAGGCAGTCGGCGTGACTGGTCCTTCTGTAGACAGTGTCCAGATGGGAGGAGGCTGTTCCTGGACTGCTTTAGTCTCTCCCAACACTTCACCATTATTCTGAACTCTCTCCCATGCCCCGATTCCTCGTTGTCAGCCCTCCCACCCAGTTTCTACCCCTTACCCCATGGTTCCCAATACCTCTTTTCTCTTCCCATTTCCTTCCAGCCACAAGCCTAGGCATAATGCCCTTCAGTGAGATATCAGGGTTTTGGGGACGACCACAACACCCACCAGACTTTCCCTCTATTTCCACTAGTCACTGATTCTGGAATTTCCTGTAGATTGGGGACATCTTGAAAATTTCCTGCAGATTTTTCAAAATGGTCTAATTTTTTGTATTTGAGGAAGGTGACAGTCAGCGAAAGCATCATAACAAAGGAGTAATGAACAATGTTAAGGATCCAGGGCCATGGCTACAGCTGACATCTGACAGTACTTCATATAAACAGAATTAGGTCTGGTTCTAGCCAAGACCTTTTGATCTTACAGAATCTAGAAATAATATGTGTGATATTATTACTTATAGGGCCTTCAGCAGGCCCTCTTTATCCATTGGTCTGTTGATGAGTCATTAACATTTTTATATGCCCGCTATAGCATGTAGCTTGGGGTAATGGGTCAGCCCACTTCATCCATTGGCTGTTTTACCTCAGGTGACCACATTCTTCCCATTCAAAACAAGCATTGGAAATGCAATAGGTCTCGCATTAGAAAAGTTGGAGCTAATGGTCTTGTAAATGAAAAATATTTTATTTATTTGTTGGTTTTTAAAACAGCTAAATTGATAGCTTTGTCATTTACAATGCCAATAGTTATAACTTTCGCGAATGTGACACCTATAGCATTTGGAATGCAACACCGAAGAGAGGGTGCAGCCACAGCACTTAGTCATTCAAACTAAAACCTCCCTCCTCTAGATTTGCTTGGTGTGTTTGGACCATGGAGGCTGCGAGCATTGGAGGTTCGGGCACTGTGGCGGTGGTGTGTGTGTGTGTGTGTGTGTGTGGGGGAGGGTCTCTGTCTACATTTAGAGAGGAATGGAGCAGGAAAGTAGAGACTGACAGCGAGGTATGAGAGTGAGAGAAGAGAGTGATTGGGAGAAATGGGCGAAGCTAGGAGAGAGAAATGAATGAAAAAGGGGAGGCAGAAAAAATAACACGGCCTGGCGGCCGTGAGAGAGAGAGGGGAGGTGCTGGCGGCTGGGGAGGGGGAGGAGAAATGCGACGAGCATTGGAGGTTCGGGCACTGTGGCGGTGGTGTGTGTAGCTGACTGACATCGAGGTATGAGTGTGAGAGAAGAGAGTGATTGGGAGAAATGGGCGAAGCTAGGAGAGAGAAATGAAAAAGGGGAGGCTGAAAAAAATAACACGGCCTGGCGGCAGTGAGAGAAAGGGGAGGTGCTGACACCTTGTTCGGTACAATGCCTTCCCATCTCCCCCCTCTTTTGTTACGGGACATGCCATTTAAACCCCATTCACAGGTGTGAAATGGGGTTAACAGGCCATTAAAAAAAGCACAAAAAGCAGATCACGAGCGGCAGGAAAGGGGGTAGAAAAACTGTTTGCCACAGATTAGGTGGAAAGCGGCGGTTCTGCATACCAATACACCGGCCCTGTTTACTGAATACCGGAAATGGGAAGCGATAACTCGGCCGACCAGAATTAAATATGAAAGCGCGAGTGCTCCTGCCTGAAGCCAGGCGCGCAGAAACCCTCTCCCTGAACAGGGCGATTCGGCTGCCCGTCACCTGAGCGTTCGCACGAGATGGAATGTCACAGAAAAATGTACCGTGCAGGAAAACGACATTCTGTTGTATCCTGCAGGTAGTGGTTGATGTTTATCCAGCAAGGAAACCTGTATGGTCAAATCTGGGTACATAGTGGCGGGTGGTGTCACAATCAGAAATGATAAAGTGTTCTTGACACTTATAGCATTGACATCATACGAGTGCCACTTACACAAGTTATATGATTTGTATCGATAAGCTACGCAGAGAAATCACGCAGGATTGGAGACTGCTGAACCAGGGCACCACGGGCCCTACATTATACACCCATCCCCTGACCCGGAAGTAAAACAGCTACTCATTTGGGGTGCAATGGGTCCCAGGGGCCCCGGGCCTACTATACCCGCTGCATTAGAGGAGAGGATGAGGCATAACGACCAGAGCTGCTGACCTTGGAACTGCGGAGCCAGGTTAGAGGCTGGCGTCGGCTCAACATCCTGTGATTCTGTGTAAATCACTTAATCGCCCTGTGTCTGCAAAAAAAGCAACATGTCTTTTTTGTAATGTACCTGGTGCTCACGTAAAGCGCTCCAATACATAGGGGTCGAGTTCGCACTGTATAACACGCTCACATTATATGTATATATAAATATATTTGTAGCTGCGCCCATCGTTGGAAGGGCTTAAAGCTTTATGCCCACTGAGCTCCTAAAGAAGCCACGATACATTTTACTATATTCGCTTTTATTTACTATAGATGCATACATGATTTGCTGCAACGTACAGAAATACCGCTTCTAGACACTGTGCCTACACCCAGGGGTGTTGGAATATTTCACGAGTTTCTCTTCAGCACTACCGGTAAGCAATACAATTTTCATCCATTATATGTCAGGAACATTATACTGAACAAGGGGGCAGGGAGAGAACAGACGAGTGGAGGGAGGGAAGGGGTGTGCGGTGAGAGAAAGGGGAGAGCGGATAACTCAGAGGTAAGGGACAGAGAGAAGTAGAGAACGGAAAAAATATATAAAGGGGAGAAAAAAAAAAAGGAGTGAGACATATAGTGAAGAGAGTGAGGCGGGGAAAGGAGAAAACACGGGGAATCGAGAGGGAAAGAAGAGATGGCGAGGCATAGGGAAGGGGAGAGAAAGAGGTGAAGTAAGAGGGATAGGGAGAGACAAAAGGAAGAGACTGCAACAAACAAGACGGAGGGAAGAGATGGCGAGGCAGAGGGAGGGGGGAGGAGAAACACGAGAGACGGCAAGCGGCCGTCAAAGTGAAAGTACGAGGAGAAATGCGACACGGCGGGCAGGGAAGGGGGCGGAGCGGGGAGAGCGGCATGAGGGTGTGAAGCAGCAGGGGCCTGAGACGCGGCCGCCTTTGATGTGGTAATGCGAGCCAGGCAGGCGGCTGGTGGCATTGTGCACGCGCTTTCACATGCATTGCAACAAATCGCCAGTGGAATCGCCAGTTAGGTAAACTCTAGATAAGCCCCTATATATCGAGCTCCCGCTCAATGCGCATTGAGATAGGTCGCTCGACCTAAAAAGAATGACTGCCCAATTGTATTAAGAACGAGTGGAGGGAGGGAACGGGTGTGCGGTGAGAGAAAGGGGAGAGCGGATAACTCAGAGGTAAGGGACAGAGAGAAGTAGAGAACGGAAAAAATATATAAAGGGGAGAAAAAAAGGAGTGAGACATATAGTGAAGAGAGTGAGGCGGGGAAAGGAGAAAACACGGGGAATCGAGAGGGAAAGAAGAGATGGCGAGGCAGAGGGAAGGGGAGAGAAAGAGGTGAAGTAAGAGGGATAGGGAGAGACAAAAGGAAGAGACTGCAACAAACAAGACGGAGGGAAGAGATGGCGAGGCAGAGGGAGGGGGGAGGAGAAACACGAGAGACGGCAAGCGGCCGTCAAAGTGAAAGTACGAGGAGAAATGCGACACGGCGGGCAGGGAAGGGGGCGGAGCGGGGAGAGCGGCATGAGGGTGTGAAGCAGCAGGGGCCTGAGACGCGGCCGCCTTTGATGTGGTAATGCGAGCCAGGCAGGCGGCTGGTGGCATTGTGCACGCGCTTTCACATGCACTGCAACAAATCGCCAGTGGAATCGCCAGTTAGGTAAACTCTAGATAAGCCCCTATATATCGAGCTCCCGCTCAATGCGCATGCGCATTGAGATAGGTTGCTCGACCTAAAAAGAATGACTGCCCAATTGTATTAAGAACGACATAAAACGGAAGCAACTGTAATCAAAGTGCTGCAGACACAGGCTACATAGCTCTTCTAGGTCCGGAATAGATGTAATAGTGCGAATTTTGCTTCCCTTCCTTTGTGACCAGGAGAGGTCTGTCTTCTGCAGGATTAGCGCCAAGGACCCCATGCTGCCTCGAGTTTGCCATCCCTGCTAAATACTGATGATTTAATGAATGAAGAGGCTTAGGGGCCCGTACGTACGCACTGCGCAGCAGTTGCGCACAATTTAATTCAATGAAGAGCCGCATGCTTCTGAGGCCCAGGGTGGGCCAGCTGGGCGATGGTGGGCCACCATAATGAAAGCCTCTGAGGCCCAACCGGTGCCCAGGCGTGCGTACTGTGACAGTGCACCATTTAATTTATTAAGAGGCTGGGCGGGCGTGCAGTGCGCACCATTTAATTCATGACAAGTGAGGGTGGCCCTGGAGCATGGGGCCCCCCCGCAGCATGGGGGCTGCGGGGGGCCTGTGTTATGCCCCTGGTAGACTTGACCCAGAGGCTCAAACCCTGGTTTCCAGCACCAAAGTCAGCAGTCTAGCTGATGGACCACATCCTCTCCCCTACTTCAATTATTAAAAGTTACACAATAATGGGGAAACCCAAAAAACAACGGACCTGGGTCAGCTGCAGTACAAAATAGGTGGTCACAGTGGAAGAGAAATATTCACACTAGTCACATCACCCAAAATAACCACATTAATCACTTAAAATTCAAATTCAAAAGAATATTTATATCAGCATTTGGCATAATACAAATAATAAATACAGTTTGCACAGAAGGTGTTCCAAGGGAAAGTGATAGTGTTGCATTAGGAATTGTGAGGGTTTCAGAGGGAAAGAGTAGAGAAATATACAGTATTTACAATCTAATTACAAAGACCTGTCTGGCCATCTCAGTGACCAAAATTAAATCAAGATACACAGTATTGTACAGATACAGTCAATCAATCACTGTTATCTATCTCTGGGCACAAGAACAGTACAGAAGCACAATTGGGAAAAATCAACCCACAGGGCGAGGGAAGAAGGTGTCACTTGTCAAAGTATACTGGTGGGACGTGACTACGTCTCTTACTAATAACAAGTAAGTTAGGATCATCAAGGGAAGAAAAATACAATATTTTTGTTTGATAAACAGATTTTTATTGATTTTGCTGAAAGAATACACCAGCCATTCAGCACTACACCATGAAAATCTAGGATTACATAGAAGAATTTGCGCTACCCAGTTTACAGACACGAGTAAAAGCAAACCAGCAGGAGTTTGGACTATCCCTTTATGACTAAACCACACCCCCCAACCTTTTTCCAGACTCTACGAAATTCCCTGGGACACCCACATGCCTCATACATGACTTTCTCCTGTGTGTCGCACCAGTCCACCCCAGTCCGCCATCGCACAACATTCGGGGGGTTCAGGGGATTTCCAGGAGGCCGCAGTGTCCCTCTTGGCAACCACCATAGCTATAGTGAAAAACAATTTCTCATTCCGAGACCCATCCAACCCATCAGTGATGTCCAGGATCGTGTGTTTTTAGTCAGGGGGGACCTCCCACCCTAAGACCTCGGTGAGTTCTTCCTCGATTTCCCCTCAGAACCGCGCCCGGTGGGGGCAGGTCCATACCATATGGAGGAAGTCAGCTGGGTCGTGGCCACACTGTGGCGTGGTACCAGAAAGGGGCCGGAGACTAGATCGGGGTAGGTAAGGTTTTATTTTGAAAAAAGGTTTTTTTATAACGGGTGGTGAGTCTGGGTCTTTGGAATTCAGCGGGATCCGTGGTGGCTAAGGAGTGATATATGCTTCTTAGTGGTAAGATTACTGGAGTAGTCTTCTCCTGTTCCTAGGTCCCTCTGGCTTCAGGAGTTCTTCAGGTCTTTCTTACTGCCCGTTCTCGCCACGTGCAAAGAGAGGAAAAACAGACTGTCAGGAACGCGGTCCTATGTCTGATACCCCAAATGGAAACCGGGGGGTGAGGGACACCAGTGAAATTGTGCTATTTATAACAGAAGTGTCTCTGAGTGAAGGTCGGTGTTAAGGAAGGTTTACTAGGTGGGTTTTTACGCTAATAAGATTCATCAAGTGTGATAGAAATGCACCAACAAGCGATATTACTGGGTCGAGGAACCCGAGGTCCCTCGTCTCCCTACCCACCCCGCAAACCGCTGCCGTACCTGCTGCAGCCACACTCCTCCCTCGGGAGTGTGGCATGGCGCTTCACGGGTCCGTTGGCCTACAGGCTTTCGCCCCTCGTCCTCTCATCTCGTCCTGGTCACCAGCACTCCGTCCGTATCTCCTTCACTCCACACGCCTGCTCCGAAGTCTCCAGGGGTGTCACACGACAGACTCTCTACTTCCTGGGTTTTACCCAATCCTGTGTACATGTCGTCACCGAGGGGCAGGGCTTCGTTCTCAGTGTTGTTGAAGGTATAGTCCTCCAATTCTTCTGTTTCCGGCCATGGGCTGACTCCTTCCGTAAACCACTCGTTCTGACAAAGGGGCAGAGATGTATGTGAGGTAAGGTCCGCGTTCCACCAGTCAACAAATGGGGGTTTGCTTTCTACCAGAACGAGCAGGTTGTTACACACACCTAGTACAAGCAGAGGTCGGGTTGAACCCCGCCCGATGAAGCGCACCAGGGTGAGGTATGCAGCGTGTAAATAATAGAGCTGTACCAAGCGCAGCCTAGTGGATGGGGTGAACGTTCTAGGGGCCTTAAGTGAGTCACGGCAATCCTCCTCCTGCAAGGTGCCCACCAACTCCTCCCACTGAGCCCACAGTCAGTCTATGGAAGTAGGGGTATTGTCGATCAGTGTATGATAAATGCAGGAGATGCCAACCTTCCCCAGGTCCCCAAACATAATCGGAGCCTCTGGCGGGCTGTGATTAGGAAGCCCTGTACCTATGTAAGGTGCGTGTGGAGGGTGTGTTGCAGTTACCTATAGAATTGTGATTGATGCAGTGAGTATCTGTTCTTGACGTGGCCGAAGGGAACGCATGTGGTCCCCCACCCATACATAGCCTAGCTGTGAAATACCTATAAGGTCCCAAGCCCTGAAGCTCATTAACCTCTTTGAACCAGGTCCCCTGCCACAAGGGTGTACATTGGGTCAGTGTGTGTGTCATTTGGTGTGCTGCAGTGCAGCCCGCCAGGCCAGTAACACAGAGCATGTCACCTCTGGTAGACGAGAAGGAATAAGGGCCCCATACAACATGGATTGAATCCTGGCGAGGCCCGATTCCCCCAATTCGAGCCTGTAAGCCAGGGAAAGATACAATTTGTAATATCCAGACAACAATGAATACATTAAAGAAAAATTAAGATTACTGTTTTTTTGAAAGTATAAACCTAATTAAAAAATGTAGAATTCAAAAGAATATTTATAATTGTTAATCTTCCACGAAATGCTTGGCACACAGGAGCTCCGATGTACTTATTTCCATAAGTGGAGGTAGTGCCCACATGTGAAACACATCTTGGTCAAGGTTTTGCAACAGATCTTCTAAATAACTTCAGTGGAACTGCCACTAAATCCTTCAGTATTGCTCCAGGTAAAGTTTGGCGAGGATTCAGTATACCCCGGGGAGGGAAGGGGACCCCAAGCCAGCCCCCTTCCCTTTCCCGGCAAGCTCCTGACCACCTTGGTGTCTGCGGTTTCACCTGCCATTGCCCACAGCTGGAGGAGCCCACTGTCTCCGAGCACAAGGTTGTGGTCGTCCAAGGTTTGGCACTTATATGCAATGAAGAGGCTGATCACACTTCTGAAGGACAAAATTTACACATTCAACAGAATCTGGTCACCCTTCACAACATGTCAACAGGGAACGGGTTGACCTGGCCACGATCACGCCTGATAGGTTGCAAATATCCCGACTAGGGGGACTTTCTTCCTCGGGGAGTGACTCAGGTGATACTGCTAATGATCAGATGCAAAGGCTTCCTACCCCTTAATTATGATCTGCAGATAAGAACTGTCTTCTGTTTTCTTTTCCTTATTTTGATCCGATGTTTGACTGGTAGTACGTTGTACTTGCGTTGATATACAAGTCTGCATAGAATGTTATTTTTTTGCTTTTTGTTTGTTCTATGTTGTACGAACCAGTATTATAAACAAGCATTTGCAATGCAATAGGTCTCGCATTAGGAAAGTTTGAGCTATTGGTCTTGTAAATGACATTTTTTATTTATGTGTTGGTTTTGAAAATAGCGAAATTAATAGCTTTGCCATTTGCAATGCCAATACTTTTATCGTTTGCAAATGTGACACCTATAGCATTTGTAATGCAACATGTTTTGTATTTATGTAACTTAGATGTATTGATATTACAAATAACAATGGCTTTTAATTTTTCTAAATAATTAATACTTAAATAAAAGTTATTGTAATTTATAATGGCAATTATAATGGCAATAGCTTAAACTTTTGTAAATAACTTTTGTGAAGATTATGTTCAGTGTATTTTATTGTGACGAAAATCCAAGAACAGAAGTGAAATATTAACATCTTTTTATGACATTTGTAATAAAGCTTTAAACATTGAGAGAAAATATTTGAACCAATTGTTGTTGAATGGTTGCACAGATTGATGCTGTGTTGGCGCTCAGTGATGTTGTGGTGGCGACGAGTGATGCTGTGGTGGCGCATAGTGATGTTGTGGTGCCCCTGAGTGATGTTGTGGTGCCCCTGAGTGATGTTGTGGTGCCCCTGAGTGATGCTGTGGTACCCCTGAGTGATGCTGTGGTACCCCTGAGTGATGCTGTGGTACCCCTGAGTGATGCTGTGGTGATGCAATAGATAGAGTGAGTGCGATAGATAGCTAGAGGGAGGGCGAAAGATAGCTAGAGGGAGGGCGATAGATGTAATGTAAAAATCACTTATATAGCGCAAAAACTGTCACCCTATGGGTATCCTGGCGCTTTTAGAAATGGTGATGGTCAGCACGTTACCAGCCCGTAATAGGCAGTGAAAACTAGTTTTCCATCCTAGGAAACAACCAGGTTTTCAGATTCTTTCTGAAACAGGTCCATGAACTGGCCTGTCTGATGGTCTGGGGCAGCTAGAGGGAGGGCGAAAGATAGATAGATAGAGTGAGGGCGAAAGATAGATAGATAGAGTGAGGGCGAAAGATAGATAGATAGAGTGAGGGCGATAGGTAGATAGATAGAGTGAGGGCGATAGGTAGATAGCGTGAGGGCGATAGGTAGATGTGTGTGTGTGGTTGAGCGTGGGGTTGAGCGTGGGGTTGAGCGTGGGGTTGAGCGTGGGGTTGAGCGTGGGGTTGTGCGTGGGGTTGTGCGTGGGGTTGTGCGTGGGGTTGTGCGTGGGGTGATGTTTGTGCGTGGGGTGATGTTTGTGCGTGGGGTGATGTTTGTGCGTGGGGTGATGTTTGTGCGTGGGGTGATGTTTGTGCGTGGGGTGATGTTTGTGCGTGGGGTGATGTTTGTGCGTGGGGTGATGTTTGTGCGTGGGGTGATGTTTGTGCGTGGGGTGATGTTTGTGCGTGGGGTGATGTTTGTGCGTGGGGTGATGTTTGTGCGTGGGGTGATGTTTGTGCGTGGGGTGATGTTTGTGCGTGGGGTGATGTTTGTGCGTGGGGTGATGTTTGTGCGTGGGGTGATGTTTGTGCGTGGGGTGATGTTTGTGCGTGGGGTGATGTTTGTGCGTGGGGTGATGTTTGTGCGTGGGGTGATGTTTGTGCGTGGGGTGATGTTTGTGCGTGGGGTGATGTTTGTGCGTGGGGTGATGTTTGTGCGTGGGGTGATGTTTGTGCGTGGGGTGATGTTTGTGCGTGGGGTGATGTTTGTGCGTGGGGTGATGGTTGTGTGAGTTTGTGTGGTTGTGTGTGCACTTGTATGTGTGTGCGTGGTTGTATGTATGTGTGTGTGCGGTTACAGAAGGATGTATGTGGAAGAGAGCAGCAGATCAGCACAGCAGAAGAGAACAGGGAGTTAAAGAAGGAGGCGGGTGGAGGAGAGCAGCAGATCGGTACAGGAGAAGAGAACAGAACAGGGAGCTAGCGAGGGAGGCAGTGGAAGAGAGCAGCAGATCAGTACGGTAGAATAGAAGAGAACGGGGAATTAGAGAAGGAGGTGGGTGGAAGAGAGCAGCAGCTCAGCACAGGAGAAGAGAACAGGGAGTTAAAGAAGGAGGTGGGCTGGAAGAGAGCAGCAGATCAGCACGGTAAAAGAGAACAGTTAGTTAAAGAAGGAGGTGGGGTGGAAGAGAGCAGCAGATCAGCACTGGAAAAGAGAAGAGAACAGGGAGTTAGAGAAGGAGGCACGGTGGAAGAGAGCAGCATATCAGCACGAGAGAAGAGAAGAGAACAAGGAGTTAGAGAAGGAGGTGGGTGGAAGAGAGGAACAGATCAGCACAGCAGAAGAGAACAGGGAGTTAAAGAAGGAGGTGGGGTGGAAGAGAGCAGCAGATCAGCACAGGAGAAGAGAATAGAACAAGGAGTTAGAGAAGGAGGTGGGTGGAAGAGAGGAACAGATCAGCACAGCAGAAGAGAACAGGGAGTTAAAGAAGGAGGTGGGGTGGAAGAGAGCAGCAGATCAGCAGAGGAGAAGAGAATAGAACAGGGAGTTAGAGAAGGAGGCGGGTGGAAGAGAGCAGCAGATCAGCACAGGAAAAGAGAACAGGGAGTTAAAGAAGGAGGCGGTGTGGAAGAGAGCAGCAGATCAGCACAGGAGTAGAGAACAGGGAGTTAGAAAAGGAGGCGGGAGGAAGAGAACAGCAGATGAGCATGGGAGAAGAGAACAGGGAGTTAGAGAAGCAGGTGGTGGAAGGAAACAGCAGATCAGCACAGGAGAAAAGAACAGAGTTAAAGAAGGAGGCGGGTGGAAGAGAGCAGCAGATCAGCAAAGGTGAAGAGAACATGGATATAAAGAAAAAGGCGGGTGGAAGCGAGCAGCAGATCAGCTTGGGAGAAGAGAACAAGGAGTTAAAGAAGGAGGCGGGTGGAAGAGAGCAGCAGATCAGCACAGGAGAAGAGAACATGGATATAAAGAAGGAGGTGGGGTGGAAGAGAGCAGCAGTTCAGCACAGGAGAAGAGAACAGGGAGTTAAGGAAGGAAGCGGGTGGAAGAGAACAACATATTAGCACAGGACAAGAGAACAGGGAGTTAGAGAAGGAGGCGGGGTGAAAAAACAGCAGATCAGCACAGGAGAAGAGAAGCAAACAGGGAGTTAAAGAAGGAGTTGGGGTGGACGAGAGCAGATCAGCACAGGAGAAGATAACAGGGAGTTACAGAAGGAGGCGGGTAGAAGAGAACAGCAGATCAGCACAGGAGAAGAGACCAGGGAGTTAAAGAAGGAGGTGGGGTGGATGAGAGCAGCAGATCAGCACAGGAGAAGAGAACATGGAGTTAAAGAAGGAGGCGGCGTGGAAGAGAGCAGCAGATCAGCAAAAGAGAACAGAGAGTTAAAGAAGGAGGCGGTGGAAGAGAACAGCAGATCAGCACAGGAGAAGAGAAGAGGGAGTTAGAGAAGGAGGTGGGTGGAAGAGAGGGAGGGCGATAGATAGAGGGAGGGTGGGCGATAGATAGAGGGCGATAGATAGAAGGAGGGCGATAGATAGAAGGAGGGCGATAGATAGAAGGAGGGCGATAGATAGAGGGAGGGCGGGGGATAGATAGAAGGAGGGCTATCGATATAGAGGGAGGGCGATAGATAGATAGAGGTAGGGCGATAGAGTGAGTGAGGGCGGTAGAGTGAGTGAGGGCGGTAGAGTGAGTGATGGCGGTAGAGGGAGGGCGGTAGAGGGAGGGCGGTAGAGGGAGGTCGGTAGAGGGAGGTCGGTAGAGGGAGGTCGGTAGAGGGAGGGCGGTAGAGGGAGGGCGGTAGAGGGAGGGCGGTAGAGGGAGGGCGGTAGAGGGAGGGCGGTAGAGGGAGGGCGGTAGAGGGAGGGCGGTAGAGGGAGGGCGGTAGAGGGAGGGCGGTAGAGGGAGGGCGGTAGAGGGAGGGCGGTAGAGGGAGGTCGGTAGAGGGAGGGCGGTAGAGGGAGGGCGGTAGAGGGAGGGCGGTAGAGGGAGGGCGGTAGAGGGAGGGCGGTAGAGGGAGGGCGGTAGAGGGAGGGCGGTAGAGGGAGGGCGGTAGAGGGAGGGCGGTAGAGGGAGGGCGGTAGAGGGAGGGCGGTAGAGGGAGGGCGGTAGAGTGGTGATGGTGTGTGAGAGGGTGAGGGTGTGTGAGGGTGTGTGTGAATGAGGGTGTGTGAGAGTGAGGGGGTGTGAGAGTGAGGGGGGTGAGGGGTGTGAGTGTGTGGGGGTGTGAGTGTGCGGGGGTGTGTGTGGTGTGAGGGAGTGGGGGTGTGAGGGAGTGGGGGTGTGAGGGAGTGGGGGTGTGAGGGAGTGGGGGTGTGAGGGAGTGGGGGTGTGAGGGAGTGGGGGTGTGAGGGTGAAGGTATGTGAGGGTGAGGGTGTGCGAGGTTGAGAGGGTGCGTGGGTGAGGGTATGTGAGGGTGAGGATGAGGGGGGTGAGAGGGTGAGTGAGGGTGAGGGGGTGGGAGGGTGGGTGAGGGGGGTGAGAGGGTGTGTGAGGGTGTGTGAGGGTGAGAGGGTGTGTGAGGGTTGAGAGGGTGTGTGAGGGTGAGGGGGTGTGTGAGGGCGGGTGAGGGTGAGAGGGCGGGTGAGGGTGAGAGGGCGGGTGAGGGTGAGAGGGCGGGTGAGGGTGAGAGGGCGGGTGAGGGTGAGAGGGCGGGTGAGGGTGAGTGAGGGGCTGTGAGGGTGAGAGGACGAGTGAGGGTGCGTGAGGGGCTGTGAGGGTGAGAGGACGGGTGAGGGTGAGAGGGGGTGAGAGTGAGTGAGTGTGAGTGAGGGTAAGGGTGATGGGGTGTGAGGGTAAGGGTGATGGGGTGTGAGGGTGAGGGGGTGTGGGGTTGAGGGGGTTTGTGGGTGAGGGTATATGAGGGTGAGGGTATGTGAGGGTGAGGTGTGAGGTTGAGAGGGTGTGAGGTTGAGGGGGTGTGAGGTTGAGGGGGTGTGGGGTTGAGGGGGTTTGTGGGTGAGGGTATATGAGGGTGAGGGTATATGAGGGTGAGGGTATGTGAGGGTGAGGTGTGAGGTTGAGAGGGTGTGAGGTTGAGGGGGTGTGAGGTTGAGGGGGTGTGAGGTTGAGGGGGTGTGAGGTTGAGGGGGTGTGAGGTTGAGGGGGTGTGAGGTTGAGGGGGTGTGAGGTTGAGGGGGTGTGAGGTTGAGGGGGTGTGAGGTTGAGGGGGTGTGAGGTTGAGGGGGTGTGAGGTTGAGGGGGTGTGAGGTTGAGGGGGGGTGTGAGGGTGAGGGGGAGTGAGGGTGAGGGGGTGTGAGGGTGAGGGGGTGTGAGGGTGAGGGGGTGTGAGGGTGAGGGGGTGTGAGGGTGAGGGGGTGTGAGGGTGAGGGGGTGTGAGGGTGAGGGGGTGTGAGGGTGAGGGGGTGTGAGGGTGAGGGGGTGTGAGGGTGGGGGGTGTGAGGGTGGGGGGTGTGAGGGTGGGGTGTGTGAGGGTGTGTGGGTGAGTGAGGGTGTGTGAAGGTGAGGGGGCTGAGGGGGTGTGAGAGGGTGTGTGAGGGTGCTGAAGGGACGTGAAATAGCGTGTCCCATCTGTAATGTACTGGTCGGTGAAATAACGTGTTTTGCGAGTGCTGAAGGGGACCTTATAAGTGTTGAGTCACAGATATTGGCAACGTTTTTAAGGTATGTTGTAGAGCAACGTATCTGCTGTGTTCAGTACTGTAAAGTTTGTGTGCAAGTTGTGCTTAGTATAGTGACGTGAGGGCAGTGGCATGGTGTGGAATGTCATGGTGAGTTGTGATATGATGTGTAATGTTTTTAAAATTAAATACATTTTTTTGTTGTGTGTTATTTTTCTATATTTGCTGCTCAATCAAATATTAACCTATGGACGGGCTGGAACATTGTGTATGGTATTTCCACCGAAAACAAAGTGAATGCTCTTTGTTGTACTTACGGTACTGCAAATGCTGGTAAATGAAAGCCAACGTGAATATCTATTGTATGTGTTTGCGCATTACCTTGCAATCCGCACCTTCGTTTAGCTTGCAAATCCAGTAAGTGAGGAAGGGGGCGGGAGTAAAGACAGCAGGGACAATGGGCGGGAGTGAAGAGATCACAGACAACGGGTGGGGGCGGGAGTAAATAGGGCACGGACAACGGGCGGGGGGAGGAAGTAAAGAGATCACGGACAACGGGTGGGGGGCGGGAGTAAAGACAGCAGCGACAATGGGAGGGAGGCAGGAGTGAAGAGATCACGGACAACGGGTGGGGGCGGGAGTAAAGACAGCAGGGACAATAGGAGGGAGGCAGGAGTAAAGAGATCACGGACAACGGGTGGGGGGCGAGAGTAAATAGAGCACGGACAACGGGCGGGGGGAGGAAGTAAAGAGATCACGGACAACGGGTGGGGGGCGGGAGTAAAGACAGCAGGGACAATGGGAGGGAGGCAGGAGTAAAGAGATCACGGACAACGGGTGGGGGCGGGAGTAAAGACAGCAGGGACAATGGGAGGGAGGCAGGAGTAAAGAGATCACGGACAAGGGGTGGGGGCGGTTGTAAAGACAGCAGGGACAATGGGAGGGAGGCAGGAGTAAAGAGATCACGGACAACGGGTGGGGGCGAGAGTAAAGACAGCAGGGACAATGGGAGGGAGGCAGGAGTAAAGAGATCACGGACAACGGGTGGGGGCAGGAGTAAAGACAGCAGGGACAATGGGCGGGGGGCGGGTGTGAAGAGATCACGGACAGGTTTGTAAAGAGGGCACGGGCAACGGGCGGGAGTAAAGAGATCACAGACAACGGGTGGAGGGCGGGAGTAAATAGGGCACGGACAACGGGTGGGGGTCAAGACTGATTTGCATAATGCTGGGTCTGAACTGAGGTTGCATGGGGAGCACAAGAACTATGGCTGTTTATGTCTCATGTGGGACCAGCAGAGATGTCCTTGTGTGATACGCAATCAGCAGTGACGTACATTGTCTATACATGATAAGTGGGGATGATTGCTAGCAGGTTATAAACCGCCATGAAGGTCACGCTGGGTTGATGCACACTGGGCGTGGACGTACATGATGTAGACATTGTAAGTTTGGTTATCCATGGTTTAGGAACGCTTACATTGATGTATATGTATTGTTTATAGTTAAGGAGCATAGAGGTTTATGGTTTATTAATGGTCATACCCAGGTCCGGTAGCTCAGTGGACTAATGCGTCCCCTCCAGGAGTCTGTGTTTGGGCCAATGGCCAAAGGTCCACTCAACCTTTCATCCTTACAAGATTGATAAAATGAGTACCACTGAGTTGGATAACAAACGCACCTGTTATTTAGTGCCAAGATGTCCCAGGGGATGAATGCGTGATTGATAAATGTATGATATGCTATGGTATGTTATGGCATGTTATGTCATGTAATGTTATGCTGTTATGTTCTCATGGAGGGAGGTGGTTTATATAGACTTTAAATTAATTTCAACACTTTATATCCTTTATACAATGTCAGCCTGGACGCCTGTCACTTACCTTTGTTGGTCCCGCCCATTTCAGCTGGAGGCTCAGCTCACACTCTGTATTTACTGTCTGTGCTAACATGCCATTCACATGACCTTCACATGAGCAAGGGTCCTTCCTGTCCTCTCCCTCCATCAGCACTGGCAGTGACAGTACCAGGTGCCACTGTTGTATTCGCAGCCCCGTCCCAGGGTCATGCTGCAGACCACGTGACGTGCACGGGCAGCGGGGGTAAAGAGATCACGGACAACGGGTGTGGGGCGGGAGTAAATAGGGCACGGACAACGGGTGGGGTCGGTAGTAAAGACAGCAGGGACAATGGGAGGGAGGCGGGAGTAAAGAGATCACCCACAACGGGCGGGGGGAGGAAGTAAAGAGATCACGGACAACGTGTGGGGGGCGGGAGTAAAGACAGCAGGGACAACGGGTGGAGTCGGTAGTAAAGACAGCAGGGACAATGGGAGGGAGGCGGGAGTGAAGAGATCACGGACAACGGGTGGGGGCGGGAGTAAAGACAGCAGGGACAATGGGAGGGAGGCGGGAGTGAAGAGATCACGGACAACGGGCAGGGGGCGGGAGTAAAGACAGCAGGGACAATGGGAGGGAGGCGGGAGTGAAGAGATCACGGACAACGGGCGGGGGGCGGGAGTAAAGAGATCACGGACAACGGGCGGGGGGCGGGAGTAAAGACAGCAGGGACAAAGGGGAGGGAGGCGGGAGTGAAGAGATCACGGACAACGGGCGGGAGTAAAGAGATCACGGACAACGGGTGGGGGCGGGAGTAAAGACAGCAGGGACAATGGGAGGGAGGTGGGAGTGAAGAGATCACGGACAACAGGCGGGGGGCGGGAGTAAAGACAGCAGGGACAATGGGAGGGAGGCGGGAGTGAAGAGATCACGGACAACGGGCGGGAGTAAAGAGATCACGGACAACGGGCGGGAGTAAAGAGATCACGGACAACGGGCGGGAGTAAAGACAGCAGGGACAATGGGAGGGAGGGGGAAGTGAAGAGATCACGGACAACGGGCGGGAGTAACGACAGCAGGGACAATGGGAGGGAGGCGGGAGTGAAGAGGGGAGTAAAGACAGCAGGGACAATGGGAGGGAGGCAGGAGTAAAGAGATCACGGACAACGGGCGGGGGGAGGGAGTAAAGAGATCACGGACAAGGGGGGGAGGGAGTAAATAGGGCACGGACAACGTCGTATGGAAAACAACCGAAAGAGAAAGCACGCCTGTTCCTCTGGGAAAGGTGTTGTTGCAGCAGGCCTAGGCAAACACACCGCTCATCCACCAAGGCCTGGAAGACTTTGGGGCTGAGGTGACAAGGGAAGGGGTCAGAAAAAGCACAGAGCTGCTACTGCTCCAGCAACAGGAAGGAAACAACGGACATGCACTGGTAGCCGTGGGCTGTAACGGAGCCCCTAAAAACACAACTCTAACCACCCTAAGACCCCGGCCCATCATCGCTCTGTGCCTGCCTTCCCAGTGCGGCCCTGCTGAAGGGAGCGAGCGAAGGATAATGTCGTGAGCGTGCGAGCATGCGCCTCAGCTGTACGGGCGCACACTCAGTCACGCTGTGCGTGGTTCCGTGTACCGTGAGCGTGCACATTGGACGTCTAGGAAACTCGTCATCCGGGAAGCCAGCCAGGAAGATTTGCGGTGCGTGATCATGGAGAGCCCCGCCTGTTGCCAAGCCTGAGCCGCTGACACACACCTGAGGAGGAAAGACCGGCCTGGAGAGCAGCGGGGGGAGTCCTGAGTCAGCCCGGTGAGTAGGGGGGGGGACGTGTTTTTTGGTGCATCAGGCTAGCGAGACAGAGATGGGCACTTGGAGTGTATGGACGTGCATGTGTGACTGTGTGTGTGTGTGTGCGCATGAGTGGCGGGGGGGGGGGGGGGGGGGTCACCTGTGTGTGTGAGCGTGTGTGTGTGTGTGTGAGCGTGTGTGTGTGTGTGAGCGTGTGTGTATACTGTGTGTGAGCGTGTGTGTATACTGTGTGTGAGCGTGTGTGTGTATACTGTGTGTGAGCGTGTGTGTGTATACTGTGTGTGAGCGTGTGTGAGCGTGTGTATACTGTGTGTGAGCGTGTGTGAGCGTGAGCGTGTGCGTGTGTGTGTGTGCCCGCGAATGAGAGGCATGGCTGACTGACTGAGATGTGCACGGCTCGGGAGGCGAGGCATGCGCGTCCACGAGGTGCAATCGGTGCTCGTGCCCCGGTCTGTGGTCCCTTCAGAGCTAGGTGGGCAGAAATAAGTCTTTCGCTAACGCGAGACCTAAAAAGTTATGAAGTGTTTTTTTATAAACAGACTTTATTGAGGTTTGCACATAAAATGTGAATATTATGACACACATTTCATTTGTCAGATATAATTACATAGAGCCATTGCAAAGCACTGGTGTTGAGGTGGCATATTACAGCATAGCAACATGTCCACCCTCAGACACGGGCATGGAGTCATTGCCCTATGCGGTTGTATTCATGGGGACAGCCCCTGGCCTCCTAGACCGGTCTTTCCTGCATTGCACACCAATCCACTCTGCGCCATTGTGGAAGAATGGGAGGAGAAAGGGATATCCAGCGGGCAACGATATCCTGTTTAGTGACCATAATGGCCATCCCCAGGAAGGAGCGATAGGCCTTCATATATCCCGAGCCCGCAAGAACACCTAGCAGAAATATTATGGGAGAAAGGTGACGTTTCCAGCCCAACACCTCAGACAATTCCCCTACCACCACAGACCAAAAGATTGAATTAGAGGGCACAGCCAAACCATATGATTGAAGCCAGCAGGTGCTGCTCTACAGAGGGGACACTTGGGTTCGGGCAGCAGTTTGGCCCCATAGAGCTTAGCCGGGGAGAGATAGGCCTCATATAAGTAATATGTTTGAATCAGTCGTCGCTTAGACGAGGTGGTGATCACCCTCGGTGCCATTAGTGCATCCCACCAATCATTATCCTTGAGAGGACCCAGGCATGCCTCCCATCGGGCTCTCAGGTGGACTAAGGTGCCTGGTGCAATAATTTTGAAGGTGCAGTAGATTTTAGAGAGTCCACCTTTATCTAAGTCATCCATCAAAAGCTTAACTTCCAATGGATTTAATTCAGGGAGTGTATCAGTCTGTAGGAGGTGCGGTCAAAGTGCATGTCTCAGTTGGAGATATTTATAAAACTGTGTGTGACAATGCGTACGTGGATTTAAGTTCTTGATAGAAACACATGTGGGTCCATGACCAAATGTCCCCAAAGAGTGGAATTCCAATTAGGTCCCATCGTTCAAATCCGGCAATGTCGCCACCTCCGTCAACCAAGTACCATGCCAAAGAGGTGCCTGTTGCGTGAGTTTGGTGTCCCACTGAATATGCCATAGAGCGACCCTACAGGCTTGCAGGGCCATTTTTGTCCCTGAGGGTGTGGAAGTGAGGATGGAAGAACCATACAGCATAGAAAAGAATTGGCGGGAGTCCCATAATGGTTAACAAGGAGGTAGGCAGGGTCTGACCAACCCCTGTTAAAGCTATCATGGATAGCCAGAAGGTGTGAGGCTAAGTGATAAAGATATAGGTTGGCAATTCCCAGCCCACCGTCATAGGGGAAATTGGAAATCTGAAAATGCAAGGCTAGCAGCCCTGGAGCCATGCCAGAGAAAGGATATAGCAACCCTGTCCAGGGACCAGAACCATTTCCATGGTATGGGAAGCAGGACATTTTTTATAAGTGTATAAAAAGTGGGGTAGTGAAGAAATAAAAACCTTCTTAGTGGTTCACTGATACACCTGGTCCTTAAAAGCAACAAAGAAGAGATTGGCACGGAAGCTGTAATATCAAGAAAACATTTATTCACCTCACATGAGGGAGACTGCGTCATACAGTACCTGTAGGAGACCGTCTAAGGAGTACAGAGAACAGGGGCCTTATATATGCATTTGTTACATAGTCAGCATAAAACCAAGGGGTGGTTCTGGCACATACAAGCATGATTTTTGACTAAGGGTATACAAAATGTGCTTGCTCCACAAAGTGGGAGGGGAGACTAAACTGCTTACATCAGTAAGAACAGCCCAACAGTCCTATACTAGGAACAGGTGCATTCTACCAGCTAGGCCTTTCTGAGCATGTGCAAGGCTCTGCAAGAGGGAGAAATCACATGGCGAGCGCATGGTTAACTAAAATGGCTGCCAAGAACAAAATGGCTTTCAGCTTATACTAACAGCGATTCCTGCAATCTTTAACAGATAGTCCTTTTAGCATGAGCTAAAGACATTCATATGATCTAGTAGGAACATAGAAAATATTTTGCACATTTATTCTCATAAATTCATCAATATCCTAATCCATTACTAGGTGGGCATTTTTCATTCTAAACATTTCAATAAGCGGGTATAAATAAGGTATAAGCAGGAGAACATAGAGAACAGAGCATTGGGTCATCATAGCATTTATAGGAAATCGACCAGATAGAAAATATTTAGGGTTTGCCCGAGAACAAAGTATTAGAGGAAGACCATGTATCATGTACGGGGGAAAGAGAAAATTGTCTTTATACAGACAATTAAGAATTATTTCAAAAGGATAAACCAGTTAAAACAAGAGAAAGAATTATTATTCCACCACCTAAAATGCCCGCATCATACATGATAGAAAGGGGTTACCACACCTGTATATGGTTATAAAATTGGATAGAATACACTAAAGATGATGGTATATTGGCATTTCCAGAATATGGTACATTAATGGTAGAATTTTGCAAAGTTTACGAACTCGCATAAATGAACTAGACCCTAGACCAAGATTAACGCAGTATGAAGCTTTAGAAGAGTGGGAGACTGAGGCTTTTGAAAGAGACAGACCTCGGTGTGACAAACTTTAGTAAATTCTATCCTAGATTTCCCAAAGAGACAAGAGATAAGCAGATGAAACAATGGAGACAGTCTATGCTAGTGGAAGGATTATATCCTGTATTTACCACAGAGGTACCGACCGGAAGTAAATGTACAGAGAAAACAAAACATTTAATGAAAAGTAGCAGTGATTCAGCAGATGATTATTTTGAGGATTTAATAATGAAAAATCCACCACCTTATCAGGAAGAAACAAATAGAGTTACCCCTAGTGCTCCATTCTTAAAACCACCTTTGGTTCCGCAGATTGTACATGAAACCACAATAGAAAAGTACTACAAGAAAAGGAAAGAGAAGCAATAAACAAACAGAGAAGTGAATTAATTCAGAAAACAACCCAACTGAATATGAGTCCTAAAGCCCTAACAATACCAGTAACTATAGGTCCCGTTGTTTCCTTATATGGAGATAAACAGCTCAGTACTAAAACTCCCGTTCTGACTACACCCATAGTGCAACCCAGAAAAGAAAATATAATAATTGATGATCAGGCAAGTGAGTGCGAGTCAGTGATTTCCCCGATGGATTTGCCTATAAGAGAACCAGTGGGTGATTCGATCAGGTAAATTACTCCTGGATGCTCTGGAGAAGTGCAGATTGAAACCTCCACAGGAACAAGAAGTGCTACCATAGTAACACCAGAAGAAATAATAAGATGGACACAAGATATAAAAAAGCCAAAATCTCAGACAAAAGTATTAGACATTTTTAAATTAAGGGTAGAATTGGGAGAAATGGTAGCTGGAAATGTAGGATTAGAAAGACTGAATTCTTTTAGTGAAAAAGAGTTATTGTTCATATGTAGAGGCATTACCCGAAATACAAAAGTAGTCCATGAGAAATTAATGAATTTGGCCTCACAAATGGGAATGGACATAGGCAAATCAGAAGTATTACAGAAACCTTAGAGCTGAATTTTCAGACAAAGATTTGGAAAAGATGAATGTGTCAGGATGAATTTTTGTCGTGGTTACACAAATGGGGAGACTTAGACAGATGGAAAGCTAGATGGACAAAGAAAAAGGAGGAAGCACAGGCAAATCGAACTGCATCCGAGTATTTAATGAAAGAAACAGAAAAGGTTGAAAGCTTGTGTCCAATGAGAGAAGTACCAGGAGGAGGTTATGTACATGTCCCATGATCCCGACAGGATATTTTATCATTCACAAAGGACTTCCGAAAACTCAGAGAAAAACCAGTAGAATGGTACAGGCAAGTCGAAAGGTTTGTGAAGGTTTCAAAAGTACTGTTAAAAGATTTAGATGGTTTGTTTGATATAGTTGTTCCTACAGATATATGGACAGAATGCACTATTACAGTAGATTGGCCAAATGATGAATACCCTAGAGATCCAAAGACAGGAGCTCCATCAGATGATGTAATGAAAAAGTATAATCAGGTAATAACCTACTTAAAGGGAAAGGTACCCCCAAAAGAAACAAATTGGACAATAATAGACAGAACAACCCAAGACACGGATGAATCGGTACATGCCTATTATGAGCGTCTTTTGCAGGTGTTCAAGCAGTATAGTGGATTGGAAAATATTGGTAATAAGGACAGGACACATTTTATACATCGTTTTGGGTCAGAACTAAAACCAGAAATATCTCAAATGATTAAAGAGCATAAATTATGTTGGCAGGCAAAGCCTATCGTTGAAATTCTTAAATATGCAAAATACTGTGGAGATGAAATCGATAATAAGCTAAAGAAATTAGAAGAAAAAGTAATGTGGGCTCAAGTAAAATTGGCAGAACATCAGTTAAGTCAGCAGGTAAATAATCAAGGAAAGGGGGAAGGTCAAGGTGAAAGTAGTGGGACAAACTTAGAAGCAGAATGAGCAAAGAAGAGGCGAAGAAAAAGTTTCCCTGTCACGGGTGCGGAAAATTGGGGCACTGGAAAAACAAGTGAAAATTAATACAGAATAATAATGTCCAAACCCAAGATCTGAATCCGCTGACGCAGAATGAATACAGTGTGGACACCGGATTTCGGGAGGGAAGTGGTAAGAAAAATATGGTAACACCACAGTTTCTTTTGCAGGACATATTCTTTGAAGATACATACTGACGGTGCCTGAGAGGGGGGAAAGAGGTGTGGCTACTTGGCGCATCCTTACCGGTAGATCAGTCAGGTCCTTACATAGATGGCAAGGTTGAGGGAAATGACATCACCTTTTTGTTGGACCCTGGTGCTACCCGTTCCACTGTGAGAACAGCAGACATCCCAAACCTACCCCTTCCGAGAGAAGCAATCCAAGTAGTGGGCATTTCTAATAATCAGATTAGGACCCCCATTACAGAACCAACGGAGGTATGTATTGGCAATTTTACGGAAATGCACACATTTCTTGTGTGCAACTCCAGGCCTGTAAACTTGCTAGGAAGGGATTTATAGTGCAAAATGAATTGCACAATCTTTTGCACACCAAATGGTGTTGATATTCAGACTCCAGATGAAGATGGTGTACAAAATTATGTTGGCTAAACAGGAGACTGAAATTAAAAAGATGACTAAAAGATTTACCAGAAGAGCTTCAAAATAACGTAAACCCTGATGTGTGCGATTTTACAGTGAACGAATTGGGATTTATGGCAAATGTCGATCCAGTAAAAGTGACAGTAAGAGAAGGTGCAGTTTACCTAAATATTAGACAGTACAAAATGAGTCCGGAAATAAAAGCAGGTGTTGCAGCATAAATTGAACATTTGATTGAACAAGGCAAGGCATTCTAAAAGAAATAATGAGCAGTCTATGTAATTCACCTATAATTGGCATAAAAAACGAAGCAGAAAATATAGAGTAGTTCAAGACCTGTGTAAAATAAATGAAATTGTTGTCCCATGCTGTCCAGTAGTTCCGAATCCAGCAGTGATTCTGTACCATGGAGTGCAGGATGTTTCACTGTAATTGATTTATGCCATGCCTTCTTCTCTATCCCATTGCATCCAGACAATACATTTTTATTTTCGTTTAAATTTGATGAGCATGTTTACGTTTAGAATCGTGTTCCCCCCAGGGGTACACTGAAAGTCCATCAATTTTTAATCAAATTTTGAAAAATCCTTGGTACAGCCTGGACAGTCTGTTTTGGTGCATAACAGACGACCTACTGATTGCGTCTAAAACTCAAAGTCACTGCATCATTGATACAATTGCATTCTTGAATCATTTGGCTGAAGGAGGACATAAAGTGTCATCTGAAAATTTTCAATTTTGCACCACATTGGTCAAATATCTGGGACACCCAATAGAGAGGGGAGTCAGAAGAGTGACATCAGAAAGAATTAACATAATTAGAAACATGAAATTACCTCAGACACAGGAAGAAATCAGGATGTTTCTCTGAGTTGTAGGTTACTGTAGGCAGTGGATTGTGGGATTTGCAGTGCTAGCTAAGCCATTGATTCAGCTAACAAAGAAACGAGCAAAAGATCCAGTGGAATGGGATGATGAAAGCATGACTGCTTTCCTAAAATTACGCAACTGTCTGTGCGAGGCTCCAGCATTAGGGATGCCTGATTATACAGAAGAATGTGCACTGTTTTGTGATTCAAGAGACAATTGGGGAGAGGAGTTGGCCTAACGGCTAGGACGCTCGACCTCGGACCTGGGGATTCTGGGTTCGAGTCTCGGTAACGACGCCAAAACCTCCTGTGATTCTGGGCAAATCACTTAATCTCCCCGTGCCTAACAAAATGAAAGTGTCTCCTCATGTAACGTAACTGGACAAATGTAAAGCGCTCTGATACCTGATTCGGTTCTAGTTCGCGCTATATAAAGCTCTGCAAAAAAAAATAAAAAATAAAATAAAAATTGTGCTCTCGGTCTCAACACAGATCCATGGCTTAATGCAACGTCCTGTGGCGTGTTTCTCTGCCACTTTGGACCCAGTGGCATCAGCATTACCAGGGTGCCTAAAGTCTGTAGCCGCAACTTGCACGAGTATTAAACAAAGTGAATCCATTGTAATGGGACACCCTGTAACTGTATTTCCCACATGCAGTTGTGATTTTGCAGACGCGAACTCGCACAGCGAGTCGGCTGACTAACGATGAGCGAGTCATTCTAGGTGCAGAAAATGTGACAACTAGATTTACTGTTCTGAACCCTGCAACCTTATTGCCTAATTCACATTTTGAAGAAGTGAAAAATAAAATCGAACATGATTGTATCGACCTTACTGACTACAGTATTAAACCACGCCCAGACATGCAGGAAGAACCTCTAAAAGTTCCCGAACATGAGCTATCTGTGGATGGCTCATGCATATGTCATGAGAAAGGAGGATTGAGTGCTGCTTATGATGTATGTACATTGTCTGGTATAGTCGAAGCATCCTATTTACCAGGAGTCAAGTCTGCACAAGTAGCCGAATTGACTGCTTTAATAAAAGTTTTCAAAATTGGGAAAAATTGGAAAATAACCATTTACACTGATAGTCAGTATGGTTATGGGGTTGTGCATGACTTTGGCCAGCTGTGGATGCAGAGGGAGTTCGTGAGTTCTTCAGGAACTCCTATTAAAAATGAACATTTTGTAAAAGAATTACTTGAAGCAAAACAATTGCCAAAAGAAGTGGCCGTGGTCAAGTGTGCTGCTCACCAATATGGAAATGACAAAGTGACAGCTGGTAATCGTTATGCTGACAAGGTGGCCCAACATTGTGCCAAGTACAAAATAGCAGTAAACAAGAAAATGTATGCAGGTGGAATCAGCTGCCAACTTATGTTGCTAGTGGGCGTGTGAACATGGGAGGAAGTGAGAGATCTACAAAACAAAGCACAACCCAAAGAAAAGGAAGAATAGGAGAAAATAGGTTGTCAGAGAAGAGCTGAAGATGGTGTGATAATTTACTTAGAAGGGAGATCAGTATTACCTGACAGTATGCTTTAACCCATGGCCAGGATGTATCACGGGGACACACACATAGGGAGAGATGCCATGATAAGACTGTTCAGACAGGATTGGTTTAGTCCAAGGTTCAGGAAAGTAGCAGAGAGTCTTTGCCAGAGATGCTTAATTTGTCAACAGATGAACCCTGGTAGGAAAACTATAGTTTGCCCTGGGAAAATTGGAAAGGCAGAAGGTCCATTTATAAGGCTCTAACTCTATTTCATTCAGTTACCTGCTTGTCGTGGATTAAAGTATGTACTTTTCATTGTTTGCCTATTTTCAACATGGGTAGAAGCTTTCCAGGCCAGAAGGAATGACAGCCTAACTGTAGTCAAACTCCTTTTGAGAGAGCTCATTCCTAGGTTTGGTTTTCCAGTAACAATTGAATCAGAATGAGGGTCTCATTTTAATAATGAAATTATTCAATTGATTTGTGAAGCATTCAAAATTGTGCAAAGGCTGCACTGTGCAAACTGCCCAGAGGCAGTAGATTAACTCAAAGTGGCCATCACTAAAATACAATCCGGGAAGGCTACCGGCCCAAGTCTTATTCCGATAGAACTATATAAATGCACAGCAGAAAAGATAACCCCATATCTATTGCGTATGTATGAGGCAGTTCGAGAAAGAGGGACACTTCCTAAAGACCAACGGCTAGCCACTATCGTAGCCATCTATAAACCAGGCAAATCAGTAGAGGAATGTTCATCGTACCGCCCTATCTCCTTATTTAATCTGGAGGGGAAAATATTAGCAAAAACACTGGCGCTTCGACTCGCACCATACCTCTCCAAACTGATTCATCCGGACCAGTCCGGTTTCATGCCCGGTAGGAACACCGCACTAAATCTAAGACGCCTACACGGAGTATTGGGAAGAAAACACACTATACTGTAAGACGCAGCAGTCCTACCACTAGATGCAAAGATGGCCTTTAAATCGGTGGAATGGGCCTACCTATTTGCGGTGCTCCAACAACTGGGATTCTGGCCAAAATTTTGCTCGTGGGTACACTTGCTATACACAGACCCCATTGCGCAAGTAGTAGTGAATGGTCATATATCAAAGGAAATCACGTTGGGCAGAGGGACGAGACAGGGCTGTCCACTGTCACCCCTACTATTTGCATTAGCCATGGAGCCGTTTGCGGCCTGGGTACCGTGGGACACTATGATACGTGGATTAAAGTGGAGGGAGGAATGGGAGGACCGTATATCCCTCTATGCCGATGATGTATTGCTATATAACACCTCGCCTACACGTTCTCTACATGCCATTCTTAATATCTGTGCGGTGTTCGGTTCCGTCTCAGGATATGCTATTAACTGGGATAAATCTGTATTATACGTTTTGCATGGGGACCCTCCACGGCTGCAAAGTCCAGATAGTCACAAATCGTTTTAAGTACTTGGGTATCCATATTACCTCAGATCAAGATTCCTTCTTTACCCTCAACTTACAGCCCCCCTGCAAAGATAGCAACGAGACACCAAACACTGGAGGGCACTACCACTTACATTGCTGGGCATGGCAACCCTCTTTAAGATGATGGCCCTGCCCCAATTCCTATACGCCCTTCACAACACACCATACATAGTCCCAGACACATAGTTGAAGCAGTAAACTCAGAGGTAACAGCCCTTTCATGGGCCGGCTAGCCGGCCAGGATAGCTGTGCACAAGCTGACACAGAGCTGGTATGATGGCGGGATAGCCCTGCCAGACATAAAAGCGTACTACTGGGCCTCCCAACTCACGATAATTAACCAATGGTTAATTACCAGACACTGATCCCACATATCACTTACACAGGATGACCCTGGAGGTTGGAGGGGTTGACAGAGCGCTTTATGGCCTACGCAGAAACAGTAACCTCATGGGCCCAGCTAAACAGACTGTTCAAATTTTACATACAGTCAACAGACATCTGGGGTGGAAGGGTAGATTTACACAGCACACGCCCTTATGGGACACAGGCAGACTAGAAACATTGGGCAAAAGCAAAGGGTTCCGAAACTGGGACATGATTGGAATCTCCCGACTGGGAGACCTGTGGTGTAATGGGAAGGTGGTAGGTTTCGCCTACCTGCAAGATCAGTACCAAATGGCCCTGAGGGAACAGTTTAAATACATGCAAATCAAACATGCCATAGAGGTGGTCCTTCTTCCAGCCGAGACTCTCCCGGAGTCGTCACCCCATGAAGACTGACTGCTCACAGACCACTTATACAAACGAGCAACGTCACTGACATACAAAAAAATTATTAATAATCGGGAGGACCCACTTGACCGTCTCAGGGAAGCATGGCAGACAGAGGTGGGAGAAATGGATGACCTCGATTGGCGAGATGCGGTAGCGTCTCCTAAGGAGGTGGCGATCCTCTCTAAATTAGGACTGGTACAATTCAAAATACTACATAGGTCCTATTATACTAGGGTGGTCCTGCACAAGATGGGAAGGTTCACTGATCCGGATTGCCTGCGACGGTGTGGGGAGGTAGGCACCTTCTATCACACGCTGTGGGACTGTACGAAATTGGGACCGTACTGGGAAGCAGTGGTGTGAACTATTGCAGCAGTAACGGAGTAACAAGTCCCGCTGGAGCCCAAATGTTATGGGGACCTACGAATCTTACGTAAGCCGAATGACAATGGGCTACGACAGGCATGATAATAGCCAAAAGAAACATTGCGCAAAAATGGGGGGCTGAAAACACATTATCTGTGGTGCAATGGGCCAAAGATATGGATGTGGCAATGGTGGCGGAGAAGGCCACATTTTTTAATAGGAAATGTCCCAAAAAATAGGGTAGAGTTTGGGGAAAGTGGAATACGTATAGAGTAGATATACGTAGCCCTCCCCCACCCCCCCTCAAGGAAGAAAGTGACTCAGAAGAAGACATGTAAGAATGAGAAGAGGAATTGGGAAGTCGAATGTGGTGAAATGTAATGGAAGAGCTGTAATGTAATGAAGTGTTTTTGCAGATGATTACTTGTACCAGCAGATCTTAATGTTTACAGTAAAAGTAAAACAAAAAAAAACTATAAGACCTGAGCAGGACCAGATAGGTATAGAAAAACGAGTTCAGGAAGAAGAAAAACAGAATCAAAATCAAAGACAAACCCAGGAAAATCCTAAACAAGGCCAGACTAGCGTACCCATCCAGGCAGAAACGGCAGAGGTAATAAGCCCTGGACAAGGTCAGATAGAGAGGATTACTAAAGACGACAAAAATCAAAGTGTGCCTCAAATTAATGAAAATAAAAGGACATGTGAAGAAAATAAAAGGACAGTGCCAGCTAAAAGACTCAGAAAAGGTGATACTTGGCCTAGTATTATCAAAAGACTGAAATATCGCCTCAAAACAATAAGTGAAGAACCAGGCCAAGTAGACGAGGTAACAAGTCGGTCTGGACCATCCACAGAGAAACCCAGAAGGAGAAGTCAACGCTTGAAAAGAATAAATAATAAATTCAAGGGTCCTGAATGGACATATGTGATTCTCAAGGATTTTGAGAATTAGGAAATCAGTGGAGAAAGTGATGAAGAATGGATTGTTGATCAAATTGACGAATAAGTGAGACCAACTTGAAAATAGTTTCACAGTTTATATTCTGTTTAAAAGTTACAAAGAGGGGCTGAGTCTCCTTAGTCAGAAATGGCTGATAAAAGAGTTCCTGGAAACTCGAAAAGAAATTGTATAAAGACATGCTGTAGAATATGCATATGTAGTATATTGATAGTGCTCATAGCATGGCTAGGACTGACAATAGCAATACCTTTCTTGATGGCTGCTAATGAACAGAATGACACTAGTACACATGGAAAGATAGCAAACCTTAAACAAGACAGAGTAGAATTAGAAGCACCAGATGATGTAGAATTACATCATAGTATGAATAGAAATGAGACGGATTTGAATGTATTTGCTAATCTGCTAGTGCATTATGTAGAAACCATGAAAGTTTGTGATTGCTACGTCTGTATGAAATTACCGACATCAGTAGCAGAAGGGGTGACATATCATCATTTACCACTGACATGGTATTTCGTGTAGTATTTTAGCTAGTTTATTTTATAGAACTGGAAAGCTACAATATTATTATTCCAACATAGATGTGATTTTTTCTGAAATTCCTGTACACAGAAACATGAACCCTGTCCTTAGCAGTAGAGACTCACAGTTTATGGATGAATATTTTCTAACAATGAAAACAATAGATATAGCTGAAGCACATAAAGACAATTTAACATGTAAGTTACACGAAGAAGAAAAATTTTTTTTGAATTTAGTAGAGAAAAGGAGAGCGGATTTCCATGGCAGGGCTACTGAACCTAAACCCCAGCTAGCCAAATGGGCTGAAAGGGAAGAATTTATTGCAACTGGCATGACTCATGCTGCTATGTCTCTGGACTTTGAAAAGAACACAACTTCCTGATAATTGGGGGTTGGGAACTAAAATGGGGAACTGATCCAGTATTTCCTGAAGTCTATTATATTTGTGGGAACAAAACGTATTTTAAGCTGCCTGATCATTGGTATGGGAGTTGCTATTTCGGAATAGTATTGCCAAAGGTATACCATGTAAAATGAATCACTGGAAGCAATGAAGACAATAATGGACTAAAACGACATAAAAGAGCTAGTTTTTCAGAAATTGTAGGAGACATATTTAGTGCATTGATACCTTCAGTGGGGGTAATTCTGATTACACAAAGAATCTGTAAATGGTCTACAGTGGTTGATCGCTTATCGCCTGACACTACTGGAGGATTCTTACTGATTAATACTGAATTAGTTGAGATAAGATCAATGGTTTTACAAACTCGACTTGCTCTTGATATATTATTGGCAAAAGAGGGTGGGGTCTGTAGAATGCTGAAAGCGCAACATTGTTGCACCTACATACCTGACAAAATTATTGATATTGGAAGGTATGTCAGAAATATTACTCATTTGGAAGAAGAATTGAAACAACCGGAGGTTGATAGTGCATGGAAAAGACTAACTGATGGTCTTTCCTGTAGGTAGCTGGTTTTCTAATGTGAAAAAATTATTGTAGGTAAAGTACTGATGCCAATGATGGGAATAGCACTACTGATATTAATGATAATAATTCACCTGATCGCTTGGCAAACCTTGGTTCAAATTGGTGCCAGGGCACAGTATTCTGTTTAAAAACAAACGTAGGGCCCCTTCTCGGATTTGGAGTCCCGGTTCCTGATTTATTAACACAAATTTGTTGGAGCAATACTTTTACTGTAAAGTGGCACCGTGAGGCAAAACGTGGACCATGTGCTCACAGATGTACTACCAGGATCCGATTTATGCACTATTAAAAGAAGGTTTTACTCATCCCACTGACTGATGTCAGAGGTTAGGGCTTGATGTATTAAAGGAGTGAGTGTTCATTTCTGTAAGAAACTGAGTTAATGGTTGAGGGGGGTGGGGGGGGTGAAACCTTCTCAAGCAGAAACCACAGTTCTCTGCTAGGGTGAAGTCAGAATCCCAAATTAACCTGTGCTTATCCTCTGATAGGTCAGCACAAAAGCAACAGGCTTAACTTGGAGGCAATGTGTAAAGTATTCATGCAGTACTTTAAACATTAATCAACACAAGAAAAATACCATACCAATTTAGAAAAATAGAGTTAAGTGTAATAAATAATTTAAGGCCAAAACAATAAGAATCCAATCCGTAGAACCGGAGATATGCAGATTTAAACATTTACGTGACAATTGCACAAAAAGCACAAAGCTCTACTTGCAGCTATTTCGTCTTGCGGTACCGGAAAATCACAAGTACAGCTCGTCTGCAATGGAATGAAAGCCAAGAAATCACTCCAACAGAGGTCAGGGTGGCTCAGGTAGGTCCAGTTGCACTTCCAGGCAGTAGGTCAGCTGGGCAGTTGAAAGGAGCCTCTGGAGCTTGTTAGGTCCCTGTAGCTCAGAACAGGAGGTCAGCTGACTCACCCTTGGAGTCACTTCAGCCTAGGATGAAGGGTGCAGGTCCAGTCATCCTTTTCAGCAAGCAGGGCAGCAGATTGGCAGTCCTTCGGCAGCAAAGCAGCACAGAAGGCCTTCGTTTGCAGCATCCACTGGTCCCTGAGTGTACTGAAGAGATGGATCTAATATTTATGACTGGTGCCTAGTTTGAAGTAAGAGAAGGTCCCAGAGGTTTCCACCCCCTGGGGTGCCAAGCATCCCCTTCCTGCCTGCCCTTGCCACAGCTTGTTGGGGGGTCACCAAGGACCAATGACAAACACAGGCCGAGCCTTTGTGATGTGCAAGTGTTTTAGTGACAACTCTTTACCCTCATCAACTCAGTGTGGCCCATCTTGCAACACTTAGCTTCCCTTTGTCTCACTGTCTGGGATCAATACACAAAGACCAACTGCCAGCTACAACTAGTCACGTGAACTAGGATAAGGATACAGGTACCAAATGGTGAGGGCAAGAAAATGCCAACTTGGCATTTTCGGAATTGTAACTAAAAAGCAAACTTTACCATTAAATAGGGCTTATAATTACAAATATTTAGACATCAAATTCGACAAAGTTATCACTTATTAAATGGAACACGGTAACCCAATGTTATTCTACGGGAGAGGTAGGCCTTGCAGTAGTGAAGTACTCCTAAATTTGTGTTTCACCACTGCAAGGCCTACCAGGACATGTAAAACTTAAACATATATGTCCAACTTTTTATATACATGGCATCTTGTCCTCTGCGTGTTCAGACCTACTATAGGGGGTAAGGAAGGTTTAGGCCTGGCAAAAAGTTTATTTTGCCAGATTGAAATGGCAGTTTAAAGCTGAACACACAGGTTGTACTGGCAGTCCTGACTCCTAAAGCAAGCAAAAATGAGGAAAACAAGTTCATCTTATTTTATTTTAGTACTCAACTATAAAAAAAAGTATATAATAAAATAATACATGAAAAAAAGTATAAAAGAACACACCACAATTATTCCAAAACAGTTGATCTTAATTTGATAACCCTGGTCAGAAAACGTCCAACCGCAAAACAGTTTGATATTGTTAGCAACCTTTGTAAATATAAAACAAACTGCATCACTGTTTTAACTGAATAATGTTGACATGGGCATTTAGATTCAGTAATAGCAAATGTCCCACCTCTTGATAATATAACATATGGTGGGCTATGCCTACATTGACTGTAGTAAAGTAGATTTCTTTCATACATGGAATTATCCAAAGTTATATAAGGTTTCAAACATTGAGTAGTCGCAACAGAACTATAATCTTGTAGATTATTTATCAATCTCATCAGATTGGCGGTGTCATTTTCTTCTTTCCACAAATATTTAATTGTAACCAGTTTATAATAATTCAGCACAAACTTCTTCAATATATAGCACTCATAGGATCCAAAAACATACTATCCAATGTAAGACAATCTTGAATTATTTTCAGTTCAGTTTGGCCAGTGTATTAGCCCAGATAGAAATCCACAATAAAACAGGTGCTAGATTGATTTGGCCCAGTTCCTGGAGGCTAATAAAATTAGAAAGACTATGTGGATGGCACAACAGTCATCTACAGACTTTATTTGTATAATCCTATAAGATGGAAATATTTGATTAAGCACATGAGCCTGCATCACAAAATATTATAAAAAACACATCTACTAGAACAAACCATCTTCATTCGATTAATGGGTTTTCGGCTCAAACAAGTGGCAAAGTTAAATATAGCCCACAAGACATGTGTTGATTCAAGAAGGTAAGTCAAAGCCCAGATAAGAGAAATAAGATACTGTCTTCAAAACCTTGCCCTTTGATATGGAAGGTTTTCTTTTTAATCTTCTTTGGGCCCATGGTTAAGATTAAAAACATTTTAACAGGTGGACAGATCCAAATTATCTATATAAAGAACTTCAAAATCTATTCTATTACATTATTAAACCCATTTACGGTCCTAGACTGCTTTTAGAGGTGGCCATTGGGTATATACAGAAATACGGATATGTTCCCATTACCCACTTAAGAAGTGTCCATCTCCCAATCCTTCAATGCAGTGCCTGAGTAATGGTAAACGTTTTTTTCCAGAGGGAGGGAAACAGTCAGCCCCACAGAAAAAGAAGAGGTCAGTTAAATAGTCTCACAGAATGTGAAGTTTGAGTCTAAGCAAGAGGGAATGTGCAACCGGTAGTTAGCCACACAGACATTCCTTCAAACACCTTCTGGGGATAACAAAGTCATCACTGAGAGTAAAGTAGTCCTAATAAGTTAGCTGTTGCTCTCGATAGGAGCACCTTGGTAAAAGTGCATTGAACTGAAAAGATCAGACCCTGGATGTATACACTACGGGGATTTGGAGAAAAAGCAGTTAACATGTAAGATATTTAGATTTTATGTCAAGACACCCTCTGTGTCTTTAATAAAATCGCTATTTCTTTCCCATTAAAACTGTGGAAAATCTGCATTATTTTATGCTAAAAAGAACATATTGTAATGAAGCTTATTATTGGGTTAACTCAGACTCAGGACAGGGTGATGACCTGGCATTTGGAGTACTGCCTTCTATGTGAGGTACTTGATTTCTATACCAGGTATGGAGAGATGACAGTCTGGTTGGCCTTTATGACAGAGTTTATCCTGTGGATGATGAGGGCTTAATGTGGCAGCTGGGGTAATTAGACATATTTAGGCCTTTAATCAATTAATCAGTGTACTTGTATAGCGCACTACTTACCTGTGAGGGTCTCAAGGCGCTGAGGGGAGAGGGTGCCGCTACTGCACGAAGAGCGAGGTCTTGAGGAGTCTTCTGAAGGGGAGCAGGTCTTGGATCTGCCGTAGGTGGGTAGGGAGGGTGTTCCAGTACTTGGCAGCGAGGATGGAGAAGACTCTGCCGCCGGTGGTCGTTCGCTGTATGCGGGGGACAGTTGCGAAGGCGAGGCTGGCAGACCGGAGCTTGCGGGTGCGGGGTGCAGAAGCGGAGTCTGCTATTGAGGCAGGCTGGTCCGGTGTTGTGGAGTGCTTTGTGTGTGTGGGTGAGGAGCTTGAAGGTGATCCTCTTGTCGACAGGGAGCCAGTATAGGTCTCTCAGGGGAGGGGTGATGTGGCTGTGGAGGGGGACGTTGAGGATCAGTCGGGCGGAGGCGTTTTGGATGCGTGGTATTCGTTGCAGGTGTTTGGCCGGGATTTCTGCATAGAGAGCGTTGCCGTAGTCCAGCCTGCTGCTGACTAGGGCCTGCGTCACCGTTCTTGTTTCGGTAGGGATCCACTTGTAGATCCTGCGGAGCATGCAGAGGGTGTTGTAGCAGGAGGAGGAGACGGCGTTGACCTGCTTCGACGTGGATAGGGAGGAGTCTAGGATGAATCCTAGGTTGCCTGCATGGTCGGTGGGTGTTGGTGCTATTCCCAGCGTGGCTGGCCACCAGGAGTCGTCACAGGCAGAGGGGGTGGGTCTGAGGATGAGGACCTCCGTCTTATCAGAGTTCAGCTTCAGACGGCTGCTCCTCATCCAATCAGCAACGGCCTTCATTCCGTCGTGGAGTTTGGTTTTGGCGGTGTGCGGGTCCTTGGTGAGGGAGAGGATGAGCTGGGTGTCCTCGGCATAGGAGATGATGTTGAGGTCGTGCTGGCGGGCCACTTGTGCGAGGGGGCCATGTAGAACGTGAACAGTGCGGGCTGAGGGATGAGCCCTGGGGTACGCCGCAGGGGATGTCAGTGGCTGCAGAACAGAAAGGGAGGAGGGGGGTAGGGGAGGATGTACGGGAGGAGTCGGGCGCTCTGGGTTCTGCCGGCAAGGAAGGACGTGGTCTAGTTAAGGGCCTTCTCTTGGATTCCGGCTTCTTGGAGGCCTGTTTTAGTGTGCGGATCAGACCGTGCCGAAGGCGACTGACCGGTCCAGGAGGACGAGGGCTGATGTTTCGCCGTTGTCTAGTTGGCGCCCGATGTCTGTGGCGGCGAGGAGGGCTGTCTCGGTGCTGTTGTTCCGTCTGAATCCGGACTGGAACGGGTCAAGGATGTGGTTTTCCTCAAGGTGGCGGGCCAGTTGCATGTTGACGATTTTCTCGATGACCTTCGTCGGGAACGGGAGCAGGGAGATGGGCCGGAAGTTTGTCTGAGAGACCTACACTAGCTCTCCGTCGACAAGAGGATCACCTTCAAGCTCCTCACCCACGCACACAAAGCACTCCACAACGCCGGACCAACCTGCCTGAACAGCAGACTCAGCTTCTACACCCCACCCGCCAGCTCCGCTCGCCAGCCTTGCCCTCGCCGCTGTCCCCCGCATCCAACGAACGACCTCCGGTGGCAGATCCTTCTCCTACCTCGCCGCCAAGACCTGGAACACCCTCCCTACCCACCTACGCCAGACCCAAGACCTACTCGCCTTCAGAAGACTCCTCAAGACCTGGCTCTTCGAGCAGTAGCGGCACCCCCATCCCCTCAGCGCCTTGAGACCCTCACAGGTAAGTAGCGCGTTTTACAAGTACTCTGATTGATTGATTGATTGCATGTTTGGAGGTCTGGAGCTCTTCGGTGAACCAGGTGGCTTTCTTGCTGGTGCGGCTGTTGGAGGTTTTCTTGAGCGGGGCGAGGGTGATGGCGCAGTCGTTGATCCACTGTCTGAGGTTTGTCAGCTGTTCTTCTGCGACTTTGCTCCAGCAGCGGCAGGGCAGCTGTTGGGTGCGGTGGTGCATGGTAGGTTTCTTGAAGGTAAAATGGATGCAGCGATGCTCAGTCCAGTGGAGTTCGGTGGTGTGGTCGAAGGCGACGTGGGTCCCGGTGGAGAAGACGGGGTCGAGCGTGTGGCCGGCGGTGTGGGTGGGTGTGGTGACGAGTTGTCTAAGGCCGAGGTTGTCGAGGTTATCAATCAGCGTGGCGGAGTTGGCGTCGTTGTTCTCGAGGTGGAAGTTCAGGTCCCCGAGGAGGATGTAGTCCGTGGATGCGAGTGCGTGGCTGCTGGCGAGGTCGGCGATGGAGTCGCTGAACTGTGCTCGGGGTCCGGGGGGGGTCTGTAGACAAGCATTCCTCTGAGGGTGGTGTTTGGGTCGGTGTGGATCCGGAAGTGCAGGTGTTCGGCGGTATTGAGGGTGTTGTCTGCATGTGTAGAGACCTTGAGGTTGGACTTGTGGACAATGGCTATTCCTCCTCAGATTTAATTGGCGCGGTCCCTGCAGGTGATCTTGTAGCCGCCTGGGATGGCTATGGCTATTTCGGGCGCCGATGAGTCGTTCCGCCGGGTCTCAGCCAGGAGTCGAGCAGGTACAAGAGCTCGACGGCGTGTTTGCGTGCGGAGCGGGTGTTGAGGAGTATGCAGCGGAGGTTGTTGGGCCGGTCTTTGGAGGTTTAGTGGCTCTGTCGCAGGTGAAGCTACAGTTGCGGCAGGAGAAATGTCCGTGGGTGCGTTTCGGGGCGGCCTGAAAGCAGTTGTGGTCTCGTCCGGGGTTGAGTGCGAGGAGAGTGCTAGCGGCGTAGCGGGGTCTGGCGTCGTGGCTGTTGCGGGGACCAGGGTTTCTGGCGCTGGGCTTGGTCCAGGAGCGGACAGGAGCAGACGGGCTTGCCTCTGGCGCGTCTGCTGTGCGGCCGCCATTTGAGGTGGGGATGGAGGGAGGAGCAGCTGGGAGGCGGGAGCGGAGCGGGGAATCAGCTGGTGAGGGGGCAGGGGAGCAGCGGTGGGAACGGCAGGGTACCGAAGAAAATAAAGGGGGGGGGGGTGAGGGTTACGGCGCAAAGGGTACGGTTACAATGCCAACAAAACAACAATTACAGCAATGAGACAAATGAACACAATTAGAGAAAAGGCAAGCGCAGGCGAGAGCCCAGGAGCAACCGGGCTCAGAGAGACTTCAACTCACGGCAGCAAAGGTGGCGTGGAGGGAGAGGGCACGGACACACAGGTGGAGCTGTGCGGCATGGAGAGCGACCTGGCCAGCAGGCAGGGGTCGCTCTCACTGCTGCGCAGCGGCTGCCATTTGAGGCGGGTAGGGAGGGAGAGAGCAGCTGGGAGGTGGGAGCGGGGCGGCGAATCAGCTGGCGAGGGGGAAAGGCCCCAGAGGAGCAGCGGCAGGGTACAGAAGAAAAAAGGGGGAGGGGGAGGGTTACGGCGCAAAGGGTACGGTTACAATGCCAACAAAACAACTATTACAGCAATGAGAAAAATGAACACAATTAGTGAAAAGGCAAGCGTAGGCGAGAACCCAAGAGCAACCGGGCTCAGAGGGACTCGAAATCACGGCAGCAGAGTTGGACGGCTGCATGTAGAAAGACTTTAAGGGGAGTCAATGTGTTGTCAGAGACAACAATGCAGGGTGTTGCCTCAATCTAAGTTGCAGAGAAGTGGGGTGACTGTTATTAAGTCATTTTCCAGGGAGCAGTGTTCCATTTTATTCAGGAGGGGGAGTTTGTACTGTGCGGTTTTGGTTTTCGCTGCAGTGATCTCTCTAAATGAGAAGTCCGTATCAAAGATGAAATCAAGTGATTTTGCATTTGGTGTCAACGGGGTGATGGATGAACAGGCTGAACATCCTGTCAGAGAGCCAGACTTTAATTTGTAACTGTTTGCAACAATTTGCAAAGAGGAGGGGCCTTGTCTTGGTCAGATTTAGTTTTAGGTGATACTAGACAACCAATTCTACATGAGAATTGAAGACGGTTTTGACTGATGTATATCATGAGCTATTGTATTCCGCGTGGTTGGCACATCAATAGATCTCGCTGCTGGTACGAAGGGTTTCAAGAATGGTTGCAGATGAAGGGGCATGAGATAGGAATGTGGTGGGATCTTGAAGTGAGTGTGTCAAAAGCTGCAGCGGCAAAGTAGGATCAAGGAGCAGGGAGCATTGTTTTCAGTGATTGTGAGGTAATCAACAATCTGAAAGGTGGAAATCTCGGTGCGAGGCGAAACCTGAAGCCAGGCTGTTAGTCTTGTAATATGTTAGTCTTGCCAATCAGATCTTGCAATTGAATGAGGACTGCATTCTTAATGACTTAACCAATGAAATATAAGTGATTGACAATGAGTCCAGGATACGTTTTTTTTTAGCAGGGAAAGATGGTGTCATGTTTTAAGTGTTTAGGAAGGTTCCTTAAATGAGGGAGGTATTCACAATATTGAAATGGAGTCAAAGGGCAACTACCTCCAATGAATTACAATGGTCCTTTATTATTAACTATTGATCTGTTGGATCTAGAAACTGTTTTTGGAGTGAAATCTGCAAAGTACATAACAGATGGTGGATTATTGGCAAACCATAATCGTGCTGAACTGCATAATGCCAGTGGCCCTGCTTGTTGTGTATCACATGTCATTTCCTTAGGCCTCAGTGACACAGAGATGCTGTCAGATATTTCTCAAATGTTAAGTTATACTATAAAAAAAAAAAAAAAAAAAAAGACTGACGAGCAACATATTAATTTTTGCAGCACACCGTTTCAAATATGCTAGCTAAAAGGCTAAAGGTCTTCGAGGCAGTCTGAACCTGAGCAAAAAAAAGATATCAAACTATTTCTTCTTAGCAAGCCATTGTGTAGGTGCGGGTGAGAAAACCTCCCCCAATAAAAGTCCGTTGTTTACAGTAGGTAAAAACATTGTGAGGTACGGTGCTTATATGACACACTGTGCCATACTAAAAAAAAACCCTGCCACAGAAACAACACTTGTTTTAAATACTGTGCTAGGAAATAATGAGCATATCTCTTTGTGTCAGTTATCTGCCCAGTAAACCAATGAATACAAAACATTTCCAAGTAGTGGTCAAACATTCCCGAGCGCTAAAAAGGAGTTGTTGGTTATAGCTCAGGATGCAAGAGCTGTAGCAGAGGGACCTAGGTCATGCCTTGATTCCTCTTTACCTTCAAACTATTTAACTTACAGTAGAAATAATATCTTCTGTTGAAAAAAGACTGTCATATGTAAAGCATAAATTAACAGGCCAGTACAGTTATTAATCTCCTTCCGAAATACATACAAGATAGAAAAGTATTGAAAAGGGTATTAACAAGACACTGGGCTGTTATCAGTAGGACATGATGAATTTTTTGACTGTGAATTGCATTTGAAGATATTCAATTTGATGAAATGTTATATTATCTGGGTGATTTTATGTATTAAGATATTTTAAATATTAAGAATTGTGTTATTATAATTAAGGGCATATGTTTTTCAATTAAACAGGTCTCATTGCAAGGTTGGATGGGTAAAAGAATGCATTGGAGATGATTTCCGTGGAATGAGAGAGTTGATGAATGAATGACTATATGTAGGATACACAAGAGGTATTCGCCTTGATATGGGTGAAACGGTGGCACTCCTACTGCTTTGATTTGAGTGCTGCCTTAGACACTGTGTCACATACCGCGCTACTAAAAGCTTTACAATCTTTGGGCGTTGTCGGGACAGCACTCAAATGGCTCATTGTTTTTTTTACTTTTCAGGTCTTTTCCCCGTCAGCAAGTTCTATGCCCCATGCTTCTCCTTATGGAGTACCGCAGGGCTCTATCCTCAGCCCATTTGTTAGTTAATATCTACGTCAGACATCTGGCCACAATAACTGAAGAGGCTGGGTTGTCTATTTTTTCTTACGCGGATTACACCCTGCTAATCTTCTCCCTTTCCAACAATGAGGCGTGTAAGGTAACCTCTCGCCAGGTAGGGTTGCAAAACATTACAGGTTGGATGCATGCCAACCTGCTAAAACTCAATGGAGGATAAACTGAAGTATTAGATCTTGAGAAATACAAAGATCTTTGGGGCACCCAGCACTGGGCTCCTCAAATGGGCGCTCATTCCCAACCGGTGCAATTGGTCCGCAATCTAGGCGTAATGATTGACTACCAGCTATCAATGAGGCAGCAAGCAGTCAAGGTAGCCTCAACCTGCTTTACCATCCTAAAATGGCTCAAAAAAATACTTAGGATGTTGCCTGGTCCCACGCAAAGAACAGTGGTCCAGGCCCTTATTACTTCCAGGCTGGACTATGGCAGCGTCCTGTATTTAGGAGCCAATAACGAGGTGATTCGAAAACTGCAGGTAGTACAGAACTCAGCGGCCAGACTGCTTTGCCAGGTGCCTAGAAGGGCCTCCATTTCAAGCTCGCTCTTCGACCTTCACTGGCTTAGAGGGGAGAACTGCATTAAATTCAAGGTCCTGAGTTGTATGCATAAGATCAAATCGGGCACAGCACCCCAGTATCTGAGTGCCTTAGTTCATCCATAGCTCCCATCGCGCCTTCTTCGATCCTCTACAAAGGCCAAATTTTCAGTCCCTTGGACCAGATTGTCACATATGTGTGGCCGGTCTTTTTCTTACCTGGGCCCTTCACTGTGGAATTCACTCCCCACGCCACTTCGGCATGAAACTATCTATTTGAACTTTCGCAAAAGCCTAAAAACATGGTTATTCAATCATTAGTTTCTTCTCTTTCTGCTTTTGTCCGATGGCGCCTGGAAACCCCCGGGTGTGCGCCTTATAAAATAATAATAATAATAATAATAATAATATTCATTATTGTTGCTAATTTATGTTTCCCAACACCTAGGATTATTAACTTCTATACCTCCCAATAAATCGTAACTTATTTGAATTACAAATACACTTCAGTTTATACAAACAAGTTATGCATCAATATTTAATATTTTAACAACAAAGTCCTTATTTACATAGTTACACTAAAACATTCATTACTGGGTGCATACATTCATTAACCCACACATTCAATCATACATTTAGTTCCTCACAAATTAAAAGAACAAATACAATTCACATTTGTAGCCTCTAAAATGTAGTTCATAACAGTAACTTATACAAAGACATTAATAAACAGGAATATTTAAGGCAAGCTCTAGTGGCTTTGTCAATGCTTGTTTTTTAGGGGCTCGCTTCTTTCCTCCTCTGCCTGGCCATCGCACTTCAGACTATGGTCAGCAGGGGAGGGAGTGAGTCTGAGAATTGGCCTCACTGGGGACCAGGCGTTGCTCTGGCTGTTTGGCTATTCTCACATTGGCACCCCTGTGGGGCTAGCCTGGTACAAAAGCAGTGTAGTTCCCCTGATTCCTCCCCCGCAGGCCATCACCTTCAGGCAATGGCGGGCGGTAGTAAGCAGGTGCCACACTGAGAGGCCAGGTGATGTTGTGGCCATGAGCCTTCTACACCCCAGCCGCCCCTGGAGCAGCAGTAGCTGTGTCATTTTCTTTTCATACCTCCCCTGCCAGGTCAACGCCCTGAAGGGGTGAAGTAAGAGAAGCAGCCTCAGCCTTGGTGATGAGAATTTGTCACCTCGGCCCCAATGACTTTCAAGCCTTCCTGGAAGGCGTGTGAGTATTTGCATAAGCAACCTTTATTAAAACATTGTTAACTTAGAGAGGATGTGACATTAGGCCCAAAGCTGCCGACTTTGGAACTGGGAAACCAAGTTCTAGTCCCGGCGTCGAGTCAAGATCTTGTAATTCTGGGCAAATCACTTAATCTCCCCATGTCTAAAGTAAATATGAATTTGATCCTGTATATTGTAACTGGTTGCAGGGCTTGCTCTAGGGCGGTGCGTTTGGTGCTACTGCACCAGGTGCTGATTTCAATGGGAGAAGTGTTTGCAAGTTTATTTGGGTTTTAAAAGCATCTGCTGCCGCGTTCCTTGCCACCAGCAATTTCCAGATAACAATAAAAGTGTCAAAATGACTCCTGTGATTTAGGTTCTTCCTGGAGAGAGATCAGAGTTTTGTCTAGTTGAGGTTTTGACTGATCACAAATTAGCAGAGGATTAATATGCCTATTGCAAAGAATGTGTACCATGCAGATCACAAAGTGCATAAGAGGTAAATAGGTCACAGGTTTACTGCTTTGTCAAGAGACATATTTTTGTTACTTGCAGTTCATAAGTCAAAATCCTAATAGTGAATATAGAAGTGTCATCAAATAACTAAAAGCAAATGGCAAAGTATAGATTAGTGCATGGATTAATGTTGCAAACAGGGTTCATTTGGGTGGAAATCGATTCTTATTAAAGAGAACCCTCCAACTACAGTGTTCCGTTTTCAATCCCGAGTTTGTGCTTCTCCAGACCAAGCACTCCTACCAGTATGGAAGACATGTAACTCCTACACCTTGTAGTCCTCTACCTTATGTAACATTTCCTATAAGCTAATTTACACTTGTTGACTGATTGACTGAGAAATGTGTTTGATGCAAAGTGCTCTTACACCCTACCCTGGTATGAGTGGCTCTATAGAACTAATTAAATGCATCTGAAGGAGAGTGGTTATGGAGACTTGAGGAGCACTGTTAAAAGTTCCCATCAATGTAACTCCCCTTTCTGTTTTACCACTGTACAACTCCGTCTGTAAAATTAATAAAATTCTTTGAACACAACAAAAAAAGCTGATGGTGAGGGAATCCGTAGTGGAGGTGGTCACCGGGTGCAACCAGCGCTAAAGTTGGCCTTGACTGGTCGCTCGTGTAAATCACTCCAATGCCCTTGCTCCTAAGTAATCCTATATAAAACTACTGAAAAAGCAGTAAAAAAAAAAAAAAAAAGGTAATGTATTTATGTTTTAAGATTCTGCAATGGCTGGAACACGATAATCGAAAGGCACTCTTTATATAAAAACGTCCCAACTTTGTTAACGTCTTTTCTGTCTTAACTATTAGTCACGGGTGAATAAAGTAGCATTAGAACACATTTTAAAGTGCTTTCACCTTACTTTGACGGTTAAAATATATACTTATCAGACAACAAATACTGACTTGGAGTGATTTCCTTCACATTTTTATACCGGCTATAATAAAATACCTGTAAAAAAACTGCCCATGTGCCAACCGTACCTAGCTCGGATATTGTGGCCCTTGGGCCACTTTATTTCACCTCACCCGCCTGGCCAAAATGCAGTGCATTTAGTTTTCATCAATCTTACTGGTTCTATATGCTTTAAAACGTTTACGTTAGCAACTATTTATCTAAAAGGGAGTCAAATGAAACCAAAGAAATTGATGTTTCATGAAAGGCCACGATAAGCTAATACGGGCCACAATTTTGGGATTGCCCGGGCCCAATTGCGATCCCAGTCGGAGCATGGAAATTACCCACAACACAGCTTAGAAAACATATTGCACTAAAAAAGCAAAAGACCCACTAAAATACTGAAACACGGTATTCAATCTTGAGACTCACTTTAAAAATCTTAAATTGATGATTTAGCAGATTCCCATCCTTTTGCTTGACCTCCACTTACTACACAAACATCTTTTGAAAACAGGGTCTTCCAAAATGTTACGTCGGCCCCCAAATCATTAAAGACGGTACTGAATATCACGCGCACTACACCAGGCGGGTACGAAATGAGCGGGAACGCGGAAAGAGCTGGGAAGCGCCCCTGCGTGCGCCAGCCCGAGACCTTTCTCTGACGTCACGCTCGGAATACAAGCTCTTAGCCAGTGGCAGCGCAGGCTGAGGATGAGAAGGGAGGGGCTAGATCCAGCTGGGTGTCAAACTAGTATGGATCCCCGCATACCTACAGCTATGTTATGAGAGGAAGCACAGTAATCGTCGTTAGCCACATTGAATGCGACGGCCATCTTCAGATTTACTACTTGTAACACACTTGAGTGAGGCTTCTGTTAACCAACATGTCACTACTAATACAGTGCCCTCCAGCACAAGCAATATGGAAACAATATGTTCTTTATATTTTTATTTTCCAAAAACATAGCTGTAAACTATCCCAACATTTTGTTTGATGACGTATTGGTCTAAAATTGTAATGTTTGAAGAATGCTCTCGATTTAATTCCGAATCTATTTCAGTTCTCGGTAAGCTTTTTTCTTATGATTCTGCTGTATAAACATTCTTCTAGTGCCTGTGCAAGCTATCGTCGATGGCTGCCATCTCAAGGTCAGGCGGTAAAACTGCCGGGTTGTCAGTTTAATTGGTCACGCCCTTATACTAACGGAGAAAATGACAAACTAGAAAGCATTTGCCTGACTCTAACATGGTTATAGCGGTGGAGCGTAGCCTCGTCCATATGTGCAATCTGGTTTGTGTAGTTCCTGTCACTGTTGCGGGGGCGCGCAGAGGGCACAGCCTGGCTGCCAGGGACTGGTAAGGGAGGGCAAAACTGCTCTCAGAAGCTCTGCGCGTTCTGCTGTAACCCCGCCCCCCTGCCTCCCTCATCTTCCTCCGCTGCTTCCCGGCCCCGTTCCACAGCCCTAGCCCCGCTGCCGTCTCCGTCGTTGCCCACCAGCACCATGCCGGCCGTGTCCAAGGGGGACGGGATGCGGGGCCTGGCGGTCTTCATCTCGGACATCAGGAATTGTGAGTTTGTGGTTGCTTCATTTACTGGATAGAGAAGGGGGTAATTAAGGAATGTTGTTCACTGATGATTAAGAACTGTACAATAATTAGAGAGTTGTTGCTTTCACTAACCCCAAGAAAGGTTACGTATTGTGGGCAAGAAGCGTGGCGTTCCCTTGCTTGAGAAGGACTGTCTTCTGAGCAGGGTTGGGCAAGAGCGGTCCTTTTCGCTAGGCTGAGTAAGGGCTGCGCCAATCACAGAAATGGTCAACGGATGGTATGTCTGTGTGATGCACTGTTAATTCATGTGGTCAAGTGTTCTTGTGTAACGGAATAGGTGCTCATGTAAAGCGCTCAAGTACCTTCGGGTCCAGTTCGCGCTATGTAGAACTGCCACAAAAAAGTGATGTACACCACTGGCAATGGGCGTAATATTCACTGAGATGAATAAGGGCTTGTTATTCACTAGGGTCAAACGAATGTCAATTTTACTCTGGTGGGTAAGAAGTGTACTGTTCACTGCTGCGCAAAGGATTTATCATTCACCGATGTGTTCAAGGTTATGTCAAATACTATAGGTGTCACAGAAAATAGAGGTTTTAGTGCGGGTATGGGACTTAGCATTGAGTGAGGTGATAAAGACTGAAATGCTCTAGGATGCCAAGGTGTGTTACCAATCTCTGGAATCTGGGGACAGTCTCTGCAGTCAATGGACGTGCCATATACGGCACTGGGGTCAAGGGTTGTACTTCTATTGAAGAGAAGGGTAACGAATTGATCAGTCACTTTATCGGAAGAGGTGTGCTCCAACCACTGGTACAGGAAATTGGTGTAATGTTTGCTAGGGTGAAAGGAGAGTTTAACAGTCACTGCTCGGTCATTAGATTGAGCAAGGACTGTACTAATTGTTGCTTTGGGCAAGTGTATTCCATTCTCGGCTAGGTAGTGCTACCTAGTGCAATGCCCGTTATGTGACTGGCAACAGGTGTTGTAATCGCTTGATTGGTGGGGCAGGCATGTCTACCAATAAATAAACACATTAATCATGTATCTTTCTACTCTTAAGGGGCTATTTTTGATGAGTGTACCAGTCTGAAGGACTTCGAATTAGTGACTGCTGTACTGGTTAAGAGAGAGTGTCTTGGCTAAGGAAAATGCATTTGGAGCAGAATGGTTCGTGTATTTGCTATTCAAATGTTAGATTGAGGAAAGTTATTTGCAATATTTATGGACGAATTCTGATAGCCAATAGCTGGTTTATAAGAATTCACTGAAAATAACAACATATCCTTCGCCAGTGATGGACTTTACGGAAGGCACATAGAGGAAGAGGAAATGGGTGAAACTACTACACCAAAGCAAATGATAAACTAATGACTGGTGCGTGGTTAGCAGGATGAGGACTGCCCCTTTAGCAGAAATCATATCTGGGTTAATGGAATTGAAAGTGCCAGGGTCAGATGTGAGTGCACGAGGAAACTTGTTCTTCAGTATGGCATACTGAATGGACACTAGATGGTTCTTAACTTAAGTTGTAATCGTGGGTTAGGGCATTTGTTTCAATTCTTCTCAGTCAGATCTCGGCGGTTCCTTAATTGTTGTCCTTGAGCTACTGAATGGTGCCCCATGCGGTTTACATTGTCATAGCTAATATACAGGGCTGTGTGGCTTGTTGTTGTTACTGAGACTGGCTTTGTAGTTGAAGAGGAAACATTGTTTAGAATCCCGCAAATTTATAGTGTTAGACCTACATGTAACCCCAGGTACTGTTCAAGTCTGGCCATGCTATTTTGTATCTGCTGCTATCGAATTAAAGCTCTTTAGCTATGGTTTACTGAAATTTGGTTGCAGGAAAATTTCAGCGTTCCCTTAAATTGTACTGTCCCCTTGCTGGCTTATAAGAAGGTTTTCAACTTGGACATGGGAGAGAACCTGCTTTATTTGATGCTGTGGATTAAATCTGCAGTACATAGAAATTGGTTGCCTTGGACTCTGGGTTGTATTTAATCTCTTTGATGCAGTTGGTTGCGGATGGCTCTTTTAAAGTTTGTAGCTAGAGTCCAGTATATCTTTATGAAGTGGTTTGCTACTTTTCTGCATGAAGGCTTTCAGAATGTAAAGCTTCAAGTTATTTCACTTCCTCTGCTCTCGGATTTGTGTTCACCCAAGGTTTTCTTGTTTTTTCGATCTGTATGCCAACCTCTAATGAACCTAATTTCCAGCCATTAATTAGTTGGTATACTTTTTTGCCTATGATACTCAGATTGTCAGCACAGTTGGGCTCCAAATCTAATTGATTAAGAACTTGTTGGTTGACGTGCAATGCTGTCTGATGCCAAACTTGGCCTAGGATAATAGGTCAAGACAGAGGTCCCCTTATTTGGAGCTCTTCCCACCAGGCAGTTGCTTTGCCTGTAGCCACCCTCACTCCTGAAGCAGGTGCCCCTTCTTTCCTGTGAACTCACAAGTATAATAATGTGGGACTCACTTTGAAGGACACTTTATCTATGAATGTGCATGTTAACACCTTCATCAAACACATAGCGTTTTACCATGCCTGATTCGAAAGAGTAGCCATTAAGATATCGGCAATAGTTAACTCTAGGTTGTAGGCTTTTTGCGTTTGGATATCCACCAGATGACTCTCCTGAATGCAAAGAGCCTAGGATATTGGAATTTTCCCTGTGTTATGGCTTAAGTATCGGGCCCTGTTGCTGGAAGTAAAAGTGTCCTTCAGTAGTTGCTTGTCGAGGATAACATCCAATTTTAAACGTGTTGGCTTTATACCAGAGTTCAAATAGTATTTATTCAAAAATATTTTAGGTTGCCTTCTCCTTACAATGCTCTTTCTTCTCAATAATGATATTTTAACCTCTTGACTGTGGTGCAAGATCATGGTGACCTTTGGAGTGTGTCTTGGCAATTCCCTACCTGCCAATTTGCTGCAGAAATGTAAACCTCCAACATCTATCACATCTTCAGACTTTTCTCCTCTCCCTCACTTTGGGTCCTCTTACAGGTTCCTTTACAGACTCTGCCGTAGAGGCACCTGTAAGAGTGCACTATGTGAATGCTCTCATTCTTTCATTGATTCATTCATTCCAAAGGAGACCACAGGCGACTTGCATGCATATTCGTCCCAAAGAACTTATACAAATCCTTTCTTGCTGCTTGGCACCAAAGTGAGCCAACCTGCATGAGACACGAGTGGCACTCAATTCCTGCCACCAGTAATTGTTTTCTGTCCCTCCATGCTTCCTACACACTGACCACTGTCAAATCAGACCCAGTTGTCAGCCAAGAAACCCACCTTAGAAATCAAAACTTACAGCCTCTTTTAAAAATATCCATCCCAACGCTTTCAAGACAAGTTCTAGCTAACCCCAAACATTGCCCCATTTGATCTCAGAGTGACTCTAAACTACTTCATTGGAAAGCCTGGTGCAAAGTTGTCTGCAGAGGAATGGAAGGCAAAATCTCTGCAGTGTACCTGATGGTGGGTTCCTCATTTATGTACTCTACCCTTAACACATTTACCGTCTCTTCCGTTATCACCTTTATGTACTAGACCCGTAGCAAATATATGGACTTTACTGTTACCATATTTATGTACTCTACCTTTACCACATTTATGGACTCTGCTGTTATCATATTTATGTACTCTACCCTTACCACATTAACATACTCTGCCCTTACCATTTTTATGTACTCTGCCCTAAGCACATTATGTCCTCTACCATTATCATATTTATGTACTCTATCCGTACCACGTTGAGTATATGTAATTCAAAACAATGCACGTTAAAAAACAAGTAAAAGAAAACGAATATAGTGACTTTCCTTTCCTTTACTTGTATCTTCCTCTTAAGAGTTTTTCTAAAGGAAGAGGTGCAGCTTAAAAAGCTGTAATAGTGGGGGTAGTGAGGACAGTGTTTCTCCAATGTAGAATTCCTATGTGATTCTTTTATACAGAACATTTCAAGTCTGTACCAGTCTGCCATGAGCCGCCTCCACTCCAGAATCCTCCCCAGAAAATAGTGTCTCATTCCGTGGAAGTCCGGTTGTGGGCTCGGGGATCAGTCCCAGACTGGATTACTGTGTGTCTAAGATTCTCTATTATTCTGAGAGTTAAGTAGGATATTGCACTGCCACTACTCAGTTTCTCATGCTTACTGCCCTGATCTCCCTGTGCCCCCGCCCCCCCTGCCCGTGGTTATCATATAGGTTTACTAGCAACCAGGGCCGGTTCTAGGAGTTTTGGGGCCCTGGGCAGAAAGGGAATGTGCAAGGCCCCTCTAAATTGCATAGAGGTGACCCATTCTGGGTTGTCTGCATCTAAGTAGATGCCACCTGCTCCTGAAGCTGCAGCACCTCTGTCAGCCACCTACAAGCACCCCTTAACGCATCAAGGGCTGAAGGTGTGAGGGTTGCTCATATCCAGAAAGGGTTAATACTGCCAGGGAGCTAAACAGCAGGGCAACAGCCATCTGCTGGGCCTCTGCGTGGGTGGGGGTCATGGAGACCTATTTACTGTACAAACCAGAGAAATGTCTCTTCTTGCAACTTGCCCTTCACCTCGAGTTCCCCTTGCTACATCATAGCAGTGAGGCCAGGGTAGAGGGGCCTCCCAGGTGGTGCACTTGCAAAGGTGGCACCTTTCATGCCGTGGTCGGACTCTGTGCGGGCCCCAAGTTGAAGGGCTGACTACGTGGCCATGGGTAGCTGCCCATGCCTAACGCCTTCCCTCCTTGCAAAAAAATATGGCCACACTTTGTGCCCCTTGGCTGACTCTACCTGGGCTCGCTGTCCTTCAGAAAGTCCTCCTTTTAATCTGAGAGGGCTCCCAAAGGAGATGATGTCTTTCCTGATGATTTCATGGAAATATGAAAACTATTCACCCGTTCGTTAGCTGGCTGACGCCTATCAGCAGGGAAGAGGCCTGAGAGAGGGGGATTTCTCGAGAATTCTTCCTGGGAGGCTCAATTCTTCCTATTTGTGCCGTAGGCCAGATGTCTTCAGAATGGGGGACCTGAATTGATGTCAAGGGGGGACGGCAGGCTCTGGCCAAAAGGAGCATCATGTTATTAGAAATGTTTTTATTTAGGGAGTGTCTTTTTTTTTTTTTTTTAAACGAGGGGTTTTGGGGGGGCTCAGTGTTAAGTTTTTTTCTTTTTAAGATCACTACCATAGGCTGTGGGGAGCCCAAGAATAGCCTAGAGACGAATGTTGATAGCCTCCTGGCACAGCTATAACGTTCCGTGCTTTTGGTTTCTGTTTAGGGGGTACATCCTTTGGTGAGTACCAGCAGAATATTCCTGCACACTGTTGATCCCTGCTGCCACTTATAGGCACCAGGAGGCTCGCCATACCAGCATGGCGGTTCCGTGTTGTAGAGTCGCCCCTCATCGGAAGTAGGACTAGGAGTAGGAGACCTTAGTCTGTGTGTTGGCCCCCCACCCCCTCCTTTCGGATGACAGCCAAGCTGCGAGGGTGGAGATGGCCGTTTCTAGAGGTGTGGCAGTTATCGAAGCCCTGGCCATGTTAGTAACGCTTGCTCGCACATGGCAGGGTCAGATAATTCCTTCTCTGCCTTCGTTTTTCGTAATGTAATGTGCTCTCGCCCCTTCTCTCTTATTGTTTTTCCACCGTGCCTCTTTCCCGGCTCGTTGCTGGGAATTGGGGGCAGGAACAGGAAAATCTGACTGAATTCTCCGCATTCCTACACTGTCCCAGGGATTGTGTATGAACAGCAGGGCCTGGAGCAGTGCAGTGGACGGAAGGCTGCTTGCCAAAACGAATTTCACCTTTTGTGCAATTTAGCAGCATGAGACCTAAAGCTACGGTTCTTTGGGTGAATGATATTAACTCTGAGTTGACTGTCTATACAACGCACCCAAGGAGCTGAGTTACTTCTTGGCACTGTGTGACAATGTGTGAATATTGGTGAAGTGTGTGTTTATCAGTGTCAATGGAAGTAAACACCCCTTAACGTTGATAGCTTTTTGAGAGGCAAATGCTCTTGCTTGGTCTCTTGCCCTCTCTTCGAAGAGTGCCAAGTTGTGCCAATTTTGCCTTTTTGCATTGTGACTAGCTGGGTGAGAAATACAAACTACTAGACACAGACCTCTGAGCCCTACTGCACTTCTGACTTATTTCGATAAATAGTAACTTGTGTCCAGATCGAACTGTCTGTGCCAAGGAGTCAGACACAGTTACCTTATCCAGGAACAGATGATTCACCTATCCCCCCAGCATCTGTAACACAAGTTGGTATTTGTACTTTGACTTGGGAGCACTCGGTTTATTTCTAAGCCGTACGTATCGCGGTGACACATTAACTTTGCAGATTCTGTTTCTTGGTTCATGCCGTCTGCTGACACTGAGCATCAACCTCCAGCATGCAGATTGTCCATAAAGCGCCCCATAGGAGATGCAGGTCATGTGCTGGTTTTCTCGGTGGAGTTCTGCACTGTAGTGCAACACACATTTGGGCTCCTTTACTGTTGAAAATGGCCTTTTATGCAGGCTCACCCCCAAGCATTTTGCCTTCCTCGTTTTTGTTGACTTTAGGACTCTGGACACTTTACCACTGCTAACCAGTGCTAATGTGCACATGCTTGGTTCTCAAAATAGGGTAGCATTGGCTTATCCGTGATTGACATATTTAATTTACTTCTAAGTCCCTAGTAAAGTGCACTACATGTGTCCAGGGCCTGTAAATTAAATGCTACTAGTGGGCATGCATCACTTATCGTGTCACCCCCTTCAGTAGACCTTAAACATGGCTCAGGCCTGCAACTGCAGAGCCTGTGTGTGCAGTTTTAAACTGCCATTTCGACCTGGCAAGTTAACCTACCTGGACACAGGAACAGGGTTTCCCGTCACGAACTATTACCAACACCAGACGAAGGAATTGTATATGGAACGCATATTGATATAAAAATGGACATTATATACATTTTTTAGTAATAACCTGATTTTTTAAATGTTATGTAAAACATAGTCTGCATTTCTTGTGGGGTAAGCTTCAATCAGTTCACATTTTGGGTCATTGGTATAACTTGGGCGCTTAAACGGGCAGAGGAGAACAACCAACAATATTTTGTGAGTTGTGACATGAGGGATTCTGGGAAACGTAGTTTACAGCTAGAGACCAGTGAAGGTGGGGTTGCAGCATAGGTAGTCCGTCATCGAGAGCAGTGAGTTCCATATAGATGGTTGAGAGGAATCACCTGGAAGGAGCGGGGGTGGGGTGATATAAGAGCAAGTCTCACACAGTTACTGAGCTGCTGCAATTGCTAAGAAGAAACGTGCTGGGCACTGCAGGAAACATGATCGTGTTGTTAAGAAGCTTTGACGGTGATTCTGGGAAAGTGGGCAGACCACCAAATTGGACGCTGTGAGAATCGTTGTAAAACAGCACATGTCACGGTGAGCTAAATAATAGTACAATTGGTTTAAGGGAAGGGAGAAGCGATTCCTGACAAGGGCATGTTTAAGAAAATGCTTTTAACCTCAATAATGGGTCAATGGACGATGAAGGATGCTTTTTGGTGAAATAAAAGTGTGGGGACTGTGGAGGGTTACATGATCCTTGTTTGGTGTAACTCGATTTTCATTGAAACGCGGACAGAAATGAATGCAAGTTTTGTTTACAATAGACTGAGGAAGCTGGTCATTTAACTGCATGTGTAAAAATTATGATGTTGGTAATACATATGCATTCGTTTGTTTTTTAGATGCCCCTGATGAAGGGAAGTACCCCGAAATGCATTGGGCCTTTTTAATAAAGAAAACGTGGCATGTGGCAACCACCTCTCCTGTGTTTTTTGTGAACGTTTTAACATGAGGTTTGAATGAATAAAATTAATTGAAGCAAGTGAAAAGCGGTTAAAAGGAAATTGGAAGAAAATAAATGAATGAAGAGAAGAAAAATAATATAGCATTGATTGATTTGATTCATTTGGGTACTTGGCTGTGCTGCCTGCATGGGATCAAAAACCTCGTCCCTATATGTTAAGTTAACCTACCTGCCAGGTCCAAACCTTCCCTTTTATTACATGTAAGTCACTCCTAAGGTAGGCCCCAGGCAGCACTATGGGCAGGGTGCAGTGCATTTGAAAAGTAGGATATTTCGTTTTGACTTTTACATGTCCTGGTGAAAAGCTGCAAAATTTGTTTTTCACTGCTGCACGGCCTATTCCTCCCATAGGTTAACACTGGAATTGCCTTAAAACATCTTTTAAGTGTAATTTCCAATTGGAAAAAGATAGAAGTTTAGAGTTTGTTGTTCCTGCACTCACAAATGTGACTAAAATCTCAAGTTATGGTGAAGTCAGATTTTAAATTGCAAGTCTGAAAATGCCGCTTTTACAAGTTGGCGTTTTCTTACTTTAACCATTCCGTGCATCTGCTTGTCTCTGAATACACATCTAGGTGGTGTGCATTTCCTCTAGTCAGTCACAGAAATGGAGCTGGGGTGTGACATTTGCATCCTGATGGCCCATCACCAGGCTGATAGGCCTTTCTGAGGTAGATTGGGAGGAAGTAGCTGACACTTGCCCCTGAATAGGGCTGTGCCTCTCCCCACACACAGAGCTGCATGCCCCCGTGTAGTGAGTCTAGAGCCAGGAAAGGAAAGGCAGGGACCATGCGATCTTCAAGGGCCTCTTTGAAGCCCCCCCCCCACACTTCAAAGGCATATTTGGGTATAAATATTGGACACCTGACACCACCAAATCGGAACTTTGCAGGAACCAAGGACATTCTGCCTGAAGAAGAGCTGCAGTCTTACAAGAGGGACTGACACTTTGCTAACTGCATTACTGTGTTGGCCTAAGGCCTGCCGATTCCTGCGCTGTAGGAGGGATTGCCACTTTCTACCTTACCTGGGAGTGAGAAGGATTAGACCTGCTCTCTACATCCTTTCACCCAAGTTTCTCCAAGGGTTTTTTGGCTGGCATCCTGTTCTCCGAAGTCACAGGGTCACAAAAGACTTCTTGCAATTCTGCTGGGGTTGTTGGACTCTGGCATCTGTGAGTCCTACCCTTGCCTGAGGTGCCCCCTCCAGTTCTTGGACTCAGAAGTAGGGTCAGCAGTTGCTTTCTGAAAAATAGACCCAGGGGCAACTTTTGCCCTGATGTAACCAACGCAGTGCTGAGTTGACGGTGACGCAGGTCTTGACTGTGAGGTTTGACAATGGCGTAGCAGATCCCTCGTCACCGACTTAGAGGTTTGAGTTCACATTGACCCGACATCGTGAATTAGAACCGACGCATCACGTTTTCTATGTTGACGCTGCTCCATTATTAGCGGAGGAGGCTAACCTTGGCTAAGTACCCCTAAAGGGCCCCTCTGAGCTTGACACCGCCATGGCTAACTGGACTGCCAAACAACAAATCAAAATTTAGACCAACACTCATTGAGGAGAGTAGTAGCAACAGCTCAATGTGTACGGCTGGACTCAAACAACTGGATTTGCCAACCAATACGGAAACCAATTTAGCTCTAACGCAGTCACTGGGCCCCCTAGGATATTCGACAAGGTCGGACCAGATGCATCTGCAGAAGGAGGAAAAAACCCAAACTAAGTCCCAATTTTTAATAAATCTAGTGCCGGGACAAGTAGCAACAACATCTCCTCAGGCTCTTGGGGGCAGGGGGTGAGGGGGATGCTGCGTTTCGACTCCCCCCTCAACAACAACTAGCCCACAGCGGATCCCCACACAGGAAGAACTGGACCACAGAACGCAGCATTTACTGCCTGGGGACAAAGTTAACATCACAAAAGGTGTAGGTGATGCCACTGGAGATACAGGAAGCCAGACAGAGGAACAATCCAAGAATACCAACATCAACCTCAGTCCCATTCAGAAAAGGTTGACCAGCACTTACAGGGCTCGAAAAATCCAAAAGAATTGTACTAATCCTGCAGGACTAGTTCCTTAAATAATCTCCTTGACCTAACTGCAACCTACTTGTCCTCAGTCTCTGAAAGCAGAGCAAATGTGACAAGATAACCAGATTTAAAGACCTCTTTATTTCTCATTAACTTTGTGAGCAATAAAAAGGCCTTTTAAATCTGGTTATCGTGTCACATTTGCTCCGTTTTCACAGACAGAGGACAAAAGTTAGTTTGCTTTCCTATTCGCCAGAAAGAGCGAGTAGGACCTAAAATCAGCTCGAACTTGTTAAATTTAGCTTGCATATGCGAGCGGTCGAGAGGATTTTTCAAACCCTGACTTACAGCAACCCCATAACAACTTTACAGCAAGGAAATCCAAAATTACCAACTACCTCATCACCCCCTGCAGAAGAGAATCCATTTACTCAGCAAGGAGGACTTAGCGCTGGGCCCTTGGACCTAACACAGCAAGAGGAAGGAAAGGCGATCATCTCCTATCTGAACACTCAAGAGTGAGAAGATATGCTCGCCACATATTCACCAGATCAACCACAAAGAGAACCCGGCCCTAAGGATCCCAACAGGAACCAGCACACGCAATACTAACTAAAAATGAGTCAAAAGAAAGTGGGCCTGTGGAAAAGTAAATTTTGCCATGTTCTGTGTCCCTACGCCTCATCCATCATATGTTATGTGTGCATGACCAATATGCATATGTTATTCCCCATGACCGATTAATGACGCAATTACAGTTGTGTCCCCCTCTAGTATGTCATTTTCCAGTCCTCGTGAATACTACGAATATCAGGCCTAGGTAAAGTTATGTTGCCACGTTTCTCAGTGTGCACGTTATTCCATTATAAAGTCCCCGTTTCTAGGCCTCAAAAGGGCCCGGACATCAGATTCAGCTCCTGTCTCCTGAAAGCCTCGCTGAGGAGCGATACAGCCCCCACCTGTATCCTCGACCCTTCACTTACTTCCTGCTTCGCAGTGCCCGGTGCAGCCTGGCTCTGCCTTCGAGTCTGCCAAAAGTATGTTATAGTTCCAGTTATCAGTTCAGTCCTTCTTCTCTGCATTCCTAAGCTACTGAACTGCATCAATAGTTTCCGTCATTGTCTAGCCTATTCGGCTCCACGTTAGAGAAATACTGTATTAATGGTCATTTAATATTCTTCATCACGCACTACATGTAGAATAATGCATGGTCCAGTCTTAGAGTCAGTTAGCTTTTCCCCTCATGACTTCTAGTTTATATCAACATGTTCCCTAAACATCAGATACCAGATAGGGTTTAGGTACATGTCGCTCCGACCCTCCAGACTCTAGTCTCTGCTCCTAGCACAGAGTTCGTAGCCCCCAGCTTCTCCTAGTAACACGTCATTGCCAGTTTTCGCGCACCACCAGATTAGAGGTCCCGGCTCCTTAGGTAGCCCCCTCCAATGTTTCCGCCCCATTCATGACATATTCTGTTACGTTTGCATCACATGTCTAAGTATACTCCCAGTTACACCTCTTTTTACTGTTATCTTTCGCGACTGCTACGCGTCACGCCTTCTGCTCCACCCACTGCTACGCCTACTGCAATGTAATGCTATGTGTTTGCGCTCTGTATATAAGTTGATGTATTGTTATTAAAAGTTAGCGCGCTCATCCCAGATCAAGCCCCGGCAGCTGCTGGGTCATTCTATGCAGGTTGTCCTGATCCTGTCCTTATGCTGTAATAAACCTGCAGAAACTCCTACTACCTCGAATCTTGACTCTTATTTTATTGAGCTATCTGTTATTCATTCATTCATTCAAAAATAGATCCGGTATTATTTATTTATATACCACATAATGGCGCCCGAACAGGGACTTGCCCTTTCCCCACGCGTCGGTGAAGCCACGCCGACCCCCTGACCCTCTGCAGCCGTGACGGAACCATACCGGCCACGTGCAGATATTTCTGCTTCAAGTATCCCTCAGGCCCACGGAGGAGACGGAGGAGGCGGTCCAGCATCCGAACGAGACGGTGGAGGAACGCGGCGAGTCCCGACCAGAGCCCAAGCCGAGAGTCCAAGGTCCGAGGTATCCGGAGGCCCACCCGTAACTGAAGTCCGAGGTCCGTCGTCGTAGCAGTCCAGTCCCGTCCGAGGCCTTCCGTTCCGTGCTGCCTGGTGAGTACCATTGCTGGGGTAGTATCTAGACAGGACCAATCTAAATTGACTCCTGGTCCGTGGGTTGGTGGTGCCCAGACTCACAAACGAAGTGTTCACCTAGGTGGATACGGGTCTTGATGCGTCCCTTTATGGGACCGGTATGTTCCGTACTGTTATAGCAGTGCATCCAGTAACTCTAGTCTGTTCCGTTCTCGAGAAATTCTGTTCTGTTTCTGTTCTCAGTATTCCAGGTAATATTCTGTTCGAACTGTTATTTCATAATGTTCTGCATGTATTTTAATGTTGTGGTATGAGTGCGATGTGATTTCGTGTTTTTATTGTATATTGTATTGTCTAGATTACAGTTCAGTCATGCCCATATTTTCCAAGTTACGTCAGTTAAAAACTAGAAAGGGTTTATTAGAAGAAGCAGTTCCTGTCCCGCCCAGGGACAGTCCAGGTCATTTTATGTATCAGAAACATGGCATAAGCGCCATATTATATCTAGATTTATGGGTAGAGTATACCAAACAGTTAGAAGAAAAGTATAGATGGCCCGTATCGGGTACATGGGATGCCGAATGTATCATGCGAGTAGAAGAAGCATTATGGAAAAAGAAAGCCAGACAGTCACAGAAAGATGCCATCGAGTTATGGCGTAAGGAAGCTCATAGAAGAACTGAAAAGGAAGTCAGAAAGTCGGAGTTAAGTAGAGAATCCCAGGAACGAGCCCAAGAAAGAGAATTAATCGAGATAGGTGAACAAGTCAAAACCGAACAGTCAGACAGACAGAGGCATGCCCTCATTAAGGGTATGTATCCTCTTCTTGCCGAGGGCTTGCCAAAAGCGACCCCAGAGGCATCTAGTAATTTCTCGCCACCATTAGTTCCGACCAAGCTACGTCACAAACCGACCGCAGCTGATATTTTTATTTCGTCCTATTTGGACGACACAGTCCCAGAATATGCAAATCCTGTTCGCGCTCCGCCAGTCCCTGTAAACCAGGTAGTTCCCGCTCCTCCAGACACCGGAGTACCTGTTACGGTACCCCCGGGTCAGCCCGCCATACAAGTCCAGCCCACGTTACAATTACCGACCTTGCCAGGACGAAGAATGTCAGTCGACGATTCTAGTCTAGGGGCCGCAGGAGGAGGTCTTCCTCAAACCCCGCCGCCACACAAGCGTTTAACATTACTCGAATTACATGCTCAAGCGTTACAGCGCACGCCCAAACATCAGTCTGTTACAGAAATCAGACAAACCCTTAACGAATGTGTCTATGATCCAGTTCCAGGCGAATATAATATGGTTTTATATTCCTTACGTGTAAGGAGAGTGACCGAGTATCTAGTCACCTTACCGAATATGAAAGAAGATCTAGACAGAATATATCGTTTCATCCGTACAGGGGATGATCCAGAAAGTATTGGCGAGATTATGTCTCAAAGGAAAGCCGAGATCCAGCTCATGATATTAAAGTTCCTGATCAATTGTCTAATAAGAGAACAAGATTACCCGTCTAAAGATCCGGCCGAAATGAGAATCCTGACAAGGTGGAGTGATAATATAGCCGAGGGTAAGCACAAGACCGTCAGTGCCATGGAAAGTATGTACAAGAAAATCCGTAAAGAGATAATAAAGATACACGAACAGCGTAAAGCAGCACAAGTAAGCGAGAAAGAAAGTATCTCTGATCCTGAAGAAGAAGACGAGAATCCCGCCAGAATAGCGTATGTAGGAAAATCTAGATTTCCAGATCGCCATTTACGCCTAGAACGCAAGTCTATTTTCCATCATCAAGCGCCAGAACAAGGTTCTCTAGAACAAGTATTTCAAGCTACCGATCACATTCTGAAATCACGAGTCGGTTACAGTGAATTAAGTACTATGCATGAACAAGAACTAGCCCGATCAGCAGTCCGATGGATTACTGATTCTACCACTTTTCCAGACGAAATAGTGGCACAAATGTTTCTGAAACTGCCCCCAGCCGAGCAACGACTGGTGGGTATGTATATGATCCAGCACCTCATTACTCTGTATGAGGGTCAACATTCTGATCCAGGCCCGTTACACGATATCCTGAACGAGTTACTCCAGTATAGATGGAGAGGTCTAGGTACCGATTTAATTAGTGTCATTCTAGAACAGCGCCACAAATATAGAACGTTTTTGAACCCGCATTTTGTTCATGTCTCACCCCCAGAAAGTAAACCATTCTACATAGACAGACAGAATCCGTTACGAGAAGTCCACCCAGTCCAAGGGGCGGGTGGCGTAATGCAACGAGTGTTTGTATACACTCCAATATCAAAGATGGAACTTATTGAAATGAAAAAATTAATTCCCTGTCATGACAAAGATCCAGCAGGGTTCCATAGAGAATTAAAAGACATGCTCCGTATGGGAGAATACACTTACCCAGATATCATTAAAATGTTAAAAGTCCTGCTGCCCGCAGGGGTATATGAAAAGTTAAAAGAAAAAGAATGGGAGGTGGGAGAGAAAAAGATCGATTGGGCAGCTCTAGAAGCTGAAGACAAGGCACGAGTACCAGGTACCGGTCTTGGAGATAAATGTAAAGAATTACCAGAATTATTGATTCAAGTTTTACCCAGATTATTGACAACGAGAAAGGAAGACTGGGATGCAATCTCAGCCTGTAAACAGAAACAAGATGAAGATATTAGTGATTTTTATTCTAGATTTGAAAAATGTTTCAGTATCAACAGTGGTCTCAAGACAAGTAGTGAGTCATACCCTCATCTTTTTGTTACCAAATTAGTCGAGAATTCAAGTCCACAAATTAAAAACCGAGTTTTGAAAGTCGAAAGCACCTGGCAAGCTAATACCCCGTCCCAGATGCTCCAGATGCTCCAGTATCACCAGAATAGAATCAGGGAAGAGCAAGAACACGAAAGAAAACGTATGAAAGACACGAAAATGAAAGTGCTAGTTGCACAATCTGTTCCTCAAGACAGTCAGAAGAGGGGTCCGAATCAAGCCAGTCATCCTGCAGCTCCCGTTAAAGGGAACTGCAATTATTGTAAACAGCCAGGTCATTTTATAAACGAGTGTGCAGTTCTGAAACATAACATAGCTACTGGTAAGACTAAAGAAAGACCACGTCCGCCTAGACAAGAACAAGTTTCACAGATTCCTCAGCCACAGAATGCACAACAGACAGTTCCCGCACCACAGCCTATTGCTGCAACACAGCACGTTACATCGCAGATGTACCAGTATGCACAGTCTGAGTATCCAGAGTACCAGCCATATTCATGAAACAGCCTAGAGAGGGAGGTAGGCTTGCCTCTCATCGAGATACCTGTAGATCAAGAAGGTCCCTATGTTCACAGTCAAGTATTAGGGAAAGACAGAAAGTTTCTGATCGATACAGGGGCAAGTAGGACCACAATTAGTCATGCCGAAGTTCCAGGGGCTCCGCTCTCAGGCTCAAGAAATGTTTCCCTTGGATTTTCAGGAAAGCCAATAGTTAATGAGATATCAAAGCCAGTCACTCTAGAAGTAGGTCCATTGTCCCGTACTACTGATCTGTTACTTACTAAGTCATGTCCAGAAAACCTATTAGGCATCAAGACACTGAAAGAATTAGGTGCAGTTATTTGCTGTTCCCCAGAGGGAATACGTCTGTTCCTACGTGACTTTAAGGGTCACTATGTATTACGAGATTTTGATTCAAGATTGTCTAATGTTCCACAGCACTTATGGGCGCAAGGTCCAACTGATGTAGGTTATATGCAAATCACACCCTATCGTGTGACTCTCAAACCAGGTGTAGTGTTACCCCGAATCAGACAATACAGATTGCCACCTGAGGCTGTAGCAGCCTTATCCAAAATTATTGACGAGCTCATGGCTCAAGGAGTAGTCGTAGAAACTGACTCCAATGTATGTAATTCTCCGATCATTCCAGTCATGAAACGTACTGATCCAAATGCACCCCCAGTATATCGATTAGTGATTGATTTACGAGAGCTTAATAAATGTATTATTCCTCAGTACCCAGTTGTCCCAGATATTTCTTCCCTGTTAACAGCCATCGATTCCGAAGCCACGTTTTTCACTGTTATTGACCTCAAGAATGCATTTTTTAGTGTTCCAATTCATCCAGACAGCCAGTTTCTTTTCGGATTTTGTTTAAATGGAAGGAGCTATATGTTTACACGCACTCCTCAAGGTTTCACAGAAAGTCCTAGTATTTACAGTCAGGCACTCAAGAGACAACTAGACAATATTCACATGCCAACTGACACTGCCCTGCTCCAGTATGTCGATGATCTACTGATCACAGCCCGTTCTGAACGTGACTGCGAACGAGCGTCACTTACAGTTTTGTATTTCCTTGCCGAGATGGGGCACAAGGTGTCACCTTCGAAGCTTCAATTCTGTGTCCAGCAAGTGGTATACTTAGGACACTTGCTGTCCAAGAGGGGTAGGCAGTTGACACCCGACCGTATCCAGTTAATAGCGAGTCTTCCCCAGCCCAGAACCCAGAAGGAGGTACGTGCCTTTATCGGCCTTACTTCTTATTGTAGACAATGGATTCCCCAGTATGCATTTCTAGCCAAGCCACTGATACAGTTAACGACACAGGAGGCAGCCGTATCGACTGTCCTCCCTTGGACATCTGACCATACACTTAGTTTCAACGAGTTAAAGAAAGCCCTATGTCAAGCTCCAGTTCTAGCTACACCGAACTACAGTAAGCCTTTTACACTTTTTGTTACTGAACGCGAAGGTACAGCATTATCTGTTCTCACACAAGATCAAGCAGGACAATACAAGCCCTGTGCTTATTTTTCGAGCACATTAGATCCAGTCGCCCAGGCGTTGCCTGCGTGCCTCAAGTCAGTTGCAGCCACAGCACTAGCTATCAGACAAAGTGATTCCATAGTTTTAGGACATTCCCTGACAGTACAAGTCCCACATTCAGTAGAAGCTCTCTTAAACCGAACACAAACTCAGCACTTGACCATTGCACGTTTAACAGGTTATGAATTGACACTGTTCCAGCCACACATAGAAATTAGACGCTGCAATGTCCTGAATCCTGCTACACTGTTACCATCAGTTAATTCAAATCCTGACCCACATGACTGTGTGGAAGTAGTTAATATTACGACAAAGCCAAGACAAGACCTGACAGATATTCCGTTACCAGATCCCGACCTGACACTTTATGTGGATGGTTCATGTATGAGAACTAGTACAGGAGAACTAGTCGCCGCGTATGCAGTAACTACTGACACCGAAGTTATTGAGACACACCGTATTGACACCCTGTCCGCTCAAGCAGCAGAGCTAGTTGCTCTGACACAAGCCTGTATACACGCCAAGAACCAGAAAGTTAATGTTTACACAGATTCACGTTACGCATTCGGAGTTGTACACGACTTCGGAGTGCTCTGGCAGGAGAGAGGTTTCATGACTTCTCATGGAACCAAGATTCAGCATGGTCTCCTTATTCAAGCCCTGTTAGATGCCATACATTTACCGACATCCATTGCCATCATGAAATGCAAAGCACATACGAAAGTTACTGACATTATTTCCCAAGGTAATGATCTAGCAGACCGCACAGCCAAGCTTACAGCACAGACTCCAGACAGTCCAGTTAACCTAACACACACTCCAGATCCGATTACATGCATGACAGTTAAGGACCCTACTCAAGATGTCATGGATATCCAGTTACATGCTACTTCCGAAGAAATCAAGAAATGGTCTGAACAAGGAGGGGTCCAGACAGATCAAGGATGGTTAACGAAGGGTAGAGCCACATGGTTTCTCCCCGACTCTATGGTTCAAGTCATTATCAATACCGCACATAGTCCAGCACATTTAGGAGAAAAAGCTATGTTAGACAGTATCCAGAACATTTGGTTCAATAAGCATTTACGAGCTGCAGCCAAGCAGAAAGTCCGCACCTGTATGATATGTTGTCAGTTTAATCCAGGTAAAAGTGTCCCGGTGGAACAAGGTGGTTTCCAGCCCCCTGACCACCCTTTTGAGGTCCTCCAGATGGATTATATTCAGATGGAGCGATGTCGAGGTTTCAAGTATGTCCTTGTAGTCGTATGCGCTTTGTCCAGGTGGACAGAAGCATATCCAGTCCCAGATTACACAGCCGCGACCACTGCCAAGCAGTTGGTTCGTGAATTTTTCCCTAGATATGGACTCCCTAGAGTCGTATATTCTGATAACGGCCAACCATTCTCATCTGAACTCATGAAGCACGTTTCCCTGTTGTTAGGGTACCAGTGGAAGTTTCATTGTGTACGCCATCCTGAAGCAGCGGGTCTGGTCGAGAGACATAATCAGACCTTGAAAATCCGTATTGCCAAAGTTTGTAAAGAAAAAGGTGTGGACTGGCTAGTAGCTCTGCCAGTCGCTTTGTTTTATATGCGCATGGTCGCACATTCTAGATCAGGTCTGTCCCCGTATGAGGTCGTATTCGGCCGCCCCCCTAACATGTGGGGTACTCCTAGACCCCGAAGTATTACCGATGTTTCATGTAATATGTTGACAGATTACCTAGCTTCCTTGATGTCTGCCCTCAACTCATGTCGTTCACAGGTTGCCGCCGCATTTCCAGACAATACCGAGGTGGCACCGCACAAAATCGTTCCAGGCTCCTTGGTGATGATCAGAAATTTTGACAGATCAAGTCCGCTGGAACCACGTTGGAAGGAGCCACGTCAGGTCCTCTTGACCACCCGTACTGCCGTCAAGTTGGAAGGCAGGAAGGGGTGGGTCCATCTTTCTCATGTAAAACTTTTCAATGGATTGAAACCCGTCTCCAAGAACATTTCCCAGGATTCCCAGGATTTTAAAAACTGTCAAGACATTGTTTTAAAGGACTGTCCCGCAAAAGACATTATTACAACCCCTCCCTTGTTAGAGAAAACTCCGCAACAGGAGTATAAGTTAAAGCTCAGGTCTAGTAAAATAAGTCAGTCAGTTTGATTGTATAAGTCCTCCCCTAGGTGAAACGGTTAGATTGTTTCTGACATGTATAAAATAGACCCCCATAGTGAGAGAGTCAGTCGAAGTTCAATTCAATGTATCGTTTTTCTGAGTCTCGTATTATTCATCAGCATTATGATTTCCTGCACCAGCTATGCATTCTATCTGTATTTTCCAGTTCCTCATGTAAATATGTCTGCTAATGCTACAGTAGAGCACACGTTTAGTGATCTACCTCCTCACGAATATTCTTACCGCCTCGCTATGCGCAACAACACATTAATCCGTATGTTACATTATTCACACCAGACCAGCAATGCCACTAATTGTTGGGTGTGTGGTCGACTCCCCCCTTTCCAGACACCGAAGGGAGTTCTGCCACTCTTTCCTTATCCATTCTCACATAATGGGTCGTGTGGAGCATGGTCCACGTTAACGTCATCCTCAACAGATATGTCTTTTCTTAACAGTACATGTTTTCCAGACAAGCAAGGTCTCCCCCACAGAACAGGTTTAGATCTAGAAAATGAAGTATATAATTTAGGTAATTATTCGTCGAATTTCATGGTCCTGAATGTTCAGTCTGATACTACTCCAGACTTACCTGCTATTTCAGTATTACCTGTCAAAGGCGAATTATGTGTCCGTAGTTATGGTTCCGTACACGTAGGATATAGTGAATGTACTACTGTTATCCAGTATAGTGACAGTGGGAAATCTGTTTTCAAAGCTTCACGTCATTCTTATTTTATTTGTGGTCAGACCGCATATGTCCGTCTGCCCCTCGATTGGGAGGGAACCTGTTACATTGCTTTCCTACTGCCACCTGTTTTCCTAGCCCCATCTGATTATCACAGAAACACACATCTAGTACACATTAGACATAGAAGGGAGTCCCCAATTGTCGATTATACTGAAACTACTCTAGAACAGTATACAGATTTCAATAAAGGTTTCTTCTTCTTTGTAGGACCTGTCCAGAATAGTAAACTGATCCGTAGGTTAACAAGAACCCTTGAAGCTGTAGTAAATGAGACTGCCTCTGCTCTAGGTAACTTAACCGAAGAACAATCTGCTATGAGATTTGTCGTTTTGCAAAATCGTCTCGTCCTTGACGTCATACTGGCCGATAGGGGCGGGGCCTGTAGAGTCATCGGATCTAGTTGCTGCATTTTCATTCCAAATAACGCGCCGTCTGTTTATTCAGCTATAACCAGACTCCATAAAATTGCCCATCTGTTACACCAAGATCCAGGCACCTGGACATGGTCCGGTTGGTTCTGGAATATAATTTCCGCCTGGGGATGGAAAGTCCTGTCCTTTCTAGGTATTGCAGTAGCGATCATATTTAGCTGCTGCCTCTGTATACAATGTGGCCCTGCGATTTGCAGCATGTGTGCTACCTCTTGTATTCCTAGTCCCAAGCCCCGTTCTAAATCCCGTTCCAAGACAATTCGAGACGAGCAAATGGTACTGTATGAAATGATAGATGGTATCATGAATATTGATGTTTCCTGATGGAAACGTAGTGACAAGGAGGGAATGTGGAAAAGTAAATTTTGCCATGTTCTGTGTCCCTACGCCTCATCCATCATATGTTATGTGTGCATGACCAATATGCATATGTTATTCCCCATGACCGATTAATGACGCAATTACAGTTGTGTCCCCCTCTAGTATGTCATTTTCCAGTCCTCGTGAATACTACGAATATCAGGCCTAGGTAAAGTTATGTTGCCACGTTTCTCAGTGTGCACGTTATTCCATTATAAAGTCCCCGTTTCTAGGCCTCAAAAGGGCCCGGACATCAGATTCAGCTCCTGTCTCCTGAAAGCCTCGCTGAGGAGCGATACAGCCCCCACCTGTATCCTCGACCCTTCACTTACTTCCTGCTTCGCAGTGCCCGGTGCAGCCTGGCTCTGCCTTCGAGTCTGCCAAAAGTATGTTATAGTTCCAGTTATCAGTTCAGTCCTTCTTCTCTGCATTCCTAAGCTACTGAACTGCATCAATAGTTTCCGTCATTGTCTAGCCTATTCGGCTCCACGTTAGAGAAATACTGTATTAATGGTCATTTAATATTCTTCATCACGCACTACATGTAGAATAATGCATGGTCCAGTCTTAGAGTCAGTTAGCTTTTCCCCTCATGACTTCTAGTTTATATCAACATGTTCCCTAAACATCAGATACCAGATAGGGTTTAGGTACATGTCGCTCCGACCCTCCAGACTCTAGTCTCTGCTCCTAGCACAGAGTTCGTAGCCCCCAGCTTCTCCTAGTAACACGTCATTGCCAGTTTTCGCGCACCACCAGATTAGAGGTCCCGGCTCCTTAGGTAGCCCCCTCCAATGTTTCCGCCCCATTCATGACATATTCTGTTACGTTTGCATCACATGTCTAAGTATACTCCCAGTTACACCTCTTTTTACTGTTATCTTTCGCGACTGCTACGCGTCACGCCTTCTGCTCCACCCACTGCTACGCCTACTGCAATGTAATGCTATGTGTTTGCGCTCTGTATATAAGTTGATGTATTGTTATTAAAAGTTAGCGCGCTCATCCCAGATCAAGCCCCGGCAGCTGCTGGGTCATTCTATGCAGGTTGTCCTGATCCTGTCCTTATGCTGTAATAAACCTGCAGAAACTCCAACTACCTCGAATCTTGACTCTTATTTTATTGAGCTATCTGTTATTCATTCATTCATTCAAAAATAGATCCGGTATTATTTATTTATATACCACATAATGGCGCCCGAATAGGGACTTGCCCTTTCCCCACGCGTCGGTGAAGCCACGCCGACCCCCTGACCCTCTGCAGCCGTGACGGAACCATACCGGCCACGTGCAGATATTTCTGCTTCAAGTATCCCTCAGGCCCACGGAGGAGACGGAGGAGGCGGTCCAGCATCTGAACGAGACGGTGGAGGAACGCGGCGAGTCCCGACCAGAGCCCAAGCCGAGAGTCCAAGGTCCGAGGTATCCGGAGGCCCACCCGTAACTGAAGTCCGAGGTCCGTCGTCGTAGCAGTCCAGTCCCGTCCGAGGCCTTCCGTTCCGTGCTGCCCGGTGAGTACCATTGCTGGGGTAGTATCTAGACAGGACCAATCTAAATTGACTCCTGGTCCGTGGGTTGGTGGTGCCCAGACTCACAAACGAAGTGTTCACCTAGGTGGATACGGGTCTTGATGCGTCCCTTTATGGGACCGGTATGTTCCGTACTGTTATAGCAGTGCATCCAGTAACTCTAGTCTGTTCCGTTCTCGAGAAATTCTGTTCTGTTTCTGTTCTCAGTATTCCAGGTAATATTCTGTTCGAACTGTTATTTCATAATGTTCTGCATGTATTTTAATGTTGTGGTATGAGTGCGATGTGATTTCGTGTTTTTATTGTATATTGTATTGTCTAGATTACAGTTCAGTCATGCCCATATTTTCCAAGTTACGTCAGTTAAAAACTAGAAAGGGTTTATTAGAAGAAGCAGTTCCTGTCCCGCCCAGGGACAGTCCAGGTCATTTTATGTATCAGAAACATGGCATAAGCGCCATATTATATCTAGATTTATGGGTAGAGTATACCAAACAGTTAGAAGAAAAGTATAGATGGCCCGTATCGGGTACATGGGATGCCGAATGTATCATGCGAGTAGAAGAAGCATTATGGAAAAAGAAAGCCAGACAGTCACAGAAAGATGCCATCGAGTTATGGCGTAAGGAAGCTCATAGAAGAACTGAAAAGGAAGTCAGAAAGTCGGAGTTAAGTAGAGAATCCCAGGAACGAGCCCAAGAAAGAGAATTAATCGAGATAGGTGAACAAGTCAAAACCGAACAGTCAGACAGACAGAGGCATGCCCTCATTAAGGGTATGTATCCTCTTCTTGCCGAGGGCTTGCCAAAAGCGACCCCAGAGGCATCTAGTAATTTCTCGCCACCATTAGTTCCGACCAAGCTACGTCACAAACCGACCGCAGCTGATATTTTTATTTCGTCCTATTTGGACGACACAGTCCCAGAATATGCAAATCCTGTTCGCGCTCCGCCAGTCCCTGTAAACCAGGTAGTTCCCGCTCCTCCAGACACCGGAGTACCTGTTACGGTACCCCCGGGTCAGCCCGCCATACAAGTCCAGCCCACGTTACAATTACCGACCTTGCCAGGACGAAGAATGTCAGTCGACGATTCTAGTCTAGGGGCCGCAGGAGGAGGTCTTCCTCAAACCCCGCCGCCACACAAGCGTTTAACATTACTCGAATTACATGCTCAAGCGTTACAGCGCACGCCCAAACATCAGTCTGTTACAGAAATCAGACAAACCCTTAACGAATGTGTCTATGATCCAGTTCCAGGCGAATATAATATGGTTTTATATTCCTTACGTGTAAGGAGAGTGACCGAGTATCTAGTCACCTTACCGAATATGAAAGAAGATCTAGACAGAATATATCGTTTCATCCGTACAGGGGATGATCCAGAAAGTATTGGCGAGATTATGTCTCAAAGGAAAGCCGAGATCCAGCTCATGATATTAAAGTTCCTGATCAATTGTCTAATAAGAGAACAAGATTACCCGTCTAAAGATCCGGCCGAAATGAGAATCCTGACAAGGTGGAGTGATAATATAGCCGAGGGTAAGCACAAGACCGTCAGTGCCATGGAAAGTATGTACAAGAAAATCCGTAAAGAGATAATAAAGATACACGAACAGCGTAAAGCAGCACAAGTAAGCGAGAAAGAAAGTATCTCTGATCCTGAAGAAGAAGACGAGAATCCCGCCAGAATAGCGTATGTAGGAAAATCTAGATTTCCAGATCGCCATTTACGCCTAGAACGCAAGTCTATTTTCCATCATCAAGCGCCAGAACAAGGTTCTCTAGAACAAGTATTTCAAGCTACCGATCACATTCTGAAATCACGAGTCGGTTACAGTGAATTAAGTACTATGCATGAACAAGAACTAGCCCGATCAGCAGTCCGATGGATTACTGATTCTACCACTTTTCCAGACGAAATAGTGGCACAAATGTTTCTGAAACTGCCCCCAGCCGAGCAACGACTGGTGGGTATGTATATGATCCAGCACCTCATTACTCTGTATGAGGGTCAACATTCTGATCCAGGCCCGTTACACGATATCCTGAACGAGTTACTCCAGTATAGATGGAGAGGTCTAGGTACCGATTTAATTAGTGTCATTCTAGAACAGCGCCACAAATATAGAACGTTTTTGAACCCGCATTTTGTTCATGTCTCACCCCCAGAAAGTAAACCATTCTACATAGACAGACAGAATCCGTTACGAGAAGTCCACCCAGTCCAAGGGGCGGGTGGCGTAATGCAACGAGTGTTTGTATACACTCCAATATCAAAGATGGAACTTCTTGAAATGAAAAGTCCTGTCCTTTCTAGGTATTGCAGTAGCGATCATATTTAGCTGCTGCCTCTGTATACAATGTGGCCCTGCGATTTGCAGCATGTGTGCTACCTCTTGTATTCCTAGTCCCAAGCCCCGTTCTAAATCCCGTTCCAAGACAATTCGAGACGAGCAAATGGTACTGTATGAAATGATAGATGGTATCATGAATATTGATGTTTCCTGATGGAAACGTAGTGACAAGGAGGGAATGTGGAAAAGTAAATTTTGCCATGTTCTGTGTCCCTACGCCTCATCCATCATATGTTATGTGTGCATGACCAATATGCATATGTTATTCCCCATGACCGATTAATGACGCAATTACAGTTGTGTCCCCCTCTAGTATGTCATTTTCCAGTCCTCGTGAATACTACGAATATCAGGCCTAGGTAAAGTTATGTTGCCACGTTTCTCAGTGTGCACGTTATTCCATTATAAAGTCCCCGTTTCTAGGCCTCAAAAGGGCCCGGACATCAGATTCAGCTCCTGTCTCCTGAAAGCCTCGCTGAGGAGCGATACAGCCCCCACCTGTATCCTCGACCCTTCACTTACTTCCTGCTTCGCAGTGCCCGGTGCAGCCTGGCTCTGCCTTCGAGTCTGCCAAAAGTATGTTATAGTTCCAGTTATCAGTTCAGTCCTTCTTCTCTGCATTCCTAAGCTACTGAACTGCATCAATAGTTTCCGTCATTGTCTAGCCTATTCGGCTCCACGTTAGAGAAATACTGTATTAATGGTCATTTAATATTCTTCATCACGCACTACATGTAGAATAATGCATGGTCCAGTCTTAGAGTCAGTTAGCTTTTCCCCTCATGACTTCTAGTTTATATCAACATGTTCCCTAAACATCAGATACCAGATAGGGTTTAGGTACATGTCGCTCCGACCCTCCAGACTCTAGTCTCTGCTCCTAGCACAGAGTTCGTAGCCCCCAGCTTCTCCTAGTAACACGTCATTGCCAGTTTTCGCGCACCACCAGATTAGAGGTCCCGGCTCCTTAGGTAGCCCCCTCCAATGTTTCCGCCCCATTCATGACATATTCTGTTACGTTTGCATCACATGTCTAAGTATACTCCCAGTTACACCTCTTTTTACTGTTATCTTTCGCGACTGCTACGCGTCACGCCTTCTGCTCCACCCACTGCTACGCCTACTGCAATGTAATGCTATGTGTTTGCGCTCTGTATATAAGTTGATGTATTGTTATTAAAAGTTAGCGCGCTCATCCCAGATCAAGCCCCGGCAGCTGCTGGGTCATTCTATGCAGGTTGTCCTGATCCTGTCCTTATGCTGTAATAAACCTGCAGAAACTCCTACTACCTCGAATCTTGACTCTTATTTTATTGAGCTATCTGTTATTCATTCATTCATTCAAAAATAGATCCGGTATTATTTATTTATATACCACAGGCCCTTGAATGAACAAACTACCAATACTTGGGCCACTCTTCTAAATACAATTCAACTGGCTGTGGAAACGCTTCAATACCAGTCAGAAAAGATGGAGATCCAGCTCTCATTGTTGAACACCTTGGCACTATTTACATCGGGCATTGATGAGAAATTAGGGGATTTGAATGGCCTGATAGAGAGCCCAATCTGACGCACGCGTCCGCTGCAACCAGATTGTTGATCAGCTCGCCCTCAATGCTGTCAATGCTGACCAGTGTCCTAAATGAAATGAAATCCTTAACTGCTGGTCCCACAAGCAACGGCAGGAATAACCCAAATACTATGGGGTACACGGGCAAGAGTCAATCTGCAAAACCATTAAACAGTAAGTTGCCCCAAGACAATGCACAAGAGAATACTGAGAAGTCAGGTGGGCCTGTAAATAGAGGAGTAAACAGAGAAATGTTGACCATACAATTAGAAGGGGATCAAACTTCGAACCTCCACGCCAAACAATGCAGAAAACAAAAAAGGAAAGGACGATAACAAAAGGCCACTGTAAATCCAACAGCCTTCTTCCCCATTTTCTCAGGAAATCACAACAAACGGGACATCAACTCAGGGCAACGAAGCGCACAAAAACAAACCCCGCGGCTGCAGAACAGTCCTACTAAGCTGGTGGAACAAGGAGGTACTCCATCTTTGCCAAATACAGCTAGGGCCCACGTGTAAAATAGGGAAACAAAAGGACAAGGGCCCATAATCAATCCATCGACTAAAAAATCGCTATGATCATCAGCCACAGCACTGCCAAACTCCAATAGGTGAGCCCTGCTTACCTTCTTAAAACTCCTAAATACAACCAACAGACAAATGCAACTGGGGAGCAATTCACAGCACAGACCTGGGCAGAAATAATGGGAACAGCCGTAAGTAAGAAATCAAGTAATGGGCAAAATGGAGACCAGCTGGACATCAGAACGGGGCTAAACAAGGATCCGGGTTACACACAGGTTAAACACGCCATCTCACTTGCTAACAACTGTTTGAGCTGGAGAAACCCACATAAGGTGAACCACCAAAGCGCACAAGCTACAAAACAGGTACTCTCTGAGCCTATAACAGCCAAAACAAATGTATGGAATATCATGTCAAGAGGTCAAAGCAAACAAGCGGAAATTCAACAAAAAGTGGAAACCAGTTTTATGCATCAACCCCCACCAACAATAACCAGCACAGATTATTGGCCAATACCCCAACAAACACTCTCCATGCAGCAAGAACCCCATGCTATAATGTTTTGCCCCTTGTACACCCCCAAGGGTCATCAAGACACTTTAAATAGAGGCAACATTATAAGATTAATGAAGGCAATGCCAAGTCTCATGGACCTGTGCTCAATGGACCTACTTTCCATAGAGTTTATCAATACAGCAAACTCATTAAGGTCAGATGCCACAAAGGCAACGTGGAAATCAGGTAAAATAGCTCAGAAAATCCTAGCCGAACATGCGACCTTCCAAGGTTGGGGAATTGATATTTCGCCTTTTAAAAAAATAGGGTATCCACTTCCCTTATTGACACGAAATTCCAGCATGGTACCAACACTGCATCAAGCCTGGGGCAATCCCCACAAAAAAATGCTAGGGGTACACAGGACTCTCAAGAAAGATCATGGATAGCATCAGCTGCCCAGAGCCAATTAGCACATAAAGACCGAATCTTTCGAACTCTAACTATATGCGCAGAGGAGTGCTGACGCTACTCACAGGAGGAGGGCAGAGACAGAGCAAAGGGGAGGCCATTTCGATTCTGCTCTTGGAATATCAATGGATTATCAACAAAAATAGAGGATCCAGATTTCTGGGGATACGTTAACACTTTTGACGACATCATGCTGCAAGAAACCTGCCTCACTGACCCACAGCTTTTACAGGGGTTCATGGGCTTTGTTACACCGGTGACAAGGGGCGGCAAATTTGATTACCAGTCTGGAGGGCTTGCCACCTACGTGTCTACCACAAGTATACCAACAGCGGCACTTCTGGACTCTAACTCAGCTACAACTTTAGCAGTAAGAATCACCATCCACCTCCAGGGTAAAGAAACAGAGGTGGTCCTAATTAACACGTATATCCATCCCAAACGAAAAGCAAAAGACTAAAAAAAAACTTATGGACCTAGTGACAAAGTAACCAACAGAGATGAAAACTGCAACAATGGTCTTGTCAGGAGACTTAAACCAAAACCTCCTTGGCACTTCAGTGGGAGAGGTGGTCCACATACTAACGAAAACCTACAACATCCCCACGCAATGCGCACCAACTAGCGGACAGAAGATTTCCAAACAAAGCTGCCTCCTGGCCGACTTAGAACACCTACACCTACCAGCGCTGAATGGCAGATTCACTGACGATTCACTGCCTGTTGACTCTTACTACTCAGCAACAACGAGATCTGTACTGGACTATACGTTTGCAAGTCTTTCACTGTTAACATACATCAAGGGGTTCAAAATGGGGGACAAGGGGGAGAGCGATCACGGCCCTCAAGAACTGCAGTTACGAACTTCAGCATGTAGCTCTATTATGCAAGCCCAATTAATGGGGTCCATATATACCTCCAATTTAAGAAGGATCAAATGCACCGTAGATAACATTGATCCGCAGGCGGAAGCTGCAATTAAACTCTTTAATTCTCTTGCGACAGGTTCAAGGGGTCAAATAGCCCAATGGGAACAATTTACAGCTACATTACTAGAACGCTTTGCTGCTATTCCAACCAAAAAAAGCCACTCTCAGGCCATGCATCAGAAATACAGAATTCCGAAAGGCCAAAGAGACCGTCTTAAGTCCCTCAAAAAAGCATTAAATCGTACAATGCTCAGACTTAGAAGATTCCCGGGAGATGCTAACACTCGCTCACTCCTGATGGACCAAAGGATATCACTTAAAAAACTTAAATGGGATATCAGTAAAGACAAAAAGTGCAACTTGGGCAAAGCTGTTACATGATTTACATGATCTAAACCGTAACGACAGCGCCCGTTTTTGGAAAACTGTGAACGGGATAATCCATCCACACCATGAAAGCATATCATCACACATCTCAGAAGAAAGTTGGGTAGAATTCCTAACCATTCATTCCAATAACTAAAAGGGAGATGCCGAAACAGAAGATCTGAATCAGTAGCTAATAGAAGACCACTCCGGAGGGAGCGACACAGATACCCGGGAGAAGAACTTGTTAATGACCAAATTCACAGCACCTTGCGCAGCTGGCATCCCATCGCTCCCTTTAATAAAAAAGCAGATTGCAAAAGGAAAGAGAGAAGGGGCACCAGGACCAAACTGCATTCCTCCGCACTGTTCAAAGCCAAGTCGAAGGAATGGGCTGGTATCCTGCAACCTCTTTTTTCAGAAGTCCGGCTCCTGAACAGATTACCAGAATCATGGAAGGGCTCTACAATCGTGCAAATTTACAAAAAAGGAGACCAGGCCGAGGCAAGCAACTATCGGCTAGTAGCCTTGATAGCTAATGAAGCAAAATACTTTGCAGGCACAATTTTAAAGGAACTTACAACTTGGGCAGAGGCAAACAAGATAATACCGCTAAATCAAACTGGCTTTCGTAAAATGGCGGGCACATCAACTAACATTCTCGCAATCTCACTATTGATAGACGCAGAAAAAACATCAAACCTTCCTTTACACTTATGCTTCATCGACTTTAGTGCAGCATTTGATACTGTGGGGCAAGCTGGCAAGCTGGCATGCTGGGGAATGCCGCAGTCCATCTTACACCTTCGGTGTCTTCTCCATACAGACACTTGGGTGCGGGTGAAATTAGGGGGCGGAACTCACCTCTCCTCTAAAGTCCCCACAACCAAATGATTGAAACAGGGTTGTGTTCTTGCACCCACCCTGTTCAATTTATTCATGGTCGACCTCCCCAAGGCACTCCATGCCTGCAATTCACATTCCCCGAAGCTGAGCGGGGAAAAAAACCCACTGACCAATCTTATGTATGCAGACGACATAGTTCTGCTCAGCCACACTTAGGTAGGTCTCCAAAACCTACTAACGGAGATGAAGAAATATGCCACAGAAGAAAACTTTGAAATTAATCTCAGTAAGAGTCGGTCAATGACAATAAACGACAAAAGAAAACGGCAGAGGAATTGGTTTCTAAATGGTAATCAACTTGAATCATCCCAGGACTCTTATCTATCTTATCTATCTTATCTATCTTATCTATCTCCAAAAAGAGGAAATAAGAAGGAGAGGGTTGGCAATAGCACTTTCAGTAAAAAATCTTGCTAACAAACTGACTGGGCCGACACTGAGCCCACTGCTGAAGGTAGTTCAGGCCTAACTACTCCAGACAATCACTTATGGCAGTGAAGCACTATGTGGGAGGGACGCAAAGATACTAGGTATTACGCTCGTCATAGCCTATAGAATCATGTTTTGCCTCCCGCCTTATACCTCACCGGCCCAAATAAGGTTGGAGTTTGACCTCCTACATCAATCCCTGGCCAGGCACGGGTCTTATGTTATCTGCTGGCACAAAATTAGAAATGCCACTTCAAATACGCTGAACCAACTGCTGTGGCATGAAATCGAGCACAAGGACACCTGCCAAGCAAGCAGATATCTTCAGAAATCTCTGGAAAATACCAAGCTCAATGATCTTTGGAGGACTCAACTTGGTCATTCAGTTTTCAAGAAATTGGCATGGAAATGTGTAAATCAAATTGCAGTGGTAGAGGACAAGATAACCTTCGCAGACAGATCTCATGCCTGGATGACCTTGAGCTCTTATAAATTACTTGCATCACAAAAGTACTTTAATCAGGGCTACTCCAAAGAGATAAAAAATGACATTTCTAAAGCACAGACTGGGCATCCTCCCGTGCACCTGGCATCTTCCACCATGACTGAGGGCCACAACTCAAAGCACGTGTAGGCCGTGCAACTCCATGCAAGAAGACATCTTACACCTAATCTGCACCTGTAAGGATCTACATCAAGAACGGATACTGCTGTTAAAAGCTCCCCTCAAGCAGTTGGATATCCGCACCAGGAGACAAGCGGTGTTAGCTTGCTTCAATCCGGGAAATACGCAGCTGAACTGCAGATTAGTAAAATTCTTAAAGTTGGCTGAACAAAAAACATTAATATTGGAATAGCCATGTAAGTAAGCCACACAAGGATGAAGCCCCAGCGATGCAGCTAACTAATTTATAATCCAGGACTGGTCCCCTTTGAAGGACAGAGTATTAGCCCTTGCCTTGAACAAAAAAACTACTGAGCAAGAACAAACAACAAAAACATTACAGACTAAAGGGCTCAATCAACACGTCCACATCCATGACCAGCCAGGAACAGCGAATGCACTGCACTTTATCTTGCGAACAAATGAATCTTGGCATAGCCTGTATGGCTAAATTTCTCGGTATAGTAGTTGTTGTCCCTGTTTTATGATCTTTTTACTATTGTACAGTAACAATTTTCGCATATTTTTTTTTTTTTTAAGTAAATGTTGCAATGGTTTTAAATAACTATACAAAGTAAAATTAAACGTAAACAGTTTCTTATAGGTACCTAACACGTTTCTACTGAAAATGATAGTCTGATCTTTTACTTACAAAAGAACATTTCATCATTACTTACATTGTGCTACTTTGGGATCTTTAATGCGCTTGAGGCATTGCAGAAAGACGTTATGTTTTGTCTTTGCTCTGCTCAGTGGAGTATTCATCTTTTAACTAATACTTTTGGCACAACAGCTGGAATTTGTAACTGGTTCGCTGCTTATCAAATAATAAACTTTTGACTTTCGCACACTTTTTATTTGTTTTTTAATTCATTGTACCTAGGTGGGTGTTCGCCATCTTGGAGTGATCATTTAATTTGAAAAGCCTCGGAGGCATCATGATGCATGCGTGGTGATGGACATATATGCATAATCATACCAGTGCCACTTTAGCATTCTTTCAACACTAAAGGTCACATAATCCTTTTGCACACACTACATTTAGTGGCCCATGTCTCAGGAAAGGAACTGCAATAGTTTGATCATTCCTGTCCATCTGCTGCTCAAAACGTTAGACAACTAGCCCTATCAACTTTGGTGCACTGCGTTTCCCCCGTCACCTTTTAGTATTCACTCTTTACTTGAACCCCTTTTTCACCCACCACCTCCTCTTCACTCCTACGCTGTTGTTTCCCAGACTCTGGCCATTTTTTTGCATTATTCAAAGGCCTTCAGGCTATCCTGAACGGTTCACAGTAACCATAAGCTGAATGTCCCAAAAACAAAATTTTCATCCTTGGTCCACCACACCCCCGCAAGCAAATATTTTTGTATTCATTGTATTTGCTTTATAACAGGAAGTACAATTCCAGATAGAATAGAATGCGTCAAACAATACCCCGAAAAATCCATTCTGCACATCATCCGAAAAGTGAGAAGTATATTGGGATCACTCCATAACCGAGAGATCCTCCCCTCTCAGAGTCCACTGGCGAAGACACAGTTATCCCAAAAGTCTGCAGCATAGCAGCTCGTTTCGTTTTGTGAATCTTAGAATTCCATTGATGAGGACTGTGCAGCTATAGCACAGTTTAGTAAATCTAGTCGAAAAGGTGCCTATATATCTATGGGGTGGAACGCTCTGGGTTGGAGGAAGCATATGTCTATGTAGGTAAGGTCAGCTATCCACGGGACTTGTGTGGTCGACTTTACTTTGCTGCAGTCGACAGCCTCTTAGCGTTTGGCAGGCAGCAGCAAGAGCACCACTACTTTACCACTGCATTTGATATTGGTTGCACCCAGCCCAGAAGCGCCAAACTTGACTCTGGTTGTAGGGTCTCTTCCCATTATGCTAGAGATTGTATTTAAAACGTCCATCAAAAAATGATCTGTAGTCGGGCAGCTCCAGGCCAAGTGTAGAGAATCAGAGTTTAGGGCTTTGTATCTTAAGAAGTCTGAAGTAGGCCTCTGACCCTGTTTCCATATGGTGAGGATCGTCAGTTCTAATTCATGTAAATAGTGGAAGTGTATTAGGCTAAGTCTACTACTAGGGGACAGGCCAGCTGTCTGTGAGCAACAGAATTCCCGTTCCTTATCTGATATGTGGGTCTGCAACTTCTCTTCCCGTCTATGCCTGGATTGTATTGTGTGACACTGTGTTTCCACCCGCACAGAGTTATATAGGATTATTATAAGATGTTTAGGGGATTTTGTGGTTATTAATTATTTCAGGGATTGTAGTGTTGTTTCTCGTGGAAAGGATGGAGTAAGTGATTTAATCGTAGCCCCCAGACGATAATAAAGAAACTGTCAGGGAGTGTACAATTAACCGATTTGTATTTCTATTTATGTCTAGGAAGTTACCTTCCTTATATAGATTTCCCCATTTTGTGATGGTCCATTCGACTAACTGTGCTTGCGTTTTTCCTTTTCCACTTACGGCTTATCATGATATCCCAATAGAGAGGCTGAGGGTGAATAAATCCGTTCTTGGCCTGCTCTCTGCCTCAATCCAACCCTATCCCGCACAGTGCATATATAGAAAAAATGACCTAGTGAGTGGAATGGGAATATTTAGAAAAAGATATAGCATATGAGGAAGTATAATCATCTTTCCCAATGCAATTTTTCCCTGCCACGGACATGGGAAGATATCCAAATGTCAATTTTGGCATCTAGTTGGCACACTGCACAGCTATAATTTTCACTCATAATAGTGCCAATACCTTGATTGGCCCCTAATCCTCAGGTACCTTACGGAGCCCTCGTTCTATTCCAGCTGGAGCAAATAGACTTTCTGTGACCCCCACTTCTCTTGTTCTCCGGCCAAACTTGTCCCATGAAATCTAAACTAAGAAACCTCAGTCATTTGAGAAGCTGACATTTTGACTCCATTAAATGATTAGAGCATTGGTAAAGATGCCCCTTTTTCCACACACAACTTGAAAAAATGTTTTTGTGCATCACCCCAGAAAACCATGTCCTGATAGCTAAATTGGTCTGCTGTAATGCCCTACATGCCAGTATGTCATATCCAGAGACTGCATAAAGCTCAAAGTTGTTCTGGACGCTTCAAGACTAGGCTTAAACACCCAGCCAGTTGCAGCCCAAAAAGATACCCTCCTCTGACTTTGGGTACATGAAAGATTTACATTCAAGGTCCTCTCTCTAACTTAAATGGAAACATCTGTAAATCTATGCTAAGAAATTAAAGTACCAACCACAAAACAGAGAAATCACACCAAGAAACAAGAGCAGAAGTGACATATCATTTTCAGTGCTGGGAGCACAACTCTAGAACAACCTTCTGTCAGAGATCTTCAATGCTCCATCCAGTCGCTCTCACTAATAACGCTCTCACTAATAACTTTATCTAGGCCTAGCCATGGCTTGGACTTTTTCCAATAACTTCAGCTATTGTAATGTAATCTGGCCTCATAGGTAGCTGCTGTATCTTCTTTTATATAATAGTTTCTGTAGTCATGTATGTAACTGCTATGTTTGCCAAATCATCCTCACATATTTGACTCAAACTGTGGCTTCCTCTCGCCACCTAGGCTTGGACCTTTCATTGAAATCATTGCACCTTTGCCCTAAAAGCGACACCTCAAGCACAAAGAAGTAATTGTTTTAGGATTAAATGGGTTTATTGAAAAAAGAATAAAGCTGGTCATTTACACAGCAAGTTGCCTACAACCCCTTCTGGGCCAGCCACTACGATCAGATGCATTGCAACAAACGCAGCATGGATCATTAGAGAGGTAGCATCTGACAAAAGGATGAGTACATAGCATGTTGCCTTCAATCCAGATTGGGGGTGCCGCGTAAGGGAGGCAAAAACTGACAGTCTTCAAAGTACTCTCTGGGTGCATGAAATACACAGTTGAAGATCACCACTATCATGACTCTGGTTTGCTGTATGATGTGTAGGCTCTGCATCTACTCAGGAAAACAAAGTAAACTTACATGAAAGAACGAGCGAAATTGAACAAGAAACACCCCCCCCCCCCCCCCCCCTTCGAATGAGCCCATCAAAGTATTTGCGGTTGTTAGGAAGAACTTCATAGTTCAGGGGGACTATGCTTTTGGTGCCGTAACTTCCCAGTTCAGGCGGTACTAATTTAAGCATACGCTGGGCAAGTCAATTCCCTAAATTTCTTTTGACAGGATGGTGATAAATGGGGACCATATTTTCTCATAGGTTGTGGGGCCGGCATTAGCAGTCATTGACAGCCATTCCATACCTAATAGTGTCCATAGTTGATGAAGCCATTGCCTATCGTCTGGAAGTTTGTTCGAGCCCCAGTTTGCCAGGAGTAGCCTGTGAGCAGCGTTAAGGGCCATAGCTATCTGTCACCCTCTGATGGACCAGAGCGGATAAGTGAGAGTGTTGGGAAGTCCCAGGAGTGTGTAGGCGGGGAATCGTGGAATCTCAGTCTTGAAGGCGCAGACTATGTCATTCAAAATTAATTCCCAAAATATTGTGCGTTTGGGACAGTTCCAGAGGAGGTGTATTCGCTTCCCAGGGTTGCCACATTCTCTCCAGCACTGACCATCACAAAGTGCATTCCATTTCTGGATGTGCGTCGATGTATAATACCAGTATGAGTATGTAACAAACAAGGACCCCCTGATAAAGGTAAATTTCCTGGGTCAGGGCAAACAAATTATGAAAAAATAACACACCCAGGCAAAAAACAGCTATACTGGCACAGTTCAAGTAACAACAACATAGTAAAAAATAATCCGGCACAAAATTAGCATTTAGGGATTTAATTGAATAAAATTGATAAAAGAGGTCATGAGGATAATCAATGACATAGAAACAAGTAAAAAATAACAATAAAAGATTTTTTTCATTAGAAAATCAGTGGATGTAGATTGTTATGTATACAGATATTCCCAATGATCTGAAGGGGAGATGGTTTTCGTCTACGCGTTTCAACACATGAGAAGTGTCTTCCTCAGGAGGCTACCATCTTGTAGCATACATAAGCGTTTTTGAATGTTGGAAGAAAAACCATGTAGAGATAGATCCAATCGGAGTCTTTGCATCAGGTCTTTTTATCTGTAAGGTAGCTGATATCACTTTGTAGATCAAATAATCATGACAGCATAGGTCGCACTAGATAGAGTTGAAAGCTGGCGAGAGCTCAACAACTTAGTTGGAGAGGTCTTGCATCCCCAAACGGCAGGCGCTGCACTGTGCAGATGAATAAGGCCAGGTAATCGCTATTAGTAAGCTAAGCAGTGGCTTCAAGAATATTCAGATGCTGACGTAGCATATATAGTGGCTCATATATTGATGGAGTATTGAGCTGATGAAGACGTGAAAACACAGGTTTAAATACCTGTCAGATGCTTAGCGTAATAATTATCCCAACGCAGTGGCGTCTGTAGCCTCGTGAAAAGTGGCGTGTCTTAAATGGCACATGGAGAAGGCGAGCTGATAGAAGCGTTAAAATGTAAACTGGATACCTGATGAAAAGCAGGGCGTGCTGATAACTGCAACCGCGTGGCGTCTACTGCCTCGTAAAGAAAATCGAATACCAGTATGAGCTCATTGTATACACTGTTTCGGTATGTCCCGTTTTGAATGTTGTGTGATGGGTCCTATTGAATATGTCTCCCCATTCTTTGTCAGAGAGGCCGCGCCCCAGTTCTGCCTCCCATTGCTGTTCTGGTGTCTTTTTATCAGGAAGTGGTAAATTTCTGAGATGAGTTTCTTGTCCTCCGTTTTCAGGAACAGTCATTTTTTGAAGGGGGTCATGGGTTTGCTTGCTTTGGGATGCATGTCTGGGCCAAGCACCCAGTGTGTAAGTTGGGTGTGGGTGAATTTATCCTGCTCCAACAAAGAGTATTGTGATTTAAGTTGGTCCAAAGGAATGGGACCATTATGATCGAAAAGACAACCCACCCTCTTGCACCCGCTTGCCAACCATGTTTAGTGACACCGGGAAATAACCCAGGAGAAAACGCTGGTTTAGCGAATAATGGGGTAATCGGAGAAGGGAATGACGAGAGTCCGGGGGAGCATCCCATCTTGTACCAGACTTTTAATGTTGGGCTTGTGACTGGAGATGTGTAGAGACCCCAAGATCTGTGAGCTCCAGGGAGCCAGACCTCCCTCTAAATGTGTGAGCTAGCTACTGTTTGGTGCATGAAGACCCAGTGCTTTTCCATCATAGGGCGATTCCACTATATCGGATATCAAAGTTGGGCGGCCTGGTAGTACCGCAGGATATTAGGGACCGTCAGCCCACCATCCAGCATAGAGCGTTGCAACTGTTGTTTCTGCAATCTCGGTTTCGCCCCTCCCTAGATGAAGCGGTCTATGTCTCTGAGCTGCTGCAGCTCTCGGGGAAGGGGAGAGAGAGGAAGCTCCTGGAAAATAAAGAGAGCCCGGGGTAGCACATTCATCTTCACCGCAGCTATCCTGCCGTGCCAAGATAAAGGAAGGTTCTGCCACCCGTCTAAATGTTTACAGATTGTGGCCCTAAGTCTAGAGAAGTTGGTGAGTGCAGTTTTGGAGAGGCTCTTGTCCATTAATATTAGCAGGTTAGGGAACTCCGCTTCCACCCATTAAAAGTCATACCATTTGTGAAGAGTTTGTACTGTATCCGGCTGGATGGTGAGATTAAAAACTTGCGAATTCAACAGGTTCATCTTGAACCCGAAACCGCCCGAATGCGTCCAGTTCAGATATGATAGCCATTAAAGGGGCTGGGCGACTGAAAAAATATCAGCATAAAGGCTAATCAAATGCTGATCAGCTCCAAATTTAAAGCCTACAGCACTGGGATCATCTCCCAGACTCTGAGCGAAAGGTTCCATGTATAGAGCGGAGCGGGGAAAGTGGGCAACCGTGCCTAGTGCCCGCTCCACTTGAAACCCGTTGGAGCTCACTCCATTAACCCGGACAGTTGCACTGGGCGCACTGTATATGCTGTGCGTTCAGTTAAGAAACCGCTCGCCCATCCCAAAGCGCCTGAGAGTTGCAAACAGATAGGGCAAGTGCACTCTATCAAAGGATTTCTCTGCATCTATTGCCCGTAAGAGAGCTTCCTCCCGGGAACGCTGGACTTTATCGATGAGATGACACACACTCTTAGTATTGTCCCCACATTGACGCAAGGGAATAAACACTGCCTGGTCTGAATCTACCATGCCAGGCATCAAGGGATCGAGGTGGTCCACAAGAATACCAGCAAACCGTTTCGCATCAACATTATGCAGGGATATCGGGAGGTAGGAGCTGCATTGCTCCGGATCCTTCCAGGGTTTCGGGAATACTGAGATAGAAGCTTGTAGCATAGATTCAGTCAGTGTTCCGGTTGCTGCAAAGGAGTAAAAAGGAGAGTTAACGGGGGTGCTAGTTCAGCGCAGAATGCTTATAAAAAAATTGCGCTAAATCCGTCTGGTCCCGGCGATTTCATGGGTTTCATTCTCTCGATTGCAGCAATCCCCTCTTCTATTCTAAGGGCTAATCCAGTGTCTCGGATTCCAGAGGTGGTAGTGGGGTGATTGCTGCAGACTGAAGGTAGTGCTGTGGATAGGAGGCTGCTTTGTGGTCTCCCTGGTATAAATTAGCATAAAATGCCTGGAATTCTGCCTCTGTCTTAAGCGTCAGATGTCGTCCGGCCCAATCGTGTATGAATAGCTTGGACTGTGTTTGCGTGCTGTTTGCTACATAGACAATGGGCTAGCATCCAACCTCCTTTATAAGTTCCTATATGGAATTTGTGTTTGAGTCGGAGCATGGCGTATACAGCCCAATCTAGATCAAGCCGCTTGAGTTGGAGACGTGCCTATTCCAATTTTCTCCATATTCGAGGAGCTCCTGTACGCTTATCAATCGACTCAAGTTCCCAACACCGTTTTGCCCAGCTCCTCTCTCGTATACCTCCGGACCCTGTTGAGGTGTATCGCTTTCGCAATAAGTGCACCCCTAGACACCATTTTGAGGGCTCAACAGACTGAGAAAAGGGTAACCTCACCGGAGTCATTCACTTCTAAGTAGTCCGAGATCGTCTGCTTAACTGAGGATACTATGTCAGGGTAATGCAACAGGGTCTCACGCAGGCACCAGATTGGCCGCTGGAATAGGTGTGTATTAACAGTAGGAGTGAGTGTGATAGCTGCATGGTTGGTTAGGGAGTGGGGCTCAATGGTAGAGTCTGTGATATGTTCCCATGCCGCAGAAGAGGCTAGGAAGTGGTCTAAACGTGCGTAGGGTTTGTGTGTCACAGAATAAAACGTGTAGCCCTGTTTCGCAGGGTATTGTAGGTGAGGTACGTCGCGTAGGCCACAGTCAACTAGCCAAGTAAACCCCTCTTGCGAGAAAGCCCCTGTCTGTCCTGTCCGTCGTCCGTAGTGGTCCAGTCCCCCATCAACGACTAAGTTAAAGTCTCCTCCCCCCCCCCACGAGGAGAGCTTGGTCTGGGGATTGACGTACCCCTGCTAGTGCCTCCATAATAAAGTTCTCCTGACGTGCGTTGGGGGCGTAAAGTGAGGCTGTAGTAACATGCAGCAAACCCAGTTGCACCCGTATGGCCAATAAGCTACCCTTCATCTCAAAACAGGTACCTAAGATTGACCCCCGAAAGCGACTAGAGAAAAGATCCACTACCCCCTATCTCTTCCTCCTCCCGGACGACCAAAACTGATGTGGGAACTTCCTAGAATGCATTCTATGGGTGTCTTGTGCTAGCAAGTGCATTTCCTGAAGCAAACCGATGTCCCCCCTACAAGTGTTCCAGAAGGGAAAGTATTGCAAATCTTTTAATGAGTTTATTAAGGCCTTTCACATTTAAACTAAGTAGTTTGACCTCCATAGTACAAGGGTTAGGGAAAACTAAGCTGGTGTAAGCAAGTGGTCCAGGAGACTAGCTGTGCTGCATATGAGTACCCGAAGAATGGGGTCTGTACATATCCCTCTAGATCCGCTCCCTCATCGCCTGTGGGGGCTCCCCTTATGCAGATATTATTTCTCTGCAACCTGTTTTCCAGGTCCTCTGCATGGGCCTGGAGGTCCAGCTGCTGGTCTTGTTGGTGAATGATTTCTTTTTGAAGGGTTTCGATTTCCACATCTCTGGTTAGGGAGCCTTCTTCCAGGACTGCCTCTCTGTCCCCTACCTCCTCGACGTCCCGGCGCACCTTTCTGAGCTCCAAAGTGAGATCCTTTTTAACCGTTTGTAGGTCCTCCCGAAGGGATGCAAATAATGCTTCTAGGAACTTGTGGGTCACTGAGCTGTCTGCACTCCCATCTCCGCCCGATTGCTTGGATTCTTCCATGGGCGCCTTCTCTTGCTGAGCGTACGTTGTGTCTTTAATCAACATGTCCTTAACGGATCTATCTTTTTTGCTTTTGGTTGCAGCCATGGCCCTGCCCTTCTGTGTCAACAGGGAGAGGGCCCTAAGGGGGGGCAGACACAGCCAAACCACCAGGAGCTCCAGAAGGTCGGAGCCCTGAAAGTGTTTGTCCTCTCAGCTGCAGTATCCGCAGATCTTAGTGGATCCCCAGGGAGATCCGAGGGTTTCCGGACTCCAGGGCTCAGGAGGAAATCAAATCACAGTAGGCTGCCTAAACCTAGCCCGCACCCCCCCCCCTCCCCAGGGCCCGCCAATCTAAAGGGGGGGACTATAAGTGCAGGCAAGACTGTGAAACCCCAGGGTGCTAGACTGACCATCCGATGACTTCTGCCTGCCGTTATGGGTGCGGCCACAGGGGACACACGGAGATGAACCCATGGGCCCCTGTCATGTTGGTGCTGAGTCGGTGGCCCCAAGTTCTGCAGTCTTAATCCCCAACGGGGCCCCTAAGGGGGGCCACGCCACCACAGCACTGCTAGAGCAAAGATGCGCCCCCGCAGAGTGTCCCGGCGGGGATCAACCAATAAGTATGATCCACCAGAGGCAGAAGGGCCTTGAGGGCCGTCGAGAGACAGCCAGGAAGGCGCAGCACCTGCAGCACCACGTAGAAATAATCTGGCCCAGACCCACGCACACACAGCAGCAGATCCCAGCAGTCGGCCCTCCGTGCTCCCTCCACGAGGCCCGTGAAGTTCTAGCGGGATCACCACTGCCAGGGAGGCAGGTACAGGTGTGGAAAACAGACGCAGGGACGAGCAAGCTCACGGCTGGTGGTCCGCTGCGTCACTGGGCTCTCCGCGGTGAACGATACCGCTCCAGCTGGATACGCTGCAGACAGGGAGCAAGGGAGGTCCAGCACCGGCAGGCCCACGCAGGAAGATTCGGACCCAGGCCCAGGCACAACGCAGCAGCAGACCCCAGCAATCTGCCCATTGTGCTCCCTCCACCTTGACCACAATAAAAACAGCTACTTGAGTACACGGAATAATAACACAGTAAAGGAAGACCCCAAGAATTATTTGGAGTACATGGTCTGGTATTGTTTGGACACAAACCAGAAGATATTTTGAAATTACAATCCGAGCTCAAAAGGCTACACATGCTGTTGTGAGAAGAGAGCTATCTATATATATATATATATATATATATTGTCCTGAAGAAGGTGGCATATAGAAACACATAAGCTACCAAAACGCGTTGACGCATCATTAAGTATTACATCCAAGGAACCATACGGGTGCCTCTTTTGGTGAATTGATTAATGGACACCTGATTAAATGTATATTGAGTTCGATGTGGAGTAACGGGATTTAGGATGCTTTTTACTACTTGCACTTTGTCTGGTTGTTTGCTCTCTAGTACTCAGTATTGTACATTGTTATTGCACACAAACTTGTGTTTTTAATTTCATGCACAGTCAAATCTTCCTTTCAATAGGACTTTTTAATTGTTATTTATATCTATTATATATGTTTGTATTATATGTCATTATTAATTTTTATTAAAGATAAACTGTGTTTTTCTAAACTAGTTCTGTTATACAATTGATTTAATAATCTACCTTTGAGGAACTGAGCATGTGATGAATGGAAGAAGGACATGAAAGAGTGAGAGATCATTGGCAGGAGCATTACCCATCACTAATATTGATTAGAGGGTAACTAAACAGTCCCAGGAGGAATCCCTTTTTTTTTACTCCCTCCACCTAGCCCAGGAAATGTGTTTGCTGGGTTACCACCGCTGGGGGAGGCAGGCGCAGGTGTTGAGATCCGACACGGGAGCGGCACACTCACAAAGAAAATCTACGGTATCAGTCATGGTAATAACTTGAAAAATAATCATGCGTAACAACATGTTTTAGGTGTCCATTCCAATTCCTTCCCAATAGTAGTCTGCTGCATCACTGGGCCCTCCGCGGTGAACGAAACCGCTCCAGTAGGATGCGCTGTCCTGTGCTGTTGGGGCTTACAGCTGCTGACATAGGAGCCCCCGGACTGGGGGCAGCAGCCCACCTCTCGCGTCACTCCAGCACTCCACTCGGGACTCAATTGGCGGCCAGGAGGCACATCTCAGTTCTCTGCAATCCTCCCTGTGTGCAACATCAATCGAGGGGACCGCCTCTGATACCGCAATGATTAGGGAGGCCCCGTCTGGAAGCGTGGACTACGCTCACTGCAGGCCGTGTCTCTTTCAGTCCAGATCCTGCCGCTCCAGGGCTAATCCGTGCCGGACAGTCCTCCAGCACGCACCGCTCGCCCTCCAGAGGTGTGTAGCCCCCCCTGGATTCTTATCAAGCCGGGTGGGTTAGCTTTTTCTGGTGCTTTTGCTCAGGCTGGGACAGAGCGCAGGGTAGACACTCACTCCGCCATCTTGGCCACGCCGCCTTAAGTAATTCTTTTGAGGAGTATGTGTGCAAACAAAGGTAGACATCTCAAGCAGAGTCACTCCTGTCTGTCTGAGGGTCTTGTGTGTCAGCAATCCCAAGTATTTACTATGTGCTGGAAGTAAATGAAGCAGAATCAAAACATAATGGTTCATTTTAACTGCAAGGATACCCTTGCATCGAATATATGTTGAGTGCAGCGCTTAAAAAGTCTGCATGTCGAAACCCAGTCCTGGGTAGTCTTGATTTCACCTCATGCCTTTTTCATCCACCACCAGATACATACTGCCTCTTTATCTTATTCTTGCAGGTTCTTTTTCATCCCTGCTTTTTAGGTCGAGCCTTTGCAGCACGCATACACTCTCTGCAAGACCTTTTGTAATTAATAAACCGACTGTGTTCTTGCCTCTCACTTACCACTGGTGCAGTCCAGCGTTGCTCTTCTTAGCTTCCTCCTGTCTCGTTCTGCAGCCTGATTCGTCACTTCCTTTCAATGCTCAGGAGCACCGGTACAGCACAGTATACTTATGATTCCCTTTTTTCATCTCCTGTTTGTGTGATTTTTTTTTTTCTTTCTTTTTGTTTACAGCGCAGGACGTGCTTGCACTTCAAAGATGGCTACCACGTGATTAGGTCTCGCCTAGGCAGCCTGCATGCGCTGCTCTCGGAGGGCCTTTAGCCATCGGTCTTCATTTTTCAAGCACTGCACTCGTGCTTGTGGCGGCATCCACCTTGTGGGAGCGAGCAGCGGCGCGCAACAAACACGAGTGCAGTGCTTGAAAAGTAAAGACTGCATAATCAAGCATGCGGGCACCACTCGCGGGCTCACATCCTGCTCCCTACCTCATCTCCATGCCAATGCTTGTTTTGTTATTGCACTTCGTCTCCACTCTGTCGGGAATGAGTGCTCTGTAACCACCTGTGCTGTTGCGTTTGCCAGCCAGAAAATAGACGGTATCAGTCATGATAATAACTTGAAAAGAAATCATGCTTAACAACATGTTTTAGGTTTCCATTCCAATTCCTTTCCAATCTTTCCTTACTAATTTAACTTAGAACGTTCTGTTTTTTTATACCGTGAAATTGTATATGTTCAGGCGAGGTCTTTCTGTTTGTAAACACAACTCTTATTAATGCCCCACTCTCGTCTCGGCTGTGTCCCGCGTACACCACTTTTGGGCGCCTCTCCTGCTCCCTACCTCATCTCCATGCCAATGCTTGATCGTTTCGTCCTACACATGCTCACATGAGTTTGATTTTCTTCCTTATGTGGCGCGTCTCCTCTTCGCGCATGCTCTGAAACAGGGTTTCTGTTGTGTGCTTGCTCTTCAGATGAGCCCCACGTGTGTAGTCAGTTCCCCCTTTAAAAAAAACACAAACAAGTAGGAGGCCGGCGCTTTCACTTCTCTGTCAGGGGGTTCACGTGACATGGTTTCACCTCTTCAGCTGTTAACCATTTACAACTCGGTCTCTACATTTCTACCTGTGAAACTGCAACGAAGAACAGATAAGAAATGTTCATGAGTCAGGAAAAGTGAGTAACCCTTCGTACAAAATCTGTGTTTTTTTTCATGCTGTTGCGATATAAAATGTCTAGTGCACAAGAAGTAAAGTGGTTTTCCTGCAGTTATGGTACCCCGTCGTCGCCACACCTCCTACTTAAAGTTGCCGCCTGGCTCCATGTTACAAAGCACGGTTTGTTACACTTCTTAATTTTCGGCTATCAGTGCACTCAGTGAGTTGTGGTTCAAGCGGAAATAATGAATTAACACGCATAAAAACAATGGTTTTAATAACGAACATCCCTCTAGTGGATACTTAGCATTTTGATGACTTGGAAGAATCTGGCAACCTTATCCATTCCAGAAATTCCTTTATTTATTTACTTAATAATAATGATAATAATATTATTTTTATTGCTCTCTCCGTGCACTGTAAATAGTATGTCGTCTTCTTTGCTTTAATGGTACCAATTTCGAATATAAATGGTGGATTTGCATTCGTCATCTTTCAGTCGTGTGACCTGCAACCTACAATAGACGTTGGTGGTAAGGGCGACTCTCTTTATCTGTTTGGTACAATTCTTTAATCGTTCATAGGTCGCACGTTAGTAACCGTGATTGACAGCTAGTGTTCTAATGATGTTAATTAGATCGTAGTAATGCTTCAGAAAGTCTCTTGAGCAGCTACAAATAATACATGTGCGTTGGTCTGAGTAAAGCCTGGTTTTATTTTTTTGTTAAATTAAGGTGCACAAAAAAAAGTAGCAGACGCAGAAAAGATGAGCCAGTTGCAGCTCAAGATTTTCAAATAAGCTTGAGGCAGAATAAATCCAAAACCAGCATTGGCATAGCCAATACGTCTCGCCTTTGATACCTTATAAGTGTTTGGTTATCCAGCACAATATCCTTGATGCAACATCAACTGTTTCATGGCTTAACACTTTTAAGGTCCCAAAGGCGAGACCTATTGGCTATGCCAATATTTGTTTTTATTTTGTTGTGGTTCGCCTTTCGTAAGGGAGGGCCAGGAAGCACATAACCACGCCTGTGCCTTAAATTTCAATCCCATAACAGTCAGTAGATACCCACATCGGCACAGGCTGCATGCAAACATAATTTCAGCATGCACACGAAGGGCGCCGGCAGAGACACTTGTCTCTTCACCGAGCAGGAGAGGCAGAGCCAAGACAGGCAGCTAATACACGGCAGCCTGTGCACAGGCAGCAAACACGCACCTCGATCAAAAACGCTTGCAGTGCCACCAGAAATCAGCGGGCATCCCTCATTTTGTTGACTCAGTCTAGTTCCAGCACAGGCGACAGCGGTGACACAGGCCGGTGGCACATCTCTCAGCCCCACCACATGTGGACGGAAACTAGATCCTAATTCTGAAACTGTATGCACTTCTTACCCAGCAGCCTGGTCCTGCACGTACGGTGCTCCAACCCCTCTCCTCCCCAAAGGGGCGTGGCATATTTCTTAAAGGTGTGTGGCCTATCTGAGTAGGGGCGTGGTCTATATCATAATATTTTAACAATATTTTCGAATTCTGGGGAACCAGTGGCGCTTGATATTTGCCTTGATTTCCCTTCGGAGGGTTGTTCAATCTTTTCTACGCATTTGCAGTTCCTTCTATGAGGGTGCTTTACCACCGCATATATAAATCAATAAACAGAATAAGTCCGCATTGGCAGTGAGAGTGTTTTGAAAAAGATGAATGGCGATTTGTGGCGGAATGAGAAAGCTGCAGGGAAGGGGAATAAAAAAAGGCCTTTAAAATACTCCTGTTGCGGGCTTACAGGCTGTGAGGGCAAGTCTTGTGTGCCTTCAGAAGGATCCTGGCTGAGGCAGCTCTGATGCGAAGGCAGGGTCCAGACGGTGCTGGTAGGGTTGGGGAGGCGTCACAAAGGTAAGTTTCCTTTTCACTGCTGCTGGATTCTGTTGTAGACCCTCGTCCCTCGCTTGCTTTCAGGCAGAGCAGGGTCACACTGGTTACTGGAGAAATCTTCCTGCAGGTCGTAAAAGCAGAGTTGTGCCGGTTCTAACCAGCTGTTGTGCCGATGGCTGGCACGATGACGTAGGTGGGCGTTGCATGTTCAAAGAGAAGGCAAATCCTGAGAGAAAGTCTCTCTCTTCAAAGGATTTCCCTTCCTCCTACAATGACGTCACGCCTTAAGCAGTGCGCGCGCATGCTCTCCCGAAACACCAACAAAAACCGGGACATCTGATCAATCTACCTTTGACCTTTGAGGTCCGAAAATAGTGCCCCCTAGAGACACCTTTCGAGGCCCCCCCAAAAAACTAGGGAGCTCAGACCCCCACAGACCTCCCCCACTTAAAGCCCAGCATGTACTTCATTCACAGCCAGGCAGCCCCGCACCACAATGACGAGGTAGAGGCTTGGTACCGGTATGGGGGCAGAGGTAGACGTACTCGTGCCACAGGGCTATAAAACAAAGAGGAGCCTACCATTTGCTGCATATGAACTTTTCCCACTTACAGACTACAAGAGTCATTGTGTGGACGCTCCACGATAAAGAAACATAATGGCTAACCGCATAAAAAAACAGACGACATTCAAAGGAACTCTTTAAAACATTTATGCAAGATTACACCAAATGTTGCACACAAAAAAAAGCATAAGCAATAGGTCTTGTAGTTTCGAAACTTGGACCTATTGGTATTGTAAATGACAATGCCTTTTATTATTGCATGTTTTTTAAACACAAATAAAAGGCATTGTCATTTACAATACCAATAGTGTAAAATCTCTCAAAAGTGAGACCTAACGCATTGCAAATGCTTGTTTTCTTCGTTACTGTTTTTCCGTCTTTCTCTTCCTTCTGCTTTTCATCTTTAATGGTTTTCTGTCGCTGGCGATTGGTAGAAGTCACATAAATACAAAAGTAAGGCTTGGTTCCTAAAAAATGAGTGCGTGGGCCTAATCTGTCACCACAGGCGCAAATTCACTGAGTGTCTGTCTTTCAGTTGTGTTGAGAACTTTGTTGTTTAGAAGAACTTTCATCGTCCGCTAATCCTGGTGTCGCCAGTATGGCTAGCTAGCTATTAGGAATGTAGACTATAGGGAGCCGTAATAGTTATTATGCTGTTGAAGAGTCACTTCCTGCCACCATGCTGGATATGCTCTGGTAAATATCTGTTTGTGTATATACATATAGGCGCTCTATTGGGCCAATCGAGTCAGAACATGTTGAATTGAGAATTTATTTAGTTAAACATCTGCCAGTGTGTAATTTAGGTGTTTTTTATTTGTTTTCCAAATTGTCGTGTTTGTTAGATCAAAGAACCGTATTGAATTAATGTTTAGCTGCCACTTTTCGGCTATTTCATGCTGTGTGATCTAGTGATTTTCTTTGTTGGACGCTTTTAGTACATGTAATAAATGTCATGTGGGTGTCCTCCATTACTTGGTGGTCGATGTCTCTTGAAGATTTCTGGGAGGCTAGCATCAGATGGGATTTTCGCTCCCAATATACCAAGATTCTGTATAACGCAGCTGATCATGTGAGCTGCTTATCTACCATCGACCACAGGGTGTGTCTACAGCCTTGTGGTCTTCCTGAGCTAAGCTGAGCACACGCCTAACCTCAGCTATAGCGTTGATGTCAGGGGGCGGACTATTCCTCAGGTGGCAATTTACTGCACTTTGATTTAAGTTGGCTTTGTAATGACGTTTACGTCAGGATTGGTCAGAACAGTGGAGGTGAGGTACGACTTGGAGAAGATGATAACGGGCCGTTCGAGACCGTGATCTTATGTCAGACTTTGTGACGGCCATTTCCCTCTGTTTGTATGTGTCCCTCAAGGGCCTTTGCTCTTTTAATGTGAGCACCTTTGCGTATGAAGACACATCAGATTTCTGTGCCTCTATAGGTGCTCAATAGGTGGCTTCTATTTATCGTAGCACTATTCCCACCTGTTTGCCTATGTAACATGATCAGATGTTTTTCAAGAGAGTGACTGCAGACCTTCCGGTTTAAATTTGTGGCTAATGATTTTTGTAGCGCACCTTTTCCCTTCGATGCAGAATGGGTTCATGGTGCTTGAGCCTGACCATAATAATCTCAGACATGGCAGTTCAATGGGGCACGATCTGATCTTGTACTCTTGAACCAGGCAGGACAATCTCACATTATGATATGCAGCTGGCCTTCGCTGTAGGCTATTATAGTATACCGTCCATTCATGAGTTGTTCTTTCATCCAAATCCATAAACCTCACGTTAGAAATTATTGTTTCAGTAGTAGGCTTCTTAACTCGACTGGATTACCAGCAAACTGGGGAGTTTTATTAGCTTTGCATTTTTAATGGTGTTAACAGATTTTTTAATTAAAGTGGCCTTCTTGGTGCAGGTATGTTCAGTTTGTCATTGTCGTAATGGAGTCTTAAGAAAAGGCAGATGATGTGCACTTGAGTGTAGTGGGTTTTATGAAGTGCAAATCTACTTGCAAAGCGACACGCCAGAGGAGGTAGAATAATTTGAGATTGTGCACAGTGAAAAGTAAAGGAGGTGGGGCTGGGGTCAGTCCCAGGTTAGTACTGGCCAACGTCCGAGGCAGTGAAATTGCTTTTCAGTTTAATTCAAGAATTAGCAAAGCTAATGGGTCTTGTCTTTTTTCCCTATTAACATTGCCAGTACTTGTTTTGCCAATTCAGGTGCAGCTTGGACAAAAAAGTAAATCCAAAAGTGCAGTGGTGTTTATTTATACATACTTATCATGCTGGTATGGAGGATGAAAGTGATAAGTGCTAGAAAGCACATTTCCAAAACTGAATGATCCCGCTGCCCTAAACAAATCCTCATATTTGTAGCTGACTGCACAGGAAGAGGTGACGGTGCAAAAGAGGAGTGGGTGGGAGAAAAAGCAACTCTGAGGAGCAACGAAGGAGATTGAGGTGGGAGAGTAAAATACATTTTCAATACAAATAAATGCAAAAAAAGCTTAGGTCGGGGAAGAAATGTACGAGGTGAGGGGGGAGTAAGGAACCACAAGAAGCGCATGGAAATGAGGCTGAGTATTTAGTAAAGTAACATATGAGGGAGAAAACAGGAAAACGTGCACTGTCAGGGAGTGCTGAGTAACAAATGTAAGTCCCTTAGTGGTAGCAGTAGGAAACAGCCTATCTAGTCTAAAGAATGGTAAATAAGCTATCCTTCAGGGAAGGGGCAAAAGCAGGAAGGAAAGCCATTGAATAAGAAGCAAGCGAACGAGTACCATGAAAAACAACCAATGATGAGCAATGGTGTGGCTAAAACCCACTGTAAGTTTTGGTATGGAATACAAGCGTTCTTTCGCAAACAGGCAGCTAAAACGGTCTGTAAGCGTACGTAAACCAGCCAATGCCACCCTCTGAGCCTAATTATTTTTCTTGAAACCTGAACTTAGCACCTTGAAAAGAGTCACAAGCGATGGCCCCCTGAAATCGTACCTGCCAAATGAATGTTGTGGGATCTTCACTAAGGCGTGTCTTCTGAGGGTGGACATAAATGCCATTTCTCACCAAGGTGTTCAATATCTTTCTTGATCTCTCTCGACTGACCGTTTGTTATCTTACAGGTGGCTCAGAGACCACCAATTGCTTACCATTGGTTGGCTTAATTGTTGCTCTCATTTCCTGAGTTGTTATTGGTCAGTTGCCATAGACTTTCTTCTTCATGTGTTTTTCCCTCCCCTAGAATGTGGACACATTACTTGAGTTCTTTCACTGCACGTTTTTTGAGGCACTACTTTTTTTGTTTTGTTTAAACACTCTACAAGAGTATGTTTTCATTTGCCTTCCTCATGCACTGTTCCCCTCCATGTTCCTCCCACAGTCCCGACTGCCCGACCCCTTTTGTTGTCCATGAGATTGCTGACAGCCCCGCCTGACTATCCTCCATTGTCTGTTTTCTGGCCTTCAGCCCCTCCCGACCAGCCACTGTTGCCCGTGTGCTTGCCCCTAGTTCCTCCTGCACACCCTCAGCTGTTTGTTTTCTCCCCCACCTGTTTGTTTTCTCCCCCACCTTGCCACTTTCCCTCAGATATTTTCCATGTTGCCTCATGATCTTCCTCCCGGCCTTCGTGTTGTTCCCTCCATGTTGCCCCTTCTTAGCTGCCCCGCCCCCTCTGTGTTGCCTTTTGGGAGCAATAAAAGCAAAGACTATGATGTGCCCAGCACTGGCACCTCATTATCTATCTGTTTATCCTTCCTCTGGCTGTCGCCAGTAGATAGTTCAAGTTAGGAGATATCTAATCTCTCCTCCCTTGTGTGCATTCTTGTCTCCGGTCCCCCCTCTGTGTTGCCTCGTGAAAAGTAAAAGAAAAACGCTATGACGCTCTTAGTGCTTGCTGTACAACATGGCAACAAAACATTGACAAAGCTGATAGCTCACAGACGAGACCTATTGGCTTTGCCAGTGCTTGTTGATACCAAAGTCACTTGAGAATGGGCTCTGCCCTCCTAAAGGCAACCGTCATTTCACCGTATGATAGAGAGGACCGAGCACCTGCTGCTGAGCCCTCGGTGTTGCCGCTAGAATTCTTAGGGCTGGCTCTGCTTGTGAGCTCGGTAACATGAGTGTGGCTGAGTGTGGTAACCACGCCAGTGGGCTGTAACGGAGTTGGTTATTTGTGGTAGATAATGTTTAAGGCCCAAAATCTATGCAGTTTGTGGCGTGGCTCTTAATTGTTAATGTTATGAATATAGTCATTGTTATCTCATGTAAACAAAATGAAACCGGAAAAATCCCAAGTGAAGTGTCTGCAGCAGGCTTCCCGGAAGGCTCCTTTCCGCGGGTTACAATGTAGCGTAGCCGTCGTCGGCAGACCCGAGCTTGCGTTGTCGTGCTGAGGCTGCTTTTGTTTCGATGAGGCTGCTTTTGTTTCTTTCTCTAGCGCAAACATGAGCTCCGGGAGACATTCCGAAACGGTTAGAATGTTTCCTGCCCGAGAGGGTGCCGTGCTGAGCATCCTTGGCCTGTGTGCCAGAAGGATGAGGGAAATTGCAGCTCGTACTAATAAATACACCACTGGTTAACTCCGGTTTATCGATCGAGTATAAACCATGTAAGCGCTCACATCCTATGGAATCCGGGGTTCAGTATTCTGCTTCTTTGGGTTGTAGTCGTACACAGACCACTCCCCGTGTGGGGGAGCGGACGGGACGCATTTAAAGCGCTTGTTTACAGTTTGTACAGACGTCTGCAGGCATTATAGGACCCGGATCCCCCAGCATGCTCCACGCCCGCCCCAACCCACCAATTAACCAAGACTTTGAAATAGGGTGGGTGTAAAAAGGCCATGTTTAATGACAACACTCATAAACATGACAAGCACAGTTATTAAAAACACATCTATAAAAACATTCCTTATTATTGAGGCAAATCATCAAATTACATTATTTATTATTCACTGTGCCTAAAACTTGTAAGATATTATTCCTTCCCCCAGCACCAAGGGTCCTTCTGGTTCGCATCTCCCCAGGTTGAGATGCCCACGCAAGGTGCAACCCACCTGCGCCCCTGAGCGATGGGCCCCAGCCCTCGGGTCCTTGTCCGCCATTTCCAGGGCCCCACCTCTCGTCCACCAGGCTGCCTGGAGGCTCGTACCTGACGCCCTAGCCGGTGGCCTCCATCCCCCTGTGGAGAGCTTACCTTCTCTCCCCTCAGTGCTGGCCTAGGGAGTGCGCAAGGCGAACTCCCATCAATTTTGTAAGTCTCTTTCAATGGTCCAATGTCTCTTCTCCGCAACACTCCCCTTCGAACTACTTCCTTAACGGGACGGGTGGGTGGGAGTTACAATTCCTCTCTATTACAGGCAAGGGCGAGTGGCGAGGACGAGCGGCGCGAGAACCGGTCCAGTGTGGGCGAAGGAAGAGGCCGAGTTCCTGGTGACCCTGACCTAAATAGGTCACGGCCTCTGCCCCCACCGGACACACGTCACCGCCCCGACCGGAAGCGCCAGCTCAGACCGGCCCCCGATAGGCCGGCCTGCCCGCCCTACCCTGCCAATGGCGTTGCGTGGGCCGGGGGGGCGGGCCCTAAGTGCGTGCTCGTCTAGCCTCGCACTTGGCAAAGGACCCGGATCTCCCAGCATGCTCCACGCCCGCCCCAACCCACCAATTAACCAAGACTTTGAAATAGGGTGGTTGTAAAAAGGCCATGTTTAATGACAACAGTGCTGGCCTAGGGAGTGCGCAAGGCGAACTCCCATCAATTTTGTAAGTCTCTTTCAATGGTCCAATGTCTCTTCTCCGCCACAAGGGAGACAAGGGCCCACAGGTCCGTTGCCCTTCCCCCCCTTCAAGCAAGTTCTGCACAAAGGACCATATCCCTTTAATCCAAGTGTCCGTGCCAGAGTCAGATAGGTGCACTCCATCGTGGTGGAACATTGAAGCTCCCGAAATCATCTTGTGCGGGAGGTGTAGCAAGCGGCCCTTCCCTGAACACAACTTTGCCAACTCCCCGTTGAGACGTCTCACTGACACATTTAAAACCCTAGCCCGGATTCCTTCGCCCCACCATCGTCGTGGGATCATGCAAGACCATGCTATCTTGGCCTGGGGAAATGTCCGCCCCAGCCAAGCAAATTCCGTGAGCAATGCCTCCTTGACTGCTAAGCGTCCGCGGCCTGTCATGTCGTTACCACCCACGTGGATGATGATCAATTCAGGGGACTTCTGTCCCTCACGCTCTCTGATCTCCTCCACGAGCCGCCGCAGATGCCGGATGCGCATCCCTCCCACACCATGCCACAAGAATTCAGCTCCTTCCAGGCTCGGTGGCTTCCGCACTCGCTGCTGCTGCAAACGCACTGCTGCCCGCCGGACGAACGAGTGTCCCAATACCCACACCACCTTTCTTGGCATACTAATAACCGGAGAAGAAATAGAAAAGTTAGGCACTGGTCACTCATTACATGCAGTCACAGCAAATCAGGCCTTATGTACCGCCTGTAGCATTCAGACGACCAACGGCCCACCTTTTTTACTGCCCTGGCAGACAACCCTGCCTCTGCCGCTAACGTAGCTGCCCCTATCCTAAAGGAATGAGAAGAGTAACGAGCATCCCCTAGGCCAAGGTGACTTAAGGCTAACCGCAACACCGCTTTAAACTGGTACTGCGATACACAGTCCCCCCCTTCATGAATGAATAGAGCCTGACTCTTCGACCCCGGGCGGATGGCTAGGTATGTTCGCATACAAGCGTCGGGGCAAATAAGTGCCTCTGGCGCGGGGCCCAACTGTATCACGGCCCCTTTACCTGTCTGATCTGTCTTGGATTTTCTCAAGACCACCTCCAAACCCCTGGCGCCGATTCTGGTGTCCTCAAACTGAATTCCACCCCCCTGGTCAGCCCGGGAGGTTCCTACAATCTCTCCCAGGCGAAAAGCCCCATAAAAGGCTAATGAAAAAACTGCTGAGAATAAAGTGCACTCGAAGGTAGAAGAGCACAACCCCGGGAGAGCCTTCAGTATGTCCTTCAGTGTCTTCACATCTAACGGGCGTCTGCTATCCCGCCTGGGGCCCTCCCGCCTGGCCCAGCCCGCTAACGCCCTTTTGACCACAAATGAGGCCCCAGGATCCCGACAGCCCGCTAATCTGGCGAAGAACCCCACTGCAGATACATGAGTCCTAGCATAAGAAAGTGATCTGCCCTGGTCGCTGATTGTTTGTATAAAGTGATACATTGCTTGATCTGTAAACCAACTTGAGAACCCAGCTTCATGCACTAATGTCCTGTAACACAAAAAACTCTGCTGGTACGCCTTCCGAGTGCGGCTACTCATTGAGGCACCTACCAGCCCCGCTAAAGCGGGGCTCCAATCCTCCACAGTGATGGTGGAAACACTGTCAACCGCTCCTCTGCCTCGGGGTGATACCTCCGGAATTCCTGCAGCTTAAAACGAGATAAAGCATCGGCAGCATGATTGTCAACACCAGGGATGTGTGCAGCCCTGAAAAACAGATTCAATTTCAAACAAGCCAGTACCAAATGTTTCAACAGTCTCAGAACATGCGTACATGTCGCTCCTTGCCGGTTGATGGCCTCTACCACTGCCATGTTGTCTGACCAGAATATAACTGATCTATTCCTGAAACACTCTACCCATATCGTTACTGCTACCAAGATTGGGAACAACTCTAAAAAGGCTATGGTTTTTGTTAAACCATTCCTGTGCCAATCTTCTGGCCATTCGGCCCCACACCACTGCGGATCCAGTATAGCCCCAAAACCAATGCTACCTGCAGCGTCCGTGAATAGCCCTAATTCAGAGTCGGACACCGCGGGAGCCGGCCACACTACAGCCCCATTGAAGTTTGCTAGAAAGTCGTGCCATACTTTCAGGTCGTCTCTAACCTCAGCCCGAAGACGCACCCGGTGATGCTTCTGGGTCAGGCCCCCATAGCCCTAGCTATCGATCTGGAGAAAGGGCGGCCCATAGGGATGATCCTGAGGGCAAAGTTTAACTGACCTACCAACACCTGCAACTGGTGTAGAGTTACCTTTGCACCGGACAGGGCCACATCAATAGCCCGGGAAAAAGCCTGGACCTTGTCTGCTGGCAATCTGCATAGCCCTGCCACAGTGTCAATCTCGATCCCCAAGAAAGACATACAAGTCGCTGGGCCCACTGTTTTTCCTGGGGCCAGAGGGATCTTAAATTCCTGGAACATGGATACCAACTGCTGTAACGCTTGAGCACAAGCTGTGGAGGAGGCCGGACCCATTACCATAAAATCATCCAAGTAATGCACTACCTCTTTGTGGCCCGTCCTGTGCGTAAACAACCATTGTAACATGCAACTAAAGGTTTCAAAATACCTGCATGAGATTGCACACCACATAGGCATACACGGTCATAGTAAAATTGGTGATTCAATTGAAAACCTAGCTGGTGATAGTCCTCTGGGTGTACTGGCAAAAGGAGGAAGGCTGATTCTATGTCTGTTTTTGCCATAATCGCATTTGGGCCTAGGGCCCTCAGTTTACTCAAAGCAGCGTCAAAAGATGAGTATGTCACTGAACACAGGGCTGGGTCAATAGCATCGTTAACTGACTCACCCTTTGGGGCTGACAAATTGTGAATCATTCTGAACTGCCCCTGCTCCTTTTTTGGTACCACTCCCAGAGGAGAGCATACATAGTCCGGAAGGGGGGGGCCGAGAAGGGGCCCGCCACGCGCCCCAACCCCCCTTCCTTTTCCACCTTCAGCTCCACTACCCTAGGCTGAGCCCTGGCTGACAACAAATTCTGGCAGTATTCCACTGCCGTAACGCCCTGAGCTGGAATGCGAAATCCCTCTGAAAACCCATGAAACAACAATTTGGCTGCTGATCGGTCAGGGTACTGATTCAGCCAATACATCAGTTTCCCTATGTCTACGGGCGTGGGCAATTTAAGGTTGAGGTGGCTTAATGTCCTTACCTCCCCCCCCCTCTCTCCTTGGACTTTTTAATATATTTGAATTAAGGGTGGGAGGGGTGACCGCAAAAGGAACATGCATGCTTATACCTACACTTGTCAGTGGGCCAGGTGCATGCTTTTTTATTAAATGCCCAGCAAGTCCCTCTCTTTTCCCCCGGCCCTCCCTGGGAGGTCCGAAAAGGCTGCCTATTGCTTTGGGATCCCCCTGACTTGCCATTCATGCTCTCGAGCCACACATTAACTTCCACCTGGTCCCATCCAATATCGGGGTCTTGCACCTTTTCCCATCTAAAGTCCCTATCGTAATCGAGCCAGGCGGTGCCCCCATGCGTCATGTGGGCCTTCAACACCTTGTTCATGTAATAAATCAAAGGCCCTGCTAACTCTGGCTTTTTCTCAATGATCACAGTCATAAACACCTGAAAGCCGCAAAGCCAATTCATGCACCCTGGGCTTCTTCACTAAAGGCGGGAATGCTGCCTTGGGGGGAACACCTTGTCTGCGGGGGCGCTCTACACCGATCGGGGCCTCTCCCTCTGGCACAGAAGGCTGCCCCTCTCCCTCCCCTGCTGTCCCCATCTCCATTGAACTTCGCCAGCAACAAAGAAAGTAAATGCGCGATCTCAGGATCTTTATCCTTGCGCTTATTGCCCTGACCCCTGGCTGGCATGACTCGCTAGCTTTACGCGCGCTTTCTCGCTCCCTAGGGGGCCTCGCACCGCGCGCCTCCACCCTCGTTACCTTCCTGCCCACGCTACAGTCGTTCGAGAGGTGGTGGTGCCGGGACCCTCTAAACATACACTCAAGGCTCCTGTGTTCGGGCGCGGGCCCCAGAGACGCCCTCAGCGCCGTGAACAACAGAATGAAGACGGAGGGTAAAAACCTGTTCTCCGGGTGCCCGCACCCGCCCACTGCCCCCTGAGCCCCGACACCTCACCTGGCGAGCCGCCTGCTGACCACTTCGACTGCTCTCCTCTCCTCGTATGCTCCGCTCCAGTCTCGAGGCTGGAAGGGCACCTCGCTGCCCGAGCCGATCGATCCTCCGGCGGCAAAGGGGGGGTGACTACGGGAGAGGGGAAGCTAAAGGCCGATGAGCTAACTGAGAGTTACAATTCCTCTCTATTACAGGCAAGGGCGAGTGGCGAGGACGAGCGGCGCGAGACCCGGTCCGGTGTGGGCGAAGGAAGAGGCCGAGTTCCTGGTGACCCTGACCTAAATAGGTCACGGCCTCTGCCCCCACCGGACACACGTCACCGCCCCGACCGGAAGCGCCAGCTCAGACCGGCCGCCGATAGGCCGGCCGGCCTGCCCTACCCTGCCAATGGCGTTGCGTGGGCCGGGGGGCCCGGCCCTAAGTGCGTGCTCATCTAGCCTCGCACTTGGCAAAGTCCGGCGAGGGACCATGACTAACGTAATTGACTGGCTATGCACATTATCATTTTATAAAGGATCGTTGATATCGTATGCTGCTATAGTGTTCGGTTGTATTTATGAGAACGTTTTTGCATTCTATTTAGTTTGCACGTCGCACTTTACAAATGTTTGAACAAGTATTTGTTGAATGAGTTCTAATATGCCGCATCTGCTTCTCTAGTGCTTGGGAATAAGCAAGCATAAAGTACTTGTGAACTGAAATACGATGTTCTAAGGGGGAGTTCTCCTAAGTCCGTCCTGGAGAGCCGGATCCATGCCAGATTTTTAGCAAATCCCCATTTAGATAAATGTAGTTCTTTTAAAAATCTGACATGGATCTGGCCCTCCAGGACCGACTTTAAAGAACCCTTTTCTAAGGTGCTATGCACGCTGTCCCTTAATATTTTTAGGTAATGTCGTCCACGCAAGTTGAGTGCAATTGATTGGCTGTTTTTTACTCTTTTAATTCTTGACTTATATATGTATGAATGTATTTTTGTTTTATTACCTGCTGTAAATTGTGGACCTCAGTAGGAGTTCGGTATCAAAATAAAGTTAACTTTGGCAATTTTGACTTGCAACATAACGCTACAATATTGGTGACCATTTAAAGCTTTAAGTGCTGTCCGTTCACTGTTATGCCAATATTTTCTGGCCAACTGTTAGATCCTGCTTTTGAGTTGATCTCAATAATAACCATGTTTCCCATTCCCAACCTCGAATACGTCAGTTTTTGGACATTAGTCATTCTGTTTTACATAAGGTTTTTGTTGGTATTCTTCAGAAGTTGTTTATAGCGAGTTTGACTTTCCAAAGTTAAATGTGTACCTGAATCGGAAGTTTTGTTAGCGAAAGTGACTTTTCTAAATCAGAAATTGTTTGTTAGCGAGTGTGATTTTTTTTTTTGCGTAAAATGTGTATCTGTTTTTATTTACGGTGACCCCAGTGCCCCTAGTTTTAACATGCATGTATTGTTGTGCACCAATAATGTAATCATTTACTGCATGTGGAACAATGCGAGTGACTTGCATATTTTGAAACTTGAAATAATTGAACTTTTTGTGTCTACGGTCCCTGTTTGATTTTCTACATCAGTGTGCGTGGGTTCATCACTCCTGGCAAGAAAGTAGCTTTGTTACAATCGCTGTTGTCAGAACGCCACTGTCGGGCTCAGTTCGGAAGAAAGCCGGGGTGCCCAAGGCGAACAGGGCTACTGGGCCCCTACAGTGGGGTATGAGGCAGGTTACCACTAGTGTTCTGGGGTCCGTCCTACTATGACTGTGCAAACTGCACCTGTACAACATGTCTATAAGACTTAAGCAACACCAATACTTATCTTTCACATAGGAGAAAGCTATTGGCTTTGGCAATGTTTTTACTGATTTGTTCCCCAAGATTAAATACATACATTATTGTTCCTGGAACACATTTTTGACGAGGCTTTTTTTTTTTTTTGGACATCTGTTTTTGAACTTGCAGGGCGTTAAATGGAGAATGTTCTTATCTGTGCCTGGCATGTTCATTATGCTCCCATATGCGGGGCCTGCTGAGCGCGCCTTGCCCTGTGCACGGCATGCAGCTCTGCTCTTAGTTGGAACACAACTGAAGCCACCTGCTCCAGGGAGCGTTTCCAGTATTTGATGCAACTGTTGCCTGAAATGGCGGCGCTTGTATTTTCGTCATGTACTGGTTCGGCCATGCGGCATTGCTCCTTATTTTCAAGTGTTCCAGGAACACGAACGGTCCTTGGTATTCTCGTTTGAGATGTACATGCCTGTGGTTCAGTGTTACATTGGTTACACTATGGCCAGTGGCAGTGCTTTAGACGTCGAAAAATAGTGCAGGTATTCATTTAAATGTGGCGAGTGGACGAAGCTAAAGGCAAGACATGCCGATGCTTATTGACTTAAATACTAGTTGCAGCACATCATGAGAAATTCGTTTCTATAAACAAAACAGGTTAACTCGTTATACAAAACGAAAGCAAAACAGTGATGTTTTAAAATGTCTTTGTGTTGTAATATTTCTCTCACGTTTCTCTCACAAAAAACACGCGCAGGTAAACAGACAAACATAAGCAGACACTCGCACCAAAGAATCAGGTGGGATTAAAGCCATTTTAGCCTCTTTACTTCCCATAACTTTCCCCATTGCGCTGTCACTGGGCTGCCTGGATTCCTTGCAACACAGCATGAGGGTGAACACCAGGGTGTCATGCAAATGAGACCTCGCTAAATAGTTCAGCGGGGGCTCGGCTCAGGGCTACAGATGTGCTTTGGCTACCAAAGAGACAGGCTACCACCATTAACAGCCAATGTGCCTACCCTAACCACGATCTTACCCCTGAGGCGGAAGCCGGGGGCTCAGTGTTGTTTTAAACAGTGTGCATTTTATTTTCCTTTGTGATACTCGTTTTCTTTCATTTTGGCAATTTTAAATCAGAGCCTCTTGCTTACAGGCACTCACGCTGTCTCAGCGCAGCAGAATACTTGCCGACGCTTTCAAAAACAGGTGAGCAGCAGCCATATTGGGGGAAGGAAAGGGTGCCGCTCTAGTAGCTGGCCGCCTCCCACCCTCCTCACACACTGGATAAAAGACGAATGTCATCCCGTCCGCGCAGCGGGCGCGCCAAAGGCATGCCCGTCCGCGCCAGGACCGGGCCCAGGGCCAGCCCCCTGGTCTGAAAGAGCTAGATGACAGACGTATATATTCTAGATCTACCTTGTTAGAGTTGTGCCCACCTCCCATTAATTGTACTAGAAATTATCTGGATTGTGTGGTAACCTTCCCTCCACCTAGCTGCCCTTATTGTCACTTTGCCATTCCCTTTATTAATGGTAAGGTGAAATCGAACCTTAAAAATACCTATAAAACGAATACGATTAGCTTAGCCCTCATTACCGCTCGATCTGTGGGAAAACACAGACAGGAGATAGCGGACCTTATCTTGGATAGGAAGTTAGACATCCTCCTAATCACAGAAACTTGGATGGATGATACGTCGGATCCGGACCTTGTGATTGCGGTCCCGTCTGGATATAAGGTTTATCGTCAAGATAGAAAGAGTAAAAGAGGAGGTGGGTTGGCGATAATTTCCAGGGACAGCTACATAGTAAGGACTTCTTCTATTCCTTCCTCATGTTGTGAAGACCTACATTTTAATATTAAGCTAACTGCTTCCTTTAACTTTAAAGGAGTGTTATTATATCGACCTCCAGGAGCAAGGACAGGTTTCCTCTCCAATTTAGGCTCGATATTGGAGCCTTTGGTGGCTGAAGACTCTTATACAGTCATGGGCGACTGGAATTTTCACTTAGATCAGCCTGATCAGAAAGAAACAGACTCCTTATTAACAGATATGGAAATGCTGGGGCTTGATCAACTGGTTACTTCTCCCACTCATGAGGCCGGGCATATATTGGATGGCGTTTTTTCTAATCTGGAGGGCCTCTGCATAACAGACATCCTCCCTTTGCCTTGGTCGGACCATCATGCCATTTTAAGTAGCTTAGTTGTTATGGAGACCCCAATTCAAAGGGCAACTATTACTAAACCAGAATCTTTTAAGGTCTGGAAAGATTTAAACAAAGCAGACCTAAAAGAGTTATTAGATAGTACTCGCCCCACTCTATCCATGGACCCTAACACTGGCACCCTTCAATATCAAGAATGGCTAGGGCATGCTACCCACTCACTAGTACCCATAAAAACGGTGTCCAGAAATAGAGCTACCCCCTCGGCACCATGGTTTACGGAAACAAAAACAACTCTGTAGGAACAAGGAAAGGCACTGGAGAAAATCCTACAGCTTAGAGAGCAAAACCAGCTACAAGGAAATGCTCTCAATTTATAAAGCTATGATTGCCGAGGCAAAGAAGAAGTTTTTTACCTAACAAATAGATAAGGCAAAAAACTTCAGCAGACAACTCTATGAGATAACAAAACAACTGGCGGGAAGTATTCCCGATTTAGCGCCAACACCCTCTCAATCACTATGCGATGAGCTTGCACATTTCTTTTTTACGACAGTAAATGACCTATATCTGGCTTTCCGTTCTAAAATGGATATCTCCTTGAATTCCAGTTGCCGTATTGTTTCTCACCCTCCACTACTGCAATTTACAGATCTCACGGACGACCAGACAATGGATATTATCTCATCCATTAAAGCAGGCTCAGCCTTAGACCCGTGTCCTTTTAGAGTCCTGCCTCCGATAATGGACTCTCTGGTTATGGTGATCACACAATTATGTAATACCATGTTTAGATCTGGGATTTACCCAGACATACTGAAAAAGACCCTTTTAAAACCACTGTAAAAAAATCAAACCTGGATAGGGATGAGTTAAAAAACTACCGACCTACAGCTAGCCTTCCGTTCCTAGCAAAGGTAGCTGAAAAAGCCATGAATCAACAGCTTTCATATTTTATTGAGGAACATCACCAGCTGGATAGTACCCAATTTGGATTCCGTAAATTCCACGGTACGGAAACTGCACTAATCAAGGCAGCCGATGACATTAGAGTCATTGGTGACCAGGGAGGAACAACTGTCCTGGTGCTGCTTGATTTATCTGCAGCCTTCGACACCGTGTTGAAAAAATGGGCCTCCAACTGCTGGCCAAAGATTTGTTGGCCTTATTTCTGGCTGGCAGGACTCAGATGGTCACTCTAGGATCCTTCCAATCAGCTCAGCTGTCTCTGCCATGTGGGGTTCCTCAAGGCTCATCCCTAAGTCCGACACAGTTTAATATCTATGTGTCGGACCTGGCTAAACTCATTAAAGCCCATGGGATGAGCCTAACCTCATACGCAGATGACACACAGCTGGTTCTGGCCATAAATAGTGATGGAGACAGGGTGGCAGAACGTTTTCAAGGAGGCATGCTAGCAATTGGGGAGTGGATGGCCTCCAATTGTCTTAAGTGAAACTCTGAGAAAACGGAGGTGGTCATCTTTGGACCTCTCTCACCAGGATGGTCTCTGGCTTGGTGGCCTGCATCTTTTGGAGTTCCTCCTAAGCCAGCTTCTAAGGTGAGGAACCTGGGAGTGACATTTGATGATGGCCTTCACTCCATGGCCCATGCTAGGAAAACAGCAGCTACAGCCTGTCATAAATTAAAACTGGTAAGGAAAATTATTCCTTTCTTACCTGACACAGCTGGAAAAACCCTGGTGGTTGCCCTAGTTTTATCTTCCCTGGACTACTGCAACGGACTATTCGCAAATGCGCAGATTCGAGTGACTAACAAATTGCAAACCATTCAGAATGCGGCGGCCAGACTCCTTTCTGGAACATCTAGATTTAAATCGGTTTCAGACACAATAAGGAATTATCACTGGCTGCCGATTCGTAATGGAATCAAGTTTAAGACTTTATGCATAGTTTATAAAGCACTACACAATCAAGGTCCGCAGTTTCTTAGGGATCAGTTAATTCCATATACTCCCTCCAGAAATCTTCGTTCTGCCACCTTGAATCAGCTAGCGGTGCCACGGACAAAAACGGTTACCTAGGGTGATCGCCGATTTGTGGCGTCGGCCCCTAAGCTATGGAACACTCTTACACAATCCATTAGGACCAGCCCCTCACTTCTGCTTTTTCGTAAGCGCTTAAAGACCTGGCTTTTTAACAAATAAAACTGTAGCGAAAACACTCTCTGAAGATCGTGGTTGGTTTAGCGTTGAGACGCCTACGGGTATTCGTTCGCGCTTAACAAATATCAATAATAAATAAATACCGTTACTCTACTGAGCAGTAGAGAAGTGCCGGTACTCAGTGTTAAAAATAAGAAGTGCCGGTACTCGGTACCTGTGAGAACCAGCCCATTTAAAGCATGAACTATGGCAATACCGACTTTCCACCAGCAACACTGTCGAAGGACTTCTTTGAAATACCTGGACAACTTGCTCTTCTGGTCTGAGGCCTCAATGCTGAGTTTTTCATTGGCTGTTCCTTGGCATCTGTGATTGATTGGTGTTTGCTTGTGCTGCCACCAACCATGTGTGATTGGGAAGGTATGCCCTGCAATAAAATAGTGAACAGACATATGCAGGCAATGCTTGCTTTGTCTTGAGACTGTTCGAACACGTGCTATGCAGCTATTATTTAAAAATATTCCATATCCCACCTTCTCCCGCCCCCTCCCCAGTTCCTTTACCTCCCCATCACTGTCCCCACACACTCCTGATACAAGGGAAATGTTTCTGCAGCTGATGGGTCTAATAAGCTGGTACGGGGGCGGCGAGAAAATGAGCATGCACTTCACATCGTATTTTCTTTGGCACTTGGAATTGAGGTAATCCTGTGCAAGTTTCAGTTTCTCATCGGTGTGCAACTGATCTACCTTGAAGAGGCTACACAGTTAAATGTTATTATATTTTTACATGGCCGACTCAGGGATACATTTACTGTTTACAGCATTCCGATGTCCCTGCCCCCATCCTATAGCATAATGGGACGTGTTTTGGTACACATGGGGACGGGAATACATATACGGGTTATGAAGTAGAGCATCCCTTTGGAAGCCCACTCCTTGCTGTGGCCTACCTGCGTACCAGCCCAATCTATGACATTCCTTTTGGCTTGTTACTTCTGCCATTCCTCTTTACTTAAGAGGCCCAAGCTCAATTCTGGATAGTTCACACACACAGCTCACTTTCCTTCAGAGCCACCAAGGTGTTTTCTATTGCCTGTCTGTTTCCCTGGTCAGTTTTTAGTTAAGCACAGGAAGGGCTCTTTGGAGGTGTGACTGGTGCCACGGCACTCGGCGCCGACTTCGGGAGGTGCCCTAGTTTCAAGTATATTTTGATTCTAAAAGCCCCATGCTGCTGCGTTCCTTGCCTAAGGCAATTTTCTGGCAACTGTACAAGTGTCAATATGACTGCGATGATTTATGTTCTTCCTGGAGAGAGATCCAGATTTGTCTAGTGGCAGTTTTGACTCATAATAATGTAGCGCAGTGGGTAAATATGCCTGCTGCAAAACACCTGCCCCATGCAGATCACCTAGTGCATATATAATGTAGCTTGTTCAGTGATTACTGCTTTTGTCCGAGAGATCCTTTTATTACTTTCAGTTTATAGGTGAATATCCTAATCTAGAACAGTCGGCTTTTAAGTGTTCTCAAAGTAGGGTGACAAGAACTTTACAGTCAAAATCCGGGACATTTTCCAAAATAGGACTACATTTTTACTTAAACCCCGTGCACAAAATGACAGTGCCTCTTAGAGAAATACAGAAGAGGCAGTAAGAACATAAATAAAATGCAACGTCAGTAGCATGCCTGTTCTTAATTAAACTGCTTTCTCATAACAGCAGCCAATTATACCTGCTTTGCAAAACATTAAAAGAAACCTCCCACTGTTTTTAGCCGACCCCCTCTAACAAGCATTTGAAATGCAATAGGTCTCGCAGCATTAGAGTTAGTGCATTTAGAATTGTTTATGGGTTTTTTGTTGTAAATCTTTTGCATTTTTATTTTTTGTAGCCAATGCTAAAGAATTACAAATCAAAAAAGCAATAAACAATTGTAAAAGCTGTAACTAAAAATCCTGTGAGACCTATTGCACTGTGTGAGGGTGAGGTGTTGAGGGTGAGTGAGGGTGTGAGTGAGGTGTTGAGGGTGAGTGAGGTGTTGAGGGTGAGTGAGGTGTTGAGGGTGAGTGAGAGTCAGAGTGAGTGAGGGTGAGGGTGAGGGAGGGTTATTGTGAGTTAGGGTGAGGGGTTGAGGGTGGGTGAGGGTGAGGGTGAGGGTGAGGTGTTGAGGGTGAGTGAGGATGAGTGAGGGTGAGTGAGGGGTTGAGGGTGAGTGAGGGTGAGTGAGGGTGAGTGAGGGTGAGGGTGAGTGAGAGTGAGTGAGGGTGAGGTGTTGAGGGTGAGGTGTTGAGGGTGAGGTGTTGAGGGTGAGGTGTTGAGGGTGAGGTGTTGAGGGTGAGGTGTTGAGGGTGAGGTGTTGAGGGTGAGGTGTTGAGGGTGATTGAGTGTGAGTTAGTGAGGGTGAGGTGTTGAGTGTTAGTGATGGTGAGGTGTTGAGGGTGAGGGTGAGGGTGAGTGAGGGGGAGGGGGAGGCGTTGAGGATGAGTGAGGTGTTTAGGGTGAAGTGTTGAGGGTGTGGGTGAGGAATTGAGGGTGAGGGAGGGTGAGTGTGGGTGAATTGTTGAGGGTGAGTGATTGAGGGTGAGGTGTTGAGGCTGATGTTTTGTGGGTGAGTGAGGGTGAGATGTTGATGGTGAGTGAAGGTGAGGTGTTGGGTGAGGCGTTGAGGGTGAGTGAAGTTGAGGGTGGTTGAGTGAGGATGAGTGAGAGTGAGGGTGAGTGAGGAGTTGAGGGTGAGTGAGTGAGGGTGAGGTGTTGAGGGTGAGTGAGGGTGAGTGAGTGTGTGGTGTTGAGGGTGATTGAGGATGAGTGAGAGTGAGGGTGAGTGAGGATTTGAGGGTGAGGCGTTGAGGGCGAGGCGTTGCGGGTGAGTGAGGGTGAGAGTGATTGAGTGTGAGTGAGTGTCAGTGAGGGTGAGGTGTTGAGTGTGAGTGAGGATGAGTGTGAGTGATGGTGAGTCAGGTGTTGAGGGTGAGTGAGGTGTTGAGGGTGAGTGAGGAGTTGAGGGTGAGTGATGTTCAGGCTGACTGAGGGTGAGGGTGGGTGAGGTGTTGAGGGTGAGGTGTTGAGTGTGAGTGAAGCGTTGAGGGTGAGTGAGGGTGAGTGAGGGTGTGCATTTGAAGGGTAGGCGTTGAAGGTGAGTGAGGGTGAGTGAGTGAGGGTGAGGTGTTGAGGGTGAGTGAGTGAGGGTGAGGCGTTGAGGGTAGGTGAGTGAGGTTGAGTGTTTGAGTGTGAGGCATTGAGCGTGAGTGAGTGAGGGTGAGGTGTTGAGGGTGAGGTGTTGAGGGTGAGGTGTTGAGGGTGAGCTGTTGAGGGTGAGTGTTGTTGATAGTTGTAGAGTGAGGATAATTGAGAGTGAGTGTGAGTGAGGTGTTGATGGTGAGGTGTTGAAGGTGAGGGGTTGAGGGCGAGGCGTTGAGGGTGAGTGAGGGTGAGCGTTATTGAGGGTGATGTGTCGAGGGTGAGTGAGGGTGAGTGAGGGTGAGGGTGAGTGAGGGTGAGTAAGTGTGAGGATGAGTGTGGGTGAGGGTGAGAGTTTGAGGGTGAGGGAGGGTGAGTGAGGGTGAGTGTTTGAGTCTGAGTGAGGATGAGATGTTGAGGGTGGGTGAGGGGGGTGAGGGAGAGTGTGTGGGTGAGTGTTGATAGTGTTAAGGGTGTTGTGTATGAGGGGTGTTAGTATGAGGGATTTGAGGGTGAGGGGGTGAGGGTGAGTGTAATGGGAGGGGAGGCATAGTGATTGATGTTGAGGGGTTAAGGGAGTGTAAGGGAGAGTGAGGGTGAGACTGAGCGGGTGAGTGAGGGAGTGTGTGAGAGTGTGAGTGAGGGAGTGTGTGAGGTGTTGTGTGAGAGCGTGAGTGATGGGATGTGTGAGGGGTGTGTGAGAGGGTGTGTGAGAGTGTGAGGGTGTGTTAGGGTGAATGAGGGTGAATGAGGGGGTGTGAGGGGGGTGAGGGTGGGGTGTTGAGGGAGTGAGTGTGAGTGTGTGAGGGGTGATGTAGAGGGGATGAGTGTGAGGGGGTGAGTGTTAGGGGGTGTGAGGGGGGGAGGATGAGTGAAGTTGTTTGCGTCAGAGAGTGTGTGAGTGTGTGAGTGTGAGGGTGAGTAAGTGTGTGTGAGGCTGAAGGTGTGTGATGGTGTATGAGGGAGATGTTGTGTTTGATTATGGGGGTTACGTTTTAAATTACGGGTGAAGTGTTCTGTAACATACACATTACGTGCACCCAGGATAACCATTTAAAGACAACCGTTCAAAAAACATTACCAAAAGTGAGATCGATGGCCTGGCAAAGGAGAGTTAAATAGACTGTTTTTGGTGGTAGGAGGGAGGGCACCCTACGGGGAGATGGAGCTTTGGAGCTGAATGCTCGGAGCTCGTGAAATGTCCGCCGCGCTGAATTGTTCAAAGGTATTTTTACGCCCTGCAAAAGAAAATAAGCATGTCGTGTACACAGCGGGGGTGGAAGGACAGTTAAATAGACACTGTTTTTGGTGGTAGGAGGGAGGTTGCAAAAGATGGTATTTTCACCATAACTCCAGCAGATTCTGCTTACAAAATAAACAATGAGGCAGCCCCTTCCTCCCGCCCCCGGCACACACACAGACCCTATTCTTCAAACTGGTTTCAAGTCTTGGCAGGACAACATCCTTTAATTCTGGACAAATCACTTATCTTCTCCGTATGTGCCCATCTGTAATGCAACTCGATCCTCATGTAAAACACTCCGAAACCTTCAGGTCGAGTTCGCACCATATTAAAGTGCAAAATAAAACATAACAAACAGGCGACAGAGTTTAAAAGCACGCACTCATATGGAGTGTGTGGACAAAGTTAAAGGATGTGGCGTAACAGATGGAGTAGTCCTCTTTAAAGGCTGGGGAACCAGGTTTGAGTTTCGGTGGGAGGCTCAACATACACAGCTCCCAGTGTACGAACAAGCGCATGAATAAACTGAATTTGCAGCCCCCCCCCAAAAAAAGAAGTACGCGCTATAACAGGACGTGGTGAAAAGTACAGAGCTGCCGACTTTCGTACTTGGAAACCGGTTTCGAGTCTTGCCACTGCCATGCCTACAAAAAAAGATATCGAGCAGCACAAATTAAATAAACAGTGGGAATCAAAAAGAAAAAGAAAATTACAAAGGTAATCGTTAGAACTACTTAAGCCGGCAGCGGGGGGGGGGGGGGGGGAGAGGCGTGTAAGGAGAGTTAAATAGACAGACTGTTTTTGGTGGTAGGAGGGAGGACACCCTACGGGGTGATGGAGCTTTGGAACTGAATGCTCGTAGCTCGTGAAATGTCCGCCGCGCTGTATTGTTAAAAGTTATTTAAACGGCCTGCAAAAGAAAATAAGCATGTCGTGTACATAGCGGGGGTGGAATGAGAGTTAAATAGACTGTTTTTGGTGGTAGGAGGGAGGACACCCTACGGGGAGATGGAGCTTTGGAGCTGAATGATCGGAGCTCGTGAAATGTCCGCCGCGCTGAATTGTTCAAAGGTATTTTTACGCCCTGTAAAAGAAAATAAGCATGTCGTGTACACAGCGGGGGTGGAAGGACTTTAAATAGACACTGTGAAAAGTACAGAGCTGCCGACTTTCGTACTTGGAAACCGGTTTCGAGTTTTGCCTCTGCCATGCCTACAAAAAGATAGATATCGATCAGCACAAACTAAATAAACAGTGAGAATCAAAAATAAAAATAACAAGACGGAGGGAAGAGAGGGGAGGGGGGAGGAGAAATGCGACACGGCGGGAAGGGGCAGGCAGGATGACTCAGGGGAGGGGGCGGAGCGGGGCAGAGCGGCATGTGGGTGTGAAGAAGCCGGGCCTTTGAAGTGAAGCTAAGCTTCACTTCAAAGGTGTCGGAGGAATGCGGGCGGCTGTGCACGCGCTTTTAAGCTCAATGCACATGCGCATTGAGCTTAAAAGTCACGGGCACTGCAAGGAATCGCCACGATTCCTTGCAAGTTAGATAAAGAGTCGATGAGCCCCTATAGTCTCGCTTGCTCGATGCGCATGCGCATCGACAGGCGAGACCTAAAAACCGGGACATGAGCTTGATTTCCTGAAATCTGCCGGGACAGGTGACGAAAAAACGGGACTGTCCGGGCAAATCCGGGATGTCTGGTCACCCTACCTCAAAGTATTGCATGGTATGGGTTAGAGTGTTATGTTTTTTCCCCTAGTCTTTCATTATCCTGGTGCTGTAAAAAGGGTTCTTTGGTTAGAAATGAATTCTTAGTAGTAAAAACAACCCCAACCATCTTTATACTTTTTAAATACTGAGTTTGCACTTCTCCAGACCAAGCACTCTTAAATTATATTGCCTACCGGTAGGCTGACGTGACTACTACACATTGTATTCTTCTTCCTCATGTAACATTTCTTATACAATGATTTAGACACCTGTGATTTATTGTATCTGTGTAATGTGTGTGTGATGTAAAGTGCTCTAACACCCTACAGTTGTAAGAGTGGCGCTGCAGGTCACAGACCTTAAGGGTAGCAGATCTGCTTTTGCAATTTTTCAAAGTTACTGCTCTCTGGCAGAGGTGGTTGGGACAGATCGGGAGGGCGGGGGGAGGAGGACTGGGGGGGGGGGGGGGGGTGAATAAATATATATATGCGAAAAAATGCTTTCTGTGTGATTACAGAAAACCTTGGCACTCCACTGTAGTTGCACGCGTGACAAAGATGCTGGGAGCCAAGGTACCGAAACGCGTTGGTGTTTGTGACTGAAATTGGATAAAAAATACTGATTGCAACTATACTGGAGTGCCGAGGTTTTCTGTAATCGTGCAGAAAGCATTTTTTCGCATTTCTCAGCAGCGCGCGGCGAAGCGCTGCAAACTTGGCACCACCGGTGTCTCACCTCTGTCATGATGTCTATTCTCAGCTTTTCTTCCTGATGAGTCCTGGAAGCAGGAAGCACACAGGCTCCCAAAGCCAATCATGACGCTGATGTCACCAGCATGACAGCAGCCTTGTGATTGGTCTGAGCGCCGTGGTTCTCCACACAGGCCGTGCAATTCAGCCAGGTGGAAAAAGGCTATGCGCGCTGACTGTTTGGCCGGCCAAACCATCATGTGCACTTAAGAGAGTTTCCACCACTCCTCTGCCTGCTGGCTGTGACGACAGCCAAGCCCCACCCACCACAAAACTGGCTTGAAGAACAGAGAAATAAAATGATAATAACATTGTATTATTATCATTTTAAATGTCTTTTTTTTCGCTGCTGAAAAGCATTGGGGCTATGCTCCTCCATCTTAGTTGAGAAGCCTCCGCAGCTCACTGGTTGTTTGGGGAGCCTCTGGTTCAACCAACCACCCCAAACCCTTATTCTTCTTTTTATTCCTTTTCAGCAAAAATTGTCAAATCAGTTGTACCGAAGAACACAACTTCGGGATTCACACTCCTATTGAGTACTGGGATTGTGTCTTAGAAGTAAAAATGGGTTGCTTTCTGTGTGACTCAATTATGTATTCTTACCAAACTAACCTACACATCTGAGTAAGGGCTTTAGCACTAAAAGTATGGAATTATCCTGTTCATCCTCCTCCATAGAGTTACGTGGAGCCAGGCCCATGATTTGCGGAAGTGTACCATTACTGCCTTACACCGGGCCTCCTGATTTCCTTTTTCACCTAACACTGGGGAACAGTACTAGGTGTCCTCTCTGACTAATGCTGTGGTACAATCTTGGATTGTCTCTTGGCCGAAGACCAGGAATATGTCTGACTTGTTGTCTGAACCGAAGCCTCTTCCCGGCTGCACAATCAAGTTCTAAGATTAATTCCTCTTTCAGTGCTTAAAAAGTAATTGTTCCACCTTGTCTTTGCTACCCAGATGTCTTACTGGAATAATGTGGAAAACCAGAATTTGAACCAGGTAAAATGGTAGTGTATTTGCTCCAAGAGAGCAAAAGAGCAAGCATGGTTCTGTCATCTGAGCATTACATATCTTGAAAGGTCTTTCTTAAATAGAAGAGACTTCTGAGTCTCAATGGCATGTCCCACAGCGATCCTCACAAGGCTCTGTGGTCAATGTCTTGGATTAGTCAGTCCTACCTACCTTCAACCGATTATAACTGGTTATGGTCGGTAGAAGGCTATAGGTTCCACAGACATTGTCCAAACCTCCGTGGTTGAGGCAGTGGCCGTTTTGTCCCATTATGAGTGGAAATTACTGTCACAGCTACTTGTGGTCTTCTAAACCTTCAGCCCTCTGCCTAATCTCAAGTGATAAGTTCTCTTCAGGGTTATCTCTCCTTTGGTGATGCCTGGGCAGTCTTTGTATGTAAATGCAGGCAAAAATATTATGAACTGTACAACTTCAGTCTCCAGCTACCTCTTGTAGTCCCTGGGCACCTGCCTTCTGGCTCAAGTTAGTCTAATTTTATATCTCCGTTTCCCCATGGTGAGTAGAGCTATTTAACCATCTTGCCTTATAAAGCCTAAAAATGGGTTAGCTGTGTGACCAGTGTTTACTTGCTGACCTCTCTATATGTGCACCACTTCACCAAAGGCTCTTCACATAATCTGCAGTTTAGCTCCACCTTCCTTAAAGATTGCTGAATGCTTTTTCCCTCATGTCCAAGTGTAGTTCCTCATTTAATATTCTAGTAGCAGTTGCACCATTTTTTATAATTTATACCTAGGAAGTCTGCGTTGACCCTTTTATAGTTTTCTCTTCTCTTACTCCCATGGCCAGCAAGGGCCTTTTCGTAAACTTCTGATATTTGCTCTTTCTTCTTAAATAAATGTGCCCATGTCACTCTTCCTTCTCATATCTCTGTATGGGAGCCAACATACATTTTTTTGGTTGCATAGAAAGTCACATTTAATGGAGAGGTTTTCTATAGAGTACTAAGTTGCCTGCACTCATGTATGTTCCAATAATTTTGATAGGCTCAGGTCCCAGTCCTTTTTGAATGAGGAGGCAGTCCAGGCACTGTTCTACTAAGCAGGTTTAACTAGTGATCCTCTTTTCTTATCAAACTTGATGTGCTTATTTTGGTATGTCATTATTCAGTTGCTTCCATGACTCTTCCTAAAAAGTAAACCATACGTTTAGAATTCTTGATCCCAAAAAGGCAAATATCCTCCCTCCTACCCACATAGTTCTGTGTGGTATTAGCCTTCCTGAAAAATGTAGCCTGTTCATCTTCTATACATTGTATAATCAAAATGATGGCTTGCCCCGTCGAATGAATTGAGCAGCGAAACTGTCTCCTCCAGCCACCACAATCAGAATTTTCAAGGTTGTGCCTTCTTAGGGATGCAGAGCCCCACTGATGGAGGCTGCTAGCATAATGGCAGAGGGAGCAAGTCTGTGGAGGGAAATACTGTACCTACTCTCCACCTGAACCATTTGTCATGGATATACAGCCTTAAGTCAGCGTGACTGAGTTTTAAAGGAGACTACATATGGGGCCATTTTGACTTGTATCCATTTCTACAAGAGGGTTCACTATCTCACCCACTCTAAGATTTGGGTGGTGGTTCCTTGGGCATCAGTGACCTGGGGGTGCACTGACTGCCTTGTGGTCAGGGGAACAAATACCTGGCTGCTCTGCACCTTAACCCGTTGCCATTAGTAGAAATGGAGAAAGTCCGACCCTTATTGCATTGTGACACTTGCGTAAACTGAAGCACTGGCGTAGCTCTACAAGGTTCCCTCCCACAAGTGACACAGGTAAACTTGGTTCAATGCACTATCGCTGAATGTGAATGACCGGTTATTGTGGCCCTGTAAACCCCCATAACCACCCCCCGATACATCGTTGAGGTGGGCTCTTAGCTCCCTAAACTGAGATCAGGGGCACCATGGTAAGAGAAACAAACCTATTTCCCTCTTCACAGTATGACACACAAATGGTGCTAAGAAGAATAGACACATTTAGTTAAAAGCATTTATTACAACAAGGCGAACCTGTTTCTCAGCTATCTAAAATGACCACACAGAATATAAAAAAACAGCAAGAATGTATGTTGAGTACAACGAAAATAAAATGAATATTCCTTACGTAGTTAAATGTGATCTGAAATCTAACACCCTAAAACCTACTTCTATGCGCTACGTTAGCACGGAAAGAACTTGTAATCTAGACTTTCTTAGGGAGAAGCAGCACGCTGCATGCCTTTTTGACGTCAAAAGCTGTGTTCATTTGAGAAGCATGAAGGTAATGTTCCCTCCCAAAAGAACACATGCAACTGTAAGGTCCTTTTCTCCTGGACCCCGCTAGTTATTTGCATCAAGTGCGATGTAGCATCTTCTCTGTACTGGCAGCAGTCTAAACCTTCTCCGGCACTATCTTGTGTGATAATCTGGGCAAAGGACCTCTCTCTGACGAGTGATCAAATGGCAGTCCTTTTTCAATACTATTTTTTTTATCAAGAATTGTAATTTCTGCCATGAGTTCAGAATTTTCTTACCTAGATTATTTACATCAGGGTGTTTGTGCTAGACATGCCCATCTACCTTCTATGATCATAAGGATGTCTATTCAGACTGCAACTGTTTTGACTATTCATCACTATTTGCTCTTATTTGACATTGGCATTGTGGTAATAGGACACCTGTCTTACACTGATGTCGCATCAGGTATTTTATCTGTCATCTGAATGACAACACTTTCACAGTTCTTAAAAAGATAATGGCAGACGACATCTGGAACAACAGCAGACATGACACTGAATCTGCAAAAATAGTGAAGATGGAGACTTGGTTTGCCTAAAATGGAGTTGGGGCATACCCACGATGGAGTCAGGCCTTATAGATTTTACACCAACTGGACAAGGCTAAGCCGTTTGCAGCACATTATCAGCCTTTCCAATGTGAGAGAGGGTTAATTGTATTTTTGTACGATCACCATAAAAAGGTGGACAGCATTACATTTAAAGTGATGGCTGTTAAAATTATATTGACATGCTTGCAAAGTCACAGGGGTAGTAGTCATGACTAACAGCCTCTAGTGAAGAGGAACTGGGCACAGAGACACCTTCAGAGCTATCCAGTGAAACTGGTATGAATTTTCCTGGGTGCACCATCATCTCTATTTCTAATGCAGAAGATAGATTGTGGAATCTGGAGAGCTCCAAAAGAGCACCCAGTATTCAGGCTGGCACAGTGCTGAAGATGGAGAAGTTTTGCACAACTACTTTAAGGTCTTTTTGCAAATTGAAATGGAATTGGAAGAAAAGTCTGTCCGGTATTTTATCAGAAGCAATAGCAGGCGAGGTCCAGAAGATGAACTATGCATTGTGCTACTGACTAGGCAGGGAAATGTACAGCATGCATTCATCTTACGTTGTAAGACCAATAAGGGAGCTGTATTGTGGATTGACCAGTGGCTGACTGCTCTTCTTCCTTGCTTCTATGTCCTTCTCTGTTACTGAAAAGAGGGAAATGCTTAAACTCAAGAATGACTTTGTTGCCTATGGGGCAGAAATCATTTTACTTTAGCCAGACAAACTAAGATCGGTCAAGGTTGAAAAATTGCCAGTAGGCTGTTTATGATTTATTTGACATTCATCATGGCATGACATATGATGGTTTGCCGATTTTATAATATTTCCTGAACTCTATTGACTTTAATTACCCTGAAGATGTGGGTATGAATCTGGGTTTGCGGAGGGCGCTGTTGGTGGAATGACCCTCATGTATTTGGATGATGTTTTCGTTACCATATTGACTTTTACACAAATCATTATTTAAGCACTTATGTGCTTGTGCCCACTATCAAGATGGTCCTAGTTAGTGATGTTATTCTACTATGGTTGTGGGCTGCCTGTTCTACATAGTACATGGGTGTGGAATTCCTATTGCCAGACGCCCTGGACATATTGTTTGGAGTGAAGGACGTCACGTTTTCATTTTTATTTTGTCTTTTGGACAAGTAGGCCCCATAGCTGCCAAGGTTTCAGATTGCTATGTGTTTCTTAATTTCAGTGTAATTATGAGTGACATTTCAACAACTATGAGTGACATTTTCTTGCGAGCAAAATCTAGCAATGAAGACAAGAGAAATATATACATTTCAGAAATTAAACCCATTTGAGCAACAAGGACAAGTCACATCATAATCCACAAGCTGTATTACTGAGGAGTGCTCCCTGGTCCTGCATGCCGCCCACTACCTGTCAAACCCTGCTGGTGGCACCATCACCCCACTCACAGTTTGTCACACAGAGATACACTACAGGCTCTTCTGACTCCGTGATGCTTGGTGCACTGAGAAGTTACGTTGGCAAGCACCAGTGGTTCTCACAATCACCTGACCCAGGTGCGAGCAACTACTAACACAGCGTACAGTCCGTGGGAAGACAGACTGCTATGTGATGTACAGTCAGTTCTCAGCTGTAACAGGGCAGACCGGTGGCATCTCAGAAGAAAATCATGGCTATGGTACAAGAAAACAAGCATTTGCATAGCCAATAGGTCTCGCTTTTTGGACCCTAAAAGTATTTAGTTATGCAGCAGAATATCCTTGGTGAAACAACACCAACTGTTGCATGGCTAAACACTTTTAAGGTCCCAAATGCGAGACCTATTGGCTATGCCAATGCTTGTTCCCTTTTGACATGCAGAAAACAGTGGTCACTTATCATGCATTATCAAAGTTGGACTATTATAATTCCCTTTATGTTGGTGCTCAGCAGGGCGTCTTAAAAAAACTTCAGAGACTGCACAATGCCGCAGTCAGAGCTGTTAAAAATATTAAGACATATGAACCAATCTCTAAAGCCATAGAAGAACTACACTGGCTCCCCATAAAAAAAGAAAAAGAGTAGCTTTCAAAGCGCTCTGCATGGCACACACAACGCTTAATAACTCTGGCCCTGCTTTTCTTAAAAATAAAATATTCCAGTACACTCTAATAAATCGCTTCGATCAGCCAATCTAGGAACTTGTCCGTTCTGTTAATTCACAAAGCCTCCTGGGGTGGCACAAGTTTCACCATGCTACTTGTCTCTGGAATCAAATGCCATGGTATCTGAGAAATCAGCCTAACGTTCTTATTTTCAGAAAACTCTTTAAAACCTGGCTGTTTAATCTACCCTTGTAGGTCAGACTATTGGCAGACTTTAGGCACCTCTCTTACCTTCAAGCAGATGGCAGCGCCAAGAAACCCACGGACAGAAGCTGCGCTCTACAAAACCCAAATCAACTCTTTACCCACTTACTCACGTTTAAAGGAAACCCTCGCAGCTGGACCTCAGGGCGGCACCAGGCTATTACCTCACTGTATCTGAGAACTACCGTACAGACGCAGGGATCAAGAATGGTATGAAAAGAATGAGGAAGGAAGAAAGTCATACAATTGCAAAGAAGCTGGCATGACAGGAGGAATGCTGTATCACTGGGAAGAGGGTGACAGAGCTGGAAACGAGTTTGCAAAGTTTGGAATTTGTTTATTTTTGCCAGTTTTATCCAGCACAAGCAATGGAACGTGAATATTTGTCCAATGTCAAAGACACAGGAAGATCTACAGCTGCAATTAAGGCCTGGCTATACAATACTATGATGAGTTGTAGCTAAGCGATGACGTTTGCACCGCTAGGGCACTCCATGTCAATGACCCCAAAATAATATTGATTATCACGCCAATTATTAAAAGTAAAAAACAACAACATTCTTTTAACTATTTTAGTGACCAGTGACAGATTATGCAAATAAAAGCAAGGGACCGTCTTCTGCTCACTCTCCCCTTGGAGTGCCAATGAAGCACGCACCAACGAATTACCCATTCATCAGGTTAATCCATGAACGTCATAACTTCCATCTTGCCTATTGGGTTTGCAGTGTGAAGGGGTCACAAGACAATCTACATCCCTCCACCAGATACCTACATCAATTAATAATAAAATAGGTGAAAGGATATCCAGCTCTGTTGCCCCAACCAACGTGCAAGCTTGCACAGAGGAAGAAACCCTAACAGAACTATTCACTTTGGCAGTAAAATACGGAGACAGCCAAGGCCTTTATCAGCATATTTACATTTCGGGCAGCAGTGCATTGATTTTGTGTGTCGGAGACTTTAGATTTTGAATGGCGGCCAATGTATTTATTTATTGTCAACAGTTAAAAAATATCAGTGCAGGCCATGACTCGGAGCAAAACCCATGTTATACGTCCATTTCTTTGCACGGAATACATTCATTTTATTTCAAGGGAACATACACCACGGAGTAAGGGGCAAGGGGCGATGCGGGGGTCCTGATAAACAGTGCAGTGGGCAGAGCATAACATTTCCGTACTGAAAGACATTAAACAAATTACATAGTTTGATAATATAGGCTTTTGAAGTTCAATTACAAAGCAAGGGAAGCGGGAGCATAACATTCACTCATTACCCAAACGAGGCACTGCTTAGGAACTTTGGGACGTGATTCTTCATACGGGCCGCACCTAGCCTAACGACTTCCATAGAGATGCATAACCCATCCAGCGCTGCAGTGCAGACCTCTCTCGCGCTCTCGCCCTGTGGGCACTGCAGGAGACCTTACTCACCCGCCGGGGCAGCCGATCTGACCCTTTTTGAAGTTGCTGCTGGCCAAGAATCCAGATCACAACTTCTACGGGCTTTGCTGCTGCAGCCTGGTGTGCGGGGCGCAGGTGGCCGGGCCGCCCGCGCCGCGCCGAAATTGATTCATGCTGCGGCCGGACCCCCTGCGGCCGCGCCGGGCGGCCTCCTGTGGCATGAGAGAGGCTGTGAGCAGCAGGCAGCCGCACTCTGATTCCCCCGCCGCTTTACTAACTTCCTGTTCCGGGCCGGACGTGACCCACTCTTTTCGATACATTTGTAGCGCTCTCAGAGCTGAGAGCTGCAGCAGTCTAGTTAACTGTGGGACACGACGGAAGCAGGCGCACCTCTCTCGGAGCAGCAGAGAGAGCCATGGGCACAGTGACAGGCGCCACTGGTGGCTCGCCTGGCAGCAGGTGGCAAAATGCATGACATTGCATTTCAGTGCGGTGATGCGGATCACCGCACTCAAATGCGTGAGCGTCACACCTGTTGCGTGACGCTTGACAGGACTGAGGCCCAACCCCCTACAGCACAAGCACATTAGCTGCCAGTTGACAGTATTTCATTATGGATGTGTGAAAGAGCATTGTATGCTGTTGAGGTAAGATTTGTGTTCATATGTTCATGCTGTTAGAACGTGTATTTATGGTTAATGTTAAGTCTTTATTAATAGGGTAAGCAGAGCTTAACTTCCACTATTAACGTTGGTTCCAGTATTGAAATGTATGCACGAATTTGCTAACTTTAGCAATTTGAAGCTACCTGTAATGCTCCCAGAATACTCTCTGATTAAATGTACATACTCCTAGAAAGCAAGCTTGATGATTCTTTGCTTTAAAATAAAATGTACCAAAAAAGAGCAACAAGAAGAACGAGCATTTGCAATGCAATAGGTCTCGCATTTACAAGAGTTTGAGCTATTGGCATTGTAAATGACTGCCCATGGGCATCCGCAGAAATGTTTCCAGGGGGGGGGGCAACATTTTAACTTCATCACCATCCTCCGACATGATTGAGCACAAATATTAAATACATAAAATAAAATCTAATAAGACAAAGAGCTTAAATAAATAAAGAAACCCATAGGGGGGAGAGAAAAATCTTGTGAGGCGCCACAGCAGACGACCTGGCAACTACAATAAAACAGAGGGAAAAACTAAAAATGACCTGAAAAAAACAAAAACATTCTAAATCAGGTTGATGCGGTTCTAGAGCATGGGTACTCACAAACTTTCTCTCATGGGCCAAATTTAAAGTGTGGTTTGTGGCCGAGGGCCGCACAGGTGGAGGCGGAGTCAGTGGGGGAGGGGGGTGAGGCTAGAGCAACAAAAAAACTATGACCATGAGGTTGAACTAAGGTCCCTGCAGCGGACACCTTCATCCACTTGGCCACCAGACCCGGCATACACACATTTTTCTCTCTCTCTCTTCTCTGTCTCTGTCTCTGTCTCTGTCTCTGT